>NC_064571.1:35738000-36348500 GCF_937001465.1 Orcinus orca
GACACATCCTGGACCACTTACATGGTCTGAAGACAAGTCACAACCTCCATAACCTTAACATCCTAATCCGTAAATGAGGATTAAGAAAATACTCCTCTGCAGACACAGCATACATCAATTTCTAGGCGTGCAGCAAGTGGCACCTACTATAGCTTTTAATGCGACAATAATAAAGTAACAACACTAATGGAACAACGTACGTTGACCTAGTCAACCCTGAAATATCTACATACAGGTGTATTCAGTTTATGGACCTTCTGGAAAGAATGGTTAACCCGAGCTGGCTTCGTGTACAGCTCGCTATGCCTTGGGCTATCTCCCAGCTGGTGTGTGCTCAGGGGATGCAAACTGATCTTATTTTCACCTTCAAATAACATGATTTTACAGGTGCTTTGCTCCTCCCCACCTCATCGAGTTTCATTTGATACCTAATATTTATAAATCACTTTACAGTCTACGAAGCACTTCGACGTTTTATTGCACTTGGTTTTTCATCACATCGCTATGATGCCAGAAACATTTTTTGTTTTTTTTCAGGCCCAAATAGTGAGGGTTTTTTTCCTTCAAAATTTCTTCCCTACCAGTCCCACTTAAAAAAGGTGGATAAATGAGAGTCTCGGGATCTTGATTCTGAAGAGGTCAGCTAGCAGCTATGTAGAAACTGATGAAATGATCACAGTGTTCAAAATCTGAAGTTCAGTCTGCACCTATCAGTAGGCTTTCTCTTTGGGGCAGTACACTTACTTTTTCAAACCACCGGGGCCTCTTTAGTAAATGATCTCTAATGGCCTGAAAGAGCTGGCTCGCTTCTAAAAGTGAACAATCCAGTTCCTCCAGACCAGGGCAGTCCACCAGTGTGCATGTACACGTGCTCACACCCCGACATCTGCACACATCCACACACACATGTGCACACACATACCTGCACTGGTCCACGAGGCAGAGGCGACGGGCT
The DNA here is from genome assembly GCF_937001465.1 of Orcinus orca. Taxonomy (NCBI): domain Eukaryota; kingdom Metazoa; phylum Chordata; class Mammalia; order Artiodactyla; family Delphinidae; genus Orcinus; species Orcinus orca. Next base: position 35,738,956 of record NC_064571.1, read on the forward strand.
CACCGAATGCCGCCATGCCACACCGCCAGCATAGCCACATCTAATTAGGCCCCCTCCCTAGACTTCTCACCTCCGTCTACACAGTGTCTCTCAGGATCCTTAAAGGCACATAACTTCAGCAGGTATGATTCTTCAATGTGTCTCTCAACCAATGGTGCCATCTGAAGAAAAGGCACCAGAAAGACCCAAACACGGAGCAGTAAGGACAAAAGGGGTCTAGGTCCTCCTGTGAAAAGGGGTATATGTTACCTGTGTGTACATGAAGCTGAGAAACTGGGGATCCTGAGAATGTTTTATTTGTGAGTATCTAAAGTCCGCTGTGCTCAAACTCCTGTCTGAAGATCTTGGTGGCTCCCACTGGCATCTGCTTGGTAACCAAAACATACCAGAAAGCTCTCTACACACTCAGCCGCCAAACGCGCCTTCAATTTGCTAGAGTCCTGCTCTCGCAAAACCTGCCCTAGTAAAGTCTGCTCCTCTCAAAACCTACTATCTAGCTGCAAATTCAGATAATTCCAAGAAAATGTAAAATTCTTTATACGGATTTCCAAAAACATCCCTGGAAATCATTAAGCAAAATTCATTGAACCAGGACAAGTTTAAGCAGGATGCTTTGTTTTAACACAGTAAAACTGCCCCCTTCCCTTTTAAGATTGTGTATGTTTTTAAACGCCAGAAGCTCACAGATTAAGACCGCAGCCTGCACACATATCGCGGATCAGGGCCACGTTGAAACGTGTTCGGGAACGGTCTGGAGGCAAAACCTTTTCTAAGTCCACCCTCGGTCCTGCTGCAAGATGATAAAGTTCGGGAGATTTCTGTCGGGCTCTGGGGCGGTCCCTGGTGGTGGCCTTCACGTGCCGGGGAGACAGACTCTTTCAAAGGTTATCTCCCTCACACACTTCTCCTTTTTCTCATTTCCTTCCCCGTCCCCGCCTCTACCACCTGCCTTGGCCAAGTCTGCCGGCCTGCCAGGGTTCTTGTTGGGCCCCCTTTTAATGCTGCGATAAAATGCGCTTATTACCCACCCCCTCTCCCCGCTTAATAGAGGCCTGAGGGTAATTCTGGTGACTCCAGGCAGATGGTAAATTCGTGGCGAGACAATGGGAATCCAGCATTCCCTCTCAGGATCTGCGGCTCTCCCCAAGACACCACCCTTCCTCTTCTCCCAGGTCCAGCCCCACCATATTTGGCACTGTGGACTTCTCATCTAGAAATGCACCTCAAGGACTATTCAATTATCCCTTAACTATGCTGCTCACGACCGTGGCGCCAGCCGGTATCTTGACGCACAGCATAAGTGTGTCTAACTCAGCATCAAATAAGGTAGAGTTCTAAAACCTTAGCAACTCTGATGTATTGCTTTAAATATGTATACATATATATATGTATATACATTTACACACACACACACACACACGACTGCATGATAGCAGCAGTGGGCAGTTTGTGGAGGCAGAGACAGCATCTGTTACATTGAGTTCTATATTTCCCAGCTCTCACGTCCCACAAATGAAACCTACAAAAACGTTAATTTTTCAAACATTAAATCCTCTATCTCTGTGTAATGGGGCGTGTAGAGAGGAGGAGAAGAATTTTTGTGCTTTTTTGCCTTTGGTGAGAATTCTCCAAGGAGTAATTTCATCTCTAAATGAAAAGTTTTGTATCAGGTGATTGTCTGAGCTCCAGGAATCACCAAAGCCTCTGGTTAAGACATGGGGGGACACGCAAGTGCACTTTCATGTATACACAGTGCCACGCACCCATCACATGCATGAGGAATAGGGCAAAAGAACAAGAACGTGGAGAGAACAGATTTTAGTGTTTTTAATTACATTGTGATGGAATCTAAAGCAGCGAGGCAGTCAGATACACTTTTTAAATCTCCTGGTCCTTAACTATTCTGCCTACTCTCCTGCAAATATCCATGCCCCATTCTCCCAATACTCAAGGCAGCAGGGAGGGCAGTGAGCTTAGGAAGCTCAGGCCCAGCACGATGGGTCACTCCCCGAAAGCTCCTTAAAATCCTACTTTCCCACAGCCCAATATCTTTTAGGTCACAACTCTGACACTCTCGGGTCATTACTGATCTGCAGAGTTGAAATAATTCATCCAGGAAATTATACATGAATTGACAATGCGAAGGAAAATGACGACAGATATAAAACACCACCCAAAGTATTCGAAATGCTTTCCTTATGAAATCCACACAGCACTGATTCATTTTGCCCAATTTTTCGACATTGAGAATCAATGCCAACACCATCCCTTAGTGACCCCACTGTGGTCTCAGAAGAGGATATAGATTCGTACATGGGGGAGGGACATTCAGACAATTACAAAGAAAAAGGAAAATTACACCCAAAGGGAAACTGCTACCAAGAGGTGACACCAGTTTTACCCAAATCTCAAAACTGCAAAGTAGATGCAGAACTAAAGATGGTTCAAGTGCACTGAATGTTCAAATTCTACTAAGCAGTTTGTTGTGGAGAACAAAAGAGAAGTTAAAGCCTCATTACACTCGGAATCTTAGTAAAAGTACGTAATTTACGTTTTAATAACCTTTCCTTTCCTATGCTATTGTATTATGGCTGGCATAGTATTAATAAAAATAAACTCCTATATTGACTCTATATGCTTTTACTCCTGAAATTGTACCTGTGAACTATAATTCACAGTTAAATGTTTAAAAAAAACAAAACAAAAAACCTCAAATCCAACTGCCACCTCTGTATTTCCAAATATTTGTACCTAAATAATTCAAACCTTACTCTTCATTTATCTGCTGAGAACTTTCCACTGAAATTTAGCTGATTTTCTATCACTGCTAATATAGGAGTGGCAGAAGAATCTGTAAATTACATGCCAGCATACCTGGTGTTATAAAGTTCCTTTCATAAGACTGCCTGCTTCCCAATGTTTTATTTTACAATTGTAACTCAGTATTCAGTGCGCCTCATTCTGCAAACAAATTAAGATAAAATAAACTCAAAAGTGTCCTATATATAACAACTTCAAACCACAAATTTTCTAGGCAACCATCCTAGCAAAAAGAACATCCGATAAGGCCAAAAACATTGTATCCTGAGTACAAGTAGATACTGAGATCTTGTTAGCAACTGGACCTCAGCCAGGAAGCATTTGCACTCAGAAATGTGGGAAAAAAGTACTCAGCACAAGATCTGCACATAACCGTTACTTGAAGTTGAACCTAAAAACAAATCTGTAGTGATTCACTGTCCTATCTTGGCCACACATCTGAGTGGCCAGTCCCCTCTCACACTATGATGAAATCAGAATAATAGCCACCCCTCCTAAAAGGAATTAAGACAGTATTTTGCTCAAACTCTATGATTATATAATGGCCTATAAAACCACACCCCATTAACAACTACCCAATCTCCCCTCCCCAAATCAGCTTCACGTTGTTGAAGGCTGGGCAGACTGTACAGGTAAGAAGATGAAATATGATGTAAGGTTCTGTTTAGGGTTTACTGTTTTAAATGCTTTAAGTGCATTCTTACTTAGTTCTTATGCAGCTCAGTAAAGTGGGTTCTTTATCCCCATGTTACAGATGATAAAACTGAGGCTTGGGGAGGTGAAGTGACTTACCCCCTCACAGCACAGCCTGTATTGTGTATATACTTTATTGGGATACTGCCAGCCTGAAAGGTTGTGTAACTCGAAATTACCACCAATGCCCTTCATCGCTCTCTTTCAAGTGTTTCTGAAATCTTCTCTCTTCTACTTCTAAACTCTCAGACCAGAAAATTCACAACTTTGACACAAGAAGGAAATAAGAATTCAGCCAAGATGCAGTCATGTTTTATTCTACTACCTTACGGCATTAAGCTTTGGATAAAAGAATAGCGGAAACTTACATTTACCACTGATTTCCACTAACAATGAGCAACAGGGTATTTTCTAATTTTCCGGTGCGTGTGTGTTTTAGAAGTGCTGCCAGTTTTTATATTTTCAATCAAATTTTATTTTCTAAGTATCATCATTCCTCAAGGATTTTTGAATTTTCAAGCCCTCTCACAGTGTGAAATTTGGAGGTGGGGAGTAGATTGTTCCCTTTTCTTCATTATTTATCTCGGTAAAATCATTAGAGAGGCCTTTCTCAAACCATCTTGAAATTTAATTTGTGTTTCTGGTTCCCAGATTGGCTAAGTTCTCTGTAGTTCAAGGCCTTTAACTGAGAGATCAACTAAAGCAACTGTGAATTCCAGAAGCAGGAGGTTGAGCTGTACCACTGGTGCACTTTTTAAGGAATTCCAGTTAATCAGAATGCCATTCTTCCTCCACACCCAGGGCTATTATTCTTGAGGCTCTTTGTATTATTTTAACAGTTATAGAGTATTTGGAGTATTAGAAGTAGACTACAAGTGAAGAAAAGCCCCATAATTGATTTGTTAATGTTTTATTCTCCTCTTTTTCTATTGGCATGTTCTTTACATTCCCTCAATAAATATTAAATACTCAGGTAATGCTCTCTCTTAGGTGGCAAGCAAACCTTTAGAATGTCGAAACAGTAGAGAGAAGAACAATGTACCTAATTGAAATGGCAGGGTAATTTGGAAAATAAAATTGAGTTGCTGCAAATCCCAAATTCCAGAATAAAAATGTTTATGCTCGCTCAGATGCAGATTGTTCCTGGCTTTGAATAATTCTTAGAATAAAAAATACTTGCGCACCAACAGTACACTTGATATGCATAGAACAAGCGTGGTCTACACATCTCTATTATTTTGTGCAAGGAAGTGCAGGGCACAATGAGCCTGATATTTTTCTTGGTGTTTTTGTTTTGAATACAGCTTATAAAGCATCCCAATAAGGTGAAACAATAGGCCAAGCCACCAAATATACAACCAGTGTTAAAAATGTCATGGACGGGATTCTTCAGAAAATTGTAAACACCTTAAGGAAGGGACAGGGAAGCATGCTGAAAGAAATGAAGGGGTTAAATGATTCTGCTACTCAATATCTTATTTCCCCCCTCAGATATATTCATCACCCAGATCAATTCAAAATGTGAAATTCCGGATTCTCTTTGGCAGAAGCTAGAGCCAAGAAACAATTAAAATGAAAGTGGAAAAATGCATTTGCGCCTGTTATTATGAAATGCTAACACGTACTGACTCTATAAGAGATGATGTTTATCTGTACACTGAGGGCAGTCTTATTATCTACTCAGGGCTATGCCATTCTTGGCAGAGATGCGACCCATATCTCTCAAAGATAAATTCCATATGCTCTGTAGAGTTATAGCATATTTCCCATAAATAATGTATACAATAGACCGTAAATAAATAATACGTTTATCTGAACTGTTCAAGAGTGAAGGGCAGGGTGCTTACTCAGGAGATGAAGTCTCTTATGAATGAACAATTTCAAATAAAAGTAATGTCCAATGGTGAGTTAGCACCAAGTTCTTAACACTAAAATATTCTTAAGCTGGGGTGGGGAGGGGATGTTAAAAGTACCCCAGATCTGGTGGGAACTTTCAAGTAAATGTTCCAACTAAATGCAAAATGCCCAATTTAATTTCACTGCTAAAGTTTCTGTTGTGATTGTAGCATCATAGCTAATAGGGTTTTACCTATTTGCTGCAATTCTTAGCTCTCTCTGTACACTACTGCTTTTTATGATCAGTGAAACACCTAGACTTAAAATGTCATGTACGAGTTTTTGTCCCATGAAACACACAGTGGATTTTTTTTTCCTTTGTGTGAACAATTTTAACATTGCACTGAATAGAAAGGAAGGCTACGGAAAAAAAAAAAAAAATTCAAAAAGAACCCATGTGCACTAGGTAGTTTGCTGGGACTTCATGCAGTAAAAATTGTTAGTTCCCCACCCCCGAAGTATCTCCCTTTTTAAAGCCCAGAAGACACACAAACTATTTCCACTTCTTAAAAATAGTGGAAGTAGGCCTTTAGACCCGCAGACATTGTACACCATTTAGTATGAAATTAAGTTTTCAGATCGCTAAGGAATAGTCTCTGAATTACAGAAAACACTATAGGTCACAGTTAATTATAGCTTGTCTGTCAAATTAAGTTAACATTCGAGAACACATCCAAATAGTTATGGAGCTATTAAGAGGAGTTTTATTGTCAAAGAAATTCTTATTCATTCAGCTTCTAATGTTTTTAAAAGAACAGAGATAAGCCTTTTTACAAGCTGGGACCGAGTAAGAAAACTCTGGGTTTACATCAAATTGCTCCCTTCATTGTCCTTTTGATGACTATGTCAGTTTCATTATAAACTTCATTTTCCAGAGTTTCATAATAGTCATAAACACACTTGACTTTAAAGAGTTTCTATGGGACATAATGTGAATGCAAATGCAGAATAAAATGCAAATCATGGAGGTCTGGGACCAAATATGGACTATCAGTTAAGAATCCAGTCACTGAAAACAAACATTTAGGCCTTAAGAGGAAGAGCACGAAGAAGCTGATATGAATCTTTACATCAAGTATTCACAGCCCTGGGGAAAGCAAGCAAGAATAACAGTTTTCAGTTTTTCACCTAATTGTAAAGCACAGTTTGGGAATATTTGATGACTTTGGTTTCTATTCATTCCCGTTCTAAAGTGAGGACCATTTTTCATCTTCTCAGGAAAATAAACCCACATGTGGGTAATAACCCACAAGGTACTCAAATAGGGAAAGGAGACCTAGCAAACTAGTTCAAGTTCAAATCTCAGGCATAGGAGGCTTGCCAGTCAGTGGGGAAAAAGTGATATGAAAAAGAAACAGCTATAGCTCTGTCTTGCTAAATAACAACCAACAACCCAGACATTTACAGCTAATGAATAATGAGCAGGCGATCATGTTGTGTTGTAAAATGTGAGGGAAAATCTATAGAAATGGAAATTCATGATAACAATTAATTCTAAGTTAGCATATGTTGTCAAGGAATCATTCTAATATCGCTCAAAATGTTAATTATTTACTTACTACTATCTTCTAAATGAGTCAGAATCATGTATGTTTAAATCCATTGTAAAATTTAAGACTTGATATTGTGTCAAAATGAAGGAAAAAAGGACTATAAAATGTTGCTTAAACTTGTTAAACTCATAAAAAGTTGCAGCGATTTTAAAAGTATTATTTAGTAAACTTATTAACAGTAACAGCATTTCCTTTCTGTGGAAAAATACAATTTCATTTAAGCTTTTTTAAAAAAACCATAACATTTCACATTCACGGTTCTTTACCTCATGATTATAAATCCTATTACTCGTAAATGGAGTCATGAGGCTATCAAGGGAAGAAATCAATGGGGAAATGTATTTTTGAGGATTGCAAATAATATAAAATTTATTTTCACAACTTAGCTATCCTGCATTAGTTTATGCCATATACAGTGGTGCATGGAAAAGCCAGAGTATGGTTATTGCATGACTTAAAGAGAGTTAATGACTTAGTTCTGGTTATAATTTGTATTTAACTGTATGTACTCATGATACAAATAAACAACAGGTGTATATTTCAATAAATGTAAAAAAAAGTGTCTTTTCAACAGAGAATAAACTCTTTTTGATATGTTTTAGTCAGTTTTAGGAATTCTGAACCAAGAAGTCCAGAAATATAAAATAATTTCAAAAGATTTGCACTCTTGTATTTTCCTTTAACGAGAACATATTTCCTAGATTAAGAAATGCTATTTGGAAAAAGAGTGTTCAGAGAGAGTGTAGCAAAGTGTTGCCAATTGCTTTAATTCTGCACACATGAATGCATTAAATTGACTGAAATTGGATTCTAGTTTCAAATATTTAAATGAGTATATACTCGCTTATCTCACATGGTAGCTTTTATACCATTTATTAAAATGTCAAATTTAGAAGTGTGGGAAATCCAGCAATTGCCCGATATAGGTCTGCTTTCTGGAGAGGCTGTTTAAGACTCCAATAAGCTTTCCCAAATTCCCATAATCCTGAAATCATGGCATATTAAATTAAGGATACAGTGAGGGAGTCTTTTTACCTTTTACACTACTCATCTGCTTGAATTTTTCAAAACTGATTTTATACACGTGAGGTTTCTTCACAAATATGTAAGATAGTAAAATATCCAAACTTTTGCTGGATCCCCAACGTCAAATTTTGGAATGATTATTTAAATTGAAATCGTGAGTCTGTGTTTCATGTTTTAGACCCTAACTTTTTAACAGGTACCAATATCCTGATGTTTCCTGCCCTATGTGATTTACAGCGGCATTGTTTTACTTGGGATTTTGAAAACTTTCAGGCCTAACATCTGCACAACTGTCAGATACACTGTGTCACATGTATTCTATTTTTATTTCTTTATTTGTAAAAGAATACTTTCCCATAGTTTTGATGTCATCTTTAAATATTAACTTAATTTTTTGCACTCAGGAGAAATGGCAAAAACATCTGTTTCAATTATAACATAAACTCAAGTGCTACTTTGATACAAATATAACAGATATCATAATCCAAAAAAGGCCATGGAAAATGCTATAGTTGCAAACATTTAAGACTGTGTAACAAAAATGACTGAGAATGGTATCAGTTTACTATCCTTCAACTATTTCCCTGACAGTGGAGTCAAATAATGTTGAATTATAGACCTTCTTACAGGAAGTCTTATTTTGTGTTCGTTTTTTGATCATTCCCTTGCTAGTCCCTATAGGAATTTGGCTGTCTGCCGACTTTCCTTTAAAAGTTTCTGTATACATACTCGGGTTGTGTTTGTTGATTAAATGATCATTTATTAAAACTTAAGCATTTCACATTGGTTTGACATATTTACGTTTCATGAGAAAATATTGCTATTGCAATGGCAAGCATAGCATTACCAATGTGAAAATCCTTCACTTGAATCCATTTGACAGCATTTTCATTTATAAGTGTCTTAATACAACTTGTTGTGCTTTCTTCAGTTTCTCCAATTCCACCTGCGAGGGAAGGTAAGCTAGTTTTATAACAGTAGGCCCCTCCGTAATACTTTAGTCTATCCGCTTGGCCTTAAAAAAACCTACGTTTCTACTATGGGACCACAAATAGTCTTTGTTTTTAAGAATATGGAGTTTTATTCCATAATTTTCCATCCATCACCCGGCAACAGCTGTGTTTTAAATCTTTCGGACTATGACAAACATTTTAACATTTAAACATACGAGTGTTTGAAAACATAATGATTTAAAATTTGTTTATTTCCAAAGTTGGGCAATTACAGCATGATATTTCAGTTACTTTTTTGAAAGCAGGGCCCGTATTTTAATGCCTTTTCTTCTTCCTCCTCCTTCTCTTCTTCTTCTACTATTTAAGCTTCTCCATGTTTTCTAATAAAAATCTCTATGTTAGGACCAATAGCAAGAGTCCACACAACCACTCTATATATTTCCAAATCATGAGCAATGGAGTCATTCTGGTGGGAAAGGGATTGCTATTTGAGTGACCTATTGCCACAGAGCTAGTTAAATCACTGAACAATAGTTAGTGTTATGGGGCTTTACCTTGTACAAAGTAGCATTAGTATCATTGCTTTCTATTAACCATAGAACTTGCACTGGAGACTTCCACAGAGAGAGAGAGAGAGAGAGAGAGAGAGAGAGAGAGAGAGAGAGAAACTAGGAAAGGGGAATAACTTCTGTAGTATTAGCATTTAGACTTTGAGACATTTAACAATGTAATTGATCTCAACCTACCTGCATATACTCTGTACTTCTTTTTTTCCCTCTCAAATGTTTTTGACATGCCCCTAATAAGAATCAATACATCCCTACTCTGACATTCACACATAAATACACACAGAGCGCCAATCAGAACACAACAATAAAAACACACCTGGTAAACAACTATCTTTGAAATCAAAGGATACTAAGCAACAAAGAGCCTAGAATGAACATCCCAATTAGCCACTGTAGTGACAAGCAGTCAACACCTTATTATTTAATCATTAAAGGGAATCTTGCCATAATTTCCCTTTGACATAGTTCCAAAGGGAATTAAGAGTACCCTCCATGACTCACAACAACAATCAAAATAAAGTTAGATGGTGTCAAGACCCCATCACTTGCAAGGCCTGTGGACACAGAGGTTCCAGGATTAAGGCATTAACTGAGACCCTAAAAGTACTTACAACTTAAATAAGATGTGTCCGTGTGTAAGCATTCAGAAACAAACTGACAAAGGGACCATTTTCCTATCCCTCCATGTTTGTGTCCAGTTTTCTTAGTGGATGAAAATAAATTGCTTGCATTCCTAGTATTAGTAAATATCCCATAGTCTCATCTATTTTTTTCTTTCCCTGAAGCAGCACATCTAATACATCAAGAATATTAGGCCTCCCCATACCCATCCCTTAGTAACACCTCCCCAAAAGAGAAGGCTTAAATCTCCCTTGGAGGCATCCCCATCACACTTTGCAGGGAGGGGTGCTTTCGATCAAGTTCAGTTTTAAGAATTTTATCTCAAACTATGCTTCAGAAACAACATTCCGGACTCTTCAAATAAAACAATCGCCACCTGGGTTCCCTGGCCCACTGGGGAACCAAATCGCACCGGATCAGGGCTGCCCCTGATCCCCAAGGCCCAGAAGCCTGGCGCTTTCCAGCCTGGGCTACGCAGCCCCGGCGGCTGTCCCCCGTCCCCGGGGAGCTCAGCAGCACTTGGCATTTAACCTGCCTGGCGAGCTTGGCTTTCTGGTTCCATCTCCGCGAGCCACATTACTTCTCCCCAGATATTAGAGACAAATCTGGATTAACAGGCAACAGGGCGCCCTGCGCAGCCCGCCAGCCCTTGCACAGGAGCTGTTAAATGCAGATTCAGCCGAGGACCCCCCGGAGAGCTGCTATTGAATAAAAATTGTAATCCAAAGGGACCTTTTCTTTGCCTCCCACCGCTTGTAGGAGAACCCGGGTTGGCGCCCGAGCACAGGCCAAGCTACTCCCGCTCGCTACCAGCAGGCCTGGCCACCTCGGCTGGTGGCCTTCAGGGCCCGAGGACTCTTGCTCTGCTCTCCATTCCCTCTCTCGACCCCTCCTGAAAATGGAAAATGCTTAGATTCAAGGAGTGGCGAGCAACAAACAGCCCTGGGAAGGAAGGTTTAATTCGATAGCTCCCTCCTGGAGTGCGGCCTAAAGTCTAGCGACTGGGCAGCCAGATTCTTCCCCGCGTAACCCCTCTTGGCCTCCCCAATTCCACCCTGGGTCCCCCAAACTCGCGCCCCGCCTCCCCTCGCCCTGCGTCCTTCTCCATCGCAAACCAGGCTCAACCCTGGCCTCGACGCCTCGCACGGTGGCCCCCTCTGCGCCCGCTCCCGGGGTCTCAGCACGGCCCTCACCCCTGCCGAGGCTCGGAAGCCCCCGGTGCCCCTCGCTGCTCCCAGGCCCTGGGCGTCGGGGGCGTCCGTGCCAAGCGGGGAGCGTAGCAGTCGGGAGAGGGCGCCCGGGAGGCCTGCGCCCGCGGGAGGTGACTCTCGGGCCTGGGACTTCGGGGTCTGGGAGCGGGAGTGGGGGGCAGGGAGTTGAAAGTGGGGTGGGAGCGGGATTACGGCTTCGACTGGCGTCTTAATCTGATAAGAAAAAAACGAAAACAAAAAATACCACCAAACTAACGACACTACAAGGCCAAGCAGATTTCCGCCGACTTAGCCCTCTGGGAAGCCGGCTGGTATCAAAGTCGTGGATCCCAAGTCCCCGCGCGGGTGGCAGCCTTCGCGCCCTCCGAGGAGAAAAGTAAAGTAAAATAAACCGCGCGGCCATCAGGCCCTAGAGACAGAGGGGTTAATGAGCTAACGAGGCCCCGCGCTCGCACCACACCTGAAGCATCCAGTCCCGCAGCGCACACTCCACCGGAGCTCAGACTGGCTGGGCCGCATTCGCAGACAGGTGGCGAGGCCGTCCTTTCCGGGCCCGGCCCCCGGGGACCCGTGAGCCGGCTCCAGTTGGGAGCACTGGCGCCCACCTGGCGGCCCTAGTGCCTCGTCCCTCCGTTCCCAACTCCCAGGACAGGGGACTCCACTCCGCGGCCGAGGCACAGTCCCGCGTGCGCCCCGCGCTCTGCGCGCCCCTCCCCAAAGGGAGCCCAGGCACTCCCGCTCCTGGCTCCAGGGAAGCGGATAATTCCAAAGCACAAGCTTGGGGTTTGCTGCCCTACGACCAACGGAGACTTCGGTGAGCCCGAGGGGTCACGCGAGTGCGCCCACGCGCACAGGCCAACGGCGCCACGAGCTCAGCCAGAGCTGCGAAGCCCACTTGTAGGCGGCGGGAGAGGGACGCACACTGCTCATTTTATAGGTGGGGAGGTGAATGAAGTGCGAATTTTTATCCAAAACCACTGCCTTCCAATCTGCGTATCTCAAATAAAGGTAACTGAGTAACACCCCGAACTCTGGTCCTTTATCTTTGACTTTAATAAAATAATGATTCGATGAGAAAATGGGGTATAAATCTTCATTTTGGAGGCAATTAAAGTGTTGATTTCATTCATGCCCCTAAGCGATTCTTGTAATTTGCTCAGATAGCTTTATGTACCCAGCACTCCGGAGCTTTTAGAATCCCATTTTCTAGTTAGGCTTGTTGGATTACAATTTTTATTCAACAGCAGTTACCCGAGGGTTCCTCAGCGGAATCTGCATTTAACAGCTCCGGGTGAGGCCTGGCGGCCTGAACCAGGCGGGAGGCCGAGCAGCTGGCGGGGCCGGGACCCGGAGCCGCCTGCAGGTTTCCCACCTCGGTGGGGACGCTCCAGGATTGCGCAGGCTGCCTGTTCCGAGTGTTGTCTACACTGCCAAAAGTTTGCAACTCGCCAAATAGTAGGAAGGACCCGGCGCGTTGGCGCTTTTAAATCTCAGCTTTGCCTGCCTTCCACTCGTCGTGGGAAAAGGAGGAATTCAGCCTCTGCCGCGGGGTTACCCAGAGAAATCCAAGCTGGGAATTTTTTTTAAGGGGGTGATATGGAGAGAAGCAAACTTTAAGATGACACCGAGACCGAGGAGTCGGGCATTCCGGCAAGGAGTCTGCAAGGCAGCCGCTGGCCAACCGTGATCATGGTAGAGCTTGCAAAGAAAACTCTGCATGACTGGTTGTCCTTTGGCCTAACAAAGGCAGGCTGCTCTCTCCCCCAAGACGGAGCTCACGTGCCAAGTCAGAAAGAGAAACAACTCTGGGCCTTCACTTATAGGTGGAGAAGCACAGGAGGCCCGCCACCCAAATCTTTAGACGCGGTGCCACAATTCGCAACCGAGAGCTGTCCTGAGCCCTGTTTCATCTCACCCACTCCTCACGTTTTCACTTTCAGTGCATTTTTGCAACTCCTCTGGACCAATCCAGAGATACAGCGACAGGAGCGGGGGCGGGGGGGGGGGAGAGAGAGGAGAGAGAGACTGGGAGCAAACATCGGTGTTGGGGTGAGAGAGAAATGCCCCCCAGCAACTCCAAATAAAAGTCGTCCCCACTTAGCAAAGCAGCGGAAGAAGGGCCTGGAGGATGAGAGAGGAGGGGGTGAAGCAAGCAGAGGCCGGCAGTTCAGAGCAGGGCGGCGCGAGGTCCTCCACCCGCCACACCGAGGGAGTCCCCGGGCGCCCCTGTCGCTGACACTTCCAAAAGCTGCCAACCCAGAGGGCCCAGAGCACGTACCAGCTGGAGGATGAGTGGAAAGGAGGAGGAGAAACGTCCATATTTATCTGTTTTTATAACCTCGGCCTGGTCTTATTTTTTCTATTAAGTACAATAAAATGGGCGAGCTTGCAGCGAGCACTGCACAAAGCAATGTTCAGTGAGGTCTAGAAGCGTTCGGCCGAGGAAAACTGACAAGACAGGCTAATGAACCGTATAGACAGGGAGAAAATAGCCAGCATTTGCTAGATTTCAAACCCTCCCTGTCTCTCTTAGACCACCTATCTTGGGTTTATTCCTAATAAAATAAGAAATAAGCAGACCCTACACTTTTCTTCGAGATAGCAAGGGGGAAAAAAATGCTCCAGAACAAAGCCCTACAATCAGAGGCGGTCACTGGCAGTTAACACTCCCATTATTATAGAGGGTAAATAAAATAAAGACAAAAATTAAAAGCGACAAGAAACAGGTCAAGTTTGCAGGCAAAGCTTTTACAAGCTCATCTCTCCAGGTCGAATCCCAGAGCCAGCCTTAATGAAGCAATAATAGCCGCATTATTCAAAAATTTTCATTTCGATGGAAATGTATCTAAAAGGGACTTAATCATATGCAAATAATAAAAGGAGGTGGTAGTGACCCAGCAAGCAATATGCATACAGATTTTTTTTTTTTTCTCCCAGGGATGTTGAAATTGAAAAGCGCGTACCTGGTCAGTTAGATTTGCTGATCTCGTTATATCTTCACTGTCTGATTTTGATCCTCCTTCTCTATCGTCTATCACCAAATCGATAGGCATTTTCCCTTTCAAACAGCTAATATACCGGTGGCAGAAATTGTCACATAATTCGTGTACCTACATTATGACAGAAATAAAAAAAAAAGGAAATATAATCAGAAGTTCATAAATGACATTGACAAGTGCAATCCACCCCCTTGTGAGATCCAAACTTCTAAATAGGGGAAACACAGGGCAAGTGTCCTCCAGAGACCCTCAGACGCATCCAGAATTAGGAATAACTTTCTTTTCTTGCAAAATAGAGATATCGCAGAAAATTGACAGTGACAAGATGATTCACAGGCTACAACATATTCAACACCCGTGTTAAATTCATCAGCTCCCGGGGCTGTGGCCATTAGAGAGGTGACCTGCGTGGGTGACATTTAAGGTAAACTATTTAATTTCGTCCAGTTACTTTATCAGAAATCCTTTTCCAACATGTCTAAGAAAAAAATTATATATATATATATATATATATATATATATATCTCCAAAGGACCAATACTGTGTTGGTATAGGATATATGCCTGAAAACCCAAGTCCCTGTAACATTTGTCATTAGGGTTTCTATCTATAAGAAGCATATTTTATGATGCTTCCTTGAAAAAAAAAAAGACTCGTGATATGGGGGAAAAACCCTACAGCCACCAAAAGTTATCGAATTGATTTTAAAAAAAAAAAGGAAAAAAGATGCTTCAAAATATTTAGGCATAAGTGGAGTGGTCTCTTACAGGACCCAGGCATCACTGACATGCAAAAATTCACAAGAAACCCCAGTGTGCTTGCAATTTAATGTTAGTTTGAATTCCAATGCATTAAGTTTTTATTGCTGAGATTTATGGAACAGCTAGCAAAATCACGTTATCCCACACCCTTTCTTGAGTGTGAAGGTGGGGTGTGTGCAGGATTCTCAGATTCAAGAAATTGACACAACTATCAACTCTGCTTTGTCTCTGCAAAACGGTTAAAGTGCCTCCCCCACCACTCCTCCAGACTCCCTGCCTCGTTCTCCTCCTCCCCCTCTGCCTCTCCCCTGTGTCTGACCTGCCGCTGCTCTCAGACTGTCTTCCAGAAACTCACTAAAACTAAACAAAACTTTTCCCCCTCAGAGGCAGCAAAGAAGAGGAGGAGGAAGAAGAGAAGAGACCACAGAGGTATATAACCTGCAAGCAAACTCACAACAGCATTCTAAACATCAGAGGGGATGCCTAGAATTGCAACTGTTTATACAAAGCCAGCAAGGTATTAAGAATGAATACAAGGCTAGGGCATTTGTGATCCCGGTTTTAGTGGCTAAAATTGTAATTAAACTGCAAAGAGAAATGGACGCTTAGATTGGCCTTGACACTAATTACCAGAAAGAAAGTCATTTATGCAAATGTCTCAGAAGCCTGAACTTCAGCCATTCTGAACCCTCCCCCTCTGTGTGTTTGGGCATGAGGGAGAAGCAAAAGGAGAAAAAGCTAGAGAAATTACCTTCTCTAATTCCAACAGATGAAACCTTAATACTTGTATGGCTTGAATCATCTGCAAAGATACAAAAAGAATGAGCGCCCCATTCCTAGTTTGCAGAAAATTGGCTGTTGCAGCTCTAACATCGCCAGCCTCCCCCCACCCCCCAAATAGAGTTATTTTGATTTATGGCAATAACACTAAAACTTAACAGCAGCGAGTGGGTACCATCTAGAGGTTTATATTTCTTAAGGAGAAAAAAATAGCTAAAACAACAACCAAGCATCTAAAGGGGGATCATAAACCTTCTCCTCTCCCATGGCTCCCCCACCCTTTCCCAGCGCCACTGCCCCTACCCCACCCCCAAAGGGCCGCATCCCTCGACTAGGTGTTTCCTTGCAAGGAGTGCGTGGAAAATATTCCCAACAGTCCCCAGACTGTGGCTTTTCACACTGCAAACTTTCTGCCACCTTCTGCACACCTTTCAGATAAACTGGTGGTTTGGGGCCTCTGGCCCGGTCGCTGTCCTCATGACGCGACTTTGAGGGCTGGGAAGTCCGCAAAGTTTAAGCACACACGCTGACAGGCCCGGAGATAAATCCCCGGGCTGATTAGAGCCGCGCTGCCCGGCTGTCATAAAAAACAAAGCTCGCGTTTCCCCGCGCCGGCTTGCCCGGCCCCTCTCGAGGTGAATTTATTTCCCCGGGACCTTGTCCCGGACCACTTGCGGGTGGATGGAAACCTTTGCAGCCCACTTGCAGATAGGGGAAGACCGGTCTAGAAACCTCAGGGCTCTCAAAGTAAAGCTTGGGAGGAGGGGGGATTTTGGGGGGGGGGAGGGAAGGTGGGAGGAGGGGAGTAAGGGGTCCGCTCTTACCAAGTTATCCAGTTCTGGATTAGAAGAAAATAGAGGTTTTTCTGCGCGAATCTAAATACAAGTGAGAAGGGGGGTGGGGAGAAAGAAACATTTGAAATCTGGTCGCCTTCCTAGTTTCTTGCCTCATTACACTGTCGGGGGCAGGATGTAACCTCCGGGAGAGGCTCTGTGACACCGAGTTCGTCCCGTGCAGAAACCCTTCAATGTGAGTCAAAGAATCCGAAAACAAGCCCAGAGCACAGGGTTACTTCTCCCAGCAACTGTGCTTCTGAGAGACCGCTGCCCAGCTCGCCAAGTCCAAGGCAGCTCCTGCGCGTGGGCTTTGGGGTTGCATTTTACAGAGCTTTCTGCGTCGGGTTAGGTAGCGGGAGTGGGTAAGCACTGGGGTGATTTTCAGGCGTCCGCAAAGACACTCATTTAGGAGGAAAAGCTCAGAAGAGGTAACAGGCCTGGCTTAGGGCGGACTGTTCGCTGGTTACTTTTGCAAATGTGCTGGGTGGGAGGGAGGGAGGTTCTTTTCTTTTCTTTCTTTCTTTTTCTTTTTTTTTCTTTTACTTTTGAAACATTGATTTTGCTGACCTGTTTGGCGAACACGGCTATATCTTCATTGAATGACTCTGACGAGCAGACGTCCCCGCCCGCCACCCCCGGCTCGCGGGGGGTACAAGTAGCTAATTCACATTTCTCAAAAATCAGTGCTAAGAGAGGGAAGAGGGGGTGTCTGCAAGAAAATACAACAGTCACAAACAACACAATGGTTAGTCCCGCGGCAGTGAAAAAAGGCGCCCAAGAAAAACAGCAGGACGAGCTCAAGGCGGGGACCCCCTCCCTGATTTTGTCATCTACTTGTTCCCCTTCCCCCGCGCCCCCAGGTGACTGCTCACCTCCCCTTCCTCCTTGGGCCCCCGAAGTCGGAGGCCCTAAGCCATGGACCGTATCTGAGGATCGGTTCACCATATCTGGCCGGAGAAATTGGTAACATTTGCTAAGAATAAAACCCAAGCGGTTCCAGCAGCCATTTTGAATTAAGTTTCCCACCCCGACCGGCCCTCGTCCCTCCTCTGCACATCCAGGACCTGCAGGGGGGGAAAGGCGCGGGGCGCAGGGGTTGGGAAAGCTCTTTCAAGTGGGTTCCTCCAAGGCCATCTCGCGAAGCCCAAGGCTCTGGGGATCTTGGTGGCAGGCGCTCAGCTAACTTGGGGAAAGGACCTCTCTGGTTGTGGGACCGACTGTCAGAGGACTGCATCTCCCGATCCCGACCTCACGGCTCTCGGAGAGCAAGAGGGCTCCTCCTCGGCTCCCTGCACACCTCCCTCCCTTCGCCGATGGTCCCCACCGCCCCCCAAAGAAAGTTCCTTCAAATGTTCCTGCGGTCAAGCCTTTCATTTTTGTTCCTGCGTAATGCCAAAGCAGCTAGTATCGCGAGGGGCCTAGATGTCGCTTATCCCAGCCCATCAAAAAAAAAAGAAAAAAAAAAGCCTCCTCTAATGCCCAAAGAGGTGTCTCGAGTCTTTTATTAGCTCTCACAACCCAGCTGGGAATTTAACAGTTTGGGGTCCTTTTCAAAAAGCTTCCCCAAATGTTCTGTCCCGGAGCCTAAACGATTTGCAGTTAACAACACTGCGGAAAGGACGCTGAGATTTAAACAAGCCCATCGCACGAGGGACCAGAAGATCAAGCAGAAAGGGTTTTCAGCCAGGGAGGGTCAGTGTTGCCTGATTTTTTTTTTTTCAAAAGAAGAAATAAATAAAAATAAAAGTGGCTGCAAAGTAAAAAGAGGTCCCCCAATACATCAGCACACAGTAGGCACAAGTGACTTTCAGAGGGTTTTACTAGTCCAGGGTCTAACCCAAGGGCCCGGGAGAACACGGTG
This sequence comes from Orcinus orca, assembly GCF_937001465.1. Taxonomy (NCBI): domain Eukaryota; kingdom Metazoa; phylum Chordata; class Mammalia; order Artiodactyla; family Delphinidae; genus Orcinus; species Orcinus orca. Next base: position 35,757,535 of record NC_064571.1, read on the forward strand.
TGAACTGCAGCAGAAGACGACACCGACCCGAGAGCACCCCGCATCTACTTCTAAATCCTGCAGGTTTCGCCTTTGAACACAAAGTCCTAAAATGGCTAGAAGTTTCTTAAGGTCTGTGACAATTCAGAGCGAGCTCCTCTCCTTGACTACAGTGGTCAAACTCCCTAAATGCAAAGCATGTTCCCCCTTGCCTGACCTGCAACTGGCCTGCCTTGATTTTATTGTGCGGTGGCAGAGCCAGCATACGGTGGCTGAGTAAACTTAGCAAGTCAGAACAATCAGTGGCTTAAAAGATTTTCCTTTAAACTAAAAGTTTCGTTCCAACACAAAGGCGCCTACGTTTAGAAACCCCCAACACTCTCCCTGCGAAGTCAAGCGAGTGAGGACTCCAACCCGCTGAGCTACCGAGCCGGGGTCTGGGGGGACGAGGGACATTTGGCAACTTCTGCACGGCGACCCCTCCGCGGGCATGGCCTCGGCGGAGCGGGGCGCTGGACTGGCGCGGAGCGTGTGCGGAGATGGGGGCGGGGGGGCGTCTGGGATGGCAGGCCGCCTCCCCCAAATCTTCATGCAAAGCGAATGAAAAGTCACCAAATAATGTACCTCCAATCCAGAGAGCTCTGGCTTTCCTCTTACTGAGGGCAAAGGGAAATAGAGAAAGCATCGCCTCTCCACTGCTTAGCCTGCTGCCCGTCGTACCTACCCATAAATGGCATCTTTATCTCTCTTTAAAGCGTCATTGACGGAGGAACCCATGCTGGGAGCCATGGCGTTGGTGTGAGCTGTGTGCGGATACTGATGCGAGTGCAGAGGAGGCCCGTGGTTCAGGTGGTGGACGGGCTGCATGGACCTGGCCGCGTGCGGGTCCCCATACATCGTGGAGGGGATGCCTACTCCATCCATGCCCCCATAATGGGGTAGATCGTCGTACTGCATGAGAAACAGGAGAGAAACAGGTTCAGAAGGCCAGGCGGGCAAATGGGGGAACGGCAGGGCACGGAGCTTATATAATGTCAGTCCAGCTGGATCCTTCAACCCCGAATTCGGTGGCCTTGCATCTCTGAAGTTGAGATTTCTCATTAAAAAAAATATTTTTAGAAGTAAAATTTCTAGGATTCTCGGTACGACTCGGCTAGATTGAATGGTCTTGCCCTAACTTGTGTCCCTATCAGCTAGCCAGAAATTCAGGATCCTTTGGCAAAAAAGGAAGGAAGAAAGAAGGAAGAAAGGGAGGCATTCTCCCGGAGGGCAGAAGGTAAAACGTGCACGTCTCTAGAGGAGGAAATTCAAAATCACAATAATAAAACATGCCAGGACAGTACAGCAAACCTGCCTGGTTTCACAGACCCTTCCCATCAGGGGGAATTAAAAAAAAAAAAAAGTTACGATGGGAACAGCTAAGCCAAGCACGTGAATTCAGACAGGCTTCTCATTTTATTTCCCTGCCAGCGTGGGGTTAGTCAGTCCTGCAAGACACTGCATTTCCTTTGCTCTCCAAGACAAACTCTGCTAAATCATACAAAACTAACCGGCTCTCTTATAAGTGAAACTCAGAGAAGGGTAGCTTCTCTTCAACATCGGGGCTGAATTTAGAATTGGGCAATATTCCCCTCAAGTTAAAGAAAATGTATAGTTGGAGCAATTATTCTATTTTTTCTATTCTTATGAACTTTCCCCCTAGACTAGATGTCTGTGAGCTAAATGTTAGTCATCAGGTTTAAAGCAAATTTAAAAGTAAATGCACATTCAACCCCCCCAACTTCCTTCTCCAGAAAAACTACTTTCATATTTTCATTATTTTTGTGTGCAAAATTTAGCTATTTAGGTTTTCCTCTTTGCTTCATTTCAGGCATGTTCTTTTCCCAAGATGTGGAGGCGCTGAGAGTGAAATGATTTTCAAAGAAAAGAGGAATTGCCACTTTCATCTCCTTCAAGCCAGAGGTGTGAAAAGAGTTTGGAAGAACGCTGACATTTGCCTGAACCAAAGGAGTAAAGAAAAAATGTGTCAGCCTAGTAACTTTCTTTTGCAAACAGGGCTTTGAGGGCCAGGGCACAAATTATGCAAGGAAGGCTTTTTGTAGACCCCCTTTCTTTTAAGAAACTACCTCTGTTGGGTTGTCATTGTCTCACTTTACTCTCACTACATTTCCATTCAAATAGGAATATTGGGGAAATTAGTATTGCATTTTTAAAGTGAGTAGTTGTGTGCTTAGTATCCAATTAGTGCAGGGCTCTTCTAAGAAAAGCTTACAAAGTATTACCTTGCATAAAAAACCATGTACATTAAAATTACTTTAAAAAGATGAATGCTTTCCGACCCCCAAAACCGTTGTACTATGACAAAGTTATTTGCTTAAAAATGCTAAATACTTTCAGTGATATTAAAGATGAGCATAATCAATAACGTATCAGAAGTTTCTAGCTGCTTATTTTAATTTAAAACTAGCCTTAAACTTCTGCTCCTTGAATGCTCACGCTATATAACATTAGGTATCTAGCGCTGTTTGTTTTTGTTTTTTAAACAGATGATTGCCCGAGCTTGTATTTTTATTTATATAGCTGCTGGTTAGGAATCTATAGAAAACTTGATTACTTGAATTAACAATTACATGTTAATATACATAAGTCTACAAATGCATTGAATAAATCCTCTCGCTTTAGGCCACGGCTTTAGGAGCCTCATTCAAAAAGACAGAGAAAAAAGGAAACTTTTTAGCAGTGTCTTTCAGCCACGTTTCAATTTAACCTCACATTTGAGTTCCACAATTGTTTTTTAATACGTACCCTTTGCGCCATCGGCCTCCCTGGCTCCCTTCCTACTTCAACTTCTAATATATCCTCTTTAAGGCCAGTGTGAAAAGAAACAAATACGTAAACTCCCCCGGAAAAAAAAAATAAAAAGCACGACGAAAAATCCCTTAACGTCTCCAGCAACGTGAGCTACTGGTCCCAGATCTTCGGTCTATGGGACCTGAAGCAAAGCTCCCGAGTCACTGAGCATAAAAGCGCTCCGTTTCCAAGACAGCAGCGGGGGCAAAAAAAAGCAGATCTTCTCTCCCCAAAAAATCAGTTAAAAAAAAAAAAGCGCCCCTCAGACCCAACTACCAAATCTCATGGCTTTCTGCCACTCCGGCTGTCAATCACAGGCGAGGTTGTCAACGTGGTGAATGAATGATCATCCGCTCAGTCTTCTTCTGGTCAGAACACCTCAAATGTTAATATTCAAATGCACAAAGCCCTAGCGCTCGCTTCCCTTGAATCAGTCCTAATTCCTAATCAGTTTCTCTCTTCTCTCGCTCGCTCTCTTTCTCTCTCTCTCTCTCTCTCCCTCCCTCTTTGCAACTGCTGCACTGGAGGGAGATTAGAGGAGGGTTAAAAAAAAATGTCTGTCTGAGTTTGTCTTAAAGGAGCCACGATCGATGCTGCCCGCTTGCAGTCCCCGTGCGTGTGTAAAGTGTGTGTTGCACAGGCGGAGAGGTGGATTCCGACCAGAATGCTAGAACCCGGAAGTAGTGGTGGCCATAACAGGTCGCGTCTTACACAATGCATTGGGCTGCAGCAAGTAGGCTCCTCGGCAGGGGTGGGTGCGCGAAGCGAGCTCTGGCCGCACTGGAGAGGCAGAGAGGCGCTCCATTAAATCGCACGCCCAGGCACAAACACCCACACACCCGGGGCACACGCGCACAAGCGCGGGTAGTAGCCCCCGGCCGCCGGCTTTATTTTCCGTATGCTTTTCTCTCCCTCCCCCTCCAGACTCTCTCTCCAAAGCTCTCTTGAAATAGATTGGGAATAAAAGCGGGGCAGGCAGCAGCGGGAGTTATTTTGCACAGGGCTCCGTGGATTGACTTCCTGACTTTCCTCGAAATTATTGGGGTCTGCCAGTATTTTTCGGGGCGGAGGGGGGCTGGTGCAGAAAGTAGTGGATTCTTAGAACCAAACACACCACGTAGAAAAGTCAAACCAGGAGCGAAGAGAGGAGGCGCAGGAACAGGGCTGGGAAAGGCTGTGCTAAGAAGTCCCGAGAACGTGGGGTGGAGATGGCTGGGGCTTTCTGCAGATCCACCTTAGAGGGTTTTTTTTTTTTTGCTGTCAGAGGTGGACACCCGGCCCAAGGAAAGGAAATGCTTGCGTTTTCTCACTTTGGGGATCTGGACGCCCCCACCTCCTAGTCCCGGAGGCCTCCAGCCCCAGCCCCGGCGTCCTGCGCAAAGTGAGAGAGGAAGGGAGGGAACAATGAGCCCAGAGCCGGGAATGTGCCCCCAGCGCCTGTTTACAAACACGAAGCTATTTATGATCGCCGGAAAGCGAAACCCGACGCGGGCTCTGGGCAGCCCGACCTCGCGGGTGGAGCCCGGGCCAGGGAGCTGCGGGGAGGGAGGCTCTTTCTCCGACCCGCTCCGGGCGAGGCGGCCGTGCGCCCAGGGCGCGGCGCGGCGGGGTCGGCGCGCTCGTCTGGGGCTGCAGCCGCGCTGCCTTTGTCTTCGAGGCGCCGAGGGTCTCCGGCCTCGAACACGCTCTTTCCCCGGCGACGCCCCGCGCTCTCCTCCCCATGCCCTTCTTCCCCCCACTCCTCTTTCCGATCCCCAGTCTGGCTCAGGGAAAACTCCCAGTGCCAAAGAAAAAGAAATTCACTTCGGGGGCTGAGATTTCAGACAAAAAGCTGCCCCTACCCACAACTCGGAGGCCCCAACCAGCCACTAATTTGAACTTTCTCCCTTTCAATACCTATTCTCCGGTTTAAGCAAACAAAAAATTCCTTTTCTTCACTCTCCCGCTCTCAACCTGCCCTTTATTAGTATATTATTATATTTATTATTTTCGTTTTTATTTTTCTTTCCGCCCGGCTCTGATCTGTCGAGATGGCTCAGCCGCAACAGCTCGACCAGCGGGCTGGAAACCTCACATCCCGGAGCAGGGCTCGCAGCTCGCTCGGCTCGGAGCACGATTTTTTTTCCTCCCTCCAGTTGAAACCTCGCAGAAAACTCCCCCTGCGGTCGAGTGGAAAATGAGCTCACCCAAATCTCGGTAGGCAGCCGGGGAGGAGGGCTCGGCCAATCAGGAGACGCTCCCGCCAAGGCAGCAGCTTATTGGCTGCGGGGAAAATCAATTATCAAATAATCGATCAGCAGGGAGCTTCGATCTGCCGGGAAGGCAAACTGCCACTCCGGATTCCCGCCCTGATTGTGGCCAAAAGGCTGACTCCCCCAAAGCAGCCGGCCCCTAGCTCCCATCGCCCCTACCCTCATCCCACCCCGCCAGCTGCGGACCAACCCAAAGCGGGGGAGGTGAAGGAAGGGGGAAGAGTTTTGAGAAAGATTAGGGGCTCGTATCTGCATAGACTGTTTGGAAAAGATTAGGAGCTCTCAAATGTATTGAAGCCAACTCTTAATACGCAAACTAAAAGAGAATTCGCATCGGTCCGAGAGACAGGACTGAAGTTTCTGTTTGAGTGGGCTTTCGAGGAGCAGGGGACACAGGGCGAGCATCAGAACGTAGATCTGGAATCAGATTCCACCAAGCGCACGTACCTCCCTAAGCGTCATCTATTGCTTCTTTTAATACTTCTCACGAGTCAACGCCCAGTTCCCCCCAATAGTGGAGTTTTCATAAAGCCGAGCATCAGAGCCTTTCCAGACTCCCGCACATCACCCCCGCCCCGACGCCGTACTCGCCCCATGTGTTCCCGTAGGGCTGACACGTTCACCCAACGCCTTCAGATGCGTTTTGCCTTGAAAGAGCTCCGACTGTTAAAAAAAACTCATCCTAGGATCCCCCATCATTTGCATCTCTGTCTCCTCTCTTCCTTTCTCCCCCCACACCCCAAGTTTTAAGATCTTTTACTTTTCACCATCGCAAAATGTAGAGTTTTCTGGTACAAACGCCTCGACACATCACGCGGGAACTTAAGGCAGGCCCGTGTGTCAGAGCCCAGAGGATCCAGGTGAATTACCAGCGCCTTTGTGCCACTGCCTGGCAACCCCGAACCCCCACCCCGCCGGCCGTTCCCCAACGTGAACTTGGAAACAGAACTCAGGCCAGGATGGGACCTCCCGGTGTCAGGAAGGCCATTTCTCTGTTTAATTCCTGGGAAGCTGCGCTGGCTGGGCCAGCCAACGCAATCCTTTTCCGATTACAGAGAAGACCAAACTGGGCCGGCCGCCTGCAAGCTCTTCCTGGAACCCCAGCCGGCAGCGGCCAACACCTGAGCGCCTTCCGACGGCTGCTCGCTGGGGTGTGAGCTCTTTCTCTCCAGCAGGCCCTCCCGATATCAGCGCGGCTGGCGGTAGTGGGGCACGAAGTGGGGGGGGGAGGGGAGCGTCAAGCCAAACACCGACATGGGCACAGCTACGTTTATGATCCTAAAATGAACTGCGAAGGAGATTGTGTAAGTATAATTTAACCAAGAGAAATTTACTGCGAAATACATTTCTATGACCATGGTCTTTAACAGCCCTACGGGTTCTCGGGCAAAGACTTAGGTGGCCGACCGGTTTGGAGTTACCTCAAGTCTGCGGTCACGTTTTCAAATGTGGAAAAGGCCAGTTCTGGTATATATAGTTCTCTGACAATGGAATGCATTTTGTATTGATGCGTTCCGGTAAGTTTTCTCTTTTGTTTTCTAGCAGAGATGGAAAAAGAAGGTTCAGGTAAATCTCTCCTTTTCCAACACAACCCCAAACTTCAAGCAGTAGAAGACTATTACGCTCTTCAACCATGATCTTCAACTTTAAATTACCGACAAACAGAGTTTCCTTAAAGAATGAGATAGTTTGAGTTTGTGGGCTTAAACTAACCTCATTAGCTTTGAAAAGTGTCTTCTTCCTTCCCTCCCCTTCTTTCCAAGTATAGCTGTGAACCCGATGGTCCTAGGCCTTTATAAGATTAATTCTGAACAACCGAGAGACTAAAACACTTTTACAATGTAATTACAGTAGTACAAATTGTTTGCCCAAACCTCATTCTGGATAAGGATTTTACAATTAGCAAACAATTATTACAGTTGGGGCTTGCTGAGAGAAATTGCACAGAGGACCTCTGGAGTTGCAATATAGTAGCCATAAAAAAGAAGAAGAAAAAAAACCTCCTTTAGCAGGGCAGCAATTAATCATCTATTAAAAGAAAAAGGTAAAGGGATAGTTCCAGGTATCTTAGAAAACTAGTACTGATATTTATAGCTGTTCTATGGCAGTGCCTTTTTCTAGCTTATCTCAGATACTTGCTTTTTAAGGCAAAAGTACTTTTATTTTGCAAAAACTTGGCCTGGTGAAGGGTTCTGGCACTTGCCCCTAGCTCTTTCGAAATGGGCCTTCCATACTCAGCTTACCCTTCCCATCCCAGAGCATCTTCCGAAAGATAGAGAATGAGGACTTTAAAGAGGCAGCCTGGGGCCTAGGTCTCTATTGTTTACACCCTCAGGCAAGGAGGCATTTAAAACAAATAGTGCCCCTTTAGGCTGTTGGTACAGTCCTCCGGGAGAACTTCCCTCTAGTGTTCTGTTTTCCTATAAGGAATCGTGTCTTTGGAAAGACCTATATCCGGAATTAGGCTTTTGTCCCCGAAGTTCACACTGATGAGTCAGCTCCAAAACCCTCAGAAATTAAAAAGGCACCTCTTAAGGTAAAATGTGTGTGTATTTGCCAGCCCAGAATAAACAAAAGCCTGTTAATCAATCGAGTTTGGCAGCTGTGTTCACAGAATGATAAGGGTTTATCATCTGCCACCTAACTTTAAGATGCCTGTTAAAATGCTGTGATTACTCTTCAGGTTGTCCTGTGGGCTGGAGGCTTAGGGTTTGTTCTTCAAGAACATTCATCCTCTGAATCTCATCCCACATTAGCGTTTGCATTTCAAAAAACAGAAATAAGAGAAGGGAAAGACAGTTCAAAGAAAATAGATTTAAAATCTACTAGAGATAATAGAGGAATGTTGGAGATAAGAGCCTGGATGCCATATGAGAAAGGTACCAAAAAGTCAAAGCTAATGAATGGCTGTGAGAAAAGTGAAATAAACTATTTAGAGGTCTATAAAAGGGAGAAACCTGGTTAGGTGATATGAAAGGGGGTTAACCGACAGGATTAGGGAAGACGTTAATCAAGTGCCCCAAAGCAATCTGGGCTATAAGAACCTGGAGATTTGTTTACTGCATTTTGCTTCAGAAAACAAAGAATGTCTGGGTCCAGTTCAGAAGTCAATGAGAGGTCAGCTGAGGCTCTCCAATCATCACAGGGAAAATACCCGTCACTATATTCGGGCTGGATAATGCAAAAGTGAAGAAAAAAAAATTGGGGGTGTGTGTGTGTGTTTTCCTTACCACTTTTCTATTTCAAATCATTAAAATGCTTTGGTCTCTAGAGGGGGAAAAATTACGCTGGTTAACATAATTACTAGCTCTGACATTTTCAGAAGTTATAGAGGTCTTTCATTAATTAAATGGAGGGCTTAATAAAATATTCCTAATAAAATTTACGGTTGTCTTAAAACTTTCTAAACAGTGCTATAAATTCTTAATAAAATTAACTGGGAAATGAGTTATTAGCCCACACTTTACCCTCTCCCCCCACTTCTACATAAGGAGCGTCTGCAGGATGAAAAGGGAAATAGAAGCCTTTTAGTAAAATATAAATATTAGCCAAAGTCACACATTGCTTTAGGAGAGGCAAAGTTTCAACTAAGTTATTTCTTATGGCTTCATCATCTGATATACCCCAAAAGCTATTCACAAAATTTCTAGAAAATTTCTTCCCCCTTTCTACTAGGCATTATATACGCATGTATACATCAGCCCATTTGAAATACAGTACTTAATTTTCTGGTCTGAGTTGTGTGTCAAGTTTAATAAAAAGCATAGATACATCATGCAAAATTCCAATATAGAATTTTGAAGGTTCAGGTTGCAAATATTTTCTTCATCTGTTAGAAGATAATTAAAAATGAAATGCCTTGTACTTTTTCTCAGTTTAATTTCTTAAAAGGTAACTTAAATAATAAACTTCTCAGTAACATTTCCCTCCAAACTCCTCATTTATAACAGTTGCTGCGTTATCTGAAGCAGCATTTTGGTGAGCGGATACACAAACCTTTTTCATATCGCTACATTTCACAACTTTGTGGAGCTTTCTTAAGTTTGGAGATGCTTCTCTGTTTCACAGATACAACACAGGCTGGCTGACTGTTTGAGGTGAACAGTACACTCAGACACACTCCAAACTAAACCAAATAGCTTTGGTGGATTGTTCAACGTTTGAAGACTTGATCTTTTGTGCCGTCTACTGGACAATGGAAAAACTACAGTCTCTATGATTTAAGAAACTTTTTTCTTGTCCAGCATTTGGGGGAGGGGGGGTGATTTGGGGCTGGTAAGTAATAGGAGAGGACCACAGGACCCAACTTAGACTCACAGGACAGGTCTTGTGGCCTACTCGTGTGTTCAAATCCAAGTTTAGGACATTATACTAAGTATAGGCACACTTCAACCACTGGACTAAAGCACAAGGCTAAAACCTACATTTAATACAGTTGTGCATGTGTGGGGGTACACAAAGTCAGCTTGGGAAGAAAAGGAAAAGATGGTGGGACAAGCCTGGCATCTCTGAAAAAAATATATGTGTATGTGTGTGTGTGTGCACACGCATGTGCATGCAGTTACTTGGCTCTGAGCGTGAATTGCTTGACAGTGAAGTTAAATGTGTCTACTGCCTAGGTAATCCAGGATGTACAAATTAATTTTTGAAATTCAGAACGTAATATTGTTCAGTAATCAAGAAAAGTACCTGTAGGAGGGACAGAATGAAATTGGTAATTAGAAAATTTTTAGTGCAGTTCCTCTTTTGGCATTATTGGATGAAAATATGAAACTTCAGTGTTTTCACTTGGAGACCACATGTGGGAGAAAGTGTGGCTGAAATTCAGTCAGATGCCTTTGAGTAACAGACACTGTTTGATGTTCTCTTAAACATTTAAAAATATTGTATACATTTTTTGTTATGATTTAAAAAAATATTTATGGAGCTCTAGCATTATGGAAGCTTTGTACAAAAAAAAATTCATGAAGCTAACTCTGACCTCTGTTTGATATTGACATAGTTCCTGAATAACCACAATTATTCTAGAGAACTGATAAAGCCCACACCACTAAAATATGGAGAAGTCAAGCTGATTTTGGTGGAAGAGACATAGACTTGGGTACCAGCCTCTTAAAACTGTTTGCTTTCCTGAAGTTAAATTGCTTATTGCATTAAAAAAGAAAAACACCTATTAATACATGACTAGTTATTAGGGTACTCTTTAATAAAAACCCAGTAGTGAAAAGGAGACAGCTTTAGGACACTTTATTGATGCATAGATATATTTCAATGATCTACTTCAAATATACATTTTGATGTGGCACTATGTCAGAATGACTTTAAAATATTGTGTTAAATATAGATATGTCAGAGAACTTGGGCTGACACTGACTACTTAAAGCAGTGAGATTGCTCGCATTGCAGTGTAAAAGAACAGGATGGTTTCAGTTGGTCTGCAGAGATGGCGATGATTGGGGATGGGGGATGCCGGTGGTGATGGCTGTGGTGGGTGTCTTTTCAACTTCAGCATAATCAACTGAATTGTGAAAGTTTATTTTATAAGATGCCATATGGTTCCAATGGGCCAGATTAAAACAACAACAAGGACCCTACTAACAATAGCGGGAACACGTAGACGAGTCTTACAGGAACCAATCATAAGTATTCCCGCGTTTGATAAATTCTAAACTAGTAGTGGAAGTACTGAGCGCTGGGGAACGTCTCCAGTCGCCAAATGCAAACGTTTACCTTTGAAGCAACAGGATGAGCCAGACTGGTCATGATTAGCGTCCACGCTGGACTGTATAAAGGGGCATATTTTGTGAAAACCTTCAGGCAAAAATCGTACTGATTATTCAAAAATAAATATTTTAACATTTCATTGAGTTATCCAATGAATAAGAAAAATATCGAAGGCTTTCTGCAGCTCAGAAAGAATTCTAGTATCGTGAAAAACAGAGAAGGAAAGAACTAGAAGAAACTGAAGGACGCCCGCTGAGTAGTTATTCACTTGTGAATATCTGAAAAGGTATCTTTACGTGCCCTTATTTTGAAAATGAAAAATAAATATCATCTTTCCTTGTCCTTTTAAAAAAGATTAACGTCAAACTCTGGTTACGCTTGCTAAAAATCATAATTTGTTTCCAGGCGATTTATGCGAGAAAGAGCCAATTTGAAAACTTACAACTAATGAAAGAAATCGACGTACAAGCCGTAAAGAAATCGGTTCACAGCCGAGCCCACAGCCCTAAGAGGCTCCCCTCTTAGGGGCTCATCTAGGATAACTTCATTTAGTGGCAGATCTGCGGCCACTTCCGGGCCTCTCTGCCGACTGGGTCCTTCCTCCGCTGAGCGCTCTGCGGGGCTGTCCTGTCGCCTGTGCGTGGCGGGGTGCCAGGTCCCGCAGCGCCGAGCCACCCAGAGCCCCGGGCCTGCCTGCACCCCCGGGGGCGCACACTCCTCGGGGCGAGTGGAGGGCCCGGCAGGATACGCTGCCCGGGGTGGGCCCCCCCCCAATCTGCTCACACCCAGCTGGGCGCGGGGGCCGCGGTTTGGGGGGGGTGAGGGTAGGTTTGGGGAAACGTGTTCCCTGGGGACCCCGAACCGTCGGGAAGGAGCCAAAGGTTTTCTCTCCTGCCAGTGCACCGACCCCCCACCATTCTAGACCGCGATCCTGTCTCCTTTGGGGTTCGCCCCAGCCTCTGCCGGAGGGAGGGAGTGGGGGGTCAGACCTGCGCCGCAGGGGTGGCGACCCGGGAGCCGGAGTTCGAAGGACCCGCGGACCCCGACGCGGCGACTCGGGGTATCGGGCTCTGTCTGCCGGTTCTTGGGGCTGAGCACCCGAGGGCGCCTCTCTCCCCATCAGGATTCGGGGACACGGGCTCACCCCGCAACCCCTTGCCAATTAGCCTAATTCTGGAAGCTTCTCGCCTCCGTTCCTGGACGGCTCTTCCCGGGGCGCCGTGAGCCCTGGGATGCCGCCCGTCTCCCGCTTCCGCCTCCGAGGCCGAGTGTGCTCTGCGAGTCTGTTTGGGACGCGGGAGCCTTCGGGGACCCAGGCCCCCCCAGTGCCCCCTGCGCCCGCGGCGACCCCTTGGAGGGGCTGGAACAAGCGCGCGTCTGTGGCCGAGGTTATTATTTCAGGTGCGCTAATGGGATTAGCGGCCGCGGGAGAACTGTGTGGGGATGGATGCGGTTCCTTCTCCCGGTTTCTTCCGCCGCCGGGTGGAAGGGGAGGCACCGCCGGCGGCCTCTCCCGGCCGCACCGCCCGCTCGGCGCGCGCTGCGCTCACACCACCCAGGGAGGCGGCGGACCCCGCGCCCTGGGCCTGGAGGGCGGGGAGCCGGGGTGGGGGGGGGGGGGAGGGAGGGGGAAGGAAAGGGGAGAGGCGCAGAGCGACGGCGACCGAAACGCAAGGAGGGAGAGAGCAGGCGGCAGTAACGGAAAGACAGAGCCAAGGAAAGCGACAGAGATGGAATCAGATCCAGTCCTGTCCGTCCCCAGGACACAGAGAAACAGCCATTCCACAACGGCCTCGCCAGGGAAGGAGAAATGCGCTCTTTATTCCCGGATGCTTTCTGCTTCCGAGGGAGCCTTATCATAGACTTTTGCATAATTGCATATTGACTTTCCTAAATAGTTCCGCAGCTATTTATGTTTCCACTTGTTCAATCGCAAACAATTCCTTTGGGGAAAAGTAAAAGAAAATGTGTGTGTGTGTGTGGGGGGGGGTGAGAACTAAGGCCAGAGGCAAACAGTACGACCCTCTTGCAAAATGTCCCCTAGGCCATCGCAGAAATGACCATCCTCTCCTGGGAAGTGCGAGTCACCATCCCAAATAGGGTGAAATGATCGGTCTGCATTTTCATGATCGGCCCATTTTTCACAGCCCCTTCCCCACCATAAAGAACCAGAGAATGTTTGGGCTAAGTCAAGGCATTTAGTTCCATTTGCCCATTTCACAGATGAGCAAGCTGAGACCAAGAGAGGTTAAGTGACCTATCCAATTTCTTCTCTCTCTTTTCTGGGTGTCTCAAAATTCTCTTTTTATATATATTCCCCAACACTTAAAAAAAAAGTCACAGCTACAGAAGAAGCCTTTCCAACTTTCATTTCCTAAGATCACTGGAGGTCAGTGCCTCTGTATCTTCTGTCAAAAGCAGCTGCTGTGTAAAGTTGATGGTTGTGTGTGAGTGAGTTTAAGGGCTGCGGGGTGACTCTTCCCTCCTCCCCTGCCTCAACCCCGAGTCCATCACCAGCCCCTTTCTGAGAGCAGCAGGCTGGGAACTTGTTGCTCTGTGAAGACCCTTCCACAGAGCATGGAGAAAGAAGCAAAGGAGAGCCTGTATTTGGTGGTGATGCTGCTGGGGTCTCATAGGCTCAGCTTTTCTCCAACCAACCCTCAACCCTCAAACAAACAAACAAACAAACAACTCAGACCTTTTGCTTCGACTTCCTGTGACTGAGTGACCCTAAGCAGAAAATTGGTCCAGGTCACCCAGGGCAGGAGCCGGGACGTTCAAGGCCTTATTTACCCCAGGATTAAAAACAACATCCCCTCTAACTTTGTCTCTCCTCAGCAGCTTGCCTTTTAAGGATGTGAGAAGGAGCTTCTTAGAGTATAAACAGACATCGTAACTCATGGAGATGTTTAGGTTTCAAATTTACAAAAACAGCACTTTAGCCCTGCTTTCCTGAACCCCACTACAACTAAGACCCAGGCTACCAAACCCTTTGCAAAGGCATCCTGTATCATTTATGGGCAAAATATATTTTTGAGTGGTCACTTCTAATTTTGAAATATTTTTATTTTTAGCTTCAAGTTGGACTCCTAAAACAAATCAGTTATTTATGACCTGCTTTTCCCCATTCCCTGATTATTATTTAGTCTTTCATTTAAAATTTTTTGTTACCTTGAAATTTGCCTTGATTTGGGTGTTCGGTACAGAAAACCTGCTTGCAGGCTTATTATCTGCAGCCATCTGCATTTATTTAGTCAAAACTCTGTGAAGTTTACTGTTGTTTTGTGGGTTTTTTTTGCTGTTGTTGTTTTAACTCATTGACTATTAACAAAAAATAGCCTAACACCCTTTCAGGTTTAAACCTTAGTTCTGTCCTAGCCTAGCTTTCGTGAAAAGCCCATTGCACGGGGCTTGTTGGCTTACATATCTTTTAGTTAAAAATCTTTTGAGGATTTGAGCCCAGACTTTTGTGATATACTGCACTATAAGGTATTTTATTCTCAACTAGTTAGTGATTGTAGGCTGGAACAGAGAACAATTTTGGAAATCGGTTCTATTAGAAAAAGCTCTTTGTACTTACCAATATTCCCAGCCAGGATTCTGGGCAGTGGCTGTGAGGCTCAGCTCAGAGCTGAGACTGAGTACACTTGGGTGCAAATTATAACTCAGTCACTAACGGGCTGCTTGCATTTGAAGAAGTTAATCACCTGCAAAATGAATTGGTTATGTTATTTTGTTCTGTAAGTCTACTTTTGATTCTTGTATTTAGTGATGATTCTGTATATAAAATTAGACACAGAGAAAATGTGTAGCTTCATAATGATCAAAAAAGTTTAGTGTTAAGACATTGCAATATTACCTATTTCACAGTAAATTTTTAAAAGGTTGATATTTTGGAGTTGGATGGTAGAAGGTTATCCTAAAGCAATGTTTCCCTGCCTTGATTCAGCCATTTACATACAGCCATAGGGGTTTTGCCCTGTTTAATACCCTCTGAATTACTATTTACTTGTTCTTTTAAAAAAATAGTTTCAGCTAAAATAAAACACATACATGTATTTTAAAATGAAACTTTATACCATAGGATTTCTTTTGTATCTTTCCTAATGCAGCATACAATACATACAATAATACATTTAAAACAATTTGCTTGGATACATGCTCCTAAATCATCTTTACCCCACTTTGGGAAGCAGTGACCAAAGGTCATTTTAAATCTGTTCAATATGCCATGTTCAGCATGACCAAGTACTGTTCAACAAATATCACACGCTGAACACAAAGAAGAGGCATTTGGCAGAGAAAGAAGTGAACACTAACGACTTGGAAAAAAATAAACACTCATTTTAGGAAGAAATCATTAGTGTTTTATAATTCAGCTTCGGTATTTCAAGTGGGATTGCATCTTGTAAACCTGTAACTGCAAACTTGCTGATACTGGTGAACTATATGACGCCTCCATTTTACATGACTGCATTCTGAAATAAAATCACTACAATTTTAGATATTTGTAAGGCCCAAATTTTAGATAATAATATGCAATTTTTGAAAACTATACTAGATTCTGTAAAAATGACAATAATTTCTCACAAAAACCTTCAAAATACTGAAATCCGAAACTCCTGTGCTTTATATTCCAGGGAAGGAAAACATAAATGCTTCTACTTTGGACTTTTTTTTTCCAATTTATTCACTCTCTACTCCCCGCTCTTTTGAGATTCTTCCTACAGGGAAATCAAGTGTCAGAAGAATTCCTTAATACCTTCAGGCACTGCAACCTCCAGATATTACTCTCAAAGTTTGAAAATGACACCTTAGGTCTTTGTTGAAAGGTACACCTGAAAGAACTAAAGTAAACAGAAAGATGTCTAAAGCATTGGATTAATTTTTGTTACCGCTTGATTTTATCTGAATATTCTTTAGCGTGGTTTAGAGGTTAAAACACTTAATTCTTTCTCCACTGGCCAGGCAACTTCTGGAGACACTTTTCTCTAGTTCCCTGATTTCACATTTTCTGTGTAGCACTGCCCACTGAATTTGTAGAGCGAGATATAATTTATACCTAGATTTCATTTCTTTATGCCTAATAGTAGTTACATATTTCAGCAAACCAAATGCCATTCACTGGAAGCCTTTATTCTGCTTTGTTTTTTCCTAAATATGGAATTAAGTTGAAATAATAATTTATTGAAACAACATAAACACCTGACCATCTTCAAAACCAAGGAAAATCAAAACCAAAAAGCACTGCTTAGCACAACCAGAATACTTAAGAACTTAAAAACCACAAAGTTGGAAGTGGATAGTTATGGCTCTTTTAATAACTGTCATTTTACCGTGATTCTAAATCAGTATCCCAGGACGATGAGGAGTGTGGTTGAGCTTCAAAATGCTCTGGAAACCACTGCTTTGAAGGTCAAACAGCCATGTTTAAGTTCCCAGCTATACTGCGCTACCGGCGATCCTTGGTGACATGGGACCAACCACGCCCCTGACCCGGTAAGAACAAAATGCTCACAGCCAGTTAGTTCTCTGACTTGTGATTCTGTACTTGGCAGTTACCATTTTTCGCCTTTTCTTTGAGCATTTAACTCACTTTAGTTTTATATTTTTGCATTTCTGTGGTAGTTGGCCAGCACCCCTTTTTATCCTAAGCTAATTTACACTGAAAAGTATTACATATGTTCGGATACTCTAACCCGTTCAATGCTTAGGGCTTATTTGTTTGAGATGCAACCAATGAGCCCTCCTCAGTGCCTGAAGCTTTTTACCCCAAGAAGGAATAGTTTGAATTTGTTTCAAAATTCTCTTCTTTTTATTTGCTTTTTCCTTTCCTATGAGTCTGTAATTTAGTTCTGCTGACACAGTTGGTTAACCCCATACCGGGGAGCTGATTAAAAAACACTTTCTAAAAATGTCTATTCCTATTGCTGGTATTAATCAGCACTTTTTTTTTTTTTTTTGGCCTATCGCTTTCTTTGGCTTTGTTTATCAAAATCTTTCCACCCCAATAATTCGAAATGGGCACAGTTAAAAAGCTACAAACCCTGTTCTTTTTAGGATGGGGTAGTTCTCACCGCATAATCTCTAATGTACTTACTACTTGAGAATGATTCCGGAGAACAGTAAGTGGTCTTAGAGATTCTATCTCACCTTGTATGTGCCAGAACACATGTGAGCAATAATCACGTTTGTTCTCATCCCTGTGTTTAGGGGACCATTCAATTGCACAACAGATTCCCCTCTGGAGGAATACTTTCTTGAAAAATCTGAATAATTGTTGTAGGTAAGCTGAGAAGCTGCTCAGGCTTATCTTATACACTCAGTCAACTGAGTTACTTTATTTTTGTTTGTTTTTTAACTGAGTTACTTTAGACACTCAGTTAACCCAGATACCAAGGCCACCCTCACTATCCTACCCCTGTTCTCTTGGAGACTTTTAATAAGACATGAGATCCAAAAACAGTTTCATAGTTTACCTGCTTTTCTCATTGTCGCTGACATTTTTGGGGATAGTGATAAAAAGGCAAGTCTGTTGCCAATTTCATAAATCGGTCTTTTCTCTCTGCTGTCAGGTTGCCCTTCTCACTAATGTCACCATATGTCACTGCTTGTCCCAGACAATCTGAGATTGACTGAAAAGTGTTTGAATAACTTTTGGGTCCTATTGCCTGTAATTGGTAAGACTTGGCCGACTTTTGGGTTTTACACTTTTCTGTTTAGAACAGTGTTACTTATGTGACATTAATTGTATGTCCTAATCAAGTCTTTGATGTTCGGGGATAAAATTGAGAATTTAATTTTTGCCCCTAGTTTAAGAAAATATTTCACAATTTACAAAGCAGGCACCACCCCCATGCCTAAAATCTTCCTTTACTCCCCAAAACCCTGTGAGGACATGTTATTATCATCTCCATCTCACAGATATAGTTTAAAGTCACACAACTGTTTAGGATCAAAGGCTGTGTACTGAGTTGTGGCATCAGTGGAAGAACATCTCTGTAACTGCATCCTTTCATTATGCTAAATATTTGGGAGGGAGGGCATGAGAAAAAAATGAGAAAACATGTCCTCTTGGTTGAATTTTTTAGTTATTTTCTCTTTCTCTCCTATCATCTACTATAAAATTAGAAATATTTGAACTTCTGGAACCTATCTGCAGAAAGTTTTACTATTTCTAGCGTCCAGACATTTTGAACTGATTAACCATGCTCAGTGTGAAATGTTTGCTCCTCTGATTTCAAAGTTACTTTTTGTTGCACAAATAATATCTATTTTTGAAAGATCATGCTTGAAATTAGCTATAGAACACAAGATTATTATATAGATTTATTATAATCTTTCATTCTACAAATATAATATTTGTTTTGTGCTTACAGTTAGTATACCTTTTTTTTGCATTTAAAAAAACTATAACATAGACATAAATCAATGTATGAGATATTATGGCATGGTTTTCAAGGAGACAGCAATTCAAATTTTCCATTTAAAGAGAGAGAACAAAACTTCTTTCAGGAAATATTAGTTAATCGGCAGGAGTCCTTTTCAGAGCACAGTTACCATGGGATTGAGAAGTATTTGCTAATTATAACAGTGCACTAATTATCTGCTTTTACATCTCATCTTTCTGTCTTTCTGTCTAAATTCACTTCTAATTATATGGTACGCTTTTTGCATATGGCATATCTAAAAGTGTTGCTTTTATCAGATATGAATTCTTTTACTTGGAAATATTAAAGACATAGTTTCACTTCCAAAATAGTTTTTCCTACAATATAGTGAAATCTTTTGATTATGGGTTGAATAGTCTGTCATGTTGGGGGGAGGGAGTGACCAAGGTTTCAATATTAGACATTTTGTATCTTCCAAAAGAGAATAGCAAGGCTGATCAGCCTTGTCATGGTTTCTATTTTTCAAATGCGGTTAAGCAGATGTCACATTACCCACTCATCATCACCATCATTGTCATCATATTTTTATAACTCTACAGAATTTCAAATGTTGTAATTGATGGACAGATATTTAAAACATAGTGTAATAAAGGAAATATCACTCGGTCATCAGAACCTATTTTGATGGGATTCATTGGTCGTCTGGATTGCAGAGGTAGGCTCGAAACAAAAGCAACAATAACAACAACAAATATGACTTCAGTTCCTGTATTCTGATTCCCCCTGGGCTTATTGAGCGCATAGAAACAGGAATTCACTTTCTGTGTAAATAGAGTCTCACTCATCTCCCCAGAGCAGGAATTTCACTGGGGTCGGGGCGGGGGGCACTTATAAATTGAGGGTCTCCATCTTGAGGGGATCTACAGGCCTTCCTCCCAAACACAGGCTCCCGTGACGGCTGTTAGTCCAACTCATTTGTGGGTCTGCACTTTCTCTAACTCCACTCCTTGATCATACTTTATTGATTGTGAACTTTAATGCACACATATTCATTTCAGTGTTTATTTGTTTTAAAAGAAAGCTTAAAGAATAATTTATAAGCTTTTAAAGAAACATCTGATAGAGTACTTGAAGCTTCTGCAAATACAAACAAAATCTGCTCTGCAGTATTTAAGTACATATAGATATGTGGATCAAGCAGTTTTAGATCTCAGGCTCCAGGAGGGGGTCGAAGGAGTTGGATGGCTGGATGAGCACGAGGGGGAACATTTATTGAGGGCTTCTTCTAAGTTAGGCACTGGGTTAGATACTTTTGTACACATTCTTTCATTATGGTAACATTCAAGGCTATTGACGGTTGTTATAACAGTCAAAGCAGAACTTGAGTTCTGATTTGATATATCTTTTACATTGAATTACACTGAGCTAAAAAGTTGGATTTTCTGCTATCAGTTTCACTTTTATGCCTGGCCACAAAATCATTTACATCCCTTCAACCTCAGATGCTCAATTGCCCAGCAAACTAAGGATGTAGTAAGGGCCTTGGGAGCTACGTGGGGGCATTCCCTGCAACTAGAGACATTTCTGCAATGGAAGAGCCTCTTCATTATTTGAACAGAGACCTCTACCCATCCTTCCCACCCCCGGGCCTGAGGCTCCTCATCTGGAAATCAGGATGACTTGGTTCTATTTTTGATATTCCTCCCAGCCCCAGTGATTTGTGAATTTTGTATCTGATTCTGCTGATGCCAAATGTTTACAGCTGAAAGGGGGAAGGCAAACTAATTATAAACAGAACTTTCCCAGTTAAAATCTCAAGGGCTCAAGAGAAATGATTTAAGTATTTTCTGACTCTGACAATCGGAAATGCATTCCTGTGTGGCAGTTATAAGATACACTGAAAAACACCCCTTTTTTTGGGGGGGGGGGCTTTTACCATTTAAGTTGTAATATGTTATGGAAGTGAAAAGCTTCCAAAAGGGTGGAACAATAGTCCTAATATTAAGCCACTGCAGATTGGGGGTTACTTCTTGACTGTTTGCTGTGTGCTTTGGAGAAGGAAACCATCCCTCTCTGGGCTCAGTAAAGTAATGTTAATTCCACCTCCTTCAAAATGGAGTTCTGATGTTTAAATGTTCATAACTCTCTTCAAGTTCTTCACATGATAATTGTGACATAAAGTACAAAGTATTACTCTTGGAATGGGGTAATTTTATCCAATTAAGTTTCCTCTGAGCTATCACCTGGGTCGGAAACATTGTTATTACCTTGCAAATTACTTTGTACTTAGGCTTTCTCATGTTCCCTAATCATGAGCAAAAGTCCCATCCGAAGGCTTAGAATGCTTAATATTTGCAACATTGACTTTGATGGAACATTACAGTGAAGAACAATCTGGTCAGTGCTGTACTAAGGGTGGGTCAGAAGGACCTAAATCTCCTTGAGGATGCAATTTATGCAATGCCATTAGCCATTCTTGGAACAGCTGTATAATTAATAACTGGACACAGCATGTCATTAATTTGAATGGGATCATAGGAGACTTTGAGTTTGAAGCTAGGAGTCAAGCTGGCCTATGAGATTTGCCAGAGTTTCTAGAGACTGGGGTCTATGATCCTTTGGTGGTGTTTGCTTTATTAAATGCAGCCAGCCCTTCAAAAGCAATTGCCAAACATGGAATTTATACTCAGTATTTCCTAGCAGACACTAGAAGTTACCTGCCATGTTTTAAATGGACCAGCCTAGACACTGCTCTTCATTCATTAATTAATGCATTCATCCAATAAATTATTTATTGATTACCTCTGTTCCAGGATCTGGATTAAGGAAGACAAAGAAGTAGGAGGGTGGGGATCCTGAGGAAGTGTGTGATCAGTCTAGTTACCTTCACGGCCAGTTCACATATTGTTTTAGCTGCTGGTTTTATTTTGGAAGTTGTTCTAGAGAGTTGTACTCTCACATAGAATGAAAATGACTCCTCTCCACCCCCCGCCTCAATCCACAGCTGGGGTCAATTCATCAGGCATTCCGTGAACTTTTATTACATTCAAGAATAAAAGAGGCATTTATGATAATTAACGTTAAAAAATGAGAAAAAATGGCTCTTGTTTTGGCCACAAAGTTTTGAAGTTTGTATGGCAAGTGAAATGAGAGCATTCCATCATTTTTAGTGTATGCAGCTGCTTAGGTATTTGAGAAATAATTATCTCCTTTTCTTCTTTTCCCCAACTCCTCTGATTATGTCAAAATTGCAGTTACTATTAAAGATTGCATAAACACACCAGGAAGTTAACGATTAAATTATCAAAATGGTACTGAAAAAGAAATACTAAAGAAAAAGGAAAAAACATGCATAATCCCACCATCCAAACTTAGCTAAAAGCAATTTCTTTCTTCAGAGGTATGTTTTTATATGATTATGTGCTTCTGCTTTCCATTGTTTTATCTCTTTTTCAAATTATTACATAAACTTTACATCTATTTGTAATGTCTACCTAATATTACAAAGCCTAGGTGTACCATCCTACAGTTAAATACCACCTACTTTTGTATATTTATTTTGTCTCAAATTTTTTTTTTCACTATTGTAAATTAAGCTACAGGGTGTGTGTGTGTGGGCATGTGGACTTCACTACATTTCTTTTAGATAGATATCTAGAAGTTAGAATTCTAGGTCTTTAAAATATATTAAAAATTTTATGGCTTTAAAGATTATTTTCTTTTGCTGAATTATCTGTCAACATTGGATACAATGATTTAAATAGTCCCCTTACCAAAATTTCTAGGTAAAAATAAACCCTTATTTTTAAAATTGCATTTTTTATTACCTGCAAATTTGTACATGTCACTGTTTAGTAGTTCTTGTCCTTCCTTTTTGAACTGTCTATTCACTTTCTCTGTGAATTTCTCTGTTTGGGATATTGTAGCTTTGAAAATTTAGGATCCTCTTTCTTATATGAAGGAATGTATGAAGTCAACATGTATGATGTTTCTGAATAAATATTAATAAAATTTAAAATGCTCATAAAAATACAAAACTAAAGCAGATTTGCTATAATTATGCATGTGTTTGAAAGTACTTAAAGGAAAAAAATCAGTAGAAATTCATAAATGTACTACTGTAATTGTCGTTATAAGATGGTGAATAATGTTTACTTTCTTTTTTTACTTTTCTAATTTTCAAGGTTTCTATAGTGAATGTGCACTATTTTCTTTTAAATCAGAAAAAGCAGTTATTTATAGATATGCCTTTCTTTTCTCTCAACTAATTTTTTTTTAACTTGGACATTTTTTTTTTTTTTTTGGCCAGACCACGCGGCTTGTGGGATTTTAGTTCCCTGACCAGGGATCAAACCCTGGCCCTTGGCAGTGAGAACACAGAGTCCTAACCACTGGACCGCCAGGGAATTCCCTCATTTGGACATTTTTAAGACCTGAGTTTCATTGAAACTGATGGGAATATGCGAGTTTGGAAGCTATATGCAAGTGAAAAGGTAGTTTCTGGAAGATTCTTTCCTTTGTGAAACCCAAAATTTCTGAAAAGATGATTGGGAAGAGGAAGCCAGATTGATTCCTCTGAGTGGGTAAGAGATATTCAAAGTGCGTTTTCCTGTGGCCAAACCGTGTGGAATAAATGATTCTTAGCTGCTGCTGGTGTCACTTTCCAGGCTATTTTGAGACTTTGCAGAGTAAGGTTTTTGTGTCATCTTCTGCCTGAATTTTCTCAGTGACAAATTATCATGGGTGAAACGGGTACACAAATTATAACTGGATGTCCACGTTTTAAAAGTTTGCCCTTAATTTAAAATATCTTTTTTGTATAAGTGTCAAATTTCCATATTTGGTCAATTTCAATAAATAAAATCTATTGTTTGCAAAAGAATAACAAGTAGACAAGTTTTCGAATCTCTCTCTTGGTTAGTTAGAGTAACAGTGGAAGCCTGTTCATCCTGACCCCTCCAGTCTCAGCAGGTACGAAGTCTCACCTGACGGTGCTGTACTATGACTGCAGGTAAATGGTGGAGAGAAGTTAAAACTGCTTCTTGGCTGATGAACTAGAAAAAGCCTCAGTAAAGACCAATCTCTCAGTAAAGACCAATGTTGCAGGGACATATATTTCAGAAATTCTTCCAAATCTCCAGCGTGGACAAGAAATGGCGCACAGACTTTCACAGAAATAAAAATTCATTATTTCTCAATAGTGTAAGCATTCGTTCCTCTACATTTTAGTCGCTAGTTCTCCACGAGAGTATATTTTAAAAATTCGGGTTTTGTCTTTATCTTTGAGATGACATTCTTGGATTGGGCAAAGGGAAAGGGCACTTTCTGTTCTTTGGGTTTACAAATCCTACAAGCCTGAGTAAGGCAGGGCATGTCGAGGTTTAGGGGAATGATGATTACCACTCTTTCTCATTCCCAAACCCCTGGGTTAGGGACCAATGGAAAGATTCACATAGGAGCGTGATGGAGAAACATCAACTCTGGGGAAAAAAACCAAGCTGATTAGAAAACAAGGCTTAGGTCTAGGCTGCTAACACCCATCTTGTCTATTTAATTAAACAAACTTACCCAACAAAGTCTTCCCAAACCACAGCTGCATAGGTATGTGAGTCCTGAGCACAGGCTGCCTGAAATTGAAAGAAAACTCAGCACTCAGCAGAGGCTGAGCCTCCAAGCTTGGTTCTTTTTTCCCCTCCAGATTCACTGATTAGGAAAACTGATCTTCTTTCAGAGAAATGTGAAAGTGGGAAGCAAGGAAGTCTTTGGAAGACTTTCTTCCATACTTTGACTTAATAAGCAGGGAAGTTCCCCCTTCTACGGAAATGAATAGGAATAAGCATTCCCTCCTCACAAATAAATTCAGTGAAATAATGATTGAAAAGTAAATATTATGTGGATTTGAGGCATGAGTGGTAGCCCTCTTTGGACAGTGTGTAAACTGTCATCCCTAGGACGTCTGGGAGAAGTTGGCAGGGTGTTTCCAAGATGATAATTCTTTCCTTCTCCCAGAACTTGAAAACAAACAACAGCAAAGAAATCTCTGTAACACTCCTTAAATAAACTTGATAAAGTGTGTGAAGACAGAGGTAGTGGCAATCTTGAGATACAGATCTTATCTCACTCTTCTGGGTTCAGTACTCTAGGGAACACATGAAAGGGCACTTTTCTGAATAACTCATTTTGCATCCTTCATTTGCAGGGAAGGTGTCTGGGACAGTGTGTGGTCCACCAAGGGGAGAAAACCCTAAGAGGCCTTTCTAGAGTGTAACTAAAATTGGAAGAACCACCAGGACTGGCAATTGTGCTTTTCTCTGTTTGGCAGGAAGATGGGAAATCAGCTCAAAGTAGGATTATTCGGAGGTAGCAAAAGAGAAAAGAAATATGATTAAGACCTCTCAGGGTATTATTGGCCCAGAGAAGAACAGAGTCAAAGCCTTTTCAGGTTGCTTAGGATCTCCTGTGGACATCTACTGTGGAGTAATATTGCCAGCGCCAACGCCCTAAGGTTTTGCCAATTTAAACATCCTTTCTCCAGTATTCCTTCATGCTCCAGCCTCCAGGGATGGGAAGGGGATGGGAGCTGCTCTTTTGGTGGGGACGGTTGAGGCTGGGAAAGAAATTTTAGTGTTGTTTCTTTCCGAGGAAGTAGATGTCTTCTATTCCTTGAATTGGGGGAAAACAAATCTAAAATTCATGACCACGCCCCAAAGGAAGAGGATAAACTTCTAACTAGGAAAGTGAATCCAAGTGAGGAGATTTAAAAGATTATTACAGAAGAAGAAAACAGAACTAATCCACTAAACATAGTTGATTCAGCCTCTGGTCTGTCTCCCTTCGATGATAGAAATTCAGAGTCTAGAACAGAAACCCTTAGCATACAGACTTCAAACCAAAGAGAATCTGCAAAAAGGGCCCAGATGAGGAGGTGTGGGCAGTCACTGAGAATCCATGTACGCCATATTCTGACCAAAAGAAAGTCTATATAGAGCCATACTCCTCAAATGACAGTAATCTGGGGAAAAAAATGTTGGCATCGATTAAAAATACTGTAAGAAAGAAAGGAAGAAGGAAAGAAACATGATAGGTTAATGATATAAAAATCAAGTCTGGAGAAAGATACACCCCAAGAAATAGAAAACTATTTTTGTTTGCAAGTGCTATGAACTGTCCAAGAAAGTAAAGGGAATATTAAATCTTTGAAACAAGCCATCAAAGTGTATAAATAGTATTATGAGTTAGAAAAGAAAATTGAAGAGTAAATAAAATAAATGAAGACCAATATATTTATATAAAAAACCCTTGAAATTCTACTGGAAAGAAATTAAAAAAAGAAGACTTAAATAAATGGGAAGGCATTATCTGTTTTAGGGATAGGAAGACTCAAGATGTTTATTGTCACTAAATTACGTAAGTAAGTGTGAATACCCAAGATGAGTTATAAAAGAAAATTTAAATGGGTAACTAATTTACAAAAATGTAATACACTCAAGTAATAACTGGGATATGATAAATGTGACATACCTAATAACTGGGGAAGATATAACCCAGTTAATAAACGGCACACTACCTAACCATGTTTTTAAAAAAGAGAAAGAAAGAAAAGTGGGATTTCTATATTACTTTCTCTCTTGAAATAAATTCCACATTTGTTTAAATATACTAGCAAAACAAAACAAAAATCCCCAAACCATAATTATAGTGTATAAAGTATACAGCTTGTACAGTCCAGAAGCTAGAAAGGAAAAGCTTGCTCTTGCTACCGTCCCTTTATTTGAAATTATATGCTTTTTTATTAGTTGATCAATGTTTGCTTCTCCACTGGATTATTAAGGTCGATGCAGGTTCAACATCTGTTTTGGTCACCATTGTGTCCTTAGCACATAGTAAATATGCAATAAATATTTGTTAAATAAATGGATCAGTGACATCTGGATGAGAGTCAAATATCCTGCACTCTACAAAGCAATATAACCAAAATGAAAAGACAGCAAATCAGGGAGTGACGTTTTACAACACAGAAAAAAAGCTGATTTTATTAATATGCAATTTATCTTGCAACTTAGAGAGATTACCTATAATCTAATAGAAAAGTGGACAGAGGGAGGAATAAGTAGTTTAAGAGAAAAATTTCACGTAATAAATAATCATAAGAGAAATGTTCAATTTCACCCACAATTAAAGAAACACAAATTAAAACGACCACATAATATGTCTCACATAATAATATGTCTCACATATTATTAGCCGGACAAGGATGAAAAAAATTACTACCACCCAGTTGTTGGTGAGAGGCAGAGGAAACAGAAATTTTCATATATTCTCAATAAGAGTATGAATTGGGAGAACATTTTAAGGCCAATCTAGCACTATCTATCAAAGTTTAAATGTTCAAATTCTTGAACTCAGGATTTCAAGGAGATTAACTGCAGATATATTTGCACAAGTGAGCAAAGATACACATGAAGGAATTTCATTTTAGCCTTCTTTGTCATAAAGAAAAACTATAAAAATAGGAAAGTATATTAAGAGATGATTCCTTAAATAAATTACAGTATATCCATAGAGTAGAATGTTATCAACCATAGAATGAATTAACCAAATCTAGATGTGGTGAAAGGAGAGAGGAGCATTACATATTCTCGAGTGAAAAAGGCAAGTTGCACCAGCACCGTATGATATCATTTAAGCAGAACTGTATGAGTGTTTATAGAAAATGTCTAGAAAGCTACTTTCATATAGTTCTGTACTTTTTGATTTCTCCCTTAAAAAATAAAATTATTTCTTTTATAAGAAAATATTTTAAATGGATTAACATCCATACATATAAAATATTATGCCTCTAGCACGTCCCTGGTGGCGCAGTGGTTGAGGGTCCGCCTACCGATGCAGGGGACACGGGTTCGTGCCCCGGTCCGGGAAGATCCCACATGCCACGGAGCGGCTGCGCCCGTGAGCCATGGCCGCTGAGCCTGCGCGTCCGGAGCCTGTGCTCTGCAACGGGAGAGGCCACAACAGTGAGAGGCCCGCGTACCGGAAAAAAAAAATATGTCTCTAAAATTAAAAATGCTACTAATCTTTTCCTTATTTAATTTTTGGTAAGGATGGGTAACATTTACTCTAATTTTACTTTCTAATTGTATTTTTGGATGATAACTTGCCCTGTTATTTCTCAGTTGGTGTCTTCTGGTTTATACTGCATGTTCCTTGTTTATGTAGAATATATATAACTACTTTGTTCACAACATTTTTTTATTTTAAGAATCGTATTCCAAAATATATCAGTCTCTTTTTTACACAGAAAAAATGGGGAATTAATCACTCCCTAAACCAATGACAAATATGATTAAAAGAGCTGAATATCTTCATTCCGATTTTAAGATTTTTTTTAACTTCCACAGAAATAATAAAGTTCATGGATTCATTTAACAAACATTTAAAGTCTATGTGATGTAGTTTTAGGGTTGAAGTTTTCAACACACAATGTCAGTAAAACCAAATGTAAATTTCCTAAATTTTCAAAAAAGGAATTAAAATCACTTTAAAAGGGAAAAAGCATATTATATTTAAGCCCATCTAAAAACCAACTTTTGGATTTTTTTTTACTCATTCAGTGTTTATTTCTTTAGAGTAAAAGTTTTATTCAAATAGAAAGATTTTGGAGGAATATAAGTATCTGTGGGCTGGAACAATTCTGTAGTGACGGAGCAGCAGTCTACCAAATTCCTCCTGTTGATTTGAGGTTTTCCTGGAAGTGAGTGATTCGGTTTGCTCTCCACAGCCGCCCTTCAGCAAAGCACTACTTTGCATATCTGTGAGCTGTAATTCAACCTGGGTTCCCTCTGACCCGGGGTAGCCAGGAGCTACTGGAATCTTTTGTTCAGAACACAGGATTTAGAAGAATAGCAAAAGAAAGCACAGGAAGAGAGGAAGAAGACTCCTTCCCACTACAAGGAGCAAAAGAAATCTTGAAAATTTCAAATTCTGGTATGCAAACCAGCTAGGAAAGAAACAGAGAAACATGAAGTCATAGAATTTGAAAGCTAGAATAGCCTCTTAGAGGCTGTCTAATGCAGGTGAACACTCTTACTTATGGTTAAGGAAACTGAGCCTTCCAAAACCTGACTTGCCCAAAGGCCCACTTATTTGGATAGTAGCTAAACCAGAAGTACTGATTTTTTTTTTTTTTTTAAGTTGTCTCTCCTCTTTGGGATAAACAAGAAACAATGGGCTGAAAAAAGTGGAGTCCTTTGCTAAACAATTAAGGAGGATGGAGAAATAGAATCCAGAAGGAACTCAAGTGTTTTGTCTCTTTTTATTTAAACTAGGCCATGGCACCAGTAAGATAGAAATAGAATATATAGCAAAACAAAAGCCTAGAAGAAGGGTAAGGGTGATTGGGAAGGTCGGTTCTCCTTTCTTCTTTTCTATCAGTGTCTTTATTTTGTGTCTACTATTTTGCAATTATCAACCTTTCCACTGCCTCACTCCAACAGTGGGAAGGGGGGGTGCTTCGGAGGGGAGCAGGCCTAACATTGTATAAGCAGGCAGTTTCCAGTTGAATTTATGGCTTCCCGATCTATTAAAAGCACAATCTGGGGCTTCCCTGGTGGCGCAGTGGTTGGGAGTCCGCCTGCCAATGCGGGGGACATGGGTTCGTGCCCCGGTCCGGGAAGATCCCACATGCCGCGGAGTGGCGGCGCGCGTGAGCCATGGCCGCTGAGCCTGCGCGTCCGGAGCCTGTGCTCCGCAATGGGAGAGGCCACAACAGTGAGAGGCCTGCGTACCGCAAAAAAAAAATAAAAAAAGCACAATCTGGGGATGTCTTAATTTACATATATTACGTAAAATGCCTTACTGGGGCATAGGATGAAGCTGTGAAATTATACACTCTGAGTTGTTCTTCACTCATCAACCCTTTGACTTTGCTCAAGCTACTGAAACTCTGTGCCTCAATCTCCTCACCTGTCAAATGGAGAGGATCATGGTTGAAGCCACCACATAGGCTTGTAAGCACACAATAATGCAGTAAATACTAACTCTATAAATAACCTGATAAATGTTAACTGTCATTAATTATCACTCAGTTTACTTCAATTCCAGGAGTCCACAACAAACAAAAATAATTGATTCATGTAATCTCTTGTAATTGTGTTAAGAGAACACAATGAGTGTGTGAAATGACATCTAAAAGGTGTTAGTGGGCTCCCTGTAGCAGAAGCAGTGAGACCGTTTGCTCAGCCTTCCTTCTCTGAATTCTGCTTCATTTATTATCATTCAAAACTGACTGGTGAGTCAGGAGGTGGACTGACTTACACGGCCATATAGCTCTGATCTTGGACTTCCTTGTTCCTCTCCATTTGCCTTCATTTGACAAATATCCATATCAACGAATGCCCACCCTTTGTACATCACACCTATAAGGTCAAAATTTAGATAATATATGTGAACCTGCGTTACCAAGTATATGACAATTTCTAAAAATGGAGGTAAGATGACTATTATCCTATGATATATTTCACTGATTTTTGGCCTTGAGTACCCAGTTGGAACAAAAGACCTTGAAAACAGGAGCATATGATAGAAGAGCCTTTCCCGAGGTTATGTTATAATATGGTCAGCTGTTTGCAGAAGAAGAAAGGTGAGAGAAAGGTGGCTTCCTCAAATGCCTGATTCATCTACATACATCTATTCTTCCTTGAAAGTCACACTTTTAAAAAGCTTTATTAAGATGGAATGAACATACAATAAGGAGCATGTATTTCAAGTGTACAATCTGATAATTTTTGAAATATGTATAAATCCGTGAAACCACTGTCACGGTCAAGAGAATAGATACCTTCATCACCCTCAGAAGTTTTCTCATACCTCTTTGTAATCCCTCCCTGAGCCCAGGGAACAAATGATCTACCTTCTGTTGCCATATATTAGTTTGCAATTTCTAAAACTTTATATAAATGGAATCATACATTATATACTCCTTCTCTGTCTGGCTTATTGATATAATTATTTTGAGTCTCATCCACATTGTTGTGTGTATCTTTATTCCTCTTTATGTATGAGTAGTATTTCTATACAACATTGTGTTTATCCTTTTACCTGCTGAGGGACATTGGGTTATTTCCAGTTTAGGGTTATTATAAATAAAGCTGCTATAAGCATTTGTGTAAGTCTTTGTATAGGCAAATGCTTTCATTTCTCTTGGGTAAATACCCAGGAGAGGAATGGCTGAATCATATGGTATGTGTGTATTAAAGTTTTTAAGAAACAGCCAAACTATTTTCCCAAGAGGTTGTTCCATTTTACATTTCCACCAGGAGTATGAATGCTCAGGCTTCTCTACATCCTAGCCAACACTTGGTATTGTCAATCTTGTTAATCTTAGTTATTCTACTAGGTGTATAGTGGTATCTCACTGTGTTTTATTTTGCATTTCCTTAATGACTAAAGATACAGTGCATCTTTTCATGTGCTTATTGGCTATTTGTATATCTATTGGAGAAATGTCTATTCAAACTCTTTGTCAATTTTTAAATTGGCTTATTTGTTTTTTATTGTTGAGTGTTTAAGATTTCTTTATGCATTCTAGGTATAAATTCCTTATCAGATATATGATTTGCAAATATTTTTTCCCACCCTACGATTACCTTTTCACCTTCTTGCACAACCTTTTTTCAAATTTTGATGAAGTCCAACTTATCTACTTTTTCTTTGGTTTGTGCTTTTGGTGTCACATCTAAAAAACCATTGCCTAATCCAAGGTCATAAAGATGTTTCTTCTAAGAGTTTTATAGTTTCAGCTTTTAATTTAGATTTATGATCCATTTTGAGTTAATTTTTGTATATGGTATGAAGTATGGATTAAAGTTCTTTTTTGCATATGAGTAACCAATTGTTTCAGCAACATCTGTTGACAAAATTATTTTCTCCGCTGAATTGCCTTTGTACCTTGTCAAAAATCAGTTGTGCATGTACGTGTGGGTCTATTTCTGAATTCTCTATTCTGTTTAACTGATCCATTTGTCTCCCTTTACATGACTGCCATATTGTTTTGATTTCAGTAGATTTACAAGAAATCTTGAAATCAAGTATCCTCTGCTCTTTTTAAAAATTGTTTTGGCTATTCTAGGTATTTTACATTTCTATAGGAATTTTAGAATCAGATTATCAGTTTTTACAAAAGAGCCTGCTGAGATTTTGACAGGAATTGTGTTGAATCTGTAGATCAATTTGGAAAGAGTTGTTATCTTAACAGTAATGGGTTTTCTGAACCATGAATACAGTGTATCTCAATATATTTAGGTCTTCTTTAATTTCTTTCAGCAATATTTTATAGTTTTCAGTGATACCTCTTCTATATCTTTTGTTTGATTTATCCCTGAGTATTTCATATTTTTTGTCTTTAAAAAATAGACATATGTAAAATATTTGTATATAATTAATATAGGTATATATGTTACCATATGTATCTACATGAGCTAAACATATGTCATATTGATATTTCCAGCTCTAATCCACTACCACATGGACCACTCTGGCCTCCTCCCTTGCTCATCTGTAAACTCCCACACCAACAGTGGTGAGATTCAAGTTTCCCATCTACTAAATTGTTCAATTCCAATACACTTGGATAGATAGCAGTATCAGAATTTTTAACCTGTACCTCTGTTGGAAAGACCTTTATCAACTAGAGTACAGTGCTTATGTGCAGTTTCTTTTCTTTAGTTTTACGCACTGCATTCCTTTCCAAAGTTACTTGGGTTAGTACTTGCCCCCATCTCCTTCGGGAGCTTTTTTCATTTGTATGCTACATTTGTAGCATAGTTGAATTCTCTTATCATAGTCTGCATCCCATCCTAAGATGCATGACCTCTCAAATGATTCTTTTTTCAATTTTAATACATTAAGTTTCACTATTTTTAAATATCTCTGAGTTCTCACAAATGCACAGTAGTATCATGTATCCATCCTTACAGCATCATACAAAACAGTCTCACCACTCTGAAAAAACCCCTGTGCTTCATCTATTGAAACTCTCTCCTTGGAAACCATTGATCTATTTACCTTCTGCGTAATTTTATCTTAGGATATCATATAGTAGGAGTTGTTGAGTATGTAGCCTCTTCAGAATGACTTCTTTCACTTAGCAATATGCATTTAAAGCTCCTCCATGTCTTTTTGTGGCTTGATAACTCATTTTTAAAAATTACTAAATAAAGTTCCATTGTGTGGAGGTATCAAAGTTTGTTTATCCATTCACAAATTGAAAGACATTTTAGTTGCTTCCAGTTTTGGATAATTATGAATAAACATGCTATAACTAGGTCAAGTTTTGTGTGGACATATGTTTTCAACTACTTACATAAACACCTAGGAGCATAATTGTTGGATCATATGGTAAGTGTATGTTTAACTTTATAAGAAGATACCAAACTATCTTCCGAAGTGGCTGTACCATTTTGCATTCCCATCGGCAATGAATGGGGACTCCTGTTGCTCTCTGCATCTTTGTCAGCATTTGGTGTTGTCAGATTTTTGGATTTTAGCCATTCTAATAGATGTGTAGTAGTATTACATTGTTGCTTTAATTTGCAGTTCCCTAGTGGCAAATGATGTTGAACATCTTTTCATATGCTTATTTGCCATCTGTATATCTTTGTTGGTACAGTGTTTATCAGTCTTTCTCCCACTTTTTAATTGGGGAGTTTTTTCTTACTGTTGAGTTTTAAGAGTTCTTTGTGTATTTTGAATATGACCTTTATCAGATACCTATTTTTCCCAGTCTATGGTTTGTCTTTTTATTCTCTTAACAGTGTCTTTTGCCCAGCAGAAATCTTTAATTTTAATAAAGTCCAATTTAACAATTTTTTTCATGCATCATGGAAAAATACTTGTGGTGCTGTGTTGGTATCATGGTAATTCAGCCCTCACAGAACAAATGGGGAAGTACTCCCTCATTTTCAATTCTCTGGAATAGTTTGGGTAGAGCTGGTGTTATTTCTCCTTAAATGCTTGGTAGGATTCACAAGTGAAACTATTTGGGCCTGTGGTTATTTGTTAATTTTCTTGTTTGTTTTTCGTTGGGAAGGTTTTAACTACTGTTTCAACTTCTTCAATAGATAGGGATATTCAGCTTCTCTGTGTCTTTTTGAGTAAGCTTAGGTAATTGTATCTTAGAAGAAATTTGTTCATTTAATCAAGTTGTTGAAATTGGTGGCATAAAGATGTTCGAAATAGTCCCTTATTCCCATGTAGAGTAGCATTCTTCTCATTCTTTCCCTTCCAGGACCCTGTCTTGCCAATTCTAGCTGCTTGCTAGCCCTGGATTCTCAGCTCTATTCCCTCAACTAGAAGAGTCTGCCCTGCTCTGTCTGGGTTTCTCCTTCCTGCACCACAGCTTGGAAACCTTCAACACAAGCACAGGGCTCACCTCATTTCTTCCTCTCACTTGAGCATCACAGTCCTTTATTCCTTGATACACAGTGCCTTGAAAACTGTTGTTTGTTTGTTTGTTTTTTCTTTCTTTCTGCCTTTCTTTCTTTCCTTCTACCCTTCTTTCTTTTTTGTTCTGTTTTTCAGTTTCTTCAAGTAGGAGGATACATTTGTTATCACCACCTTGGCCAGAAACAGAAGTCTCACTTGGTTTTTAAGGCCTTAAAAAAAAGTCTCTACTTTAACATCAGGCGATTATATTTCCCCAAATAAACCTGGCTCTTTCAAGTGTCTCCGCCAATAGTTTTCACAGCTAGTCCTTTGCAGAATCACCCAGGGAGCTCAGTAGAAAGGTATATTCCTGGGTCCCACTCCCAGAAATTCTGATTGTGGAGTTCTGGGGTGCACTCAGGAATGCATCCCTGAGGATTCTGAGAGCGGTGGTCTGAGGAACACACTTTCAGAAACACTGCAACGATTTTACATAATATTTTTTCTTACTGGAATTCCCGTCTTACTTTTCAATTCAACCTAACCCTCTGGGAAACCTTCATGATTTCCTCCAGGCCGAGTCAGTTACTTCCCTCCTTGGTGTTCATATACCACTTTTTTAAAAAACATATCTTTATTTCTACACTTGCCACAGAACAGTATAATTATTTGTGTTTTTATCTCCATCACTAAATGATGAACTCTGTAAGTTCTAAAACAGTGCGTGGCACGTGGGTGATGCTTAGTACATTTATTTATTTATTGGGACTGTGTAAATAAATGATTGGACAAGAAGGACACAGACTTCAAGTTTGAAACCCGAGATCCATCTCTTCCTAGTGTTCACAGCTCACAGTTCACAATATTCAGACCAGAACAGCCTCGGGTGCTTGTTCAAATGCAGATTCCCGTTTTGAATTCAGTGAGGCTCTAGGGCCGGCATTGAGATTTGTTTGGGATGTGCTCTAAAGCCACCATTCCAAAATCAGGCTGACAGTAGAATCACATGGGGGGCTTTCAACAACATATATTCTAGCGTCCCATGTCCAAAGATTCTGAACAACTCAGGGTGGGGTAGAAACTGGGAATCCCTAATCTTAAGTCCTCGGGTGAGTCTTAGGATTAATCAGCCAGGTTTGAGAACTACTGGTTTATAGCTATTCTTCCCCAGAGACACAGGTCAAAATCAGCTCAGAAAAATGTTGAAAGTTACATGTCTAGTTCCCAGCCTGAGCATCTGATCCAGAAGTTTCAGGATGATTTCTGGGTGCATGTGTCCTATTCAATCCTGACTGAGAGAGTTTAAAGTTTGGTGAATGTTGAATGAAGTTTTGGTTTCTCTCCCTTCCTTCAGGATGAATTTTATGCAAACCACTTGATTCTGGGCTCGGCTGCCCCTTCCCCCAGTTCTATGTAAGATTATTCGGGCAGGACTTGAAAGTCCCAATGGCTTTGTTCTCCCATCCTCATTTCTTGATGGTTTTTGCTGTCCGCTCTTTAGTTTCAGCGTCTGAGTGTGGGAGCTGCTCAGTAAATATTCTGAATTAAACTGCCAGGATTCGGTTCTAGTGAGGAGAGGAATTGGCATTGCGAAAAGACGTTGCGCCCCTTTCCCCTTTGAGTTTTTCCTTTACCCTCAACAAGATTAAGTAGGCTCTTCCAAGTTCCACTATCAGAGGGTTTGGGGGCACTGCAGCAGAGTGGGAAGAGGGGGCTGGCGGTCTTGGGAGGGAGGTGAGACGGGGGAGAGGTGGTGAAGAGTTGCATGCACGTGAGCTTTAGGAGAGCTCCATCAACCCCAGTATTACAAGTGTGTTCAGGTCTGCCCCGCGCTAACGCAAGCCTGGTGTCATCAGGTTCACTAGGGTGTCAAGAGATGGAGGTAAAATATACCCGGAAGCGGTTCCGTTCCTTCCTTCTCTCTTGCTGGGACACTCCCTTGCCGCTACCTTCGGGGGCACTCCCATGAGGCAGTGTCACGTCTTTGCTTCACTCTGATGTCCAGCCCATGAGCCCATTGTCATATCTTACTTCAACAGAGCTAACCACACTCACTATATACCGATAGGTGGGACACTTTCACAGCTAACAGCCATCTAACTGTTACTTTGTGAGAGGTGATCCTTTTGAGGAGTTTGCCAACTGTTTTGAGAAGGGGAGGAAATGCTTCCTGCTACGGTTATGAGGAGTCTGGCTTCTGGTCACTGTCCCCGCCGAGAGGGTAAAAACTGTGGACTGATGACGGGGCCACACTCCCCGCTGTAGTAACATCTTTGATAAGCGAAACATACATACTTGGCCTGGGCAAGCCTTAATCCTTTTGTTGTCTCCTTGTCCAATCAGAACTGGGACACTTGGAGACCAGCGAGTTGCTTGTCGTGAGCTTCTCAAAGCTAGTAGGTTTCGAGCTGTTTGCAGGTCATGTAACAATTCATCATCTGAGTTTTTTAAAGGACGCAGAAGGTGCCAAAATACCACTGAAGTCAGCGTTCAGATCGGGTCATTCACGAATGAGCGTTCTCCGTGGTTTTATCTACAAGAGGGCCCTTGTTCAAAAGGCCTGAAAAATAACTCTTTGCAATGAAAGTTGTTACTCTCCACCAATATGGAGACACAGAATAGAGTCACGTTAACTGACTCGTCCCTCAGTGAGTCTCCCTCCTGTGAAGCTGTATTATTGGAAAATGGCAGTTAGCAAGAGGACACTTTCATCAATTTTAGTGGATTGGATTCTCAGCTTCGAATTAGCAGAGGGCTTTTTTTTTTCTTTTAAATGTCCTTGTTTCTTGAAACAGTAATAGCAGGGTAAGGACAGTAAGTGATTGCATATGGAAAATGAGAATGCTTACTAATTTCAGCATGAAAGGTCGGGGGTTCAAATAATTATGCTTGTGTAAGTGGTCTCTAGCTTTTCGCTTTGAGTTTAGGTTACATTTCTTTACACTTCAGAACTTTATTTCAGATCACACGGCCTACCGTGTATCAAATTGTTATTGTCCCTATCACCGGAGGAAATATCCTCTTAGAAAATGCAAAGGGAGCTCATTCAAACAAGTAGGGGTTTTGTTCCTTTGAAAAAATATGAATCACACTGTAAAGCAGTCTTCTTATGAAAAACCAAGTCAAATTTCCTAGTCGAGAACCTTCAGATTGGCTATTTTATTGGAAAATCACAGGGATAGAATATATTTTTGTTTATCTGCTTTTTGCCTTCCAGAAATGACAGTTTTCCATGCTGCAATCTTGAACGCATTTGATGGGCCATACTGGCAATATTGGCTGGCAATACTGGAAACTTTATTGGCATTGTGCACGTTCGTGTAACTTTGACTTGGCATGTACCTTTTCATGTGGAAATATTTACGTATCTGAGGAGCCAGTTTAATTTAAGGATGTCGTACAATTTGTGGTCTCACCGTACAGACTCAGATGACTAGATTTGCAATTGAAGCTACAAATTTTGCTTTCAGAAATTACAACTTCTGTTTTTCTTTTTTTAAAAAACAAACTCAGTGGGAAACCAAGGTTTACTTTAAAACTTCTTCTTTCCTATAAAACGACAAAGTGGCAGCATCTCCTGAATATATGTGTTTGCCTGTCTGTAAATGTCTATCAGCCCTCCCTGACAAACGCTGATAGCCCCACAAGTGTG
Organism: Orcinus orca; assembly: GCF_937001465.1. Lineage (NCBI taxonomy): Eukaryota > Metazoa > Chordata > Mammalia > Artiodactyla > Delphinidae > Orcinus > Orcinus orca. The sequence goes on from NC_064571.1 coordinate 35,794,803, forward strand.
ACAGACAGGATTAAATATTATCTCTCCAAGCACTGATCAGAAACGTAATAACTGCATGACATTCATATTTTTTCTTTACCTGTAACTTTGTTGAACATAAATACTGAACAGTGATATAACTAATGGTAATTTGGGGAATTTAATATGGCATTTTTCATCTTCATGTAGTTAACCTCCTAACACCATTGTGAACTAATTCAGTTGGGTTCATATCCTAATTTTCCTATTATGTATGCCTGTTGTACAGTTGGAGAAAGTACAGAAATATTGCTCAGTGAGTGAATGCACAAATTTAATACAAAGGCAGTACTTACCTCTGTAGTCTCCATGTGACCTTTTAAATTGAATAGTACGCTAAACTGAAAAGTGTTTTATTTGGAGCAGATAGTCTTATTTATTTTGAAGGCTTACTATTTCTCTCTCAGCACTTAATTAGCTGTGTGACTTCTAGTGAATCACTTGAGCCTTTCCATCCTCAGTTTCTCCATCTGTAAAATGGTGATAGTAACATATCTTACCTACTTTGCTAGTGTCGTCAAGAGATCGAATAAAAATACATGGGAAGGCACTTTACCATTGAATTCTCATCATTACTATAAAAAGCTAGCTGAAGGGGGAGAGCAGTTATTCTTTCCCCATAATTGCTTTAGCGTTCTTTGGCTCAGTGTTTTCTAATCTTCAGCTAGTCACAAATCGCTTTCCCAATTATTGCAGTATCTTTGCTCCCCATGCCATTATTTGCATAAATTTCTTGAAATCTTCTTTAAAGTATAAATACGTGCATTTTAAAGGGGAATTTAGTGTCATTATCGTAAGTGGGATTTGCAATACCACTGCTATGAATAGAAAGTAATAGTAAAACTAAATAAAATAGTTTTTCCAAGTAATACCAGTTGCTCTGGTAACACCCAGTTTTCTGTGCACTGCATTTTGAGGAGCACTGACTCAGGTGATGATGATGGTACTTGCTGAGGCTTTGATCACCACAGCGGGGATTCCGGGTGGGGCAGGGAACTGGCCCTGAACCTCAGGCTTAGCCTTGCCCACCTTGGTTTTCTCGGCCCAGATTGCCTGGCTCAAGGGGTGACGAATTGGGAACTGCTGGTTGTGACACCAGGGGAGCTGGAAGGCAGAGGTCGATGGCCAATTAGGCTCTTCCCTTTCCGTATACATAAGGGATATTTTTGTGGAGTCTGCTCAACTGGAACGTGTGACTAACTGCCAAAGAGGGTCACAGGAGTAAAATAAGAGACGCCGTTACTGCTTAGCCAATAAATAGAGCATTTTATGGGATCTGTGTCTGTGAGGCATACTGCGCTCTGTTTTGGAAAAACAGGGGCAGATTTGCTGTTCTCTTTGTTGTAAAAAGTGAAAGATTTGCCCGACTTCCAAACGGAGCTTTGAAAAGAGAGAGGATGCAGATACAGCTTTACGCTACTCAGCCATTGTGCATCTGTTTCTATCAGGAGTAAACTTAAGATGTAAAGTTTCTACTGAAGTTTCCATTTAGAACGTGACAGGGGGCGAGGGGGGAGGGGAAATAAGGCCTTTCTTCTACTTCAGGGGAAGTTTCTTGTCCTCCTCCTAAAAAAAGGAAATCTGCCATCCAGTCACAAGAGAATTTCTAATCTGTACATATCTAGGCATATACTATAAATATATTTTTAATCTGTAAGCTCTTACGCCATTATCTACTTTCAAAGGGCTTGGAAAATTCCAAAGTTACTTGAATCTCAGGTCTATACAGCACGGTTCTTTCAAAGAGTTAAAAATGCTTTCACATGTTATTTCATTGTGTTTCTACAGAGTTCCACAGAGGTAGGAAAAAAGGATGCTATAATTCTTGCTAAAAATAGATACCATGATTCCGTTTTAAGAACAGATAAAACTAAGGTCCAGAGATATAACATTTTATTTCCCATAGTTAGTGTGGATTAGAACATGAGGTTTGATTTATCAGAAGTGAAGCTTTTATTTCAAAATTATCCTTCCCTCCATAGCGTTCTCAGAGAGCCTCTTGATATTCCTTCCAACCCTCCTGTTCTTATAATTTCAATAGGTTTTAGTTCGTCCAGGCAGGGATTTCAATCAGTTTCCATACCCATAGAATTTTGTACTCACTGAAGGCACATCCTAGAAATAACCCCAACAATAACAGAGTTCAGTGTCAGCGCTAACAATATCAGAGATTTCAAACGTTGAGATATGTAATATTTTGCAATTTGCCGTCCTAAAGCTCCTGTGATATTTCTCCGAAGTGCTTGGGGATGCCTGCACAGGCTCATCGGGGGAGGTGATAGGAACCTACATGTAGCTCTAGTAGTAAATAGCATCCTCCTGCCAATGGTCAGACACAGCGTATGTATATTGCAAAGACCATTGATTCTTTTCAACTTGCTTATTAACTCTTGAAAATGTAGCTCACTCCAGTAATTGTATTCATGACGAGATTGATGCTGTTACCTGTTATAAAAGAACTAAAAGCCTTGAATTTTCACCCCTTTTATTAGTTTCTTCAAGCCATTTTTAAAGGAAAATAATATGCTTCAAGTTTTGTTTCACTGTGCATAGACTACAAATCCCTGAGCATCCGTTATTAGTACACATTAAAAATTCATTGATGAAAGTTTGAAATTCCTTAAAATCATTTGAAAGGCCAACAGGCAAGTCTCCATTTCATTGCCATTGATTACGAGAATTCTGAAAATTATTTCCCTGACATCTGCCTGCCTAAAATTGCATCCATTGGACTCAAGAAGCACAAATTAATTATTCTTGTTCTCAGGGCTGGAGCTGCAAATGCTTTGAAAAGAAACTGGCCCAATGTACTAGGCAGAGCACTAATTCAGAAGTGGAATAAAAACCAGTGTCCACATTATGAAAACAAACCCATAAGCACAGGGAACGTCAATTTCAGGCTTTTCTTTCCTAGTTATATTTAGCTCCTTTTCTTTTTTGCTGTTATCACATGCAAGATTATCCTGGCTTGACTGAAATCTATTTTGCTCTCCTAACGAACTTATAGAACAGTTCTCCATAAGATATGATTTATCTTGTATTCAGACATGTCTCTGAGGCCACATAAAACTACAAGACAATGTAAATGATATACTTTGATTGGAAGGTCTATTGTTATTCATGATTGAACTAAGAAATATACTGGAGCTGAAATCACATATAACAATTCATGAAGCAATGTTTAGATAAAAGTGAACAAGACAAAAATAATGATAAAAGTTACAAAGCCTTACTAGTAATACCATTCAATCTTAATAAAAACTGCAAACAAACAGTGAAGACAATGATTAAGCTAAGAGCCTAGAGCGCTAAGCCACATTTTGAGAACATGGATTCTATAGAATTGTTCCTTTTCCATCAAAAAGGAAATGATTCCCAATTTATCATCCAAATTTTGTAAGCATATGATTAATTTCATTGTTTTCGGTTTTATTGCTTCACAAAAATTCTCATAAATGATCTTGTATAATCGTTTCCTTCTAAAGTAATATACTAATTAATTTCAATTAAATATATGTAAAAGAAGATAGATTTTGAAAAATGCGTCTCCCTTGTCATTTGTTAATATATTGAAAAAGTGTAAACCTTGAAACATTTAGCATAGAAAATATTCATTTTTGGTAATTTCTCAAGGGGGTAATTTATTAAATGAAAGGCTTTTAACATTAGCTAAAAGCAGCCCTGTAAATCATGGTGTCATCAAACCGCTTCATCACTTCATTAATTTAAAAGATTATTATATGCGTAACTGACATAATTTTGAACAATGTTACATGGCTAATTTATTAATGTAGAAAAGCATAAATGACACACTGACTTGATTTATTTTTGTAATTGTATAATTTTAGAACTTTTGTCTATGACTTTCACTAACAGAAGAAATGATTCAGTGTCTCACTGCTAATTTTATCAAGGTTTCTTCCCTGCTAATGCTTTGCCAGTGGTAATATCTCTGGTCACTTAATTTTAAAATACATTTCTCAGAGTGCAAGGCAAAGCCATTAAAAAAAACACTACCTTTTTTTTTTAAAGTCCAGTGGTCAAGTAGAGGATATAGACCTTTCCAAAATGATAATTCTGAGATTCCAATTTTTAAAAATGTGCTTTGAGCTTTTTGGAGAATGTCATGTTAGTAAAGTAGGATTGCTTTAATTACATACATCTATAAATTACTTCTGCTTTACATTTTATAATAATCTCTTTTCTAAACATCTATGTATTTGTGAAAATCACCTCAGAGACAGTGCATTGTAATGAGCTGATTAAATGATTTTTAATGATTCTCATTCTTTTGTCATTGTAGTTGGTAAAGCTTCCTGGGTGTTTTGTGGAAGGCTAAGGAAGCAGGAGAAGTTGGTGGGTTAAATTTTGTCTATGTCTATTTTTGATCATGTCCGAGAAAAAGAATTTTTCCCCCTTTTGATTCCAAATAATGCTTTGGATGGTTTTTGATTTTTGTAGTTATGAAATAACAACTGAGATAATTTACATAAAATTGATTGTATTGTTTGCAATAATAAAAATACTTTTGAAGTATAAACATAAAACATTTGCTTATATTCTTGTTTAAGCTTAAGTCTTAGTCACAATGCAGCAAGAATGCAAGTCTCAGAGCATTTTCTGCCTACTGTTAAATTCCTACAGGTTTTTTTTAAGTTACAAGATAGAGAGCAGGACTGAGGTCATAAAACCTGTATTTAAGTTATAGAGCACTGAATTTCCCAAATGAAATACACCTCCCAACTTAATTCACAGACGAAGATATAATCAAATTAGTGGCCATAAGGAACGTTCCCATTATTATAAGCACATATACAAAACTGGAAAAAAAAAAACTGTGAAGACGGTAGGCACCATTTCTACACTCTACGTACATAGAATAAATTCTACTTAAAAGTCTTCTATTTGGCAGATTTCTAAAACTATAGTGATATCTCATTTCTCTGTTATAAAATCTCAGTTTGCTACTATATGCTCAAAAGGCTTATATATCATATAGTTTTAGGTAGAAGTTTCCAAGGGCATATAATTGAAATAAAAGTTCTAGACAGTATTTAAAACAGTCTAATTTAGCTACTTACCCCAGCGTTTTGTCTACTGATGTCGAAGCTGAAGTGTACTTTACAGTATCTTTCTTAGATTGAAATTGCTAATTATCCAAAGAGGCAGCCTCTGTGGATGGTAATAATTTATTCAATGATTCACTGTAAGCACTAGAGTCGGCACAGGACTCGCATCTTCTACTGTGCAGGTTCTCAAGCTCTCCCGAAGAAATATTTGTTAACAAGTTGGCATGACCAGGGGAGACTTCTACTAACCCAGAAAGATTCTTTTACATTTATTTTTCTGACTCATTTTGATGTTTCTCGATATGTACAAAGGTAAAACAATTTTTTTTTTTTTTTTTTAGGTAAAACAATTTTTAAAAATATTGCCACCAAATGTTTGGGGAAAAAATATTCATTTGGCATTGGAGTGTCTTGACTTACTGATTAATTTCTTTTAGGCAAATGGGGTGAGGAGGTAGAAGAGTACTCTTTAAATATGTTAGAGATAGGAAAGGTTAGATACTCTGTTTTCAAACATTGGTGGTCCTCAACGGCCCAGTTATGAAAGAAGGGCTACCTTTGCTTTCACTATAATCAATATTGATCAGTATGACTCCCTCCCTTGCTATATACTAGGCTATATACTTGTTATATACTAGGGAATAGATCCCAAAGGAATCATCCAAACTTGACTTAGAAAAGTTCCTAGCCACTCCAATAACTTAGTGAAAAGACAGTGAACCACACACATTGAAATTGGGAGGCCAGCATAACAAACAGGAATTAGAGTGGCTGACCACGGAAAATGTATTGCTATTAAAGATTTACTGAACTCATCAGCATTATGTTGCTCTAAGGAAAACACTGGAAAATACATGGTGTCTGCCTGGAGGGGTTAAGATCTAAATTAGCCAGATGAGACAAGCTGGACAGAAAGTCACCATAAGAAAGCATAGGTCCTCAGAGTGAAAAAAAAGTTGAGGTCTCTACGATTTCAAGCTTTAACAAACTTAGAGTGGAATTTGCCTGAGAAGGAATAAAGCCAACGTCCTCCTTCTCCTCAAATGAATTTTCTTCAATACAGCATCCCAGAAAATACCTTTTTGGTTTTCTCAAATCTGTCTTCTGTTCCACTCCTAAGGTGAATTTGAGAAAATAAAAATTCTCTATTAATACACAGGGCCAAGAATCTATTTCCTCACAATGCCTCTCTGAAGGCATGAACCTTGAGCCCCAGACTGAGGTGATTGCTCCTTGTGAAAAGAGTTTAACAGTTAAAACAACTGAGTTGCACGTCTTTGCTCAGGAAAGATTGGCAATTATGCCAAATTATGTCTAATCGTTTTAGAATGTGGAGTAGTATTTATTAATGTCTGAAGGGAGGTCCTAAGTCTCCATCCCCCCACCCCAAACTCCAGTTTTGACTTTAACTGTCATTTGAAAAGATGAAAGTGCTGGTTTCATTAAGCAAAGGAGGCTTGAATTTCATTTCTTAATTTAAAACACACACACGCCACACCTATTTCTACTTGACAAGCCTGGTTATCTTTCTAAGTTTTCACTGCATTTGTTCGAGATAGTTTGCTGGATGGTGAAATAGTAACATCATTCTCTAGTGGAAACCAGTTTTTCCTTTTTTCTCTTTGTTCGCTCGCACTGTTGACTACTGTAGAGTTTTTCATTCTTCTTGGGCTTATAAACTAATATTCAATGTTTATGAATTTCAGTGTTGATTTTAAAGGTTGAATGCCTTTTCATGACGAGTACATGTAAACATTGGAAGGGGAGTGAGAAGCATGCATACAGAAGCCACCAAACTGTAAAAAGAGAATCCTGGCCTTCCTGGCTTTCTCGTTTACAGTTTTTCAAATGTGCAAGTATGTCTTAGATGTCTGCTATGACGAGGTTTATGTGGGTCCTAGAAAGCAGTTTAATACAAGATCCCTGCCTGGTCTGGAAGATGAGACAACAAAAAGCCAAACAATAAGCCAAGATTCAAATAACTGATGAAAGCAAGAAAGGAGCTGTTGTCACGTGGTCTCCCCTCAGTTTAACTGGATGAACACACACAGCCTTGGTTTAGAGGAGGTGAGGTTATGTCAGGCTGAGGTGATCAGGGACATTTAGAGCGAGTGGGATTGTAGACGGATGTTATGTGTAGGTATGGGGTGCTGGAAGAAGAGGTGAGGAAGGGTCACAATTTAAGGAAACAAGGTTCTTAACTTATTGCACTGACACCATGAAGAGCTCTGGCACATTCATTTAATAGCAGGTAGAGTTCACAAGGACCTACCGTATAGCACAGGGAACTATATTCAATGTCTTATAATAACCTATAGTGGAAAAGACTCTGAAAGTATAACTGAATCTCTTTGATGTAGACCTGAAACATCGTAAATCAACTATACTTCAATAAATAGCATAAAAAGAATATATATGTATCTATATGTAAAACCGAATCAGTTTGCTGTACATTGTAAATCAACTATACTTTTTTTTTTGTGTGTGGTACGCAGGCCTCTCAATGCGGTGGCCTCTCCCGTTGCGGAGCACAGGCTCCAGATGCGCAGGCTCAGCGGCCATGGCTCATGGGTCCAGCCGCTCCGCGGCACGTGGGATCTTCCCGGACCGGGGTACGAACCCGTGTCCCCTGCATCGGCAGGCGGTCAACTATACTTTTTAGTGAGGGGGGGCACGCCACATAGCTTATGGGGATCTTAGTTCCCCGACCAGGGATTGAACCCGGAGCCAAGTGAAAGCCTGGAATCCTAAACACTGGACCACCAGGGACCTCCCGTTCATCAACTATGAGTCAATAAAAAATAATAATAGTTAGAGCTGTCCATCGCTGCTTAAGAACCCCCGACACATGTTCCCCCTGGTTGGATCTGCCGCGCACTCTGGATGGAAAGGGGCACATTGGGTGCTCCACCTACTTCTCCACAACTTCCAGTGGGAAAAAACGTACTCATCTTCTGAGACACTTCTTCTATGTTTGCGGCGCGTGTGCACAGTTCTGTCCAGGCCCCATAGAGGGTAAGCGTGTTAAGTTTCAGGAGCTTTGGGTTGTACAGGAAACATCCTCTGCCTTCTGTCTAGTTGGCTGTCGTGGGATGTTTGATGGAAAAGTGCAGAAACTTAGCCAGTGTCTCCCAGCTCCCCACAGCATAGGCGTGGGTGTCACTGTGCATCAAGGTTCTACATGGGTCCCAGGAACAGGGAACGGCAAAGCTATTCATCTACTCTGGAGACTCTGAACAAGGGGAACAAATGATCTGGCAGGAAGCGGAATTACAGAAGAAGTACGTGATTGCAAAAAATGGAAACAATCCCGAAGACTGTACTGTATAATAGAAAGTGCAAGTCCGTGCTATATATCTATCTATATCTACATCTACATCTACATCTACATCTATATCTATATCTATACCTACACCTACACCTATACCTGTATCTCTATCTATATATCTCCTCTCATATTACTTCCCTCCTCAGACATAACCATTATTAAAAGTTTAGTGTTGGGCTTCCCTGGTGGCACAGCGGTTGAGAATCTGCCTGCCAATGACACGGGTTCGAGCCCTGATCAGGGAAGATCCCACATGCCACGGAGCAACTAGGCCCATGAGCCACAACTACTGAGCCTGCGCGTCTGGAGCCTGTGCCCTGCAACGAGAGAGGCCGCAATAGTGAGAGGCCCACGCACAGCGATGCAGAGTGGCCCCCGCTTGCTGCAACTAGAGAAAGCCCTCGCACAGAAACGAAGACCCAACACAGCCAAAAATAAAAATAAAATAAAAAAGTTTAGTGTTTATTTACAACCAAGTAAAACACACGTGGCATCATATGACACAGTTTTAAAAATTTAGCAATACAACTTAGCTTTCTGTATCAATAAATGCAGATCTACTGCATTCTTTAAAAGGCCATGTGATTTTCCATAGTTTGATTGAATGGTGATTTATTTAATGACTTTCCTATTGGCGGATATTTAGATTGAATCCAGTTTTCACTATAATGAACAATGCTGCAATGAACATCTTGGAATATATTTTTGCTCACCTGTTCAGGCTTCGGTATGTCTAGTTCCGAGTGGTTGGTTATAGGGCATGGACATTTAAAATATCAATAAATACTGTTAATTGACTCAAAAAGATTGCACCAATTTATGCTCTCACAAAGAATTTGAGAGGACACATTTTCTCCCATTCTTGACAACAGAAGGTATGACCACCTTTTCTAAATGTTAGCACTCTGATGGGGAAAAAGCATATTTTTAATTTACATTATACTTCTCTTAGATTACATATAATTACACATGTTAATTGGTAATTTATATTTCTCCTTCCATGAATTGCCAATTCATGTTCTATTTTATAAAGATTTTCTACAAGGTTCTTTGTCTTATTGTTTTTTGGGTTTTTAAAATATATTTATTTTATTTATTTATTTTTGGCTGTGTTGGGTCTCCTCTGCTGCATGCGGGCTTTCTCTAGTTGCGGCGAGCGGGGGCCACTCTTAGCCGCAGTGCGCAGGCTTCTCATTGCGGTGGCTTCTCTTGTTGCAGAGCACGGGCTCTAGGTGCGCGGGGCCCCAGCAGTGGCAGCAAGAGGGCTTAGCAGTCGTGGTACATGGACTCAGTTGCTCTGCAGCATGTGGGATCCTCCAGGACCAGGGCCGGAACCTGTGTCCCCTGCATTGGCAGACGGATTCCCAACCACTGTGCCACCAGGGAAGCCCAGTCTTATTGTTTTTAAAACTTTATTTCTGTAAATTTATTTTATATACCCCTTCAAGGCAACTGCTGGTCTCGGGGAGTCTAATTATCTGGGTAAGAAGACAGTTTCCAAGGCTGGCTTTTCTTTAGCATCTTCTGGGATGCGTAGAAAAAATCACTGGCCCTAGGGACCAAGAGCCTCAGGTTTTCCTTATCCTACTGTTATCAACTAATGATGTGACCTGGGGCATGCCACATAAGCCTCTTCTTTTCCTCTAGTTTTATTGAAGTATAATTGACAAATAAAATGTGTATTTAAAGTGTACATTGTGATGATTTGATGTATGTATGCATTGTGAAATATTTACCACAATCAAGTTAATTAGAACATCCTTCACCTCACATACTTAGTTCTTTTTTGGGGGGGTGGGGTGAGAATGCTTACAATCTACAGTCTTAGCAAATTTCAAGAATATAATACAATATTATTAACGATAGTCACCATTCATACATTAGATCCTCAGAATTGATTCATCTTATAACTGCAAGTTTGTACCTTTTGACCAACATCTGCCCATTTCCGACATCCTCCAACCCCTGGTAACCAACATTCTACATTCTGTTTCTCTGAGTCTAATTTTTTTTTTTTTTTTAGATTCTACATAAAAGTGATGCCACACAGTATTTGTCTTTCTGTGTCTGGCTTATTTCACTTAGCATAATGCCCTCCAGGTTCATCCATGCTGTCACATACGGCAGGCACAAACTGCCTTCTTCTTTTTGGCTGAGTGATATTCCATTGCATATAATCCCACATCTTTACCTAGTCATCCATCGACACTTAGGTTATTCCCACATCTTAGCTATTATGAATAATTCTGCAATAAACATGGGAATGTGGCTATCTCTTTGAGATTTTGATTTTATTTCCTTTGGATATATATCCAGAAGTAAAATGGGTGGATCATATGTTAATTTTATTTTTAATTTTTTGAGGAACCATCGTACTGTTTTCCATAATGGCTGTACCCATTTATATTCCCACCAACAGTGTACAAGTGTTTGTTTTTCTCCACATTTTCACCAACATATATCCCTCTCACATTAAAGTTTTCCTATTAATAAAACAAGGGATAAAACAAGATGATCTAAGATGTCTTATATATGAATAAGTTCCAGATTCATAGTCTATCAAGCATTCATTCAGTTATTCTACAAATACTCATTGGATGCTGAATATTTGTGAAGCACTAGGCTAGGGAGTGCAATAAAAATAAGAAATGTTAAGCTTTAATAATATTTAAGGGCTTCCCTGGTGGCGCAGTGGTTAAGAATCCGTCTGCCGATGCAGGGGACACGGGTTCGAGCCTTGGTCTGGGAAGATCCCACATGCTGCCGAGCGACTAAGCCCGTGCGCCACAACTACTGAAGCCCGCTCTCTAGAGCCCGTGCTCCGCAACAAGAAAAGCCACTGCAATGAGAAACCTGCGCACCGCAACGAAGAGTAGCCCCCAATCGCCACAACTAAAGAAAGCCCACACACAGCAACAAAGACCCAACACAGCCAAAAATAAATAAAATAAAAATTTAAAAAAGCTTTAAAAAATAATATTTAATATATGGGCTGACTTATGTGGCCTCATTCATCCATAATCAGTTTCATGTGGTGAGAATTCTAAGAAAGAATGGAAATTCCCAAAGCCTCCTTACTTTCTCACTCAGCATTGTAGAGACACGTTGTAGTTTATACCTATGCCATCCTAACTGGCAATTACAGCTGATAATATCAGTTTAAATTAATTCTTACTAAATGGACAAGTAGCTTAAAAGGATTCCAGCAAGAAAATCATCGACTGAAGATAATACTGTACAAATAATGCAAGCACAAATGCACAGCAAGCGTATGGCAGAATTGGTCTTCTCTTTTGCTCCTCAAACTCCTCATTAGTCTAACTATCAGGAAAAAGTAATGATGCAGGCAGTCAGATCTGATCAGAAGTTAGAAAAAATAAGGAATGAAAATCATCAGGAAGACTACTTGAAATTAGTATTTACATCCACTCTGAACCTTCCCTTAAGCTAATGACGCTTTTAACACCAAGGGAGAAGACACTGCCTCTTGAAGGAAGCTTGGTGCAGTGAAGGAAACATGTGGAAAATGGATGCTTAGAAATAGTTCCAACTTCATGTGATTTTTATTCTTGAAAAAATCATGTACAACTCCCACAAAATTCCTTGTACCTCTGCAGTTTAAAAACTTGGAAACTAAAATTATCTAATCTGTTTTAAAATCCTCTAAAGAGTTTCAGTGACCTTTGAACGAGTGTGTTAACAATATTAACATGCCACACCCCCTGATTCATTTTGAACACGGTCGATGGAAATTCACTTTTGGAATTTCAACAAAAACTCTTTGATAATTGGAGGGTGTGGTTGAAAGCCAAGCACAGACATAAAGCTTTGGTAAGTGTAACTAGTGATGTGATTCTTCTACTCAGATCGATACATCTTTGCAAAGTAACAGTTTTAGTTTTTTACAGACAATGAAATCAAGTATTTTAAAACAAAACTGAGATTTTGAATGATAATAAGAAATCTTCAATAACAAACTGTACATACTAATATTTTAGGTGAGAGCAGAAAGGTGTTTTGCATTGTTAATAAAGAAAATAAAAATGACTTTAAATGTATATGTCATAAAAGATCATCCTTTTCTAATTTCTATTTAATGTTTTATAATGTGTGATTCTTAATTTACAAATTAACAAGCATACCTTTAGTGATGGTGCATGCTTATTTTCTCAACTGTTTTGAGTCATTAAAAATGATTGAAGGCCACCAGTACCGGCCTCAGTGTTAAGAGCTTCTGGAGGAGAGACGCCACCGTGGGTTCAAGGGTTCCGGAAGAGGGATTTGATCTATTCAGAAGGCATGGAGCAGCTGAATCAATTGTTCAATGATCTGGTCATGCTATGGTGCCATTTATAGCTACATATAGATTCCTAATTCGTAATTCACTCCACGCAGGACAATGAACCAACTGTCTGATGATAGGTGATGACAATAATTTACTAATATTTGTCATTTCAGCTCTCAGGCAAGGTTCACACTCCACCAAGCAAATGGACCATTGATCAAACATTGGTTTGTTCAGGTGACAACTATATTATAGGGTCTGTTTATCTCACTGGCACTTAGGAAATTCAGTCCCTAAATGGATCCAGATGATCTAGCGCACGCTCTCTCTCTCTCTCTCTCTCTCTCTCTCTCTCTCTCTCCTCTCTCTCTCTCTCTCTCTCTCTCTCCTCTCGCGTGTGTGTGTGTGTGTGTGTGTGTGTGGGGGGTGTGTTGGGAGACGTACCAGGAAAGTTAAGATGCAAAAACAGCAGAAAAAAAGAGTGTTAAGGAATAAACACAGTGCTAATACTTTGTCTGTGTTTGTGTGTGTGGTGGAGGATTTTTCTCATTCCCACTCTATCCTGCTCCTTCCTTTCTGTATAGTATTTCCCACCATTTTCTTAAATGATACGTTCCAGGGCACTGAAAGTCATACTTCCCTATATGTACATGTCACACTGGAGGGTTAATCAATGTTACACATGGTCATGGGTCGCCTCACCTTGTTCTAACGTGGAATCTCAAGCTGACAGAGAAAAGTGGTCCTCCTAATCCAGGCCCATTTCTATGAGGTTTAGCATCAGTCACAGGGCAGCTGGAATGAGGCATAAATCATTCTATTTCCCACATTTAACAGTTTCTTCTCGGTTCTCCTCCTCAGCCCTTCAGTTACTCATACTGATGACTTACTTTGAAGTTTTGTATCATCTTTCTTGGAGATCAGTACTTTATAAATGACAATACCTCATCCAAATGACCGTGTATTCTTTAGCTTTCAAACTGAATTGTATCCTATTGCAAAGAACTGTTTAGGGAGATTTGAGGTCATTATTATTACAAGTTTTAAAAAAATACGGCAATGCATAGAAAAAAATCAGCCTTCCAGAAAATAAACACTTTGATTTACAGCTAATCTATGGTTGTTTCCAAGTTGCTTCTTTCTCCTCCTATCCCACTGCCCCTCTACCACAGAAGCCCACCCAAATAACTTTGCAGTGCTTTAAAAGTGATGCTGTAAAGATGGGTTAGAGCTGTACATGAAGCTCAGAGGAATATCAGATTAAAATCACCTAACATGTTAGAAGCAAAATTAAAATCGGACAAGCCAAATGAGCTGTTAAATTATAAGTAACCATTTTGTCAAACAAATAGCTCATTAAATTGCCACAGAATCAATATTAAGAGGTCAGGGCGATGTCAAAAAGGTAAAATTGCTGGGCTGCTACTGAATAAGTATAGGTAAACACAACTTTAACGTAAATAGGTAATTTCTCTTCAATCCTCCTTCTTCCCCACCCCTTAAAACTATCTGTAAACCTGTTAATAGTCTATCCTGTTGTATGTATAATAAAATAAAGCAGAGAAATAGATAATACTAAACAGTGATTCAACTCAACTCTAATAATAATAATAATAATAATAATAATAATAATAGCTAACTCATCCGGAGCACTAATTAAATGCTAGCAACCATGCTAAGAACTGTACTTCCATTATCTTACACAGACCAGGGAGCAGAGTTAAGTAATGATACCAGTTCACGCAGCTGGTCAGTGGCGCACCAGACATTGCATCTGGGCTCTTTGACCTCAGAGTTCATGTGTTTAATTTTTGTGCCATTTTACCTCATCCACATTTATTTCCTGATGACTTAATGTCCAATGAGCAACAGTAACCCCTCTGTAATCGTTTTCCTCCTACAAGTACTTGGCAGCCATCAATGTTTATAACTTTTCGCTCTTGTCTTGCCCACATTTCATAATTACCTACTTTCCAAATAGAGTTTTTCTACTGGTATCCTCGTGGTTCATGTCCCTGTTTTGTCACAGCTCTCAGCACAGTACCTTTTCCATAGCAGGCATTAAATTAGAAGTTCATTGAATGAATAAGTGAATATCTAGTCATTTCCAAGCAAAGCACTCTCTCTTATGCGTCAATGGGAACCATTTGTTTTGACCTCTGCTTTTTTTTTTTTTTTTTTGCTGTACGCGGTCCTCTTACTGCTGTGGCCTCTCCCGTTGCGGAGCACAGGCCCTGGACACACAGGCTCAGCGGCCATGGCTCACGGGTCCAGCCGCTCCGCGGCACGTGGCATCTCCCCGGACCGGGGCACGAACCCGTTATCCCCTGCATCAACAAGTGGACTCTCAACCACTGCGCCACCAGGGAAGCCGTGACCTCTGCATTTTTAACTCCAGTTCTCCTCTTTGAAATTTTCCACTTATGGAAACATTTGAAATCCTCTAATCCACTGTAAAAACCAGTTCTTGCGTCTAGCACTTTACACACACACACACACACACACACACACACACACACACACTTCTTAATTTTATTTTTTGCAAAAGTAGTGCTGGCAGTTTGCAATGTTTTTTTTTTTTTTAACATCTTTATTGGAGTATAATTGCTTTACAATGGTGTGTTAGTTTCTGCTTTATAACAAAGTGAATCAGTTATACATATACATATGTTTTGAAGTCATTCCTGGCTTTGTGCTCCCTAGCGCTATAGGCTGACAATGCAAAGTTCTCTCATCCTTTCCCCGGAGGGAGGCACCCCTACAGCACAGATGTTTTTCCAATTTTTCTTTGGTTTACTAAAACTCAATTTATAACCATGATCTAACTCCATGAATATATAATACCCACTGAGTAGCAGGCATTCAGGAGACTATCAGAAACTCAGGATTCCTTGCAGTTTTGAGTGAGTGACGGATTGAGCAGCCCTAGATATTTCTGAGACTCAGTTGGAGAAGAAATATCTGTGGACTTATGTCACCTAGTGGAGTTCCCAGTGATTAGCTCTTGGGCATTGTTTAAAAACTCTCTCAGGATAAGTGACATTTGTAAATTGAGTTGTTCAAACACATATATATTTTGTCATTTGTGTGATGAGTTAGATTGTTTTCTTCTGCTGAAGACTCTTCATTTCCTGAGAGTATCATTCATAGTTGGAAGACAAAACCAGTGGAGGGCCCATTGATGCATTGCTATTGTTGTTCTAGGATCCTTTGTTCCAAGCTACTATCTGAAAATATTCAACATATGATCGATTCTTAGAAATTTATTTTCTTTTTATTATTTTTCTCCTTGTGGGTACTTGAATGCATATGTATATGAATGAATGTCCCTGAGGTTAAAATTATTGTTAGAAATAGTCTATGACCATATGATCCTGCAATCCCACTCCTGGGCATATGTCCGGAGAAAACTCTAATTCGAAAAGATACATGCACCCCAACGTTCATAGCAGCACTATTTACAACAGCCAAGACACAGAAGCAACCTAGGCGTCCATTGACAGATGAGTGGATAAAGAAGATATGATACATATACATAATGGAATACTACTCAGCCATAAAAAAGTATGAAATAATGCCATTTGCAGCAACATGGATGGACCAAGAGATGATCAAATTAAGTGAGGTAAGTCAGACAAAGACAAATACCATATGATATCACTTATATGTGGAAACTTAAAAAATGATATAAATGAACTTATTTACAAAACAGAAATAGACTCACAGACGTAGAAAACAAACTTATAGTTACCAAAGGAGACAGTGGGGAGAGGAGGGGGAGATAAATCAGGAGTTTGGAATTAACATACACACTACTATATGTAAAACAGGTAAACAACAAGGACCCACTGCATAGGACAGGGAATTATATTCAATATCTTGTAATAACCTATAATGGAAAAGAATCTGAAAAAGAAATATATATATATATATGTGTGTGTGTGTGTGTGTGTGTGTGTGTATGACTGAATCACTTTGTTGTATACCTGAAACTAACACAACATTGTAAGTTAATTACACTTCAGTAAAAAAGGTAAAAAATATATATGCATGTATGATTTTCTACTGCAAAAGGTAGCATATTGTACTCACACCTCTGCACTTTGTTTTTTGCATTTAACAAAGTATCTTGGAAGCTATTTCACACTCCAATACTATCATGGACATTTGATGGCTGCCTACTGGATGCCCATTCTCTCCTTTCCTGAAGTACTCAGATTTTCATTTACTTTGTTCGTTCTCCCCACAAAGCTTCCAGGAAGCACGGCACCCTGGGCTGACTGGCCAAAACTCTTCAATACTTTCCATTCTCTTGACACATAAAAGCTTGTACAATCCAGATAAACTTCAGGACTCTTGCTTGGAATCCTGGGGCAGAGGCACTCTCTTCGCCCTTGGAATGGTGCAAGAAACGCTAATTATGGTTGATAAGTCTCCCACCACCATGTAAGAACCAGGCTTGACTTGAAGCTATCATCCTTGACAGAAAAGCAGAGAGATGGGAAGAAACCGAGTCCTTGAGGATTTCTCATTTATGTGACCCAATAAATCTCCTTTATTATTAAAATCAGTTTGCAGTGGATTTTCTGTTACTTGCAACATAAAGACTATTAACTGATTCAGGTACTTATAAATCTACCTCATTCTTTTTAATGGCCTTAGTATGAGTACCTCACAATCTACTTAATGAACATTCAGGTGATTCCAGTGCGCTAGTACGGACCATACTACAACAAGCAACATGATGTGTATCTTCACACACATGTTCGAGTCTATCAGCAGGATAAATTCTTAGAAGTCGAATTGGAGATTTGGGCATATATGTATTTTTAATTCAATAGTGTTTTGATTTTTGGAAATACAAAGAGCTAGTGAAGAAGTTGCCTTAGGACAGGGAATGTGGTGAATGGGTGTTCTCCACATATTTTTTTAAATGACTTTTAAAAACCAAGTAGAATATTGTTTTTCCCAGAAAAGGAAAAAAATGCACTTAGGAGCATTAAACTGTGTATCTTTAAAGTCATCTTAGAACTAGGAATCAGGTCCAGCTGCTCCAGTTTATAAATGAGGAAAGTTCCTGGGAAGTTCGGGGGTTTCCCACCCAGCAGTTCAGAGCAGAGAAAATTAGAATCTTGGTTTCCAGACTTTTCATTTGTGTTCTTCCATAAATAGCGAGCCTGGACGCAGATTCTGTGCAGAGATGATGGAGGTTGCACCTGTGTACAGAGGTAACACGTCCTGTCCAAGTTTATCCTCATTAGTACTCAGGCTGGAGTTACAACAATGAATCAAGCACCTGAATAAATCCTGAAACAATGAATTCTTGTTATGCTCCCTGCAGGGAGGGGTGAGCTCTATTTTAGGGGCAGGAAACTGAAGAATGGAGACTAGTGCTCTGCCAGAGGGTGAGCAAGAACCAGGCCCCCAGCTGGATCTGAATTCGACTTTTTCCGAGGGAGTATCTTACCGAGAAGAGCTGTGCAAAGAACACTGGGCTTTGTGATGTAAATGTAGAGAGAGGGGCCCTGGCCCAGCATTTCTTTTTATTGCACCGAATGAAGGAGGGCTCCTTGGATATGTTCTGGGCAAAGGTCTACCCAGCCTGCCCTGCTACAGGAAAAAACAATGACAAGAATGAAATAGTCAAAGTGGCTATGCAAAGACTTGGAAAAATTAAAATACAGAAACTCATGCCTGGGAGATGGAGGGGTTTTCAAGAGTTTAGTTAAACAAAAGGTCACAGGTGTGTTTATTTATTGTACAAATTAGAAAAATCTCTTAATATCTCTTGTCTCCAAATCCCTCATTTCATATTTTCCTCACTCCAGTGATGCATGCTAGCTCCTTGGTATGGCTCCCACTCTCAAATTTTTTTAATTGATTTTAATTCACTTGTTCTTCTCTTTGCCCCCAAAGAAAATATGATTTTTAAAAGTGGAAAGTGTCATTTAGCATGACACTTTATTTCACAAATGAGAAAAGCTAACTCCAGTGATTCAAGGACTATGTAGTAAGTCTCTGCGTAGCCTGGTCTAATAGCTAGACTTTTTGATGCCCTGTCTCATAATATCTCTAAATATAGAATCATAGTGTTAACTTTTAAAAGTATACCAAAGAATAGAAGCATCTAACCATATTTACCAATAGTCATTTTTCTAAAACGTAAAATATTATTAGTTCTGCTTTAGTAAGAATTTTTCTTTTTAGAGATTCATGTGGAAGCTTATAGGTATGACATTTCATGATTATAATTTATTTTAAAATACTTCAAGAAAAAGATGAAGCAAAATGCAAAATGTAAATAATTGTTAAATCTAGGGGATGGGAAAAAGGGAGTCCTTGTACTGTTTTCACTACTTTTCTTTATATTTGAAGGCTTTTTATAAAAAGGGAGGAGAAATCACGTTAACACATTAAGTATGTCCTGGAATTCAAAAGATCCATTTTTCTAAAGCAATACATATTCATTGATGAAAATCTAGAAAGCATTGGTCTACAAAGGGAAAACAAGGTAATAACCTGCTCCCAGCCCCATTCACAGAAAACTATTGTCGACATTTTGGGGGTATACCCTTCTAGTCAGTGTTCTGTGTATAAATTTACATACACTTATCTGTACATGTGGATCACACTTTACAGTCCATTTTATAATCACTTTAACTTAACATATAGGAAACATTTTTTTCTTATTATTGAATTATTTCCTGTGTCTTTTCAGGGATGCAAATTGATTTGCCATTACTTATTTAACCAATCTCCTATTTTAGGCCGTTGTGAGATTTCCCTCAATACGTAATAATTAGTAGCAAATCTCTGATGAGCATTTCTGAGCCCAAGCTGCACCCATTCATGATTATTTCCTCAGTAGTATTACAGAGTCTTTCTTACATGCCAGGCACTGTAGTCAATAAGGCTTTACATTCAATGTCTCATTTGATCTCCTACTGATGAGGTATATATTTTTACTACCCTCATTTTATAGATAAAACTTGTAGGCTGAGAGGTAAGTACATAGACCTAAACTTGTATCTAGTAGTCGCCAAAGCTTATGTTCAAGACACCAAGCTCCCCTGCATATGTGTCCTGGAAGTGGAATTGCTACGGACCTCAGAGATTTTGAAAACGCATCATCATATTGCCTTACAGAAAGGTTGCAGCACACATCTTGCCATGCTACTGATTTAAAAAGAAAAAAGGGGCCTCAAACAGGGACCCCAGGAACAGCTGTTCCCTGAGCTACATCTACCCCTACCAGCCCACTTGCAGGATCTTGGTTCCCAGGCTGGAGGTCGGGCCCGAGCTCCTGTGGTGGGAGTGCCGAGTCCAAACTGCAGGACTAACAGAGAACCCCAGGCACCAGGGAATATTAATCAGAGTGAGACTTACCAGAGGGCCTCATCTTGGCACCAAGACCTGGCTCTACCCAACTGCCTGCAAGCTCCAGTGCTGGACATCTCAGGCCAAACAACCAGTAAGACAGGAATACAGCCCCACCCATCAAAACAATGAAAAAAATGAAAAGACAAAAAATTATGTTACAGACGAAGGAACAAAGTAAAAACCTACAAGACGAAATAAATGAAGATGAAATAGGCAACCTACCTGAAAAAGAATTCAGAGTAATGAGAGTAAAGATGATCCAAAATCTTGGAAACAGAATGGAGAAAATACAAGAAACGTTTAACAAGGACCTAGAAGAACAAAAGAGCAAAGAAACAGTGATGAACAACACAATAAATGAAACTAAAAGTTCTCTAGAAGGAATCAATAGCAGAATAACTGAGGCAGAAAAACGGATACATGAGCTGGAAGATAAAATGGTGGAATTAACTGCCGGGGAGCAGAATAAAGAAAAAAGAATGAAAAGAATTGAGGACAGTCTCAGAGACCTCTGGGACAACATAAACTCATGAACATTTGAATTATAAGGGTCCCAGAAGAAGAAGAGGAAAAGAAAGGGTCTGAGAAAATATTTGCAGAGATTATAGTCGAAAACTTCCCTAACACGAGAAAGGAAATAGTCAATCAAGTCCAGGAAGTGCAGAGAGTCCCACACAGGATAAACCCAAAGAGAAACACACCAAGACACATTAATCAAACTATCAAAAATTAAATACAAAGAAAAAATATTAAAAGCAGGAAGGGAAAAGCAACAAATAACATACAAGGGAATCCCCATAAGGTTAACAGCTGATCTTTCAGCAGAAACTCTGCAAGCCAGAAGGGAGTGGCAGGACATATTTAAAGTGATGAAAGGGAAAAACCTAAAACTAAGATTGCCCTACCCAGCAAGGATCTCATTCAGATTCAGCAGAGAAATCAAAATCTTTACAGACAAGTAAAAGCTACAAAAATTCAGCACCACCAAACCAGCTTTACAACAAATGCTAAAGGAACTTCTCTAAGCAGGAAACACAGAGAGGAAAAAGACCCACCAAAACAAACCCAAATCAATTAAGAAAATGGTAATAGGAACATACATATTGACTGGCTGAATGGATACATAAACAAGACTCTTATATATGCTGTCTACAAGAAACCCACTTCAGACCTAGGGACACATACAGGCTGAAAGTGAGGGGATGGAAAAAGGATATTCCAAATGGAAAGCAAAAGAAAGCTGAAGTAGCAATACTCATATCAGGTAAAATAGACTTTAAAATAAAGACTGTTATAAGAGATAAGGAAGGACACTAGATAATGATCAAGGGATCAATCCAAGAAGAAAACATAACAATTATAAATATTTACGCACCCAACATAGGAGCACCTCAGTACATAAGGCAAATGCTAACAGCCATAAAAGGAGAAATTGACAGTAACACAATAATAGTGGGGGACTTAACACACCACTTACACCAATAGACATATCATTCAGACAGAAAATAAATAAGGAAACATAAGCTTTAAATGGCACAATACACCACACAGACTTAATTGATATTTGTAGGACATTCCATCCAGAAACAACAGAATACACTTTCTTCTCAAGTACACATGGAACATTCTCCAGAATAGATCACATCTTGGGTCACAAAACAAGCCTCGGAAAATTTAAGAAAATTGAAATCGTATCAAGCATCTATTCTGACAACAATGCTATGAGATTAGAAATCAATTACAGGGAAAAAAACTGTAAAAAACACAAATACATGGAAGATAAACAGTGTGCTGCTAAATAACCAAGAAAACACTGAAGAAATCAAGGAAGAAGTTAAAAAATACCTAGAAACAAATGACAATGAAAACATGATGATCCCAAACCTATGGGATGCAGCAAAAGCAGTTCTTATAAGGAAGTTCATAGCAATTCAAGCTCACTTCAAGAAACAAGAAAAATCTCAAATAAAGAACCTAACCTTACACCTAAAGCAACTAGAAAAAGAAGAACAAAGAAAACCCACTAAAAGTTAGGAGAAAGAAATTAATGTTAGGAGAAGGAAAGAAATCATAAAGATCAGAGCAGAAATAAATGGAATAGAAACAAAGAAAACAATAGCAAAGATCAATAAAACTAAAAGTTGGTTCTTTGAGAAGTTAAACAAAATTTATAAACTTTTAGCCAGACTCATCAAGAAAAAAAAGGATAGGACTCAAATCAATAAAATTAGAAATGAAAAAGGAGAGATTACAACTGACACCGCAGAAATACAAAAGATCATAAGAGATTACAACAAGCAACTCTATGCCAATTAAATGGACAACCTGGAAGAAATGGACAAATTCTTGGAAAGGTACAACTTTCCAAGATTGAACCAGGAAGAATTAGAAAATATAAACAGAACAATCACAGGCAGTGAAATTGAAACTGTAATTAAAAATCTTCCAACAAACAAAAGTCCAGGACCAGATGGCATCACAGGTGAAATCTATCAAACACTTAGAGAAGAGTTAACACTTATCCTTTTCAAACTCTTCCAAAAAATTGTGGAGGGAGGAACACTCCCAAACTCGTTCTATGAGGCCACCATCACCCTGATACCAAAACGAGACAAAGATATCACAAAAAAAAGAAAATTATAGACCAATATCACTTGTGAACATAGATGCAAAAGTCCTCAACAAAATACTAGCAAACAGAATCCACCAACCCATTAAAAAGATCATACACCACAATCAAGTGGGATTTATCCCAGGGATGCAAGTGTTCTTCAATATATGCAAAACAATCAATGTGATACACCATATTAACAAATTAAAGAATAAAAAGCATGTGATCATCTCAATAGATGAAGAAAAAGCTTTTGACAAAATTCAACACTGATTTATGATAAAAACTCTCCAGAAAGTGGGCATAGAGGGAACATACCTCAACATAATAAAAGTCATATACAACAAACCCACAGCAAACATCATTCTCAATGGTGAAACTATTTCCTCTAAGATCAGGAACAAGACAAAGATGTCCACTATCACCACTATTATTCAACATAGTTTTGGAAGTCCTAGCCACAGCAATTAGAGAAGAAAAAGAAATAAAAGGAATACAAAATGGAAAAGAAGAAGTAAAACTGTCACTGTTTGCCAATGACATAATACTATACATAGAAAATCCTAAAGATGCCACCAGAAAACTACTAGAACTAGTCAATGAATTTGGTAAAGTGGCAGGATACAAAATTAATGCACAGAAATCTCTTGCATTCCTATACACTAAAAACAAAAGATCAGAAACAGAAATTAAGGAAACAATCCCATTTACCATTGCAACAAAAATAATAAAATACCTAGGAATTAACCTACCTAAGGAGACAAAAGACCTGTACTCAAAAAACTATAAAACACTGATGAAAGAAATCAAAGATAACATAAATAGATGGAGAGATATACCATGATCCTGGATTGGAAGAATCAATACTGTGAAAATGACTATACTACCCAAAGCAATCTACAGGTTCATTGCAATCCCTATCAAAATACCAAAGGCATTTTTCACAGAACTGGAAAAATAAATCTCACAATTTGTATGGAAACACAAAAGACCCCGAATAGGCAAAGCAATCTTAAGAAAGAAAAACAGAGTTGGAGGAATCATGCTCCCTGACTTCAGACTATACTACAAAGCTACAGTAATCAAGACAGTAGAGTACTGGCACAAAAACAGAAATATAGCTCAATGGAACAGGATAGAAAGCCCAGAGATAAACCCACGCAAATATGATCACCTTATCTTTGACAAAGGAGGCAAGAATACACAATGGAGAAAAGACAGCCTCTTCAATAAGTGGTGCTGAGAAAAATGGACAGATACATGTAAAAGAATGAAATTAGAACACACCCTAACACCACACACAAAAATAAACTCAAAATGGATTAAAGACCTAAATGTAAAGCCAGACACTATAAAACTCTTAGAGGAAAACATAGACAGAACACCCTATGACATAAATCACAGCAAGACCCTTTTTGACCCACATCCTAGAGTAAGGGAAATAAAACAAAAATAAACAAATGGGACCTAATGAAACTTAAAAGTTTTTGCACAGCAAAGGAAACCATAAACAAGATGAAAAGACAACCTTCAGAATGGGAGAAACTATTTGCAGACGAAGCAACTGACAAAAGATTAATCTCCAAAATATACAAGCAGCTCATGCAGTTCAATATCACAAAAACAAACAACCCAATAGAAAAATGGACAGAAGACCTAAATAGGCATGTCTCCAAAGAAAACATACAGATGGCCTACAAATACATGAAAAGGTGCTCAACGTCACTAATCATTAGAGAAATGCAAATCAAAACCTCAATGAGATATCACCGCACACCAGTCAGAATGGCCATCATCAAAAAAATCTAGAAACAATAAATGCTGCAGAGGGTGTGGAGAAAAGGGAACCCTCTTGCACTGTTGGTGGGAATGTAAATTGATACAGCCACTATGGAGAACAGTATGGAGGTTTCTTAGAAAACTAAAAATAGAACTACCATATGACCCAGCAATCCCACTACTGGGTATATACCCTGAGAAAACCATAATTCAAAAAGATATACATGTACCACAATGTTCATTGCAGCACTATTTACAATAGCCAAGACATGGAAGCAACCTAAATGTCCATCAACAGATGAATGGATAAAGAAGATGTGGCACATATATACAATGGAATATCACTCAGCCATAAAAAGGAACAAAACTGAGTTATCTGTAGTGAGGTGGATGGACCTAGAGTCTGTCATACAGAGTGAAGTAAGTCAGAAAGAGAAAAACAAATAACGTATGCTAACGCATATATATGGAATTTAAAACAGCAGTACTGGTGAACCTAGTGTCAAGGCAGGAATAAAGACGCAGACGTAGAAAGTGGACTTGAGGGCACAGGGTGGGGGAAAGGGAAAGTGGGATGAAGTAAGAGAGTAACATTGACATATACACACTACCAAATGTAAAATGGGTGGCTAGTGGGAAGCTGCTTCATAGCACAGGGAGATCAGCTCCTTGCTTGTTGATGACCTAGAGGGGTGGAATAGGGAGGGTGATATGGGGATATATGTATATGTATAGCTGATTCACTTTGTTATACAGCAGAAACTAACACAACATTGTAAAGCATTTATACTCCAATAAAGGTGTGGAAAAATTTTTTTAATTTTAAAAAATGAAAAAGAAAAAAGGGGGTGCAGGATTGACTTAATTTTGAATTCTCATTGTTTATGCAAACAGTTGAATTTTTTTTTTAAAGAAAAAGACTTTAAGACTATAGGTAGAGCTTTCTCCCCTTCACCTCCAAGTCCCCTTTTACCTCTCTTGGATTTAAAAAACCAGCTTAGTGGTGTTCCTTGGCTCAAATGTACATGTCAGTAGCCCTGGTTTTTCTCTGTGTCTGACTGATAAATGTCATTGAGATGGGATACTGGTAGGGACTGCTAGAGACTGATTAAATTTTGTATTTTTCTCTTTTTCCTGGGCACACAGCTACACTACATTTTCTAGGCTTCCTTACAAGAGGGTGTGGCCATTTAACTGAATTATAGCCAATGGAATGTGAGTTGACGTGGCCCATAGAAACATCCTGTATACACTACTCCATCGCTTTCTTCCTTCTAAATGATGCAATAGGGAGAAGCTCTGGGGACACCATGGAAACCATGTCTTGAAGAAGGCACGACAGCTTCCAGCGGAGGTCCCTTGCTGAAATCACGGCACAGAACGTTGGACTGTTACGTGAGCAAGGAATAAAGGTATGTTGTGTTGGGCCATTGAAATTTTGAAGTTCGTTTTTTACAGCAGCTAACATTATCTTAATCAATACGAAGATTTTTCTTTATGTATTTTGAAGACCATTGGCATCTCTGCTGGATTCTTTCCCACTTGTCAAGGAAATCTGATGCCCCTTGCCCTGACGCGCCCCTAAATCAATGTTGTATAAGTCTAACCTTTGCTCTGAGAGAAGCTATTTTCTTTGGGAGGAAGAAAATTACAGTCTAGTCTATCTCTACTTTTTTTCAAGAAATGTATTCCTTTCTTTTGCACTTCAGGAGCAGAAAAGTAAGTTAATCATTCTCATTAGTTTTTTGCACACTACCAGAATTGGTCTCTGAGGGATCCCTCATTTGTTATAATTATACTTTTCCTTCATTCCTGATACTCCCATTTCTTCTCCTCTTGTAGATATATATTCTAAGGTGTTTGATATATGCACATGGATTTGTATATATTCTTATTGCATTGGTTTGTTGTGTGTCTGTGTTTTTAATTTACTCGTATGAAATTGTGGCATAGATCTCATTTCGTCCCATTTTCACACGCACAAAAAACTGTTTTCATAATTTATCCGTATTGTGTATTTATCTCTAACTTATTAATTCTACCTGTTGCATAGAATACCACCCCATCTCCTCCTAGAGATGGGCTTCTAGTTTGCCTACCACTCACCACCACTACAAATGATTCACAGGTGAATGGCATGTGCCCCTGTAAGCCTCTGTGTGAGAATTTCTCCGGCAGATACATGGGATTGCTGGGTCATGAGACATAGTCCTGTGAGGTTGCTTTCCAGAATGGCTCATCAATTTACAATCTCAGTGCATGAGAGTTCTCATGGCTTTACGGCATCATCCCCAATTGCCATTATTCTCCTTCCCTACATTTTTCTATTCTGATAAGTGCAGAATAAAATTTCATCTTCATTTCAATTCACATAATTCACATATGTCTGATTAATAACAAGTGGATGCATCTCTTAAGTAATGTCTTAGCCATTCAAATTCCCCTTCTGTGAATGACCTGTGATTCTAAGGCAAAACAGCAGAATCCATATGGGAAATCCTGTAGGAAATAAAAATATATCCTAACTGTTTTTGGTGTCCAACTTAAACTTCTGTTTAGATAATGTTACAGGCTGTCTACAACCTGAGAGATTCATTTATTCATCCCAGAAATATGTGTAGGGCACTGTCACATGTGCAAGAGATATAGAGGGATGTAAAAGTTACTTGGCAACTGGCTTCTTGGTATCTGTAAAATCATGGAAGAAATAGATCAGTGTTTTCTGGTTTTACTTTCTGGAGGAGGAGACATCAGGGTGTGAGCTACTTATACCTTGATAAATCATAAGATTCCTCTTCCATCTTTCCTTTTCTCAACTGAATTTGCAGTGTCCCTGGTAAATCTGAACTACAGATTGCTGGTGTAAGTCAATGAATGCCACCAACAAAAGGAAAAACATGATGTTTCCAATGCTTGTCAATTCCAAAGCTCAGTGAGGCATCTTTTCTTAAAAAGAAAACCTTAAGTACCAAAATGTTTTGCCAGTATATACCCTCCTTAGAAAAAAAGAGCTATAATCGAATCCACCACCACCCCTCTCTCAAAACTTGAGGGAATGAGGTTTAGAGGGATGTGAAAAATCCTCAGTGTAGAGCCTTCTGGAGATCTTCCCAATACACCACCCTGGTTCCATTTTTTAATGTTGTTTTCATTTGAAACTAGATTCATGCAGCTTGCCTGTGAAAAAAAAGAGTTATTGTCTGGAAAGGGAGAGAAGGATTAAATAAAAAGTTCTGCTAGGATGTAGCCATCATTATCTAATGCACCATGGGCAGCCCAGTTTCAGGGAATACTGACTTTCAAGGGCTGGCACTCTCGGGGACAGCTGGCACTCAGCTGGTCATGGTGCTGGCCTCATATTGCCTCTGTGTCTCCCATAAACTCAACTGACACTATGTAGGCTTTATTTTTTTTTTTTAACATGCGGCACAGGAAATTTTTCCTCAATGCGTGTAAGAGCTGTTTGATTCCCCAAAGAAAAAGATTTGGCGAGTCAGTTAAGAGGAAAGTAGAAGCACTGAACACATGAGCACATTTTAACAATGTCCAAGTGTAACTTTTATTGCCAACAGTAGACATGCACTGGAATTTGAAATGCAGCCCAAATGCTAAATGCAGTTGTTTTTATCTGTGAGGAGAATGTTTGTGGTTTCATTCTGAGATGAGTCACTTTGTTCTGATTTATCCAGTTAGTAAATGTATCTGATTTGTTTTCATTAGGGAGTTCAAAGTTTATTTGGGGATTTTTGTTTTTGTTTTTGTTCCAGTGAAGAAAACAATTGGGTTTGGTAATAATAGGAGGAAATGAAATTTTATCAAAATGCTCAATAAAGATGAGGCCAAGATGTCACCTGCCATGTACAATGAAGAGGGTTTGGAGTCTTGGCATTAAGAGGGAAACTTGGGATTTCAGAAGCCCAGACTTTTGCTGTCAGTATCTGACAGCATCTTTAGGCCGTCCTGCGCTGCCAAATCAGAAAACTAAGCCTTTTGTGCCCTGTGGTCTCAATTTTGTTAAATCTACTAAATGATTTCATGATGGCGTCTAGGTGACATTTATAATTTACTAAAAAATTGAAGTTTCTCTGCAGGACTAGATGGCTTGGTCCAATTAATCAGTTAACTCATCAATCTGCTCGGAAGTCTTTCCTGAGTGTCTACTACCTGTGGGTGCTTTGTGGGTCATGTGATGCCGTGACCTTGCTAGCTTGCAGACATGATGACCATAGAATTCAGCCACAGTTATATTAATTGTGGTCAGCTGGATTAATATGCCTTTCGTACCAAATAAATGATGGCCAATAGGATGAATTTATCTCTCCATTAACTTGTTTTTCTTTTTATTCCTTAACCTAACGCAATAGTTCAAGGTATTACAGAATTTTAAACATATGTATTTTTAAGACCAAAACCACCTGTTAATTTGACAAATTTTATCATATGAATAATTTCATCATATAATAGATTATATCATATAAATATATAATATAGGGTTTATCACGTAATAAATATTCTTACTAAGGGAGAAACAAGTGCTGAGCTATACACGAAACGGGTCAACATATTTTGAAAATATAAAGTGATCAAGGGCCATTCAGAGTTTTCATTTAAATCTGCTGTGTTGGAGGGATATGAGAGCCAAGCTAACTTTAACTGTTAAGACTGTAAACAATTACTCAAGTAGAAAAAAAAGGCAAACAAAACTCCTTGGAAACATTTTTTTTCCATTGTTTTCTTCCCCCCATCGTTGTTTTCCAGGTTACCCCAGGGTTACCAACGCTTCCTGAAAAATACTTTGTCTTAAATTTAGCGGAGTGGATTGTCATTGTAGTGGTTTTTTGTCCATGAAGAATTTATCAGATTCACTCGCTGGCCTCCATCACTTGGCAGGATAGAAAAGCCCATTTCAGTATCTCCAGGCATACCTAATGTTGAGAAAGGTAAGCTTGTGTAGCAAACGTGAAAGAGTCCCTCTACATGCCCTATGGCTTTACTCAACCATGTTTCCTCTTTTATCATTTGTTGGAAAAACCCTTTACTATCTCTTCTTAGTTCCTTGTCCTTTGTTAGCTACAAAGGACAGATTTTCTTTTGTAAATCCTTAGTAATTAAATGAGCACTTCAGTGGCTGTCACTCTCAATGGCCTGTTTCCTAGGCTTTTGCCTTTGACAGTCATATTTTGCAAAGGCCCCTGAGATGACTCGGCATCTTCCCCTACTTAACACTAAACCAATTGAAGCCCGTGCTCACTGCATGAAGGAGGAAAAGATTCATTAAGGGCACTTCATTAAGGAGCTGGAATGGGCCGCTCTAAATGCGCCTGAACCGACGGCAATCCAGAGGAGCTGTCTATTAGGAGAGCCACAAAGACAGTTTCGGAAACTGAACTCCAGCTCCAGTGCGGCGGATTAGGGAGAGTGATGGGATTAGTGTTTAATGACTTGGGGCAGGAGACAAAGGGAATTTTGACAAAGAGGCTTAGATATGGAAGAATTAACACTCTCTGTTCCAACCAGGCCTCCGAAGACTTCCAGCATTCTTTTCAGACTCAAAAGCAAAGGGAAGGAAAAAAAAAAAAAAGATGAGCAAAGCTTTAATACTGTCCTAACTTTTTTTTTTTATTGCAACAACAATACAGAGGAAATAAAAGAACACTCTGCACTCTCTTGCACTCAAAACCTCTTTTAAAAATAAGCATTCACAGTTGTATAATTAGCCCCAAGGTGAGTCTGCCCAGGGTCTCGAGCATGTGCCAGATGCCTCTCTTGCTAGGGCAGGTCCCAGACCAACGCAGACATGGAAGCAAAACCCAGGGTAGCAGACCCCCAGCTAAGTGGCTTTAAAAGTGCTTGCCTCTCCGTGGCTGTTTATGTTACAGGTGCAACCGAAGGGGCAAAGAGAAACGGCTTCATTGTAAAACCTCCTCCTGGCCCCATCTGGCTCAGACTCAAACAATTCCAGTGTCTATGGCCTGAGTAGTGCTTCATGAAACGAGGTGATTATCCTGCCTACGTGAGGGGATAACTTTGGAAATGTGCTTTTAAAGGGTGCAAGTGCTCTTGAAAAAGAATCAAGTCAACTTGGAGCAGGGCAGGCAATGCTGGAGCTTATCTATAGCATTTCCCCAGGCTTGGACAAGAGCACAATGTCATTATCTAAACACGAAGCCAAACTTAAGTGGCTGACCCGGGAGTGGAGTCGTATTCCCAAGGTTGTTAAGTAAATAGACTCCAAGCACCAAATGCCTTCCAGCAGTAAGTGTGTGATTATGCCCCGCTGCTGAGAATGGCAAAATGCAGGTGCAAATGTTACTGTAGGCAAAGGTACAATCTAAATAGTGCCGTAAATGATCTCGCGCTGTAAACCAATTCAACGTGTCCTTCTTTTTAACCCAACCAAATCACTTGCAGAAAAGCTGGGTATTCATTTCATGTATTAGCCCGTATGAAATGGTCCTGAAGCAGCTCTAGACACCAAGGTATTATTTAACCCGTGTGGTTTAGTGGGACAATGGCAACCCCCTGCCGTAATCCATTCAGAGGTAATGCTGGCAGTCAGTGTGAAACTAAATACATTACAGGGAAAGAGCTTAATGCGTTTTATAGGCAGTTGTTCATCCACATCAAACTTTAGTTTTTAAAATCCGAACACTTGATCCCACGGCAGGAATGGTGCCTCAAGTCAGAGATTGTCACAAGGCACTACCAGGAGGTAGAAAAGGGGCCAGACTTGAGCGATGCTACAATTGCCTGAAATGAACCATTTCCAATCATCTTAGTTCTACTGGGTCACTCAGATGCCAAAGGCCCAGGTAGCACTTGATCCAGTTGCTACAGGGCTCGGACCTACCTCTATTGCCCCTTACTTTTCTGCTAAGGTTTTTGCTTGAGGGATCGATGTTTTCCCAGTGCAGTGGAACTCCCGTTTCTGATAGCTAAATTGAAGTAGGATATAATAGGTTTCCCTCACCACATTCCCAGTTCCTCTTGACCCCAGCATGGTCTAGCAGTCTGTTCTTTGTTAAATTGAAAATGTGTAGAAATTCTTATAGAGATCCTCAGCTATATAAATAGCTTTGAAAATTGTTGTAACTTTTAAAACAGGTCAAAAAGGAAATTGAACAGCTAGTGAGTTTCATACCATCCAGTCAGCTTTTTGAAGGGCTGCATTGCTCTTTCTAGTAAATGGTTGCTTTTATTGTTGGGGTTTCCACCATTCTTTTTTCTGAGTCGCTTTTAACAGAAAAGGGAGCTTTGGTGGAATTTTCTGATAGAATGTCACATTTATCACTAATGGCTCCTGGCACTACATTCAAACGTAAAGCACACTTTTTGCCTTGGGAGTATGACCTGCATGCCATTGCACTACTGAGAATCCTTCTCATGGCGAATATCACTTCCAATGGTGAGTGGTGACCCTAGTGTGGTTCCCAGGCAAGTTCCTGATTTCTCACGACTCACAGGTGGATCTTGTGTCCTCATAGACGGTGGCCTTGTGTTTTTGGAACCTTGAGACCAAACTCTTTCTTTGGGTACGAAAGCTTATCAAAGGGTTCTTTGATGGTATTTTCTTCAAAAGTGGACAAAGGGTTTAGAACTCTTTCAAATATGGTGAAACTTAGAAGTGCTTTTTCTGTAGTATTGTATTGAAAGTCTAAGAGCTTGAAAACAGTGATTCTCAGCCTCGGATGGGGGAGCCAAAATTATTATTGCTAGGGACCCATTAATCCACTTGTTGTGTAAGCATTCCCTAGAGTCTGAATTAATAACACGTCTCACACATAGATTGTTATTTCGAAAGGAATATCTGTAGATGCTTTTATGATTAATAGCATCAAAACTATTTCAAAAGCTTTATTGAGTTCATAGTCATTTTATCATTATATGTTTTCCCAAACCATGCTAAAAGTTCAA
Source organism: Orcinus orca (assembly GCF_937001465.1). Lineage (NCBI taxonomy): Eukaryota > Metazoa > Chordata > Mammalia > Artiodactyla > Delphinidae > Orcinus > Orcinus orca. The sequence continues at coordinate 35,827,187 of NC_064571.1, forward strand.
TTCGTATCACATAGGAGCCTAAAATGATTTTGGAGGGGGGTTGATATGGAACTCTACCAGTTGCCAGTAATAAAGTCCCAACTCAAACTAGCTAAAGCCAAAGAGAAAAGGTACTGGTTCGGGTAACTCAGAGATATGCTTGGCTTCATTCTCAGGTATGCTTTGTCCATAGGGTGATGAAAGGGTCCTTTCCACATGATTACATAGTCCTGAAGGCTTGTGAACTCAAGGGAGACTTTATCCCAACATCCACGTCAAACTCCAAGACAGAATTGTGATTGTCCAGCTCTACTTCATGAATCTCTCTCTAGACTGACCACAAGAGTTAAGGTGGAGATGGTAATCTGATTGGCCAGCATAAATTATAATGCTGACCCCTGTAAGGGGAGGAGAGGTGGAGTCCCTTGATTATAGCCCTACCAGAGTCCCATGGAGAGAGCCAGGGGCCAATTTCCAAACAGAAAAGGAGCAGATGAACACACAAGCAATGCTTACCCACCGCGAGAGGGGTTCTCATATTTACACTTATATTTACAAGGATTGGGAATTATTGTCCTAGAATAATTATCATTATTAATTGATGTCTTAACTAGATCCTCTACCAGGTATCAGAAGTCAGCTAAGCCCTGATGCGACCAATGGGAATACCCTGGGAGGCACTGTTTGCAGTCAATTCCAACTGTGATGTGTGTGTCTCTGTATGTTTCAGTGGGAGAAGAAGAAAGGGGAGCTGCCAAAAGCAAAATCAAAATTTCCCTTAAAATCCAAATCTCAATTCTTCTCTATAAATTTAAAACACAACAAAATTAACTCACATACACACACATCCCCATCACCACCACCAAATGGATGCAAGCTATAAGCGTTTATTTATAAAAAGACCAAGAACATTTCTTTCTGAGCCTTTTCGTTTGTCTGGAGTTGTGTTCTTTCAGCCTGGACCCCTTGGCTGAGGAAGGTCGTACCTAAGGTCCAGAGCTCTGAACAACATGACTCTCCCTTATTGCTTGGTCTCCATGTCAAGTCCTGTTTATGCTTTTTTTTCCTGGATAATTCGTTTGTTTCCAGGAATCAGTAATTCTGTAATTAGTGCCCATTTCTTTTCCTTATTCCTGTCTATCAGTCTTTTCACCTTTATCCCTTCTGGCATCACTCCTCATTTTCTTAATTTTCCCTATATTTTTTCCATCCTTTGAAATAAAATCATTTTAAGTCCTTATTTCACCCTTCTCAGCTACGGGCATTATGAACAACTGCTATGAAATGAAGAGCAGATGACCTGACTCTTACAATAATATAGTGATGAAGGTGATGATGAAAATGAACATAATTGAGCCCTTATTGAGCTAGACACTCTCTCTATACTATCTTATTTAATCCTTACACCAGCTCTATACGGTAGTGGTTCCGTGTGAGTTTTACTTGGAGAGTAGTTCAGGCTTTGAACTCATTTTCAGTGTTTGAGAAATTCTCAATAATATGAATTTCGATGGAATTTCCTGGTACAGAAGTCAGAAAAAGTTCAGATACTTGTTGTTCCAGACATCCTTGTAGCTGGGGTGTGGGCACACCCTCAGCCCAAGATAGGTACCTGCCTCAGACTTCAAATTCGTAGCTAGGGATACAAAAGGCAGGAAAGTAGAGAATTTGTTTCTCAGATAATGACGGCATAGGTGGCTTCAGCATTCAGATCTCAGGGGCTGCAGGGGCTGCAGTGTTTACTGTGGCAGCCAATGTCCAAGGCTAGTAGTAGTGGTGGATAAACTCCACTATTCCATGTCAGCAGCTCCAGTGATGAAAGTCCCCACCAACTAGCTTTGGAGGATCATTTTGGCTGTGGTCTGGCTATTGTCTAGACCTCCTTCTTTCTGCCAATTCTGAGTCTGGTTCTCCAGTCTCTGATGTTTTTAGAAACATAAAATACAATATGGATGCTGTTCCTGGAGTTGAGCAACAGAGAAGCCTTCCCCTTGAGCTCTCTCTTATTCTTGCAGTAAATTCCTTCCTGCCTAAATCAACCATAGCTAGTTTATATTACTCGAAAAAAAAGTACTCCAATGGATACAGACATGTTATTTTTAAATTTCGTTTTTAAAATGGGCAGAAGGCCTGAATAGACATTTTTCCAATGTAGACATACAGATGGCTAACAGGCACATGAAATATGCTCAACATTGCTAATTATTAGAGAAATGCAAATCATAACAAAAATGAGATACCACCTCACACCGGTCAGAATGGCTATCATCAAAAAGTCTACAAGTAACAAACGTGTGGAGAGGGTGTGGAGAAAAGGAAACCCTTTACACTGTTAGTGGGAATGTAGATTGGTGCAACCACTATGGAAAACAGTATGGAGGTTCCTCAAAAAACTGAAAATAGAACTACCACATGATCCAGCAATTCCATTTCTGGGTATATATATCTGGAAAAAACAAAAACATTAATTCGAAAAGATACACGCACTATTTACAATAGCCAAGATATGTGCCCATCGACAGATGAATGGATTAAGAAGGTGTGATATATATAATGGAATATTACTCAGCCATAAAAAGAATGAAATTCTGCCATTTGCAGCAAGATGGATGGACCTAGAGAATATTATGCTTAGCGAAGTAAATCAGACAAAGACAAATACTATATTATATCACTTATATGTGGAGTCTAAAAAATAATACAAATGAATGTATAGGCAAAATAGAAACAGACTCACAGATATAGAAATAAACTTGTGGTTACCAAAGGGGAGAGGAATGTAGGGAGGGACCAACTAGGTGTATGGGATTAACACATACAAACTACTATATGTAAAATAGATAAGCAACAAGGATACAGCAAAGGGAATTGTAGACATTATCTTGTAACAAGCTATAATAGAGGGTAATTTACAAAAATACCAAATCACTATGCCATACACCCAAAACTAATATAATATTGTAAATCAACTATACTTCAATAAATAAAAGAAAATGGAAATGAATTTTTTAAAAAAGATTTGGTAACCCAGGCTTAGAGAAACAAATACACTGTGCAAGCTCAAGCAAACAGTATTAGAGCCAGGCTGACCTGAGAGTCCATATTCACCCAGTGCCCATCACATAAGCAGGGAAGAAAAGACCAGTAAGTGAGATTGGTCTGAATATAACTTAGAAAGATGTAGATGTCCTTGATTAAAGTCTCAATTTGACAAAGTCTTTCCCAAAGTCACAATTATTTGGATAACCTTTCTTTGTCTAGAAAATGAAAAGTTTGGTCTAGATCTCTGGCTTCTAACTATTGGGGATGGGGTCACATGCTTCCATGCTGCTAGCACCCAGCACAATACCTGATTCATAGGAGATGCTCAACAAATAGTTGTTAAATGAATCCTAACCACCTAATTCATTTCACCTGGTTTGAGCTTTCAAAAAAGCATACTAAAGCTCCAGCAGTTTCCAAAAGTCACTGACTTTCTCTCACCTTCAAACAGTAAGGCACTTGATGTAACCTCCTTCAGCATTTCCGTCCTGAGTTTGAGATCATTTTCAAAAGCTCATGGAGAAACACATTAATGTATACCAAAACCACGGATGACTCCTGACTAGAGTTTTAACTTAAGAAAAGTGATTATTTTTCCCCATTTTTTTCTTTATATCTCAAGGGCATGGAGAATAATTACCCAAGAAGTAAAGAGATGGCAAGAAGACACCCCCTTCTTCCTTAAACCACTTCTGCTCAAAATAGTACCAAGAGGGCTTAGAATTTCCTCTGTATCCTCTGCCAGTGGTGCTAAAAGATCAAGACCAAAAAACAGTCTCCTTCCATCTTCGGTGCAGAAAATGCAATCCAGAACCTGCTGTAGAAGGGAGAGACCCCTCTCCTGCCGCCATATCCCCTGTCTTCCCCTCCCTTCTCACCGTCTTTCTCCCTTCTCTTTTTGCTCCCCTCACCTTTTCTTTCAAACCCTACCCAGGGTTTATAGTAGCTGTCAGAGCTGGGCATGCCCATTAGCTGCAGGCAAATTTTGTTTGCCAGCAGGAAGCTGTAGGAATTCTCCCCTAGTGGTGTTTTCACTCTTTATGTGAGCTTAATCCAGGGGATTATTAACCAGTGGATCAGCTGGAGGCCTCCTCTTACCATGACAGAATGGGCAAGTTCAAGCAGGAATAGTCCCTGAAATGTCTGGTTCTTCTGGGAGCTAAGAACACAACACCTACCAGGCTCTGGGCAGGGTGTGTCCCCAGAGGAGGTCCTGGTGGCAGAGGAAATAGCTTTGCTGACATGGTGCCTCTCGCTGCCAGCTTCATGTGTGCCTTCCTTCTCCGCTCACTGCACCCACTGTCTTGCAGCCCTAGTGCCAGCCCTCCTCCTCCCCATCTGGGCCCTGACTTTCCCTTATCACCTGCCACTTACAAGCTTCATGGTTTCTCCTGCATCACCCCTGCAGACCCTGCCCAGAATCCATTCTCTTCCTGCTATGTCCCATGTTCTACGTGTCTTAACATGGGTTCTCCAGAAGCAGAATGTGTGGCGGGGATTCTTGGGCAAGTGATTTTAGTGGGAAAATCCTCTTAGGAAAAGGAGTGTGAATCAAGAAAGACCAGAAGAAGAGAGCAAAGCAAGGATAGGGTCTCAGCTGGAGACTATCTTCAGGGTGATCCCATGGGCAGCTCTGGAGGATGAATTGCCCCACATAATAGGTTCCATCTTGAGGCAAGAGGCCTGGTATTTGGCACTGCTATGCCAGTCATGTACTGGTGGCTGGCGTGGAGAAGGAACACCTCCCAGGGGAGATGGCTCCAATTCATCCACAATTCTCCACAGAAGAGGGAAGCTGGGGGATGCAGGTACCTCCTGGTGAAGGATACCTAGATGGGACGCTGCAGCATCCACTGTATATGGACTTCAGAAGAGGAGGCTTCTGTTGCTTTAGACAGTCTCAGCTCTCACCAGAGCATAAAGCAGTCAGAGCACAGGGTGATGAGAGAGAGAGAAAAGGACGGGCAGCACTGCCCAGGGGTGATGCCAAATATGTGGTCCATGTCTAGTAAGTGTACATAAGTGTATAATAGTGGTCACTGTGTTTTATGTAGTATGACTTCCCCCAACTCCATCTTCCGTTACTTTATATATAAGTAACAAAATCCCAGTCTTCCATCCTGCATAACTTGAAAAAAGTTCTCTCCCAAATAACTCTAGGCTTTTCCAAAGAGTGTTACATTCTCCCGGCTATTGAATGCCATCATTCCATCAGAGCCACTGCTCCAGCCTTGTCCCCGGTGATAACTGCCCCACTAATAATCATTTCCATTTATTGCCTCAAAAACATAAACATCTCCCACCTTTCATTCCTCATGTACTGAAGATGCCTCAAAGGAATTACAAAACAAGAAAGGAAAACTTAACCTGGATACCAGACTCCTGAATATCCTGGGTATCAGACCCCTGAGTCCATCAGCCATGCCTTTTTCACAGAAGGCCCCTCTTCCATTAGTCATTTTTCTCCTTGCCCTCAACTCTACACCCCAGAAAACAACCATCTCTTTCAAGCCCTCACTTCCCTGGGGCTCCCTGAATGCCAGGCTCAAGCTTTCTCCCTAGGAAAGAGCATGGTTTGCTAAGTCTTTGCGGTATATTAATGACGTTTTGAAACCACATTTTGTTTTTGACTCATTGTTTTCCTTTTCAGCTTTATTTTATTTTATATTGTGATAATATATATTTGTCCACCTTAAACAGAGAAGTATGTAATTAGATATTTAGGAAAATAATCTCTCCATGTCTTCTAAGAAAGTCATTTCCCCTGATCATCAAATTCCATGATGGTAAGATTTTTAGGGGAAACATGGCCATCCAGTTAAACCCTATATTTCCCAGCCTCCCTTGCAGCTAAGTGTGACATCATGACCAACTGGATATGCGCAGACATGATGTGTGTCATTTCTTAATCATATTATAAGGAAGGGGCATGGCTTCTCTCCTCACACCTCTTTCCACCATCTAACAAGCCACCTCACCACATCGCGTGAGCCCAGGCTAGAACTCCATTGCTTCTGTGAGCATCTAGAGCACCTAATGACAGTAAGTCGCTCCATGTCCTACTGAAAGGATGATGGCACTGCGTCAATGTTGACACCTGGGGATGGCAGAACTGCAAGAGGGAGGGTCCCTGAGTTTTCAACACTGTGATGATGCCAAGTCAACCACGAAATGAGACAAACTTCTCTCTTGTCTAAGCCACTAGGTCTAGTTCAGCACCCAAACGTGCGTTGTAACTAATCCAGCCCAGATGGGCTGGGCTTCGTTCAGAGACTGAACCAATTGAATGGAAGCCCTGATGGCTAAGACAAAGAGGGAGTGGCTGGGGAAAACGTAAAATATTTCAAAATAACAAATGGGGAAATTGGAAGAATAATTGTTTTTAATGTCAACGTTCTCCCTCAATTAAATGTGATGTGGAAAAATACACACAAGGGAAACACGCAATTGAACCAATCACATCATAACCTCTTTCCACTGATCCATGGAACTTACATTCCATTTTTTATACTTCCAAGAGAAAATAAATCCTTGCAAGTTTATTAAGAATATCAGCAGTTTGGTTTACTTTATTATTTTTGATGTTAGGGACAATAGAAACAACAGAAACCCTTTTTGCTTTCTTTTGCATTTTTGCAAATGGTATAAAATTAATTTTTAGAGTAAAATCACCCCTTTTTGATGCTCTAACATTCAAGTCCCCATGATGCCACTTGACACATTGAGGCAATATTGTCAGGTTATCCCAAAACATCATGCACACCCCAAAATGCCTAAAATGCCTGGTATTAGCTGCAGGAACCAAGATGTCTACAGTCTACATTTTTTCTTTATAGAAGGATTTTACAGAGTTTTATAGGGAAGGGCTATGATGAGGGTTTAGCTAGGCACACTTTTTTTTTTTTAATAAAGAAACCATTATATATTTGCTTGTTATAGAGATGATCAGATTTCCCCAAATGTCCTCCAAACAGGCTGGTTATCTTGTTCAAGGAGGTTTATCTATAATACTGCCAACAGAGTGACTTAGAGCTGAGATGGACTTATTTAGCTGGTTTCTTCACTTCTGGAAACCTCTCCCCACATGTCGCCCATGCCTGTGTGCGTTTTGAACCCTGCTTTTCTCCATAGTGCCTTTTTTGGAAAACCTTCCTACTTCATTCTTCTCAGTCTTAACCCGTCCATTCTCCAAATTCTCACATCGCCCATGATGCGAAATCTTCTTCTATAGTTTATGAACACTTATTGTTCCCATATGGGGTTCCTGTACCACAAGACTTAGCCCTTTGGCACATGATGGTTTGGATGGATCAGGGTTGCTTCAAGTGTATAGTTTTCTCTCCCCAACTAGATTCTTAGATGCAGAGATCACATCTTACCCTGCTCCTTTAGTTCCTGTAGATCTGAGCATCTCCTAGATGCATAGGAGATGCTTAATATTGAGTGTTAGGCATTCAATTAAAATGATGGATTGGTTGTTAAAACTTCCAAGTATCTTTAATTCCTTCTACTATTACGTCTTTAAGATTTTCTCATCAACTACTGTGTATGTGTGTGCGCATATAAATATATGTGTTCATTTAGTTAACAAATATTTATCGAGTACCTAGCATGTGTCACGCAGAATGCTGACTGCTGGTGCCAAAAACTGGATGCGACAAGACCTTGGTTTTCTTTGTCCTGGGTAGGTGATGGAATAGTTACTTAGAGAAAGTGCAAGTCAGCAGAAGGCGCTGACTTGAGTAGAAGAGCCAGGATGGAGATGCGTCATGCTCAAAGTTCAAGGGAGACATTCAGGTAGTACTTAGAAATGGGATTCTAGGAGCACATGTGGATCTCTGAGGTATTTAGCACTGTCGAGTACCTGGGAATTTCTTCTTGAGCTAGAACAATTTATGTTTTTTTTTGCCTTTAGAAAAAGCAAGGGCCCCAATCTGGAGAATTTGGGCTGACATTGCGCAGATGATTTTTGTCTTTACCAGAACATTCTCTTATGGAGGGGGTTGGAGCAATTTAGCATTGAAGGATCTGGTTCTAGTCATTACATAATGAGCTCATAATGAGTAGCTGGGTATGGCTTTAGAAGACCTAGAATTCCCTTTGAGTCATGATTTGATTACCTAGAAAATGCAGAGTATCTAATCATTTGGACCCAAATAGTTGCTTTTGCTCTTGTAAACTCCTGACTGAAAGCAATTATTTCCCAAGTTCTAGAGACAAATGAACCGTAGAAGAGCGGCTGTAGAACTTGTAAGAAAAGATGATAATTACCAAGTTTGACATGTGCTATGACAACAGTCTTGCTCATCGATAGCTTCACTCTAAAAACAGTCATTGAAAGCATGTTGGGCAGCCAGTGTTCAATTCTACATGGCAGAGCGAGGGCGTGGTAGTGCAGAAAATCCAACGCAACAGATAATCCCCAAATCATCTGTTGTTTGGCCTCAGGAGGGATCATGTTTTTAATTTTTCGAATTTTTTGGCAGCAGATTCACATCCTTTAATTAGATCCTATGCAAGTTACTGTCAATATCAGCGTCACTTTCTGGACAGACACTCATGGCTGGCAGGAAAGGCCACCCTGGGCAGCAAGAGAAATTCATTTGGGGATTAAAAATTAGCAGGAGACAATTCTGACACAGATAATCCTCGTGCGGATAATTAAGTGTTGATTGGCACGTAGGGAGATGCATTTACAGCAGAGTGTGTGATGCTGTTGTATAACTGGGTTGGTAGAGGGAAAATCTTCACTTCCTGTAGCAGAGTTGCTGAGTGAATGTAAAACAAAACTACATGGAAAACCAGCCACCTGAAGACCCAAGATTTCAAATCACAAACTGAAGCAACGATGAGAATATCTCAACCCAAGGGTGTTACAGAGGCTTGAGGTTGGATGGGGGTAGTTGTTGATGGTTTAATCGCTTTCAAAGTATATTAAATATTACTCTAACCAGGGATCTTTTCTGAGGTCTCTCCCTTATCTAAAGCCCTCTGGTTTCCCTTTTTAAATCTCTAGCTAGGGTTTTACAGAAAGCTTGTGTCTGGCATACTCCAAGTGACACTGGTGCAACTTAGGGAGGGGGAAACGGTCTGTGGAGGAATACTGGCTTCCCTACTTCTACTCTGTTCAACGGGAACATTGTTATCGATCTTACAGGAGAGTTCTAAGGACTAGAGAAAATGCTTGTAAAGCACTTGGTACTGCTACATAGGAAGCAACAAATCTGTAATAGATATGTCTCACTCTTCTTAATAATTTGAGTTAAGAATTAAGAATATCTTATTCTTATTAATGATAATATCCCAATGGCAATATCACCTACTACTGATGTGTTGAGAAGAATAAAATAAATAATCTAAAAGACAAGCTCTTTGAAAACAAATAACACTACCTTGTAGAATTTACTTTTCAGCAAGTAGGCCCAGTGGCAAAAATTAAGATTTTGGACTATTCTGGTGGAGCAAATTTAGATGTTTAGACATTAGATGGAAGATTACAGAAGATTCTCTGCAAATTTCTTCAAGAAAATAATACTTGCCCACCCATCCAGTGTAGACCAAGGGTAGTTGTGATTTCTGGGTACCCCTTCTTATCCATTGTTTCCTGTTCTGGCTATGCTAAGAAGGCAACCACTGAAACTTGAGGCTGCTTGCATATGGGAAATGCACTGAACACAGCATGTTCAAATCACTTGTTCATAATTCATTCATTTGGAGTTGTGAAAAGTAGTTCCTGCCACATGATATGTCCTCATAAATATTTGTTGAGTGAATGTAGGAAATGCAGGGAACCTATCAATAGGTGTGTGATTATAGAATCTTAACACTGAAAGCAATCTTAGAAATCATCTATTTCAAGTAGAAAGCACACTTATGGATACCAAGAGGGAAAAGGGTGTGGGGGGGACGGATAAACTGGGAGATTGGAATTGACATATACACACTAGTATATATAAAATAGATAACTGATAAGAACCTACTGTATAGCACAGGGAACTTTACTCAATTCTCTGTAATGACTTATATGGGAATAGAATCTAAAAAAGAGTGGATATATGTATATGTATAACTGATTCACTTTGCTGTACAGCAGAAACTAATACAACATTGTAAATCAACTATATGCCAATAAAATTAATTTAAAAATAAATAAAAGCATAAATTAAAAAAAATAAAAATCATCTATTTCAGGGAAAAAATAGATAAACTATTCTTTTAGTCCGTTCAGGCTGCTATAACAAATACCACAGACTGGGTGGCTTATAAACTCATAGTTCTAGAATCTGGAAGTCCAAGATCTGGAAGTCCCAATCTGGTCAAGTGAGGGTCCCCTTCTGGGTCACAGATTCTCATTGTATCCTCACATGGCAGAAGGGGCTAGCTAGCTCTCTGAGGCCTTTTTTTTTTGGTAAAAGAGCATTAATCTCATTCATGAGGGCTCCCTTATGACCTAATCACCTCCAAAAGACCCCAGTTCCTAATACCATCACCTTGGGCATTAGGTTTTCAACATACGAATTTGGGAGGACACAGATATGTGTACCAGAACAACAACTTCAATATCTTCAGTAGAAGATGTGTTCAATAAATTATGCAACCATTAAATGGAACACTATACAGCTGATAAAAAGGAGGTGTGCTTTTATGTACTGTCAAGGCAAGATTATACCTGTAAGTGACACTGTGCATTATTTATCCATCAATGAATGAATGAATAAAGACGACGTGGTATAAATATGCAGTGGAATATTATTCAGCCCTGAGAAAGAAGGAAACCCTATCATTTGCAGTAACATGGATGAAGCTGGAGGGCAAAGACAAATACTGTACGGTATCACTTATATGTGGAATTATCTTGCTCCTTTCACAGAAGAAGAAACTAAAACTCAGAGAAATTCCAAAGGTAGAAGCGTGTAACTGAAAGACAATTTTGCAATCATTGAGTCTACCCTCCTCAGAGTACAGATACGGAAACTGAGGCACAAAGAAGGCAGCCGAGTTATGGTTTCAAAGACTAAAGCCCGACTCACTCATTTTGGATGATGTAAGTGTTGACTTCAGACAATTTGGTGGGCAGCATTGATTTTCCTATTTATTAAAATGTCAGAAAAGGTACCAATGGCACCTCCTAAAAGGCTTGCAGGTGGTGTTCCCCAAAACACAATCCTCAAACCTCGAAGAGGATAAAAATTAATATTCTAGCTCAATGATAAAAATAATGTATATTCAGGATATCAAAGCATGGACAGTTCATTAAAAAAAAATCTATGAAAGTCAAAGACAGACATATGTATCTATTTATATATACATATTTATATAAACTTATAAAATACATGTACAATAAACCACATTTAAAAGCTATGGAATATTAAACAGGAAAAAGCCAGACTTCAAAGACATTTGCTCGGTAATTTACTTCTTCTCAAGTTACACTTTGTGTATGTCCCAGTGGAAGATAATATTGCCTGTGCAATTTTAATGGGAGTGTAAAGAAATCCAAATTTATTTATACACTCTTGTTTAACTGATCATATTAATGTAAGAACATAGTGGCCATATTTTGATGCAGTAAGATTGTCTCTTGTTACATACCGCAAACCAATTTTGTAGCTAAAACATATCACTTGGGGTTGGCACAGTTGGTTCTGGTCTCGTTGGCTGTGCCTATGCTTTTGTCTGTGTTACACACAGAGAAGTGGAAAATTGAGACCATTCCTTGAATAGCTCAAGCCTCAAATGAACATTTGTCCAATAATTTGGATATTTTGATTGTAATAGAATAATTCCCAATTTGCCCCAATTCTTCGCCTCACTCTGCCCATGCAGAACATAAAATAAACCAAGTTTACGGAAGGGCTGTTATCAGAGGAAAGGATGCTGAGACGTTAATGTATCTATATTATGATTCAACCCGAGGTGCCAGAGCAGTACCTGTATTAGATCGCGCATCAGAATCGTGTCTGAGCCGACGAGATGTGTCCACCTTCCTCTGGCTCCCCACAAAGTCTCCCAAAGGAGATGTTGGCATTTTCACGTGCCAGGAAAATAGAAGATGAAGTGAAGAAAACCGCCACATCTGGAACAGGAGGAAAGATTTCACTAGAAAGAACTTGACAAACTCTGAAAACAAAGTTCTAGACTTTACTAATTTATTTTGGCTGCAAAGCCGAGCTCAATGCAAAGCTCAAAGAGGATTTGTCCGAGGCCCCTTTCAAAGAAATAAAGAGCCAACCCAAGCTAAAATTAATGCATCGACTGCATAAACAGTCGAGATAGTTATCTGATACTGAGGGAATCGAGCCACACTAGGCCTTTTTGTTATTTATGGGATTATTATTGGAGGAAACAGAAGCAATTAGATATCCCCTTGCTCTCAGAGCAGGGGAAGGAAAAAAGGTGTCAAACATAGTTTTTCAATTTGGTCTCTTGATCATTTGGTTCTCGCTACATCTTAAAATCCAAATATACATATGCCCCCGGTGCCCCCCGCACTGGGCTCTCAGCTGTTCCTTTGACTCTTTCTCCTTTATCCTTTAAGAACTCCATGGATTTTGCATGATGTATGGAAAGACTTTAAAATATCTTAAAAATAGAAGCTGTAACTTGAAAAACAAAGTATATTTATTATTGTGAGTACAGAAGTAATGCATATAGGTAGATATACATTGTAGAAAATAGAGAGGAAAAGAACCCTAAGAATCACTTGTACTGTAGAAAACATTTGTCATTCTTTTGTCTGCCCAGCTTTTGAAGCCCCTGCTCTGGGAAAATTCCCCAAAGTATGAGTCTTTTCAGGAGTCAAGCGGGGGTGTGGCAGGTGCCCTTTTAGTTTGAATCTGGACGGACTGGCACAGAAGCAGAGTAAGGAGTTCATCCCGGTGGCAAGAGCATCACGTCTGTTCTCCAGAGCCCTTAGTGATGGGGTGCGCAATCTGTCCAGTGTTAGCAGTGGCCACAGTGCCCGCTGGGACCTCTAGGGTAAGATGGCAGAAGTGGCAGGGTTCTCACCCTGTGGACCCTGTGGGGTGACTTGGTTGTGGTCCTGGCTGCAGAGGGTTTCCTTCCCTTGTGTCTGCCTGTTTCCCAGGCCTGTCCTCTAGATTCTCCAATGCTCCCACGGGTTCCCCAATATCCGTGCAGTAAATTCTTTTTCTGCTTAAGTGAGGCAGGGAAGGTTTCTGTTGCTTGTAGTTTAGAACCTGGACAAGTACTCCTATAATTCCTTTACTCAGAGATACCCCCTCATGAATATTTTAACAGATAGTGTTCTGGTCTTCCTTCTGTACCTATTTTGCCATGTGAGGGCAGAGCTCTTAATACCTGGTTTGGAGAGCAGTATGAAAGACTTACCTTGCCTTAGGTGTGCAGATGGGGGTTTATTTCCTGCTTGCCTCAGGGGTTCAAAGGCATATTTGTAATTTTCCTTAGCTTCCAGCCAAGGTGACTGGGGATATAAAAATTTCCAGAGTACCCACTGGGACACCTCCAGCATGTGACATTGTTCTCTCATGTTAATGGGAAGAGTTGTGATTTCATTTCTGAGCACCTACTGTTTACCGGGTCCTTTACTGAGTGCTTTACAGAGAGAGGTTAGTGCATTTGTTCCTCATAAAATTCCTAGGTAGTAGTTACTGGTTCATTAAATCCTCACAGCATTCCATGAGGTACATATTGTTATTGTTCCCATTTTACAGAGGAGCAAACTGAGGTTTACAAATATTAATTAGCTTGTCTAAGTTTATAAGCAGGAAGGAGTAGCTCCAGAATTTGTACCCAGGTTGGCAGACTCCAGAGACTTCTCTCCAAACCACATCAACAAAGTTGCCCCCAGGTTGGGCTGCTGGAGCCCTCAGGTCATTTATATGCTGGCTTTCCCTCGATTCCATGGCTGGCTAATTAGAACAGGAGTGTTTTCCTGTAGTCTTGCTCGGTTAGGGCACTGTTTAATGCTAACAGATAATGAAGAAATAGATGGCATACTCTTTTGATTCAAGGCTCAATAATAAACGTCACCTGCCTTCAGAGAGTGCACTGTGGTTTACACAGCATTTAACATGGATCATCTCATTTAAAGCCATGAAATGACTAGAGAACAATAACAGACAATAATGCCAAAATATGCAAAGTAACTTGGGGCTTAGAGACAAAAGGGAAGGGAGAGGAGGTGAGGTTAATGAGGGTGAACTGCTAAGGGAAAATGTTTCTTTAGGAATTTCTGGAAGTCAATTCTAGTGCTTGATGGTGAAGAGGTGGAGGGAATTTCACTACTGAGCTGTTTATGCATATAACTGTCAGCAGTCTGTATTGAGTTTGGTGGGATATGTTTTGAAATCTTGATGTGATTGATGGGCTTGACATTCATTGGTTCCTGTTCAAATGGAATTTTTTGCAAGGATTGGTCCAGCAAGAGTGGTGGGTGGATGGGCTTAATAAAACCTCTCTCAGAGCCATGGTGTACCATCACCCCTTAGATCTATAAAACAGCCCTGACATAAGGTCTTAATCCTGGCTGATGATGAGCCCACCATGGACACAACTGTGCTGTCTTTGTCCTCAAGGAGCCTTATGTAGGGGAGAAAGAGATGAATGTGAAAGAATTGGGGGTGGGGGAGGGGAGGTACTCCTGCTGTTCTGCCTCTGAAGCGGGCTTCATAGAGGAGGTGTGAAAAGTGACACTTCCTGGTGCCTAGAGTAACAAAACCCTGTTGGAAGCGCACATGTTCTAGCAAAGTTGGGGTTTTCAGGTCAGTTATGACAAAGCTCCCTTGGATGTGTTGTAAACAGAATGTCAGACAGGTTGAAAATCATCGTCAGAGAGCTTAAAGCACCCGTAATTTTGAAAAGTACAATCCAAGTGAAATTGGTTTGCATCAAAATAAAGGAATCTCCACCCCAATGTTCATTGCAGCACTGTTGACAATCGCCAGGTCATGGAAGCAACCTAAATGCCCATTGACAGACGAATGGATAAAAAAGATGTGGTACATATATACAATGGAATATTAATCAGCCATAAAAAGGAACAAAATGGGGTCATTTGTAGAGATGCAGATGAACCTAGAGACTGTCAGACAGTGAAGTAAGTCAGAAAGAGAAAAATATCGTATATTAACACATATATGTGGAATCTAGAAAAATGGTACAGATGAACTGGTTTGCAGGGCAGAAATAGAGACACAGATGTAGAGAACAAATGTATGGACACCAAGGGGGGAAAGCATGGGGGGTGGTGGTGGTGGGATGAATTGGGAGATTGGGATTGAAATATATACACTAATATGTATAAAATAGATAACTAATAAGAACATGCTGTATAAAAAATACATAAAATTCAAAAAAAACAGGAGCTGCATCAAAAAAATAAATAAAAAGTAAAGGAGTTTCTTGCTAAAACAAAGAATGGCCAAGTGCTTGCTTTGTCCTTTTTCTTTTTTTTTCTCTCTAAATTGCTTTCTTTCCCTCCAAACAATTAAACCTGAGTAACTGAGAGCGATCAGGTGACTGTAAGTGTCACCCGTTTCCCCACCCTCTCCTTTTTCTTAATGAGCTTGCATTTTCTTCATAACTATATTTGAAAGTCACACTTCCTTTTCTTTGAGACTTGAACCAAGATGAAAGGAGACCAGTGGGGCAGAAGGCACATGTAGGGAGGTGGTGGTGGGAACTGGCTTCAAAGGGCAGCCTCTGGACTGCCCTGGACTCACGATACCCTTCGCTTTTCCTGCCAGCGGTTTTCTCCCCTGGTGAGAATGCAGCCTAGAAGCACAAAGCTATTTGGAGGACCCAGGCAGGTGCCAAATCTGAGCATCTAGTTTTAATTGGCCGCAAACTAAGACATTCTCAAGGGAAAACTTGATGATGACCCTTTGTCAATAACTTTCCATTGTCGTGCAAATTAAATACAAGGACATTGACTCCGGAACCTTGGATGGGTCTGTGTAAACGGGGTGTTGTACTGAGGCCAACTCCTGGTAATGACTTTGCAGGGCAAAAACGGGTCTCTCCCACCCACAGCTCCAGCTTACTGCTGCATCCCTTCCTGCCTCATCCATCGTGAACCAGGAGGCGCTGCTCATTTGAAGGGAAACCATTACAAGGGAGAGAATTTGCTTTGTCTTCTTGGTTGTGGTGTCCTATGTCCTCTGGCTTTCTCTGCAACGGCCGGAGGTCAGAAATGGTGTTGGCAACCAGCGTGTTTTCCCCTGAGCTCCCCTGCTAAAGCAGGCGGCGTTTAGTTCACAGGCAGTGTTTATTTCACAGGCAGGTGAAGTCTCCACAAATCTCAACATCCAAACAGGGTTTCCCCGGTGCTGCCCGTGGCTCTGGCTCCAGGGCAGAGGAGGTGGGACACACGGCATCCAGATTGGAGATATCTGACCAGGCACAGAAAAAAGCTGGCGTTCTCCTTTCCTCTGAGAGCCTGCTAGGTGCACTCAGTGAGCTGGATATAAGACCTGGGTTCTGAAACAGTGACTTTCCGTGTCTACCCCCGAGCCTGATGCCTCTGTGGTATCTGCTTCTCTGGTCTCTGCCCATCTTTCGAGGATCAACCCCCATCACCCCACCACACTATAAGAGTCTTCTTCTCTGAATTACACACCACTTATTGTCTAAATCACTCAGATGACAAATGTCTTATTGGCAATATATTGTTATTTGTTTCTCCAGCAGGGCTGTAGATGTTGTTTTAAAAAAATAAATTTATTTATTTAATTAATTAATTTTTGTCTGCTTGGGTTTTCGTTGCTGCGCGCAGGCTTTCCCAAGTTGCAGCGAGCGGGGGTCAATCTTTGTCGCGGTGCGTGGGCTTCTCATAGCAGTGTGTGGGCTTCTCATTGCGGTGGCTTTTCTCGGGCTCTAGACACACGGGCTTCAGTAGTTGTGGCTCACGGGCTCCAGAGCGCAGGCTCAGTAGCTGTGGCGCACGGGCTTAGTTGCTCCGCAGCACGTGGGATCTTCCTAGACCAGGGTTCAAACCCGTGTCCCCTGCACTGGCAGGCGGATTCTTAACCACTGCACCACCAGGGAAACCCAGGGCAGTAGACATTTGACACACATGGGTTCTTACTCTGCCTTTACACCCTCTTGAGTGTGTTTGGGCAAGTGAGTTAATCTCTCAGTAATGCAGTGTCTTAAACTGGAGGAAGAAAAATTCCATTCTATAGTTGTGTTCTAGATTAGAGAAAATATGTGTAAAGCAACTAGTAACCACTACATGTTAGGGGCTTGGTAAATTATAGCTCTTATTGTGCATAGTAGGCACTTTAGAAATACATAATGATTGATATGGAGACTGCAGTGCTTTGACCTTCAAAATTAACATGCGTTTTATTCAAATTTCAATAATTAATGAACACTATGTATCCTGCGAAGCACTGGGCTACACAAATTTCAAGTGAAATATGACTTGACCTCTGACCTTCAGGAAAGTCTCATCTAGTTGGGGAGATAAGAGGGATAGATATTAAGACTGTAGACAAATGATCTTGTTTTCCTTTTAGGTAAACGGAAGGATTTCCTTTTCCTGCCCTTTTGAAGTTAGGTGTTCATATGACTCGCTTTGGCTCATGAAACACGCATGCTAGTGATATATGTTAATTCCTGGGAAAAGCTTTAAGCACCAGTGCATAATTTGACCCAAAGCAGGTGTTGAGATGGAGTCTTTGTTAGTCTGGGTTGCTGGGTGATTACAACGAGCTACGCATCCCTACTGACCTATACTGGAAATGCAGAATGAGCAAGAAAGAAACCTGTTGTGTCAAACCACTGAGATTGGGGGTCATTTGTCATTGCAGTTTAAGGTGCCCTGTCCTGACCGAAACCACATGTAGAGCAATCAGAGAACACAATCTAGGGTTGGTATCACTTCCTTATCACAGCGGTAACAACATAATAATGAAACCAGGATAACATTCTAGGATAAGAGAGATGGAAAGAGATAGATATATCATCACAGTGTTGAAAAAGAGTTGAAAAAACACCAAACATATCATGGCTTTATAAAAAATGTTTTTCAATCAACACATACATTTAATGAGCCGCCATTTATGTTCAATGCTTGATGAATTACAAATCTGGAAAAAATTTTCCAAAAATTATAAATTGACCTGAAAACACTTCTAGTGTGCTAAAATACTTCGTTCCCAGTTCTTGAACTTCACTAACATTTTCTTTCAAGGATTCTGTAAATTAGTAATCATGTTTCAATTGCAGCCCAGAAAGGTGCACAGTAGTTTAAGCCTAAAGATGCTGATATAAAAAGACTAAAACATATTACCAGAATAGAATAGAGGCATACAGTGTATTACTAAAGAAAACAAAGTTTTAAGATGAAAGTAAGTCTAAAATGGAAAATATGTTTGCTTTTAAAACTTTGCACTAGCCAAATCCAGGATCCAAGTGTCATACTTTGCCCAAATAAACAGGAATGTAAGAAACGACCCATTGACCACTGGTTCCTGGCTATATATTTCTGAGAACTCACTTGCCCCTCAGTTACTGAGCCTTTCTTAATCGGTAATTTTGATTCCTTCTATCACTTATTTAAATGCCTTTCCTTCCCTGACTCATTCTATCATCACAGGCTTTGGAAGAAGGATGTAATGTTAGCATTCACTAGGGGTTTAATGACGGCCCCCTCAAGAATTTTCATCTTCTGGCATTCATACCAAACTGGGACATGAGGATTTTGTTTTTTCGCGGTGCCTCCATTCTTTCAAACCTGAATAAAATTGCTCAAATCTGTGCTTCACTAAATACAATGCAGAGCTCCAAAAGGGGGAAAAATACCCCACATTGCAAAGGCAAAATAATGCTAAGGAATTTATTTTCAACTTTCCAAAGAAATGCAGAATTCTCTTTAGAAGCTAAACTTGATTTTTTAAGTGTAAAGTTTTTATAGAGTATACTTTAAATCTAGAATGCTAAAACAAGTCTAAACATAGTACCAAATTAATCTTAGAGTCCACACGTTTCAACTTATTCCCCTTTAACCCTCAATAAGATTTCTATTTTTGGTTGGATTTAGTCAAGTAAGTGTTGATGTTGTCCTTTACTCAGATAATCTTTTACTTCCCGCCCCCCCCCCCCCCCCCCCCCCCCCCCCCCCGCCTGGTGAATTGCCAGTAGGTGAGAATTTGCCCATACAAACGTAAATTTCTTTTTTTCACTTCCATTCACTGACAGACCTTTTGCATTCTCTTGTCTTTCCTCTTTTCACACCGGCCCCATCTGCCACCCACTTCATCTGTTGAAGCTCCAAACCAAAAAGTTGTTGATTCCAAGGATGAGATTTGGACTGATTACAGGACTTTTAATACCCACTAATGGAGAAGACACCAATGATAAGGTTCCCCAAATTGGCAAGGTCGAAGAAAAGAGGGTGGAGTCAACTGGATGCGTGAATGGGCTCTGGAAAGCATGGATTTTGATCTCCATCCTGGCTCTGCAAAGAGACAACCCTGCCCAGGGAGCAGTCCTGCTGCCCATTTCCCCAGAGCTCTGCTCTTGCCCCTCTGTGGGGACTGAGGTTGCCCTGCCTTTTCCCTGCTAAGAGAGGCTGCTACTGCAGCCCATGTTCTTTCCAGGCTCCTTTGCGTCTGTCTTCCCATTGGCTCCCCTTGTTATCCCTGAGCGTCCAGATTCCCTCCCCCAGGCCCCTCGCTTCTCAGATGCCACCCTGGCCACAACCTTTCTTAACCCCCAGTTCAGAGTTGGGAAGTGCAGCCCCTGCCTCTCTGTGTCAACCTTCCTAAGCCTCTTCCTGGTGCTGGGAACACGCCTTACTTAGGTACCATTGTCTCTGGTGAAACCATGCTCGGGGATGGATGAGGGAAGCCATCTGATTCACACTGAAGTGCAAATGGGATTCTGAGACTCCTCAGGAGACCGTGTGTAGCTGTGGCAGGAGGCAGAGAGCAGCCTGAGGTCTGGGTCATGGTCTTGAGGTTATGGGGTCGTGGTCCTGAGGTTACGGGGTCATGGTGGTGGTAGGCTTTGGATCTGCCTGGCTCTGGTCTTGTTTCCACTGACCATCACCTTCTGACCTTCTTTCTTCTCTACACTATACTTCATCTACACTTCTAGTCAAGTTCCTTTGTTCACAGGAATTATTTCCAAGTGGCTGGGGAGGAGAAGTAAAAGGAATAAACTAGCAAACAAATTTCCCAATCTCCTGAATTTTTCCCCCAAGCTTATGAAAAGATAAATTGAAATACAAATGAAATCTACTTGTTCGGAAAATCATGACTGCATCTATCATCTTTGATTTTAATATTTAAATTGCCTTACACATACTTTATGCTTTTTTTCTTAAGTAGCAAAATTGTGGCTCAACCAGGGACTGGCCTAGCTAGGAAACTATGAAACACTATAAAAGGACAGTGTAACGTGCCCTTCTGGTGGCCCTTTTAGCCATGTGCAGGGCCCAGGTTAACTAAAGTCGGAGAAAATGGAAATGTTGACATTTCTTTAAACAATAAAAATTACAAGTGATTGCTAGAGTGCCACGAGCTGACATTTACGGAGATTGTTCGCCGATTATATATATGAAATATCATAAGTAATTAGCTCATGGCAATTATCTGCCCCTTGTTATTTTCCTTTTAGAATATTTTTAAAGCTTAGGTTACTAAAATTTCAAATAATCCGGGGCTGTGCTGTCATGGGTCTTTATCCAAATGAATCGTGGTCTCTTGTAAACTGTCCTATGATCTGATTTCCATTGGGACAGGAGTTGTAAAAGGCCAGGGATTTTCGATGGATTTACACATATACTGTTTCAGTTAAGTTACCAAGGTTGACTTAACAGCCCTTTTCATCAGAGTCTTAAATACACTTGCCACCTAGTCTTTTCCTACCATATTCGAGGGGCTGGATGATGAGATTAAAAGGGGCTTGAGGCGGGGCTGGGAGGATTCTGCCTCCGTGAAATTTCCAACGTGAATTCCTTCTGCCGTCGGTGGTCTCAGTTAACTAGCTTGGTGGCATTTGTTGCTGGAAAGCTGACTTAAAGATATGTCAACATGGAGGCTGGTGCTGGAGCATTTTTCTTTTGGAAAGCCTCCTTCTGCTGATACCTTTCTGCAAGGAAGAGATGCTTGGGAAGAAAGCTGGCAACTGGAATTTGGTTGTCCTGGAAGGCATCGAAGCAGGGCAGCCTAGATCCTCCAGTTTGGTCTCTCTCCACCTCCCAAACACAAAAGGAGACGGGCTGACTTTCTTACAATTTGCTCAGCTCAGCCTGGAATCTTTACAAACATATATTAATGACATACCATTACTGGCTACATTTTCAATGAAGTTTAAATAGTCTGAGTTATGAAGATTAGTGAGAAATGCATGGATAATAAAGGTAAATGAGATTCATATTTAATTCCATAACTCTAAACGACTGGTTTGATTGTCTCATGCACTTGGCAAACAATTTCACTTCTAAATGTTATTTCAGCCACAGATATAATTTCTTTAACACAGCAGAAAGGAGGAGATTAAAATATGAGAGAGAGGCAGCACTTGCTTTAGACTGATTAATAGGCTTTGGCTGGTCCCCTGCCGCCATGCTTTAAAGCTTCAAGACATGCTTTGCTATCCCGGCCTATATATATTGATACTTACTGGGTGCCGGGAAAACCTCTTTGATTAGTCATACTAAACCGCCGCTTAGGTGGTGTGCATGCGACAAACATACACTCTCCTTAATAAAGTCATAAACCTGGGGACTCTCAGAAGCAGCATCCTTTTCTTTAAGGAGGTAGGAGGGGTAAGTTCACTGAGAGTTCTCTCACCTTTAACCTGCCATTCTCTCCCTAGCCCATTGGCTATATGGGCCAAATCATAGACCAATTGGAATAAAAAAAAAAATCTATGGAATTTCATCCGTAGGACCTGACGAGGCCAATGATTCAGACTAAATAAGCCACCTTTGCAATGATAGCAGAAAGGGACGTGAAGGGTGGCGGGGCTTCGACATTTATCATAAGTTTAACTTAAGTTTTGCTGACATCACAGACACAGGGACCATTCCTTATTGCTTAGAGTCAGAAAGCGTGATGATGGTTTGCTAGAAATACAAAATGGTATGAGTGCTCTGAGGTCTAATTCCCACCTTAAGGGAACCTCTGAATAATCCCACTTGTATTTACTGAGGAATGCTTTCCTAAGGACTCTAGGAAGAAAATGCCTTTCCAGTTAGCGTCTAATCCTCAAAGTAAAACAAGTGAGTGAGTTGGCTTTTTCAATCACTCCACCCCCTCTCCTGTTTCTCTCCAAGAAATGTTCCCATCAAGAGTATCTTTTCCTCCCATTTGGCTTCTCTGAGAACAAAACCTCAGCTCTGAGTAATCATGACGTGCAAACAGAACTTTGAACTCACTATGAGTATGGGAAACCGGGAGAGCTATAAGGTACCCCTCAACCCCCTGGTCGAAAGCGACAGCATTCTTTAAAACTCCACATGAAATTCAATCTAATTCTTCCTTTCTCAGATTACAGGATCCTTGGTGTAAAAAATTACATTTTTTAGCAAAAGTGCAGAGTCAATCTATCATAGTGCACCTCCAGGAGAGATTTATTACAGATCACTTTCTAAAAATGGTGTGCTCGCTCTGCATATGTAGGCCATGTTCATCTTATTATTATCCAGTTGAAAAACTCCCACTGTATGCAACGCCCGAGAAATAAGAGTGGTCAAACCTACAGAATATGACACTTATGCTAATCTGTGCCCTGCTGTGGAAAAACATACACAAGGATTCCATTACTGCGTTCATTAGGCTGCAGCACACTCCATCCTGAATAGGGATTATGAACCACAATAGACCGAAAGCAGTTGATTGAGCCCACTTAGCCAAATCGCTCTGACATTGGCCAAATACGTTGGCACTGTGAAGAGCATCAGCTCAGACTTTGCAGAGGATGCTACTGGTTGAAAGTTTGTTCTTCCCTGAGACTGTCACATAAGTCAGCTCATGGCATATGCCGTTAGCTCAAATGGTGAAAGCCGGAACCTACATTATGTTTATGATTGGAATCTGGAAGAACTATTTGAGAGGTAAAACCCAACTCTGTCCGTGCACCTGTTGTGTGGTGCCTCTTACCCTCCCCATCCACACTCCTTTCCTGATTATATTCAGAGCATGAGTTGTGTGGTGATAAAACTGTGGAGCTAGCAAAGAAATGAGAGTCAGACGGAAATGCCAGTTCAGTGCTCAGCTTGCCCCAGTCTCCTCTCTCTGGTTTTCTGGGCTACTGGATGCAGTTGCTGCGTATGAGACCAATCTTTCTGCAGGGGCAGAAAGATTTGCCACTGGTGAGCTAAAAATATTTTAAAATATTGTCAGAAATAATCAAGAAAGGAAGACAAGTTACTGCTCAGGAGATGTTATGGAATCTGGCTATGTAAGCAGAGGAAAAAGATTTAAATCAAGTCCATGTATGTCATTAAGAAGATAATAATAAAAACCTTCTGTGTGAAACAGGCTTTCAGCCTTGGGTTGAAACTTTTATCTAGGTTTTTCTTTTTCAGTTCGGGAGTTTACCAGGAAGTTGTTAAGAGTGGTTGTACCCAACACCTTGATTTATATCACTGATGTGTTTCTGAAAAGCTAATTTTGTTTTTGTTTTTGAATCTCCTACGTGCCCCAGGGAGGTTCTTTGGGCCCAAGTAACTCAGCCCTGAATCCTTACTTGTGTGTAAAGTGAAGGATATAATCTTATGCTTGAAAATGCAAATAATAACTGCTGAGTTTATTATCTGCCTGCTATGTTCCAAGTTTACCTTACTGGGCTTTCCACAGGTGGAACTGTTGAACTGAAATGACCATGGCTTTTCCCCCCCTTCTTGAGAAAGTGGAAATGTGGGAGGATATGAGCCTCATTTTTCTTCACATGCTTAGGGTTGCGTCACGTGTTTTGGAAAGGCATAACTAACCTCTTGAGTTTTCTAATCACAAACCCCAACAATACCAGCTTATGATGCCCATAAATCCAGCGGAGGACATATGGATGGTACCTGGGCACCCTGCCTGCTTCCACAGCAGAGCGGGGGCATCACTGAGAAGCCGTGGCTGCCGCGGTGCGCCTGATGCTGTTCCCATCTTGGAAGTCTGTCCCGCACTTGACCCTGCCAGCAGCTCTCCGACAGAACCAGACACATGTGGACAGTGGAAAAGAAGAACTCCGGGAGAGGTTCTGGTACTTTCCTCTTCCACGGGGTGCAGCTCCGCAGTCCCGCTTTTCTAGACCATCCTCTTTGTGGAGTCCTGCCCTGCATTTTCCTGCTCCCTGAGATACCAGGACGCATCAAACAGGTTGAAGGAGGCTGTTTGCTTGCCAGGGGAGCATGGCCCTTTGCACTGCGATTGTAATACAATCTTTCCTCTTTGGGGCTGCGAATGCTACAGTACAAAACCGTGTTTGAAAACCTCTTTTATCATTCATCGTCTCCAGACTGAAATCATTTTTGACAACCTCTGCAGAAAACAAGCAGCTTTCTGGCTACTGGCGAGTCGATTAAAGGGAGGAAACACATGTTCACCGTCAGACGAAGCCCCTGGAGAAAGCATTGACAACCTTTTAACCCGCTTTCCCAGGGAAAGGGCCCAAATGTTTCTCTGGAACAAAGTCACCACATTGTATTAAGCATCTTTTCATTTCATGTATCTTTTTATTTCTTCCTAAAATGAGACACGTAAAAATAATAATCCCCAGCACCTCCATTTTTATTTTGGACGTGAACACATATGTTTTATACTCTCCCCGGGAAGACAGGGAAAAGAGTATCATTAAGGAAGGTCTTTTATGAACTAACTAACCCCGCTCTTTTATTTTTTTTCCACTGTCTGACCACAGTTTAAATACCAGCACACTGCCAAGTTCACTCACCTCATATAGTGACTCCTCAAAACTAGCCAAGAAGCCACAGGAGTGAGATTTTCTGAACAGTAGGAAGGTCTGACTAGACGAAATTATTAACAAACTGAGAATAAGACTGGACCATGGAAACATTTGTGCATGTCAAGATCCTGATCCAGAGATACCCATCCATTACTTCTGCATATGCTGTCAAGCAGAGTTATTTCCATAGGACGGAATGAGAAGCAACCAGAGTGAGAGATGGAAGGTTCCATACACAGTTGAACACGAGTGCTAGGTATGTGCGTTTGCTTCTTAAAAAAAAAAAAAAAAAGTAATAGCTGTTTTACAATGCCAGTCCCTGTAAGTCCTGTAATCATCACAATTACAAAAGTCTCTAGCACTCAGTTCCTTAACCTATAACTTTAGTATTTTTTTTACCCCAGTATCACTGGCCTGGGTGGTTTGGTCTATTATGAGAAAATGATCTCCCTCACCCCTTCCCTCCTCAAAATTGCATATTTGCTTTTACAGCCAAAAGGCAGGGTGGGAGGTGGGGGTTAGGGGGACCAGCAACTTTAAAGTTGCTGCCTGGGAGGTTGGCTGGGAGAGGAGGCCACGTGGGAACTGCCAGGAGCATGGAGGGTGTCTCAGATGAAAGACAGAGAGGAGCAGCTCCACCCATGTGCACTGACACATGCGCCTCGTCTCGGCCATATTTTACCAGACCTCTTTGGTTTTGTTGTTGTTGTTATTAATTGCCTTTAAATTGATTTGTATTTATTTAATTATTTTTAAAATTAAGGTGAAATTTGAATAATATAAAATTAATATTTTAGAGTGAACAACTTAATGACATTTAGTACAATTCACAATGTTGGGTAACAGCCACCTCTATCTAGTTCCAAAACATTTTCATCACCCCCCCCCCAAATACTTTGTATTCATTATGCAGTTAATCCCCATTTCCCCCGTCTCTCAGCCCCCAGCAACCACCAATTCACTTTCTATTGCTATGAATTTACCTGTTCTGGATACTTTCTATGAATAGAATCACACAACATGTAACCCTTTGTGTCCAGCTTCTTCCACTTCGTGTGATATTTTTGAGGTTCATTCACATTGTAGCTTTCATAAGTTACATAAGCTTCATCTTTTTTTATAGCTGAATTAATATTCCATTTTATGTATATACAATAATTTGTTTATCCCTTCATACATTAATGAACATTTGGACTGGCTACTGTGCATAGTGTTGCTATGAACTTTCATGTACATATATTTGAGAACAAATTGAAAATAGGCGTTTTCAATTCTTTGGGGTAGATACCTAGGAGTAGAATTGCTAGGTCATATGGTAATTCTATGTCTCAATTTGTGAGGAACTGCCAAACTGTTTTCTACAGTGGCTGAGCCATTTTATATTCCCACCAGCAATGCACAGTTTCCTAGAGGACATGAAGTGGTATCTTGCTGTGGTTTTGATTTACATTTTCCTAATGACTAATGATGGTGAGCATCTTTTCATGTGCCTGTTGGCCACTTGTATATTTTCTTTGGAGAAATGTCTGTTCAAGTGCTTTGCCCATTTACGAATCGTTTGTCTTTCTGTTGTTGAGTTATGAGAGTTACTTATATTTTCTGGACACTAGGACTCTTATCAGATACATGATTTGTACATATTTTCTTCCATATTGCAGGTTGTCTTTTCATTTTCTTGGTAATGTCCTTTGATACATAAAATTATTAATTTTCAGTAAGTCCAACTTAATTATTTTTATTCCTGCTTTGGAGGTGTCATACCTAAGAATACATTGCCATATTCAAGATTTTGAAAATTTATCCCTATGGTTTATTCTAAGAGTTTGATCATT
This sequence comes from Orcinus orca, assembly GCF_937001465.1. NCBI lineage: Eukaryota > Metazoa > Chordata > Mammalia > Artiodactyla > Delphinidae > Orcinus > Orcinus orca. The sequence continues at coordinate 35,853,934 of NC_064571.1, forward strand.
TTACCTCTTCTATTTAGATCTTTGATCCATTTTGAATTAAGTTCTGTATATGGTGTGAGGTGGGGGTCCACCTTCATTCTATTGCATGTGGATATCTAGCTGTCCCAGCACACTTTGTAGAAAATTCTATTGTTTCCCTATTGAATGGTTTTAGCACTCTTGTTGAAAAGCAATTGACCATAGATGTACAGAGTCTCAATTCTATTCTATTGGTCTATATGTCTATCCTTATGCCAGTACCATATTTTTTTGATCACTGTAGCTTTGTAATAAGTTTTGAAATTCAGAAGTGTGAGTCCTCCAACTTTCTATTAACCTTCTTGTTGAGTGTATCATAATGAGCCTATAATTCAGGCCCAGATCTTTCACTCCTTCTCTGCTTCCCTTCCCTTTCAGTTTTAGACCTGAAACTCAAATACATCTCCAAACACATTATCTTTAGCATATCATTAAAAAATATCCTTGACCCTTTAAAATCTTACAACCAACCAGTAGTTCTTCATTAGAGATTCTTTCTGTGTTCTCATCATTCTAAAGTGTTACTTGCCAAGAAGTGACTTCAAGAGCAGTTGACTTTCTGTTACTTGATAAACGTGTGCCCTTTTTTCTAACATTACTCTTGAAATGCTTCCCTGAATGTCTTCAAAGACATATTACTGGTGTTGGTCACTGGGAACCTGAAAATATACTGATGGCTGTTTGGAGAATGAACTACTATGTTGTAATATTTCTACTATAATATTACCTTCTTCTCTCCCTTCTGTCAGACAGTTTCTAAGCTGAGCTTAATAAAAGGTTCCTGGCTATATATCACACCAAGTCCTGTAAATATGTGACATGCGTACGCCTCTGTGTTCTGGGTCTCCACTTGACTTTGCATGGACAGACCTGAAGGGGGTCTTGTCTTTGTTTCTGTCAGGTCATTTGTGTCTCCAGAATTTACATACTCCTCCACCTAGAAAGGCACTGAGGGGCAACGTTTTATCTCTCATACGTTGATGATGACTGAAATTACTCATAAAGGGTAAAAATAGTGAAAAATCAGCTTTAAATAAAGGCTTAAAACACTGCCTGAGAGAAGTAGCATATTGGTTTGAGGGAAAAACAGAATAACTTTGACCACATAGAATACTCTAAGCAGAAGTAACATTACATCCAATCCCTGGTTTCACCCAAGGAAATGGGGACCAGAAAACTGGAGTATTCTGTGCCCTCCATAACTGTGTTAGTTGGTGAACATACAATGTTTCAATGAGAGACAGATCAAAGAGAAAGTCAGTTCAGAGGGAACACCCAAGAATTCAAATCCCTATAGGTAGTTCAAATCCCTGCAGTGAAATGACTGAAACCTTAGCAGAGGTTAGCTTGGCAAACGAAGAAGAGATGCCCCACTGCAAGAGATGGCCCAAAGGGCCAGTACACTGGAGGATTTGGACCCAATTCCAAACTCGGTGATGCTGAGTGAGGTCTGGTGGCTGGTGCTTCTTTTGATTCTTTTTAGAAAAACCACCTAGTAAGTGAAATTTGATAAAGTGGCAAAGGATGGAAGAGGCCAAAGTGATGGGAAAGGCCTTTCTGAAGGTATGCTTGGACTTTTGGTGAACTTATTTTTTTCTCCCTAGCTTTTTGAAAAATAACATGTCATTTTTATGATAACATAACAATGGCTATTTGCTAAGTATTTACTATATGCTTAAAACTGTGCCTGGTTCCTGAAAACTACTATAAAAACTATGTTGATATATTAACCCCCATTCTACAGATGAGGCAACTAAGGTTCAGAGGTTAGGACAGTTGTCCAAGAAAGCACAGCTTATAAGTGGTAAAGCCATCTTTGGGGACTAATATAAGTAATATATGCTCATCGTAGAAAAAAATGGAAAATGGAGAAAAAGTATAAAGATGGAAATAAAAAGCAACCATAATGTCACCATTCATAAATAACCCAAATTATCTCTTTTGACCAAGATGGGTTTGCATTGAGCTCCAGAATGTCTAAGCTGTAGATAAGATCTGTGTGCAGCAGTCTCATGGTTATGCCTGGGAGTCTGTGCTATTTTGTTTCTTCTTTTCTGTTCTCAATTTTTCCTTTTCCTTCTGCCTTTCTTACCCTTCAGTCCCAGTTGTTCTCTTTATAGTACCTCCTTAACGCAGAGGCTGAAAGGAGGGTTTCCAGAGGCTGGCAGGGAAGGCATTGAGCTTCTCCCCGCCTTTGCTGTACTCCAGGGTGCTTCAGAAATTCCTTCCCACCCTTGTAGTAGTCTGTCCCCAAGCTCCCTGGCCCTGGTTGGCCCTTCGATAAACGACGTGTAGGCTGTAAAAGATGAACTGACAGGGCTGGGCATGCATGTTTACAAGCAACAGTCGGTGGAAGTAAACACAGCCAAACCATCTTTCATCCATAACACATAGTATTGATTCTTCTCTAGTTAAAACAGTCACAACAGTCCTTGTTGTTATGCCCTTGTTTCTCATCTTTCATATTTTAAATAGGAACCAGCTTGCCTGGTAAGAACCCAGCCATTCTTTTTCTTTCATCCCTGTCCCTTCCTCCCAGTTGAAGGATGTCACTTCTCAGGGGTCTTTTGGAGTCTTTGACACTTTTCTGATGGGAAGATCTCCACTCTTGTCAATCTCCATTAAATCTTCAGGCTGCAGGCTTCCTTAGCCAAGCAAAGGGTGACTCATGGGCCCTGACACTGAACCCCATCACAGTCACCGTAACTGGGAGCTTGAGGTGTCTGTTTCTGCTATTCCTCCTTGGTCACTGTCATTTGAGTTAACAGCCGGACTTACGATCTGGGAGATTTCTTCATCAGCAGGAGTGCCACAGGCTCTGCCCTGTCATCCCCTTCTCCCCTGATGGCCCAGAGAGAGCCAGCCATCATGGAGGGAGGGCAGAGTTTCTGTCCCAGGTTGGGAGCGGGAATGGAAGAGTTGGTCTCCAGCTCCTTTGGAGAGTAAATGGTCCTGGGTGGAGACCCAGGAAAGGCCTCTGCACCCAGATCTTTTTAAGAGACTGGAAACGATGGACAAAAATGTTAAAAAGAAATGAGTTTCCTGTTTAACGCATAAGCAAATGGGAAGAGTCCCTGAGGAATGGGGTTATCTGCTTACGAAGGCTTCTTGGTGGTTTGGCAGGCTGGAAAGTACATTAGGAACAGAGTCATGGCATCCCTGCCACTAACTGGCTTTGTGGCCTTAAACAAACACTGAACATTTCTGGCTTTCAGTTTTCTCTTCTATGAAAGGAAAAGATACCACCTGTGAGCAGTTTTAGCATTCCATGGAGTCCCTGGGGGATGGAGGAAAGGAAGGGAGGAGATAGAGGGCTCTGGATGCCATAATCCTCTAAACTGCAACCATTTTATGTATAATTTCTAGGTCCTGGGGATATATTGGTGGATAAGAGAGATAAAATCCGTAACTTTAAGGAGTTTAGGTTAACATCTTAGTGAGATGTACATAAACAAACAAATGTATAATGTAATGTCAAGAAGTAGTAAGTGAAATGCAGAAAGAGAGAACTGTTTCTAAGATTGACTGCCCCTAAGAGTTGGGTATTTGAAGCCATCTCTGGGACATGTAGAGCTCAGAGCAAATCGTATTATATGTCCCCCTATTTCCACACCTTCCACCCAGCAGACATTTTGATAAATCAAAGAGAGACTTGAGAGCAAAACTGTAGCATATAATGATCATACAGGCTGAGCACATATGATTATAAGAGTGCAACTGATCCATCTACTTTTCTTGGGGACCAGAACAAGTGGAGATCAGTGATTTCAGACTGAAAGTACAGGAGCTTCACCTGTCCGCGTATAGATAGCTCTCCTTTTTGCTAAGGACTATCTTTCTGAGCCACCGACTTATATAAGGTCCCCAACGCTTGGCACCGGAGGCAACTACCCATATTCCATGACTGTTTATCACTGGGGTTAGATTAACAAGTTTTGATAGCTCAGGTCAAATCCATAAATCTGAATAGAAATAGCCATGTGTATTATTATCAGGAGGCAAAATATGTTGACGATTGGAAGTGCCTTGAATTCATGTCTTCCAATCTTCATTTTATAGCTAAAGACATCGAAGGGCACAGAAGTTGGAGGAACGAAGCCTAGACCACACAGTCGCTTGGCTCTGTTGGAGCTGAGTGACTCCAGGCCTGGGCTGCTGAGATTACGGACACCACTCAGCCATGGTCCTGGCTATTGGCTTATATAGCGGTTACACAAATAGTTAGAATCAAAGTGTTTTCCTAGGTGGCTGGTCTGCTAAATTATCCAACAAGAATCAGTAGCTATTCACCCAGGCTTGCATCTCTAATACTCCCCTAATTTAATTCTCTTCTGGTTATTTTCTCCAGGGCTATTTGTTCCTCTTTACGATAGAATCTAAATTATGCATTCAGTCCCAGCTCATGAGTGGAACAGGGATCTGAGGCATCGAAGAATAACATGGCACTCACCTGATACAATTGGACTATAAAGATTTTCCATTTAAATGATGCAGAAAGTAAAAAAAAAAAAAAAAAAAAAGCCTCTGGATGAATCAGACACAGCAGGCAGCCATGATTTCCACCTCTTCAGTTTATGTAGTTGAACCCTTTGAATATGCAAAACAAGCCCTATTGAGATTATCTGTGCTTGGAAAGCTCCTAATTTTCTCTCTAACTGAAAAAAGAGATATGGATTTGCAGGAGGAAAACGAAGGTCTACTGTAAGGGATTATATGGACTGCTGAGTCTAAATTCAGAAAACAATCCCTCGTACGTAGATGATGCTTTATGGTTTAGAAAACACTTCCACGTGGTCTCTTCAGTCCTCAGGATAGCCTGAGAATATTTCTAGGGTCATCAGTGGCACAGAGGAGTGCCAGAAACATTTTTCAGAGATACAAGAGGCACACAGCAGAGGCTGAAGCCTAGAATTACAAGATTTTCACTTTTAGAGAAAAGGCCTCAGAGATTGTTTAGTTAAACAACCCTCAATCCCATCAGCACCAGTAATTGTTTTACAATGTCTCTGAGAACTTTGGCTATCTAGTCTGTACACGAGCGCCTTGGAGACGGTTGCTCGGAATTCCACAGAGCGGTTCATTCCGTTCAAAAAAGTAGTTCAAGTTATTAGGCTGGAAAAAAATTTGAGCTCAAATCTTTCTCTTTGTGGCTTTTACTCACTCGTCCTGACTAGGGTATCAGGTGTCATGCAGGTTAGGAATACTAGCTACCATGTAGAAAGGGCCAAGTATCTAATACAGCACTTCACTCCCTATGAACCCTCTCAAGATGAGTATTAATTTCCATTTTTTCCCCTTTTTTATTGAAGTATAGTTGATTTACAATGCCGTGTTAGTTTCTGCTGTACAGCAAAGTATTATATCTATATCTATACTTTTTTCATATTCTTTTCCATCATGGTTTATTACAGGATATTGAATATAGTTCCCTGCGCTATACAGTAGGACCTTGTTGTTTATCTATTTTATATGTAATAGTTTGTACCTGCTAATCCCATACTCCTAATTTATCCCTCCTTCACTCCCCCTTTCCTCTTTAGTAATCATAAGTTTGTTTTCTGTCTGTGAGTCTGTTTCTGTTGGGTAAATAAGTACATTTGTATCATATTTTAGATTCAACATATAAGTGATATCATATGATATTTGTCTTTCTCTGTCTGACTTACTTCACTTAGTATGATAATGTCTAGGTCCATCCATGTTGCTGCAAATGGCATTATTTTATTCTTTTTTATGACTGAGTAGTATTGCATTGTATACATGTACCACATCTTTACCATTCATCTGCTGATGCACATTTAGGTTGCACATTACCATGTCTTGGCTAAGAAACAGATGACCAGAGAGATTAAATTCAGCGTGAAAAGACATGTAATTAGTGGTGAAACTAGCATTTGAACCCAAGTCTGTCTTGCTGTACCAGAACACATTGCCCAAGGGAAGGCTAGTCCTTTTGTACAGTGCTGCTTCCTAATATCTGAAGATGATTTAGGAAATCCTGTCAACATCTCTATGTCATGTTAGATAGAGTACCCTTTTGTTTGGGGTACAGTTTTTGGGTGGGGAATCAGGAAAATGCACACATGCATCTAGCTATAAAATATACATCTTAGTTCAGGTTAGTGTATTCCAGTTTAAGAACTCATGACTACTCCTCCAATCGTTCTCCAGCAATGTGAGTTTCCATTCACTCATTGCTGTCACAGTCATGGTACTCTGGAGCTGTCCTAGTTTGTCAATGCCCCTCATTTTATGTGGTGCCCAGGACTGAGCACACTGCTCTGAGATACCAGTACAACCCACTGGTTGGGAAGGAATTCCAAATCAGCACCACTCCTGCTCTATCCTGCCCACTCTGCTCTCATGAATTCACCAAAGCTCAACAACGTGACCACGGTCACCTGTAATTCATGGTTCCCTGTAAGAGTATGCCTTTTGGTCCCAGCTTCAGGGTTTTTTTGCCTCGTGAGATGAAGTTCATACCTGGGGCATAAAGATCCTTCTCAAGCCATATCCAAAGCTGTGTAGAAAATGTCTTTGAACACAGTAGAGGGTGTTTTGTTTTATGCTATTTCCTGATAGTGCAGGAGACAGATGCCTGTAGTAAACAAGCCCCAGTGGAATCTCTGCTCAGCAAGAATGTCCGCTGGGTATGCGAGCATGTTTCCACTTAGTCTCACTATCTCGGTTCCTCCAAGAAAGACCTTGCAGGCTCTCTGTTCTTTTTCACACCACACACAGGGTAGCCTTAAAAAGGCAGTAGCATGACCTCTTCACATATATCAATTATTTGTTTTTTGCTTTCCATAAAAACGAACCCAAATTTTTGCAATAAATTCTAAAGGCTGGGATGCTACCTGTGATGGCCAAATTTTCTTGGGTTGGCTGGTGTCTCACCTTTAGAAGCACCCTGCTGAGATGGTTCCGCTCACCTCCGTGCTTCGTACCTGGATAGGGGAGAAGAAAGGAGAACAGCTAAAGAACAGCTAAAGAAAGGAGATGGAGGCCGAGTTAAATAGACAGATAAAATGATGCCGTTGGGTCTCATTCAGGAACTCAGTTGATGCAGATGTCACTCCCTCTTCCTTGAACCTTCCTTTGCTTGGTTTCCAATACAACACTTTCTAGGTTTTCCCTCTACCTTTCTCAATTTCTGTTGTTAGTTTCTCCTGTTACCCCCGACCTCTTACCGGTGGAGCACCCCAGGGTTTAATCCGTGCTCCTTGCCTCTCCCTATACTCACTTCCTTAGGGATTTCTCCTAGTTTCAAGGTTTTAAACACTATGTCTGTGCTGGTGACTCCCCCCAAATTATAACTTCATTCCAGACCTCTCTCTTAAACTCCAGACATGTATACCCAGCTCCCTACTTAACGTTTCCTCTGAGATGTCCAATAGATGTCTCTGTCCAAAACTGAACTGATCTTACCCTAAAACATGCACCACTTGTAGCCTTCCCCATCTCCATTGATCTTTCAGTTTCCCAGGTCACAAAACCTTGAAGTCATTGTTTACATCTCTTCTCTCCAAGCCAACATGAAATCTGTGAGCAAATCCTTCCATGTGTATCCAGAATCTGACCCCTCCTCCACATCTTGTTCTATGTCACCATTTCTCGCTTGGAATATTTCAATACACACCCAGCCACTTTGCCTGCTCCTACATGGGTCTCCCTAGTCTGCTTCTGACACAGCAGCCAGTATGGTCTTCTTGAAATATTAAATCAGATCATGTCACTTCTGCTCAAAACTAGTAAAAGTCAAAGTCCTTCCATTAATTTATGTGATTTGGCCCTGAATTACCTACCTTCTTGCTTCCTCTCTAGCTTCTTTTCTCTCACTCATTCTCCTCCAGGCATACTTACCTCCTAACTAACTCTCCCTCAGCATCTTCAAGTGTTTGCTCCAGTGTCACCTTGTCACTAAAGCCAACCACTCCTCCAAGCAGTGCACACACATCCCCCACTCTGATCTCCTCACTTGACTCTATTCTCTTTTCTTTGTTATTTCCAATACGCCTAACAATTGCTTATCTAGTATGTTTAGTGCTTGTCGCCTGTCTTTCTCCACTAGAATGTAAGCTCCACAAGGGCCAGGATGTTCATCTGATTAATTCATTTATGTATCTTGGCAATGAGAACAGAGCCTGGTCCAGAGGAGACAATCAATAAATACCTGTTGAATAAAGCAATTAATGCATAAATGAACAAAGATCATGTGAACCAAAAGCAAGAGGGTCCGATTTTGCTGTTGCTATATATGATCATTAATAACTGCAATGAAATATCTGGATAAAAAGTAGATGTATTCTTATTATACTGCTGTGGAGAGGGCATTTTTTTTTAACATCTTTATTGGAGTATAATTGCTTTACAATGGCGCGTTAGTTTCTGCTTTATAACAAAGTGACTCAGTTATACATATACGTATGTTCCCATATCTCTTCCCTTTTGTGTCTCCCTCCCTCCCACCCTCCCTATCCCACCCCTCTAGGTGGTCACAAACCACCTAGCTGATCTCCCTGTGCTGTGTGGCTACTTCCCACTAGCTATCTGGGCATTTTCTTTCAAACTCTTTAGTTTTGGTATAACACACATACTTTCAGTGAGAAAAATCTCAAGTGTACATACGCGTGAGGTTTTAACAAAGTGAACACAGTGATGTAACTAGATATATCACCGTGTATCGTGTTCAAGATCAAGATACAGAACATTAACAGCAAACACAGAAGCCCCCCTTGTGCCTTAATTCCAGTCATAACCCCCAAAGGTAGCCCCTCTAATGATGTCTAACACCATTATTTAATTTTGCCTTTTTTGAATTTTATATTAAAAGGATATATGCACATGATGCTTTAGTGTCTGGCTTCTTTAAACTTGTGTCTACTGCTGTGACATGTGGCAGAAATGTATTCTTTTTTACGACTGTTTAGTATTCTGTTATATATGTATACCATAACTTGTTTTTTTTTTTTTCATTTTAAGACACTGAGGTCTACTTTGATTGTTTTCAGCAATGTTTATAGCTTTCAAAGTAAATAGCTTACACACACCATTTGTTAAATTTATTCCTGAATAATTCCATATGTTTTGTAAAACTCAGTTGGCTATGGCATTGTACTTTCATTTTCTAAATATTTGCTGCCAATAAATCAAATACAATTGATTTTCACATATTGACCTTGTATCTTGTGCCACTGCTGAATTCTCTTAGTTTTATAAGATTTTTGAAGTTCCTTTTGATTTTCTTTCATAAAAATAATTTTGTAATCTATGAAAAAGATAGTTTTACTTTTTTCTTAATGTAAATGTCTTTTATATTTATTTATTTATTTATTTGCCGTGGTGAGAACAGACCTTCTTTTTCTCTCTCTTATGGAAAACATATTTAATGTTTCACCAATAATTATGATGCTAGCTGTAGGTTGGTTTTTAAATATGTGTATGTATCTGTGCACACCCCCCCCCACACACACACCCACACACCCCACACAGAGTCTTTATCATACTGAGGAAGTTTCCTTCTAGTCCTTGTTTTCAAGAGTTATTATAATGAATGGGCATTCAATCTTGTCAAAAACTTTTTCTACATCTATTGAGATTAACATATGTTTTTCTACTTTACGCTATTAATATGGTAAATTACACTGACTAATTTTTGAAGGTTAAGCCAACCTTGCGTTCCTGGTATAAACCCCATTTGGTCAGGATATATTATCCTTTTTATATATTATGGAATATATTTTGCTAGTAGTTCAAAAATATTTTTTCATCTCTGTTCCTGAGAAATATTATCCTGCGGTTTTTTTTTTTTTTTTGTAATGTTCTTATCATCCTTTGGTATCAGGTTTATCCTGGGTTCATAAAATAAATTTGGAATTGTTCTCCCCCCTTCATTTTTTGAAAAGTTTAGGGAGTTTGGTATTATTTCTTATTTACATGTTTGATTGTACTTAGTAATTAAGCCATCTTGGCCTGGTGTTTTCTCTGTAGAAAGGTTTTTAATTTCAAATGCAATTTCTTTAATGGAAATGGGACAAATCAAATTTGAGCCAGTTTTCATAAACTGTATTTTTAAGAAATTTGACCATGTCATCTAAGTTGGCTCTATTCATTGGCAAACATTTTTCTTAGTATTTCCTAATTATTTCTTTAATGTCTGTAAGATCTGTGGCAATGTTCCTTTTGTCATTCTTGAAATCAGTAATTTGTTTTCTCTATTTTTTATTTTATTCTACTTATCTTATTTTACTTTTGACTAGTTATATATCAACTTTGTTGATCCTTTAAGAATCTAAATTTTGACTTTGTTGATTTTTGCCATTATTTGTCTGCTTTCTATGTCATTAATTTCTCCTTTTATCTATTTAATACCTCTTTTAAAATACTTTTTGGTTTAATATGCTCTTCTTTTTACATGAGAAGCTTAGGTCATTGATATGAAAGTTATTTTTCTTTTCTCATATAAGCATTTAAAGCTATAACTTTCCCTCAGTATTCCTCCAGACATTAATGTGTTCAATTGTTATTATTCAGATTAAAATATGTTATAATTTTTCCTATGGCTTCCTTTTTGGTCTATGGTTTATCTAGAAGTAAGTTTATTAATTTTCAAATATGTGGGAGTATTTCAGATATCTTATTTTTATCTACATCTAATTTAATTACATTGTAGTCAGAGAATGTACTTCTTGTGGAGTTAATTCTTTGAAATTTATTGAGACATTTTTTAGCCCAGCATGTGATCTGTTCTGTTGATGGCTCCATTTATACTTGGGAAGAATGTGGATTCTGCAATTATTGGTGGTAGTGTTCTATCAATATCAATTAGGTCAAATAGGTTCATAGTGTTGTACAGGTCTTCTATACCCTTAAAGATGATTTTTCTACCTATTCTATCAAATATTGATAGAGGAGTGTTAAACTCCCCAACTACAATTGTGGATTTATCTATTTGTTGCTTAAGGTCTGTCAATTTCTGACTTTCACAGTTTGAAGCTTTATTAAAAGGGGCATGCTTGTCTATGGCTTCCTGATGAATTAACCCATTTATCGTTATTAAATATACCTTTTTGTATTTGATAGTATTTCTTTTTCTGAAATCTACTTTGTCTGATATTGATATAGTCACCCCAGCTTTTTTGTGATTAGTATTTGCATGATAGATAATTCTTATCCTTTTACTTAAAACTTTTTGTATTGTTGTATTTGAAGTGCATTTCTTTCAGACAGCATAAGGTTGAGGTTTGCACTTTTATCCAGCTTAAAAATTTATACAGTTGACTCTTGAACAATGCAGGGGTTAGGGGCGCCAACTCCCCATGCAATCAAAAATCTGTGTATCACTTTTCACCCACCAAAACTCAGCCTACTGTTCGTTCGTTTACTTGTTTGTTTGTTTTTGGCCACGTGGCATGCGGGATCTTTTTCCCTGACCAGGGGTCGAACCCATTCCCCCTGCAGTGGAAGCATGGAGTCTTAACCACTGGACCACCTGGGAAGTCCCTGAACTCAGCCCACTGTTAACCGGAAGTCTTACTGATAACATAAACCATCTATTAGCACATATTTTCTGTAAGTATTACATACTGCAATCTTACAATAAAGTAAGTTAGAGAAAAGAAAATATTAAGCAATCATAAGGAAGAGAAAAAACATTTACAGTACTGTACTGTATTTATCAATAATGTAAGTTTACATCATCTGTTTACAAGATGAATTATCTTCAGTATCTATATCAGTACTGTCTTACAGGATACGAAACACTGTAGATGTTATATGTATTATTAACACTAGACATGAAAAATAAGAAACTGTGAAAAAGAAATTCATATCTTTTTACAGGTATAACAATTCATGCATGGATAACGAAGAAGCAACAATATGATTGCTTTATGGTAGCCTAGTGTAAGCAATATGATTGCCTCATGGTAGCCTAGGCTAACACTAATGAATGAATTGTTATAACATTTTTATGGTATGTAGTATTACAGTCATATTCATAATAAAGTATCAGAAATATTGTTATATTTTTTAAAACCATTTGCCTGTGATGATAGGCTGATATGCAGTTTCTCCAATTACGAGAGAGAGAGGCATACTGTACGGTAATGTAATTCTTTGAAAACAAAGTTATAAAACAGTAAGAAAAGTAACACATCATCAACTTTATATTTAATATCACTCACCTTATACCTAGGTAAAGATAGGCTATCCATTTCAATACAAGTCTTGCACATGATGTTCTAACAATGAGTACTTAGGTGGTGATGATGACACAAAAGCACCTCATGTAGTTCTTGCCATATAGTTATTACATTTCACATGAAGACACTCACACACACAACAGATAAGTTTGTTACTTGTATGTCATAATGATTATTTATTACTCATTAAGAGGCAGGGGATCATCATAAAGGTCTTCATCCTCGTCGTCCCGTTGAGTAGGCTGGGGAAGAGACGGAAGAGGAGGGGTTGGTCTTGCTGTCTCAGGGGTGCCAGAGGCGGAGGAGGTGGTGGAGATGGAAGGGGAGGCAAGAGAGGCAGGCACACTCAATGTTAATTTATGGAGATACATTGTAATTTCTGTCTGACCCTTTTGCTTTTTCAGTTCTCTAAAAATGTGTCTATATGATACCAATCCTTCTTCCACCATTTGCTTTAGTTTCATTGCCCGTATCATAGAAGTGTCCATGTCGTAAGATCAGTCAAAAGCAATCTCGAATGAGACTTGTTCTGCCAGATTATCTAATGTCAACTTGTTTTCTGGCACTGCTTCTATGTCTTCTTCCTCATCATCTGGCCCTGGTTTGGAAGCACTCTTCTCCACCAAGTCATGTTCTGTTAATTCCTCTGGTGTGGTGTCTGTTAGCGCTTAGATTTCTCCAAGGTCCATATCTTGAAACCCTTCACCCCCTGCCCCCAAACCTTTTTTGCCATATCCACAGTCTCATGATTTCCTTGTTTGGCTCTGTCTGAAATCCTGTAAAGTCATGCACAACATCTGGCCATGGTTTTCTCCAGCAAAAATTTATTGTTTGAGGCTTGATGGCTTACATGGCTTTTTGTATAACAACCAACAATGGTATCACCAATAGTGTAATCCTTCCAGACTTTCATGACATTCTCGTTGTCGGGGTTCTCTTCCATAGATTGACAATCCTTTCCACAGAGTGCTGTGTGTAATGAGCTTTAAAGGTCCTTATGACCCAGTGATCTAGAGGCTGAATTAAAGACTATTTTGGGGGAGCAAGTAGACCACTTTGATGACTTTGGTGTTGAACTCATGGGGCTCTGGGTGGCCAGAGGTATTGTTCAATATCAAAAGAAATTTAAAAGGCAATCACTTACTGGAAAGGTACTTCCTGACTTCAGGGACAAAGCATCAATGGAACCAATCAAAAAAAAAGGGTTTTCTTGTTGTCCAGGCCTTCTTTTTTTTTTTTTTTTTTTTTGCGGTACGTGGGCCTTTCACTGTTGTGGCCTCTCCCGTTGCAGAGCACAGGCTCCGGACGCGCAGGCTCAGTGGCCATGGCTCACGGGCCCAGCCGCTCTGCGACACGTGGGATCTTCCCGGACCGGGGCACGAACCCGCGTCCCCTGCATCGGCAGGCAGACTCTCAACCACTGTGCCACCTGGAAAGCCCTGTCCAGGCCTTCTTGTTGTGCAACCAAAGGACTGGCAGTTGGTGTTTATCTTTTCCCTTCAAGGCTCAGGAGTTAGCAGCTTTATAGATAAGGGCAGTCCTGATCATAAACGCAACTGCATTTGCACAAAACCATAGTTAACCTATCCCTTATTGACTTAAATGCTGGTGCTCCCTTATCTTCCTTACTAATAAATGTCCTTTGTGGCATGTTTTTTTCGAGTCGGTAATTTTTTTTTTCTTGGCCACGCTATGCGGCTTCTTAGTTCCCAGACAGGGATCGAACCCAGGCCCAGTGAAAGCACAATGTCCTACCGCTGGTCCACCAGGGAATTCCCCAGAGTATGGCACACTTGTCTGCATTAAAAACCCATTCAGGTAAATATCCTTTCTCCTCAATGATTCTCTTAATTGTGTCTGGGAATTTGTCTGCTGTCTCTTGGTGAGCAGAAGCTACTTCTCTTGTTATCTTGACACGTTTTAAGTCAAGCCTCTTTCTAAAATTATCAAACCATCCTTTGCTGGCATTAAATTCTCCAGCTTTAGATCCTTCACCTTGTGCTTTAAGTTGTCATATAATGACTTCACTTTTTCTTGAATCATATTAGAGTCTACAGGTATGCCTTTTTTATGGCAATTCTGCACCCACATAAAAGCTGCATTTTCATTATGAGATAAAAAGGTATTTTGCAAAAAGTGTAAGGTGTTTGAGCCTGCTAGCATAGCTGCAGCAACAGCTTCACGCATTTCCTTTGCTTTTTTCATAGTGATCCTTAGGCTGGATTCATTTATCTTGAAATGGTGGGAAACTGCAGCCACAGACCTCAATCTATACGGTGCATATCAAACAATGTAACTTTTTCATGTAATATCATGACTTTTCTCTGCTTTTTGGGAGAACTTCTAGCATCACTAGTAGCACCTAGTATGGGTCCCATGGTATTATTTCAAGGTTTATGGTATTGCACTAAACATGAAAAAAAATACATGAGAACTGTGAGAGATCACCTTTTACTGTGAAAGGCAATTTACCGGAGAGACAAAATGCTCTCTCAGAGATGATTAGCATCACACATGTTTTAAGTATTAAGATTCTCAAAATACTTGAGGTCACCACAATAGCACCAGGAGGTGGCTATGGAATTATTGCAGTAGTACCATATATACTATAGTTAATTTTATGCAGTTATTATTTAATGCCACTTCTTTATGTTTCTTTACGTTTCTCTCAACTATGAATAGCACCATGTATGGTCTGTAAGTGTGTGCATAAGTTTTGATAAATTTTAACATTTTATAATAGACTTGTGTATATTTGATGGTAGTAAATGATAAACTACACTAGTATCTATGTATATTTTACAAATTCATGACATACCTTTTTCTTCTTTTTTTTTTTTTTTTTGGTTGTTGATATTTCTAGGCTACTCAGTTTGCAAGATGTTTTCAAACTGTCACAAATCTCCAAAATATTTTCCAATATATTTATTGAAAACAAATCCACTTATAAGCGGACACACGCAGCTCAAACCCATGTTGTTCAAGGGCCAAATGTACTTATTAATGGCAATGTATATTTTATCTACATGTATTATAATTGTTCATATGTCTGAGTTTATCATCTTGCTGTTTTTACCTATTACTTCTATCTGTTCCTTATTCCTTTGTTCCTCCTTTTCTGTCTTCTTCCGGCTATACATCTTTGTTTCAGTTTTTTAAATGATTCCTCCAGAAATTAAATGTGTATTCTTAAGTTATCAGTCTACCTTGGATTAATATTATACTGCTTCAAGTATAATATAATAACTTTGTATCAGTATACATTTATTTACCCCCCTCCCATTTTTAAAAAAATTATTTTATTTTTTTAAATTTTATTAAAAGGTTCTTATTAGTTACCTATTTTATACATATTAATGTATATATGTCAATCCCAATCTCCCAGTTCATCCCACCACCACCCTCCCCTTCCCCCCTTTGTGTCCATACGTTTGTCCTCTATATCTGTGTCTCTATTTCTGCCTTGCAAAGCAGTTCATCTCTACCATGTTTCTAGATTGCACATATAGGCATTAATATGCTATATCTGTTTTTCTCTTTCTGACTTACTTCACTCTGTATGGCAGTCTCTAGGTCCATCCACGTCTCTACAAATGACCCAATTTCATTCATTTTTATGGCTAAGTAATACTCCATTGTACATATGTACCACATCTTCTTTATCCCTTCATCTGCTGATGGGCATTTAAGTTGCTTCCATGACCTGGCTATTGTAAATAGTGCTGCAATGAACATTGGGGTGCATGTGTCTTTTTGAATTATGGTTTTCTCTGGGTATATTCCCAGTAGTGGGATTGCTGGGTCATATGGTAATTCTATTTGTAGTTTTTGAAGGAAACTCCATACTGTTCTCCATAGTGGCTGAACAATTTACATTCCCACCAAAAGTGCAAGAGGGTTGCCATTTCTCCATACCCTCTCCAGCATTTGTTGTTTGTGGATTTTCTGATGATGCCCATTCTAACTGGCGTGAGGTGATATCTCATTGTAGTTTTGATTTGTATTTCTCTAATAATTAGTGATGTTGAGCAGCTTTTCATGTGCCTCTTGGCCATCCGTACATCTTCTTTGGAGAGATGTGTCTTTAGGTCTTCTGCCCATTTTTTGATTGGGTTGTTTGTTTTTTTAATATTGAGCTGCATGAATTGTTTATATATTTTGGAGATTAATCCTTTGTCCGTTGATTGGTTTGCAAATATTTTCTCCCATTCTGAGGGTTGTCTTTTTGTCTTGTTTATAGTTTCCTTTGCTGTGCAAAAGCTTTGAAGTTTCATTAGGTCCCGTTTGTTTATTTTTGTTTTTATTTCCCTTACTCTAGGAGGTGGGTCAAAAAGGATCTTGCTGTAACTTATGTCATAGAGTTTTCTGCCTATGTTTTCCTCTAAGAGTTTTATAGTGTCTGACCTTACATTTAGGTGTTTAATCCATTTTGAGTTTATTTTTGTGTATGGTATTAGGGAGTGTTCTAATTTCATTCTTTTACATGTAGCTGTCCAGTTTTCCTGCCACCACTAGTAAAGAGGCTGTCTTTTCTCCACTGTGTATTCCTGCCTCCTTTTTCAAAAATAAGTTGACCATATGAGCATGGGTTTATCTCTGGGCTTTCTGTCCTGTTCCATTGCTCTATATTTCTGTTTTTATGCCAGTACCATACTGTTTTGATTTCTGTAGCTTTGTAGTATAGTCTGAAGTTCGGGCCTTATCTCTTATAACATTCTTTAAAGTCTATTTTATCTGCTATGAGTATTGCTACTCCAGCTTTCTTTTGATTTCCATTTGCATGGGATATCTTTTTCCATCCCCTCACTTTCAGTCTGTATGTGTCCCTAGGTCTGAAGTGGGTCTCTTGTAAACAGCATATATATGGGTTTTGTTTTTGTACCCATTCAGCGAACCTGTGTTTTTTGGTGGAGCATTTAATCCATTTACATTTAAGGTAATTTTCGATATGTATGTTCCTATTACCATTTTCTTAATTGTTTTGGGTTTGTTTTTGTAGGTCTTTTTCTTCTCTTGTGTCTCCCATTTAGAGAAATTCCCTTAGCATTTGTTGTAGAGCTGGTTTGGTGGTGCTGAATTCTCTTAGCTGTTGCTTGTCTGTAAAGCTTTTGATTTCTCCATTGAGTCTGAATGAGATCCTTACTGGGTAGAGTAATCTTGGTTGTAGGTTCTTCCCTTTCATCACTTTAAGTATATCATGCCACTCCCTTCTGACTTGTAGAGTTTCTGCTGAGAAATCAGCTGTTAACCTTATGGGAGTTCCCTTGTATGTTATTTGTCATTTTTCTCTTGGTGCTTTTAATAATTTTTCTTTGTCTTTAATTTTAGTCAGTTTGATTACTATGTGTCTCAGCATTTTTCTCCTTGGGTTTGTCCTGCGTGGGATTCTCTGTGCTTCCTGGACTTGGGTGGCTATTTCCTTTCCCACGTTAGGGAAGTTTTTGACTACAATCTCTTCAAATATTTTCTCAGGTCCTTTCTCTCTTTTCTCCTTCTGGGACCCCTATAATGTGAATGTTGTTGTGTTTAATGTTGTCCCAGAGGTCTCTTAGCCTGTCTTCATTTCTTTTCATTCTTTCTTCTTTATTCTGTTCCTTGGCATTGAATTCCACCATTCTGTCTTCCAGGTCACTTATCTGTTTTTCTGCCTCAGTTATTCTGCTATTGATTTCTTCTAGTGTATTTTTCATTTCAGTTATTGTATTGTTCATCTCTGTTTGTTTGTTCTTTAATTCTTCTAGGTGTTTTTTCTTTAATTCTTCTAGATCTTTGTTAAACATTTCTTACATCTTCTCGATCTTTGCCTCCATTCTTCTTCCTCATCCTGGATCAGGACCAGGATCATCTTCACTATCATTATACTGAATTCTTTTCTGGAAGGTTGCCTATCTCCCCTTCATTTAGTTGTTTTTCTGGGGTTTTATCTTGTTCCTTCAACTGGTACATAGCCCTCTGCCTCTTCATCTTGTCTATCTTTCTGTGAATATGGTTTTTGTTCCACAGGCTGCAGGATTGTAGTTCTTCTTGCTTCTGCTACCTGCAGAAGGATGAGTCTATCTCCACCATCCCATTTTTTAGGCTATTATATGATACTGATATTTTCTTTCACGCATATCATAAATCCAATAAAATATTACTATTGGTGTTATTTATGCTTTAAACAATTGACATTTAAAGAATTTAACAGGAGACAATATGTTTTTATTTACCCACCATTTTACCGTCTCTTTTCTTCATCCTGTCCTGTATAGACTTGAGTCTCCACTTAGTAACTCATTCAGCCTAAGTACTTTCTTTAACATTGTTTGGTTTTGGTAGTATGGGTTTTCTTATGACAAAGTCTCTCAGCTTTTGTTTATTTGACAATGACTTTATTCCACTTCTGTTGTGAAAAATATTTTCATTAGAAGTATAATTCTAGTTTGATGTGTTTTTGTTTTTAGTACTTTGGAGATATGTTCTGATCTGCCCTGTTTCTGGTGAGAAGTTGACCATTTTTCTTACTGTTATTTTCCAATATGTAATGCATACTCTTTTTCTATGGCTGATTTTGCAACTTTTCATCTTTGGTTTTCAGAAATTTGAAATGATGTGCCTAGGCATGAGTTTTATTTGTTTATTCATCCTGCTTGGGGTTAATTGGAATTCTGGGATTTGGAAGCTATTTTTTCCTTATTAAACTTGGAAAAATTTTGGCAGTTATTTCTTGAAATATATTTTTCTTCCTTATTCTTCTTCTGGGTCTTCTAATACATGTATATTAGACTGCTTGATATTATCTCAAACATTACTGATGCTGTATCCCTCCTTTCTTTTCTTAATACCTTATCCTGCTCATCTTTACTTTGGATAATTTCTAAAGACCTGCTTTTACACTTCTTTTACCTATATTCTACAGTGTCCACTCTTCTATGAGCTCATTCAATGGATATTTTATTCTAGAAATTGTATTTTTCAGTTGAAAAATTTACATTTGTTTCTTTTTTACATTTTCAATTGCTTTCCTGAAATGCTTCATCTCTTTACTCATTATATCTATATTTTTCTGTAAATTCTTTAACATATATGTGTTTTAAAAATTCTTGTCTACTAATTTCAATAATTTTGTCATCTTTGTTTCTACTTTTATTGACTATGTTTTCTTTTAATTATGGTTACACTTTCCTGCTTTTAAGCTTTACACTTAAAAAAATTTTTATTCCAGACATTGTGAACAAAAAATAGTGGAGGCAAAAGTATAATGTTGTTTTATTTTGTTTATTCACCAGAAAGGGAAATCCCTTTCCATTGTTTGGCTGTTAGGATTAAGGGTTGATCATTTAGATTCCTCCTAGAACCAAAATGAATGGCAGCTCTAAGTATATTTAGTTCGCCTGTGAAGAGCTCAACCCCTAGTGTCCTTTGTAAATATCTTTCTATTATCTTTTCAGTATTGGAACTGAGAGTGGTTTTTGTTGCATTTCAAGATAAATTTGTTTTACCTTTGAATTCAACAGGGCCCAAGAACCCAATTACTGTGAAAATGAGCAACATTAGAGTTTCAAACCCCCTCCATTGGTGATTTCGTGGCAAAAATTTAGGGATATGGTAAGGGAAAATACTTGTCAGGTCAACCAATTCTGCTTCTGTATTTGGGGGTTTACCCAGATTCCAATATGTCCTGTCAACTTACACAGTATTCTAAGGTTTGTCTGATTTCTCCTCATCCATGCAAAGTTTCTTTGATTATGAGAAACCGGCCCTTCCATTCAATTGTCCCCAGAGTGGTCACACTTTAGATATGCAAGCTTCCGTGGCTTTCTGCTCACTTATGAAGGAATAATTTCCCTTTAGAACTTAGTTTATCAAGGATTCCTTGTTTGTAGTATTCTTTGCTAGCCAGTTAAAATAATAAAAACATGATTTTAATTTTATCTGGATTGTTCTTATTATTACTATGGGAACAACAACCTTTTGTGTCCTTCTGACTCCTAACCAAAATAAAAAGTATTTGCATTTATTTTGGGGAAATATTTTATATGGATATAGAGTTCTAGATTTTCAGTTATTTTCTTTGAGCACTTTGAAGATGTCATTCCATTATCATCTCTTTTCCCATATTTTCTGTTTCAAAGTCAGTCTTATGTCTTATTGTTGCCCCTTTGAAGATATGTCATTTTTTCCCTCCACTACATCTGCTTTCCAGATTTTTCTCTTTGATTTTGATTTTCAGCAGTTCTACTAAGATAAGCCTAGGTATGGTGCTATTATAATAATCTTAGGTGAGGATTTGTGGTGGGCTTGCATTACCATTGAATTGACATTGTAGCTTGTTCAAAAATTAATTGGCCACACACAAAAACAGACACATAGATCAATGGAACTGAATAAAGAGCCCAGAAATAAACCCACACAAGTGTGGTCAATTAATCTATGACAAAGGAGGCAAGAATGTACAATAGAGAAAAGACAGCCTCTTTGATAAGCAGTGTTGGGAAAACTGGACAGCTACATGCAAAAGAATGAAACTGGACTACTTTCTCACATCACATACAAGAATAAACTCAAAACAGATTAAAGACCTAAATGTAAGACCTGAAACCTTAAAACTAGAAGAAAACAGAGGCAGTGACCTCTTCGACATCGGTCTTAGCAATATGTTTTTGGATGTCTCCTCAGGCAAGGGAAACAAAAACAAAAATAAACAAATGGGACCTAACCACAGCAAAGGAAACTGTCAGCAAAACAAAAGGCAACCTATTGAATGGGAGAAGATATTTGCAAATGATATGTCCAATAAGGAGTTAATATCCAAAATATTTAAAAAACTCGTACAACTCAATATCAAAAAGCAATCTGCCCAAACAATTAAAAAATGAGTAGAAGATCTGAATAGCCGTTTTTACAAAGAAGACATACAGATGGCCAATAAGAAAAGATGATCAATATCACTAATCATCAGGGAAATGCAAATCAAAACCACAATAAGATACTACCTCACACTTGTCAGAATGGCTCTCATCAAGAAGACTACAGATAACAAATGTTGGCAAGGATGTGGAGAAAAGGGAACCCCTATACATTTTTGGTAGGCATGCAAATAGGTACAGCCACTATGGAAAACAGTATGGAGGTTCTTCAAAATTTTAAAAATAGAACTACCATATGACCCAGCAATTCCACACCTGGGTATTTATCCAAAGAAAATGAAAACACTAATTCAAAAAGGTATATGCATCCCAGTGTTCATGACAGAATTATTTACAATAGCCAAGATACACACACACACACACACACACACACACACACACGCACACAGAGGAATGTTACTCAGCCATAAAAAAGAATGAAATTTTGCCATTTGCAACAACATGGATGGACCTATTATGCTTAGTGAAATAAGTCAGAGAGAGACAACTACTGTATGTTTTCACTTACATGTGGAATCTAAAAAAACAAACTATTAAAAAATAAATAAAACAGAACAGAAACAGACTCACAGATGCAGAGAACAAACTAGTGGTTGCCAGAGGGGAGAGGGGTAGGGGTAGGGGCAAAATAGGTGACGGGGATTAAGAGGTACAAACTACTAGGTATAAAATAAAAAAGTGAGAAGGATGTAAAGTACTTCACTGGGAATATATGCCATGTTTTATAACTTTGAATCGAGTATAATCTACAAAAATATCAAATTACTATGTTGTATACCTGAAACTAATATAATATTGAAAGTCAACAATACTTCAATAAAAAAATTAAACAAAAATAAAAAAATTAATTGGCCTTAGATGTGTGGATATATTTCTGGATTCTTGATTCTATTCTATTAATCTATGTGTCTAGGCTTTCACCAATACAACTCTGTTTTGATTACATTGCTATTATTTTATACTTTTATACATTTCTTCTAATTTTGCTTTAGACAGTCAATTAATTTTAGAGCATTTAAAGATTAGAAAAAATGAATTTTATGATTACTTTCATTTTACCCACTTCCATCACTCTCTCATTCTTTTTGAAGATTCAAGTTTCTTTTTCACATTACAGGAAAATCGAAGGGATTTTTCCATAGGGGAGAGAGGTCTGGGCAGGGCCTGGTGCCTGTCTCCTAGTGAATTCTGCTCTCCTCTACCAGGTCTGCCCCAGAATGGAGGCTCTCTTCGGTCTCCTGCCTGTCTTCATTCTTTCTCATGAGCACCTGGGTAAATTCCTGACCAAAATTGATAGAGAGGAGCCTGCGACTGGGTGTGAATTACCCTTGTATTCTATGTCTTAAGGTGATTCTATGTTCTCATAGAAGCCCACACTCAGCCTTTACCAATTCATCAAAAATACTGGCTGAAATCTTTTTACCCACTGTGTGACTGTCCCGTCTTCCTGCTGTGCTCTGCATAGGCAAATCAATGCTTCAGTATCTTCCTTCCTCTTTGGAAGCATCTGTCCTTCCTTAGATGTTTGTCCTGCAACCTCAACTCTCTCATAGATTCAAGAAAAGTTATGATTTTGTAGATTATCCATCTCTTCCCTGTTATTATAGCAGAAGCAACGATCTTTCTAGCTTTCTATATCCTAAGCAATAGCTGGAAGCCGCTATTTTATAAACTTTTAGAATATTTGCATACTATTCTTCTAATGAATAAAATGGTAAATTTTAATGGAAAAACAATGTTTTAAAAGTAAATGTTTGCTCCATGCTGAAATCAGTGACTGAAATTCACTAATTGCAACTCGTACAATTTCTTAGATATAGGTTGGCTGTCATTGGATAAGTGTAAGTGTCATTTGTGTTGTGTTCAGCGTAAATATTGTTTCTCTGGTGTGGGAAAGAATTGTGAACACTCTGATTTATAATGAAGTCCAAGCATCTTAGCCCGGCTTTTTTTTTTTTGCCACAGGGCATGCGGGACATTAGTTCCCCAACCAGAAATAGAACCCGTGCCCCCTGCAGTGGAAGCGCAGAGTCTTAACCACTGGACTGCCAGGGACGTCCCTAACCTGGCTTTCAAAGCTCTCCTTACCCAGGCATTAACCACACATTATAGTATCCAAGTTCGCTGCAGGAATGTTCAGGAATATACAGGTTGCCCTCCTTAAACATGCCCATCCTGCATCTTTTCTAACTCTGATTTCCATTTATTCAGAGTGCCTTTCCATATCACCACTGGCTTTCTTTTCTTTTTTTACCCATCAAGGCTCAGCTGGACTTCACGCATACATTCTTTGCCAATCAGCAAACACTTGCTGAGCACCCACGTTGTCTGAGCTATATCCTAATAGATAGACATACAACGGTAACTGAGCCACACCTGCTCTCAGGGAGCACACAGTCTTCAGTTAAGTTTTTCCCTGAACAAGTGATTTGTCTGCTGCGTTGGTGTTGCTGATGATGGAAATGATGGTGACGATGACGGTGATGATGATGATGGTAGCTAACCTTTATGGAGTACTTGCTATGTGCCAAGAACTTTTCTTAATGTTTCGTATCTATAAACTCTTTTAATCGTCACAACCACCCTAGGAGATAGTTATTATTTTTATCCTGATTTTTCAATGGTGAAATTGAGCATAGGGAATTAATAAGTGAATACATAAATAAATGAACGATTTTTGTTTCTTAAAAAAATCAGCCACATTAAATAAGGCACTGACGTTTTGGATGCTGTTTGAACTGTTTCTTTTTTCCTGATACCTCCCTCTTGATCACACTCAAGAGAGAATATGCACTTGTTCAAACTTTTGGTGTTCTGCTCTCCTTTTTATACATTTGTATCCTTTAAAGTCTGTGAACTCTTTAAGAAAAGGGACAAAGAGGTGGTGAAGGAAAGACACACAGCCTCTTCTCCCAGCCACATGGTCATTTCACTTAAGATTCTCTGTGGCAACCACAGTTTTGAGTCTGCTGTGGCTACAGACCTGGACAGCTCTATAAAATGGGCAGGGTGCCCATTAGCAGCATTAGGTTGGGCCTTAATATTGAAGAAATAATGTTGGAATGACCAACAGAAGTAGGGAACAGTCTGGATATACATTCAGTTTTTCCCCACAACTATTTATTGAATGACTTCTATGTATCTGGCCTTATGAGGGGTGCCTGGCATATAATGGCAAACACACAGACATGGTCTCTGCCTTCATAGAACTTACAGCCTAAGAGAATATTCCAAGATTTGGTCCTTGCATAAATGAGAAAAATGCCTGCAGTTACATTAGGCTCTGAATTCCTCATGTTTCCGTAGCAATCACTGTAGACTTTCAAGCTGCAGTCTTTCAGCTAACCAATGTAACCAAAGACAGTAGTATTTCAGGGGAGTCAAACCACAGTAGTGGAACTAGCTTCCAGTCCTAAGCCTGGAGTCCAAGGTGGGCTTGGGGACAAGTTTAGCCCTCCTGTGCCTTCTTCTCTCTGAGTAGGGCTTGCCCATTTCCCATGGTCTGCACTCCAGCCATTCTGTTGAGACTAGAGTCTGCCCTGAACCCCAGCTCACTTGACTCCCAGAGGGATATCTTACATGATTCTTCATTATTGTACCCAGCATACGCCAGAGACAGTTCTAGCTCTTACAACCTTCTTCCCTTAAGAGCTGGACCCTGCTTCTGGAAACTCCAGCTGCTGGCTGGGGTCTTATTCCAAGCAAATGGACCACCCAAACCATGACATCATCAGCTTCAGGCATCACTGCTGTTTGGATGCTGCTGTCTCTGCGCCATGCCCTCCAGCTCCAAATCCCCCCAGATGTTAGCAAGTGCCTGGTGGGAGACTGTTTGCTACACCTCTTTGCGCTGGTGGTCACTCCCCCATGAAACCAACTCTTCAGATCGAGTAAAGCTTCCAACACCAGTCCTGTCTTTTAACACTTCTTCCCTGGTCCCGGCAGCCAGTAGCTAAGTCCCAGCATGCCTCTCATCAAAGCCCTCCAGAGATGTGACAAGCTTTCGTTCCTGGTGTTAATCCTGGTTTTTATTGTCTTGCGATCTCATGCACCAACGTCTGGCACTTGATCCACTTACCTCTTCTTATTTTCCCACAGCAACACAAAGATCTTCCATAGGAATGCTCTTAACTCTTGTTACATGTCTTCTGACAGATAGCTTTCTCCCAAGGTCCAGTAGTGAAAGCTAGAGTCAGTGTGTGTTGGGAGACCTGGGCTTCCTTGCCGTGCCACCATCTGGCTGTGTGGCCTTGGGCAATTCAATTCCCTTTGCTGTGACTCAGTTTCCTAGATGGTAAAATGAAAAAGCTTGTCCATAAGGTTTCCGATGCCTTCCAGCTCCCAAGTTTGTTGACATGAAGTTGGCCAAGGATAGTTTTTTCAAGCAACGCTCAACTTGCTGTTTTGTTTCAAATGCCCATCAGAAAACAATATCCACTCAGCTAACACTTCTCACATTTCTCCAGCTTTGGATGAAGTCTATTTCTAAATAAGACATATATATCTCCTGATTTTGGCTTCCTTGTCCATTATACTTTATACATTAATGTCTTGAATTTTATAGACCATTTTGTACTTTCCAGGCCCTTTCATGATTATTATCCCATTGGATCTTCATACTGGCCCTATTATTAGGAAGGACAAGGCTTTGCAATCTCTGTCTCTCTCTTTTTCTTTTTAGCTTCTCTCCCTTCCCCACTCCCCCCTTCCCCCCACCCTCCCTCTCAGGAATCAGCCCATGATGCATATTGAGAAGTAAGATATTTATCTGCCCCAGGAAGCACAGCTAGTTGGTGGCAGTTCCTGAAGTAGAATTCAGGTCTCCTGAAGACTAGTTTACTAGATCTTTGACTTTTCCATGCCCTCTCACTGAGCTTTTTTTTTTTTTTTTTTTACAGCTATTCTACAGAACTCCTACAGTACTGCTAATGTTCTGCTTTCTTCCATGAGCCAGGAGAGTCTACTAAAAGAATGGATGAAATGAATTCTTCCCTTCTCCAAGTATAAAGTCTCTGGAGGCCAGCACAAATCATTTTTGCAAGGCACCCATTTCTCTGGGCCAAAAGGACTATCAACAAACATGTGGTTCTTCGGTCAGCTCTTCTGACATTTCATCACATTTAACCAACTCAGCAATTTGATGAAGCCCAAACTCTAGGAAGAGAAGTCGAAGAGGAGTTTTAAGCAACAGTGGCTTAGTTTCACTGGCTGGGCCATAAGCTACCAAGGTTGCATAGTTTAGAATTTTCCCCAAGAGCTGAAAGAACTGCGTGTGTTCCCTACCCTTCAGTATCAGGAAGGAGAGATTAAGTGAATGTTTTCAGTTTCACAGGAAAAGGTAATAAAAATACAAGTATATTTTGGGTCAGGTTCAATTTCTGCTTGATTCTTCCAAATCTCTCTGAAGAAAATAGATTGTAGCACAACAGAAACTTTGGCACCCAAGCAGATAAGATTCTTCACCACAACCCACGTAGTTATCAGTTCTCCAATACAAACCTAATTACATACAGTGATGAATTCAGCGAGCTTAACAAAATGGGGGGAAAGTTAAAGATAGTGGGTCAGATGTGTCAGTCATAGTAAGACTATCATTAGTTACTATTTTAATGGTTCATTTGATTAAATGCTAAGCTATTGTCTTGTAATTATGTGTATTCAAGGGAAAAATCCTCAAGTTCAATTAGGAATGTATCTTTTACTGCACTATGTTTAATGAAGTCATAACATCATCATAATAAGCAAGGAATAATGAAAATCTTCCTTTGAAATTGCAGTAGAAGTATTTGCAGAGAAGTAGCTGGCATGTGTAATATGATGAGTTCCCTTAAATGGCTCATCTGTTGATCAAAAAAGCAAATTATATAAGTGGATACTGCTAGGCAGAAACATGTGGACACAGCTGGAGTGTCATGTGTCACGGTTCCAGTCATTGCCAGCTGGCGGTCACACAAAGGCAGGCCAAGCCAAACAATTACTGTTATTCATAAGAGCAAATGTGCATTCCATACACACAGTGCAGGCTTTATGAAATAACTGAGCATTCAGATGCATCCAGACAGCCGAGCTGTTTTTTCATCACTTGTCCCCGGGTGCCAGGCCAATATGGCAAACTGACTCTGCTATTCAGAAACCCTTATCTTTACCCAATTAACCAAATCACTGTGACGTTTGAGAGTTCTTCATGCACTTTGCTGAGCGCGTGAAACCGGCAGTCTTACCAGGCAGCAGATGCACAGCTTCTGGAAACAATCTGCTTTCATTCTTTTTTTTTGAGCTGTAACTACCCTGTTAGACCACTGCCCATTACATGCCAGAGCCTGGAATCCATCTGCAACGTCTGAACATACATCTGAACATCTAGTCCTCAACTCCATGTGCCTGTGTGATGGATGTCTTCCAAGATGTTGCCTTGGGAGGGTCAAGCATGGCCAAAAGGCAGGCAGAAGGGATTCATACTCTTGTTTAGGGGAAAAAATAAATTAAATGGGAGAACATTCCAAAAGATAGTCTAGTAATATACTGAAATGTGAATCCCTGGATTACTTAAAATAGAGACACCAAAGGAAGAAGAAGTAATATGGAGCTGTTTGTTTTTTCATAATTTTCATCGGTTTTCTTAAAATAAAATGTAGCCATAACTCCCTGCCTATTATTTCTTTCAAGAGACAAGGTCACAGGCACATGTGAAAGTGTGTGCCGTCATGTTACTGCTTACAGCCATGTAGGAATAAAAAGAATCCTGGGGAGAAAGTTTCACTGCAATAGGTGAATGTTTATATCTCATTTCTCCAAAGAAGAGACTTGGTCTCCCTCCAAAGAGGGGTACTTGGTCTGCACCAGCACTGTCCACTAGAAATAGAATGTGAGCCATATTTGTGACTTAAAATTTTCTAGTAGCCATACTCAATAAACAAGTGAAATTAATTTTAACAAAATATTTTGTTTAATTCAACATATCTAAGATATTATCACTTAAACATCTAATCAACATTCAAGTATTAATGAGATATTTTACATTTTTGTGTACTAAGTCTCGAAGTCTGGTGTGTATTTTACATGTATAACACGTCTGAATTTGGACTAGCCACATCTCAGGAGCTTCATAGCCACGTGTGGCCCGTGGCTCCTGTTTTGGATGTGCAGCTCTAGACTTTTGGCGGTGGTGACTTCGAGTATGCCCAAGCACGCTTTGCCCAGTGCCGAGGGGTAACACCTAATACACTGACTGAAGAGTCAAACGCTCTGTTTCTGGTCTTAGCTCTACTGTCAACCTTCCTCCTGCTCAGTTAATTCATCCATAAAATGGAGAGAATAGCAACTGCCTTAACACCTCTGTTAAGTTTTCTATAAGAGTTCAAGTTAAATAAAAGAAGACTATTTTAAGAAACAGTGTCTATAAACATTAGACTAAGCAAACACCTAAAAACTTGTCCACAGTAGCTGAACGTTCTAATAAGTAAGGAAACCCATTCTATTCCTTAATTCTCTGCTCCCTGTTATTCCTTTCATAGGATAGGTTTTAAATCAGATAGGATTTTGGTGTTTTTTTTTTTGCGGTACACGGGCCTCTCACTGCTGTAGCCTCTCCCGTTGCGGAGCATAGGCTCCGGACGCGCAGGCTCAGCGGCCATGGCTCATGGGCCCAGCCGCTCCGCGGCATGTGGTATCTTCCCGGACCGGGGCACGAACCCATGTCCCCTGCATCGGCAGGCAGACTCTCAACCACTGTGCCACCAGGGAAGCCCATCAGATCGGATTTTAAAGGCTAAAGCCCCCCTCATTACCCATAAAGGTCTGTGGAGGATTTTTAACATATCCAAGATTTTTAAAGTAACCGTGGTAAGGTCACCATTCTTTTGCATAGGGGGTTTTCTCTCAATAGCTGATCCCCATATAGGCATGGATTCCAGTTCTCCTTTGAAACCCAAGATGACACTGGCAGCACGTTGTTCAAGAGAGGCTAGGCTTGTGAGGTGTGCCTTTGCCGTTGTGCTTCATTTGTGTGATGCTCAGAACATTTAGGGTCACCATTTCCCTCAGTCATGGCTGTCTCAGAGCCCGCTGCCCCTTACCTCTCACCTCCCCTGCTGTTTTGGTGTGAGGACAAGTGAACGGTTTGCCTTTGGGTTCTCCATGTTGAAGTGTATTGGCCAACAGGCATACCAGCATCTTCAGCCCATAAGGCACCAAATCAAAGGCCATCAACTTTGACGCCATAGTTACAATACATAGCATTAAATGTTTGCCAAGACTAATACTGCTGGGAACAATGACAACCATCTTTGTATGTATAGAGACTAATTTATTTAAATTCAAAATCATAATCATGAGGGTAATGCTTCTACACAGTGCCTTAAATTCTAAAAGAATTTTCAGATTGGTTACACTTGTTCCTAAGTATTTTTTCATTTTTTATGCTATTTAAATGGGACTACTTTCTTAATTTCTCTTTCTGATAGTTTATAGCTAGTGTATAGAAATCCAGCTGACTTCTGTGTATTGATTTTGTATCCTGCAACTTCACTGAATTCGTTTATCAGTTTTAACAGTTTTTGGAGTCTTCAGGATTATCTATATATAGTATTATGTCATCTGCAAATAGAGACGGTTTTACTTCTTCCTTTCCACTTTGGATGCCTTTTATTTCTTTTTCTTGCCTAATTGTCTGGCTAGGACTTCCAGTACTATGAATGTAAGTGACAAGAGTAGACATTCTTGTCTTGTTCCTGATGTTAAAAGAAAAGCTTTTAGCTTTTCACTGTTGAGTATGATGTTAGCTGTGGGCTTGTCATATACGGCCTTTATTATATTGAAGTATGTTCCCTCTATACCCAGTTTGTTGAGAGTTTTGATCATGATAGTGTATTGAATTTTGTCCAATGCTTTCCTGCATCTATTGAGATGATCATATGACTTTTATCCTACATTTTGTTTATGTAGTGTGTCACATTGATTGATTTACGGATATTGAATCACATTTGCATCCTGGGAATAAATCCCACTTGATCATGGTGTATGAATCTTTTAATGCATTGTTGAATTAAGTTTGCTAATATTTTGTTGAGAATTTTTAAATCTATGTTCATCAGGGATACTGGCCTGTGATTTTCTTTTCCTGTAGTGTCTTTGTCTGACTTTGGTATCAGGGTAATGGTAGCCTCATAAAATGACTTTGGAAGTGTTCCCTCCTCTTCTATTTTTTTGGAAGAGTTTGAGAAGGATTGGTGCTAATTCTTCTTTAAGTGTTTGGTAGAATTCACCATTGAAGGCATCTGGTGCCCGGCTTTTCTTTATTGGGAGGGTTTTGATTACTGATTCAATCTCCTAACTAGTAATTGGTTTGTTCAGATTTTGTATTTCTTTATGCTTCAGTCTTGGTAGGGTGTATGTTTTAAGGATCTATCCATTTTTTCTGGGGTGTACAAATTGTTGGCACATAATTGTTCACAGTAACTCCTTAGGATTCTTTGTACTTGTGCGGGGTCAGTTGTAATGTCTCCTCTTTCATTTCTAATTTTATTTGCTTGAGTTTTCTCTCTTTTTCTCCTGGTAAATTTAACTAAAGGTTTGTATATATTTTTTTATCTTTTCAAAAAAAAAAACAGTTTTAGTTTCATTGATCATTTCTATTGTCTTTTTAGACTTTATTTCATTTATTTCCACTCTGATCTTTGTTAATTTCTTCCTTTGACTAACTTTGGGCTTAGTTTTTCTTCTTTTTCTCTTTTTTGAAGTGTAAAGTTAGGTTATTTACTTGAGCTCTTTCTTTTTTCTTAATGTAGACATTTATTGCTATAAAATCCCCTCTTAGAACTGCTTTTGCTGCATCCCATACTTTTCGGTATATTGTGTTTCCATTTTCATTTGCCTCAAGATATATTCAAGTTTCTCTTTTGATTTCTTCTTTGCCCCATTGGTTGCTCAGGAGCATGTTGTTTGATCCCCACACATTTGTGTATTTTCTAGCTTTCTTCTTGTAACTGATTTCTAGTTTCATCCCACTATGGTCAGAAAAGATGCTTGATATGATTTCAATTTTCTTAAATTTATTAAGATTTGTTTTGTGACCTATCATATCCTGGAGAATGCTCCATGTGCGTTTGAGAAGAATGTGTATTCTGCTGCTGTTGGACGGAGGTTCTGTATGGATCTGTCCATCTGATCTAACAAGTAGTTTAAGTCCAATGTTTCCTTATTGATTTTCTGTCTGGATGATCTTTTCATTGTTGAAAACGGATATTGAGGTCCCCTAATATTATTGTATTGATGTGTATTCTTTCCTTCAGGTTTGTTAATATTTGCTTTATATATTTGTGTACTCCTATGTTGAGATGATGAGCGTGTGTTTACTAATGTTATAGCCTCTTGATGAATTGATACTTTATCACCATATAATATCTTCTTTGTCTCTTATTACAGTTTTTGTGTAAAGTCTATTTTGTATGATACAAGTATAGGTACCTCTGCTTTCTTTTGGTTTCCATTTGCATGGAATATCTTTTCCCATTCCTTCACTTTCAGTATATGTGCTTCCTTAAAGCTGAAGTGAGTCTCTTGTAAGCAGCATATAGTTAAGTCTTGTTCTTCTATCCATTCAGCCAGAGTATGCCTTTTGATTGGAAAATTTAGCTCATTTACATTTAAAATAATTATTGCTAGGTATGGACTTACTATTGCCATTTTGTTAATTATGATTATTCAGTATTTCCTGAATGAATGAATGGATGAATAAATGACTTACTTATTGAACTGAAACTTTTCTTACCATTTATTTTCCCAAATCATTAGTACAAAGTTTTAATTGAATAAAATGCTTTTTTCCCCACAAGTGATTATAATACAAAGACACTCATCTTTGAAAAATCATGCCTTAGTTTGCCACAAGGCTTTAAATTTAAAGGCACACTGACAGAAATTGCCATTGGTAGCTTGGCTGGAAGAGTGTAACACCTTAAGCTAGGTGTGGTATGTGGCCTAAAATTTGGGACACTCATGACTGTTTTGGTCATTCATTTCATTCATTCATTCAACAAATACTACTTGAGTACCCTGTATGTATTGAGGTCTCCAACATGCACTGGGGGGATGTTGATGATCAAAACCCCTAACATGTTCTCTGCCCGCATTGGGCTTGACAACTAGTCATTTCCTTCAGAATCTTGGGCACAAGACGTGATGAAATTTCTCAGTGTCTGTCGGTCAGAAGATGAAGATGGATCTTCTTTTGTCTTTCACATTAAGACAATTAAATCCCACATTTAACTCTTCCTTCCCCACCCCCTCCACCCCATGATTTTAGGAGTTTTGCTAATAGTACTCATCCATGGAAGCACTCCAAAAGCATGCCCAAGTTCATTAGAAATGAGTCTCCCCTCCCCTGCCTTTTCCAGCAAGGAACAGCCAAGGACACTGAGGGGGAGGTTCACACTTAAACTCTAGTGGAAGGACCCCAAACCCACATCAGACATCCTGGCTCCCAGGCCTGTGCACACGTCGTGCACCCTCTCTGGCTAAAATCTAAACTGCTTTAGTCATCGCTCAGGACGCCCAGGGCTCAGTCAGAAACTTGAGCTAAGTGAGGACAGCCCACCTGCAAATGCTCCTTCTCTTCTTTTCATGCTTTTTTCCATGGCTCCTGACACTTCTTGGCCACCCATCATTTTCCATTTAGTTGTGGGCAGTCTTCTTATCTTCAAAGTGTTTTCCTTTGCCTTGCAGAGGGAAGTCTACTCCTAAATGAAGTTCTTGGTTTTCTGTGTGTGCCGAGAGCCTCTGCCAGGAGCCCAGCTGCTTTCAGACCCTTGCCACCCGGCCTCCGCCAGCATTTCCGAGTTTCCACTACGAGAATAGATTCCTTGGAAGGAGACTTGCTTCTTTTGGGCCACGAGGCCTCTTTTCTGAGAGGGGAGACAGAGTGAGAAAGCCCAGGGGAGAGCCGGCTCAGAGGTTCCATGAAAAAGGTTCTTCAGGGCTGGCTTGAACGGTGGTTTTGTGTGACAGAAGAATCCCTCAGTCTTTCTGGTTTTGGCCAAGGCTCCTTGCTTCTTCGTGGGATGTTGATGAATTTGTGCCTGGTTCCTCTCTGATGATTACCTCTGTGTTTACACTGGGCTGCCTCAGAGACACTGCTGTATCTTGAATGCTCATTCAAGGAGAGTAACTCAAGGGCTGACAGCTGGTGAGGTCATTCCACAGTCTCGCCAAGGCCCGTGTGCCATTACAGTGAAGTAATAATGTATTTATAACACACCTAACCACTGATGGCTTCTATTGCTGTGGCTTTTCCCCCTGCATTTGCACAGATGTTTTTTGAGAACTCAAGAATTGGCCTCCAGAAACAACCTCCCAGCAAACGAACTCTGTCTGTTGACTCTAGCGGGTGCTTATAATGAGAGTTGTTAGCACGCGGGATTTATGTTTCAAATATCATTTTAATTTCTCAAGCAGTGTTTTTACCACAAGATGTTAATTCACTGGATTCACTTGAATCCCACAGCCTTTCTCTCTCTCACAATGCGTGCTCTCTCTCACTCTCTTTCTTTTTTAATGAAAATATGGACTTGGTTTCTAAGGAAATATTCTCAGTGCCTGATTCATTGAAACACAGTGCATTCATTTTCCATGGAATTTACTCTGAAATGTCATAATCTTTTAATTCGATAAATGATGTACCTTTGTGGTTCATTAAGCCCCTCTCTCTATCCCCTAGGAGCAACCTCTTTGTCACACACAAGGGCTCTGTGATTAGTCCCAACAGGAGCAGTTGATCTTCCCGAGAGACACAAGCTGCTTTTAACATTTATCAGTAAACAAGGGGAACACTCTTGCGCTGCTGGTGGGAATGTAAATTGATACAGCCACTATGGAGAACACTATGGAGGTTCCTTAAAAAACTACAAATAGAACTACCATATGACCCAGCAATCCCACTACTGGGCATATACCCTGAGAAAACCATAATTCAAAAAGAGTCATGTACCAAAATGTTCATTGCAGCTCTATTTACAATAGCCAGGAGATGGAAGCAACCTAAGTGTCCATCATTGGATGAATGGATAAAGAAGATGTGGCACATATATACAATGGAATATTACTCAGCCATAAAAAGAAACGAAATTGAGTTATTTGTAGTGAGGTGGGTGGACCTAGAGTCTGTCATACAGAGCGAAGTAAGTCAGAAAGAGAAAAACAAATACCGTATGCTAACACATATATATGGAATCTAAGAAAAAACAAAACAAACAAAAACAAACAAACAAAAAAAAATGGTCATGAAGAACCTAGGGGTAAGACAGGAATAAAGACACAGACCTACTAGAGAATGGACTTGAGGATATGGGGAGGGGGAAGGGTAAGCTGTGACAAAGTGAGAGAGTGGCATGGACATATATACACTACCAAACGTAAAATACATAGCTAGTGGGAAGCAGCCACATAGCACGGGAGATCAGCTCAGTGCTTTGTGACCACCTAGAGGGGTGGGATAGGGAGGGTGGGCGGGAGGGAGAAGTGAGAGGGAAGAGATACGGGGACATATGTATATGTATAACTGATTCACCTTGTTATAAAGCAGAAACTAACACACCATCGTAAAGCAATTATACTCCAATAAAGATGTTAAAAAAATAAAAACAATGGTGCACACACTAGGTTGACATCTAGGACAGATTCCTGCAAAAACTGTTGTCAGTCTTGTAAATCTTAATATTTGCTGATAGTGGTGGGTTTGAGATAACAGCCCTATTGACTTCACACTTAGCACTCCAGATATGAAAAAAATAAAAACTGTTGGAGATTTTTGTCCTGACAATCTCATATTGTCCCTTTTTTCCCTTTCCTCTCCTGCAATCCCAAAGCATTTTATCTCTGCTTCTTAGTCCTCTGACTGAATCAGCTCTGGAAGGAAGGCATTACCTTACATGAAGGCATCTCATTGGCTCACAAGCCCCCTCCGAGGCCCCCAGTGCAAGAGTAAATATTTCTAAATTCACACACATCCTTCCTGGTTTTTCACTAGCCCTGAAACAGGTGACATCAACTCTGGGACTTAGACAAGAGGGTAAAATCCTCCCTTCTCTCTTTACCTCCCGAGCTTTCTGTAATCTGGTGCAGTTGGCTTTTGACACACAGCTACTTCACTGCTGCTTCTGAACAGACCACTCCAAAGCCTCTGCTTGGTCGTGACCCTTGACCTCTTTGAAATTCCAGGCTCTGTAGAGCACAGCCTCCCAGAGGGAGGCTTTTCCCCTGCTGATTTCTGCCTCAGTCTCCTCTCCAACTTGCCTGCCCACTCTCTTTCCTCCGTTGTTACCTGGTGAATCTTGGGCTGCCTTCTGGCTGTGGGGCTATACACCCAACTGGGCAATCTTTTCCAACACCCCCCCAGTCCGTAGTTTCAATCATATTTCTGTTTCTAGCTCTGACCCTCCCTTCACCGACTGAACATGCCCGTCTCTAGATGTCTGGGAAGGGGTGAATTTCCCATCCATGGCCTGTCTTGTTCTTTTTCCTCCTGTAGTGAATTCTAGCTCACCAAACATCCTAGTCCTTCACGCAGGAGGCCCAGATAGAAACCTCAGTGTCATCGTTGCCCTCTCCTTTGCCCCAGCCTCTCCTGCATTCTCATCTACTCCCTCACTATGTCCTATTGGTTCTTCCTTTTTCACCGTCATGAGACACATCAGAATCACCCTGCTGCTTCTAAAACAAACTTGCTGGGCCCCATCCTGGAGACCGTGATTCAGTACATCTAGGGCCAGGCATCTGTGTTTTGATGAAGCTCTGAGGGATTTGGACGCGCAGCCAGGGGGAGAAACACCGCTGGAAAGACTGGCTCTTCTTTCTGTTTCCACAGAGCCTGCCTGGGGTCAGGCGGGCCCCTCTTCATCCTGCACTTAGCTTGCCCCCGCCTCCCTGGCTTTCTTCCTCCAGTTGGACACCCAGCCAGAGGAACTTTCTAGAGAGGCATCCAGTCGTGTCATTCCCTTGTTTAAAAGTGTGGGCTCCTGTTTTCCACCAGCAGTTCCATACCCCTTATCATGATTGTTCATTTACTCCTCTTCCCCCCTCTGGGCGCCTTCCTGCTATCTTTCCCACCATCAGGAAGGCCAGCTACCCCTTTCTGTGCCCTGTGGATCATTGTTGCAGCACGTGTATTAAAGCTGGAGTTGTTTTTCCAAGTCCAGCTCCAAAGCCAGGTCTCTCACCTGCTGGGGAAGCCCTTGTTGGCCAGAGGCACTCCCTCCTGTGTGTCCCGCAGCACAGAGCCCCAGGCCTGCTACCCCTCCCCCCGACCGCTACCCCCAGAGGAGAGGGACTCCTGCAAGGCAGGGCCCACTGCCCTCCACGCTCCCCTTGGTGCGCACGCAGACAAACGCACGTCAGTTTTCACAGAGACTTAGACAGTGTTGTTTCAAGCTAAGGGATAGGGCAGGTTTCCAACAACAAAAAAATTAGAAAGAATGAACATTTTTTTCCTTCATTAGAGCTTTTACCCGCTTTGTTAAAACATTTTTATTTTCTACTGGAGTAGAGCTGACTAACAATGGTGTGCTAGTTTCAGGTGTACAGCAAAGTGATTCAGTTGTACTTATACATGTATCTCTTCTTTTTCCAATTCTTTTCCCATTTAGGTTATTATATAATATTGAGCAGCCTTCCCTGCGCTATATGGTAGGTCCTTGTTGCTTATGTGTTTTAAATATAGCAGCGTGTACAAATATACCCAGTGTGCTACGTGCTGGAAACACAGTGGCGTGAGTGGGAGAAGGACAAGGGCTCAGA
This sequence comes from Orcinus orca, assembly GCF_937001465.1. Classification (NCBI taxonomy): domain Eukaryota; kingdom Metazoa; phylum Chordata; class Mammalia; order Artiodactyla; family Delphinidae; genus Orcinus; species Orcinus orca. The sequence goes on from NC_064571.1 coordinate 35,890,850, forward strand.
GAGAACAGGGTTCAAACCCCAGCCCTGCTCTTTCCCTCCACGTGACCCAAGACCAGGCATTTAATATCTTTGTGGCTTCGCCCCTTTGTCTGTAAAATGATGTTAATTATACGTACTTTGCAGGGTTGAAATAAGAATAAAATGGGATGGCGTATAAAAAACACCCAGCCCATAGAGGATACATGACAAATGTCATTTTCCCTTTTTTCTCCAGGAACCAGGATGAAGTATAGTCAGTCCAATAGGACACCAAAGGACAGTCCTCAACTCCCACAGGAGTCCCACAGTCCAACTTCCACAAGTCTGCTTTCCCTCGGCTTTGTTGAGTCCCCTCACCCCTCCCTCCCACCTGCAAGGCTTCCTGTGCGTGTAGTGGTAAAGCCAAGCGTGGAAGGCATGATCTGGACTCTGGCTGTTTTAGCTACTGCCTGACCCCAGAGAAATTACTTAATCTCTGTAGACTTTAGTTTTCTCTTCTGTAAAATGGGGTAGTAATATGATCTATCTCACCATCTTGTCATGGGAATTAATGATATATACACACAGTGCCTGACACACAGGGCTGGGTATGTAGTAGTTATTATCATTACAAAAGGGAGGCAAGACGGCTGTCATGTCCTAACCAAGCTGTTGATATTTGGGGGCATAACCAAGAAAAAAGATGTCCCTCTCTCACTGGTATTTCTCTTCAGTTTGTCTCCTAATACGTTGGGAGTTCCATTTCACCATCTGAGAGAAGAGTGACTTAAAAATGCTTCCACCCTTTGGTAAATTTTCATTGTGCTATGCAATTTACTGCAATTAATTATAGGATTTAACATAATTATACTTATGTAATTAATTTAATAAGCCAACTCAATTTAAATTGTCCCCCCCCTTTTTTTTTGCATAGAGTGTGCAGCTCCTCACTCAAGTCGTTGCCTCAGGCTTGCAGGAGAGAACTTGGCTTCCTGCCTCTCTCCAGTGTTTTGGAAAACAGGAGGGGAGAGCCTTCAAGGTGTTATTGGGTCAACTCTTTTCTTGGATAATTCAAGCTTGAGGCTGCACAGTAGAAAGTGTTTCTCACTGTATACCTTTCTAGGTGTTTCTACCTATGGAAAAAAGCATAAGGCCAAGTTCTTGTGGTCCTCCTGGTGAAGCTTAATGACTGGGCTTACTGGGAACTGCCTTCCAAGCCACAGCGATCCTCTCCTCCCCATGCGGACAAAGGCCATGTTGCTTGGGTCTTTGTCTGTGGGAGTTGGAATCCTAGAAAATATTTTTCAACTCAAGACAGCCTAGTAATGAAAGATTACTTCATATTGTTAAAGTAAGTGACACGAAAGAAGGGTGGGCCAAGACTCCTAGAACCGTATTACACCATGTTACATGTTGAACAACCTCCCCTGTACCAGGCAATTCCATCCGATTTCCTTTAAAGCCAAGGGTTAGTTTGTCCTTTAGAATGGGGTGAATTTGAAGTTGGAATGTTTTTTCCTGATTCCTGTTTCTCTAAAGAAATAATCAGGCCTCGATGCTATGGTTGGTGAGGTCCAAAGCTTGTGTAACACTGCTCCCTGCGGAAGGAGGATCTTCTCTCTTCCAGGTTGCACAGACTGAGGCACAGAAACACAGAGGCGGTTCATGAGCTCTATCATGGTGAAGGCTATTTAAATCAATTAATACTTACCATGTTTCTGGCACTTACTCTCACTTATGTGTCTGTGGATGAGCTCGCATTGATCTGATTATGACGGGCTTGGCTTCAAGCTCCTGACTGGGTCTAGGTCTGCTCCACATGCTTCTAATCTACCTTGGCTCAGTGGTTGCCCAAGGCACACAAAGAACAATCCAACTGTGCAAGCATCTTTTGTGTCTGTGCTCAGAGTCGTACCTATTAACATCCTGTTGGCCAAGGGAGCAGCACTGCCAAACCCAAAGTTAAGTGGGTGTAACTCCACCCTTCATGAAGCCCAAGCAAGTCACAGAGTGGGGGATGGGGGCGGAGGAGTAATTATTTGCTGAGCAATAATATAAGCTACCACCGTCACCTATTTACGTGCAGGGCAAGGAATTCAAACTTATCTCCTTTTATTGTTTTAGTTAAATCGTATATGAACATAGGAATAATGTACTACCTTAAAAAATCTGCATTGTGAATCTTTAGTTTCATGGCAACAGCATGGAAGTTGGAGACAGATGACCAAATCCTGTCTCTGTGACTTCCTGAGGGTGGCTCTGTTGACAAATGAGTTGACCAGCCTAAACCTTAAGACCCTCATTATAAAATGCAGACAATCCTTCAGTCTGGCTTTCAGTGTTTCCATGAGGATGAAGTAAAGTACTTTGAAAACTGTAACGTGCCACCAAATTACTGTTGTTGTTTTTTTCTAATTAGCAGAATGAAAACCTTAGCCAAAACAACACTCGTGCTTTTTACAGAGGGAAAAGGGAGCTGTCCTGGTATAGGAACTTGGGTTGGAACCTTGACTCCATCAATTACTTGGCCTTTATGAACCTCTGTTTCCTTCTCTGTAAAACTCTGTAAAACCATCAGCTCTGCTTACCTCTAGTGTTTTGGAGACATCAAATGAAACAATGGATGAAAAACACTTCATAAACTGTAAAATGTCATGCCATGTGCAATGGGAACTCAGAGCATCATCTTCAGTGCCGTTAATGTTTATCTGTCATCTGAAAGAAGGGGAGTCACAGAGAATTACAGGTTCAAAATGGTTATTCTTTACATGCAGATATGGTTTTGAAAGAATAAGTAGTTTTTGAGATCAAAGTTTAAAGAAAATTGTGTCTTATAAATGCAGTAGAGGGGGCAACTTTTGGAGGAAAGTCAAAGGTTGATATTCTCTTCTGAGTAAAGGTAAGCAGAAGGGCTACAGAGGTGCCAAAGGGGCTGTTTTACAGGCATCTTATTACAGGGGACTCAGGGCATATTCCAACTGGCTTTTCTGTAGATCTTCAAAACCTCTGAGTTTAAACGAGGGAACTGAACTAAAGGGAGGGAGGTGAGGCCAGTGGTCAAGAGTGTGAGAAGATAGGTCTGGATTTATATCCCAGTTGTGTGTGGATTTATATCCCACAGCATGCTGCGGAGCGGTATGACCTTGGGAAAATTACTTAGCCTATCTGCTCCTGGGTCTTCTCATCTATACAATGGGATGAGCATCTGTGCCTAACTAACAGGAAGTGTTGAGCACCTCATGGGCGGTTAATATGGCCACCCAGCCCCTGGGACCTCAGGGTCATACCTGGCAGGCCTGAGGGAAGGCAGAAATAGAAGCTGATGTACTTTTTAGGAGTAAAATGCTTGACTGGTGGGGCCTCAGTGTGGACCATCGTATAGAATGATCCTCTATCTTTAAGAACTTGCTCTAAGTTCTGTTTAACCCCCTTGGACAGCCTTTAAATACCAACATGGTCAGACTGTATTCCAGGTCAATCACTAAATTAGAATTGCTGGGGGTTTTGTCCAGGCATTGGCATCTTCAAAACCCCACTCCCACCCCCAGGTGGTTCCCATGTGCAGACAGGCTGAGGACAACTGCTCTGGTGCCACAGGCAGCTTCCTCCTGTAGGACAGATTAACCTGGTGGTCAGGGATGCAGGGCTTTGGAAGTAGACACATCTGGGTCTGAATCTTGGCTCTGCTGCAAGTAGCTGTGGATCTCAAACCTCAGTTTTTTAATCTATAAGTGGAGACCACAGTCCTTACTTCATGAGGCTGGTGCAAATATGAAATGAAATAACAAATGTGACCTGACTGGCATATAATGAGAGTTCCAAAAATGGTGGCTACTGTTATTAAAAGAGGCCTTCTCTTCTCCCTTTAATTCATCTTCCTTTGATCTCACTCTACTCTCTACCATATTACCTGATTTTATTTCCAATGTAGCATATAAGAGAATCTGAAGTCATTTTTATTTATTTGTTTATTGTAATATAGGTACTATCATCACAAGGATATTATCTGTCCTGCTTGCCTCTGTGTTCCAAGTACCTAGAACAGTGCCTGGCACACAGTAGGTCTTCAATATACTTGATTGAATGAATGAATACATGAATGTTATCCATCTTTGGAAAGTCTAATTAAAATAGTCTCCCTTCCTGTTCAAGTGAGAGTTTTTAACTGTTGAGTTCCCCTTAGAAGAGATAATTGATTGCAACTGGAAAAACAATCTAGAAACTCAGGGTTATAGGCATAGTGTATTTCTGGAGAGACTTCTGGCAGACGGCTGCTTCTGAGAGCCCTTCTCCTTTCTCTGCCCTGGAGGCTGGAGAAAGCACACCTGCTTTTCTTTTTCTCCCAGATTGACTGCAGACGGGGAGATTCAGAAAAGGCTCCTCTCCCCACCAAATGAATTCCATCCCAGGTCACTGGGGGTAGTGGGGAGGTGGAAAGTGAGAAGCCTGCATTGTTCTCTCTCCCACCCTCTTCAGACAGATCTTCCACCTGTCCCCTCAGGAGCCTGCCTGTGTCTGTTGAACATTCACTCACCTTTTGCTAACCCTTTAGCTTTTCAGAGCAAACAAGCCTCTTAAAGAGGAAGAAATGCTTCCAGGCAGTTTATGTGAATACCTCAATGCAAAATTGACAAGTTTGTGCTCGTTGGTAAACTCAGGTGGGTTACTTCTATCGTTGATTTGAGCCAAAGAGATCGTTGATTTAAGCCAAAGAGAAGGAGGTGGGGGGTGGGAGTGAAGGCTGTTGAATAATCACAGTTTGAAGGTGGCTTCCACCAGTTGCTTAGACCACCAGCACACCACATGGTAGACGCTACACTTGGTCATGACTGAAACTCTAAGACAGCCCTTTCTTTCTTGAATCAAAGATTATAAACCTGGGAAGGACTTCAAAGTTGGCCTTGTGAAGTACAACCCCTTGAGTTTTACAAATGTGGAAACTGAGGCTCATAAGAGTTTAAACCACATGTGCAAAGTGCCCTAGCTGGTTACTGTGGACCCAAGACTGGAATCTTAGTCTTTCAACTCCTGGTTCACTCACTTGTCTATGACCCTACGTCTGCCCTCCTCATGTACTAAAAAAGAGCAGAGAGAGACAAGAGAGTTTGACATCTTGACTGAAACAGAATAAAGTTTCTGGATCTTCTAAAAACTGAAGGTGAAAAGTATGGAGAGAAAGGACAAGCGTTGGAGCAAAACAAACGGCCCAGGTGAATGAGTATCTGAACCTTGAAGTGACTTTCTGGTAAACCCAAGCAGGAGAGAGACTTTTTCCCTCCGTAAAACACCATCCAGGCTGTGTGGGAAAACATAGTTTATTGTTATTTGTTCCCTGTTACCTGGAGACCTCCTTGGGTATGGAGAATTTGTACTTGTTGGAAATTCAGTAGAACCTTCATTATTTCATTTGAGTGATTCTCTAGGAAGGTTGGGACCCAGGCAAGGATGTGATAAAGATACTGTGAGCTAATCCACGCTCTATGTTCACTGTCTTATGTTTTGCTTTCTTTACCTCACATTTCCCACCTAGATTTGCTGGTCTCTCGGGTCAATCATTTCTTCTGAGAAAATGCACTGTACTCTCTGTTACCCACACATTATTTAGTACGAAGCAGTTGTTTAGCTAAGTGCTTTTACAAAGTGCTCTAGAATCATTTTTGTGAGATATTCTTTACCAAGCCACCATGGAGAGCATTGAAACACAGACTCAGAGACAGTGGAAACCGCACAGCCTCACATCAATTTGTCATTCTAATCAACACCAAATTCAAGCTAATTAAATCTATGTTTTATGAGCTCTATTGATTCATGTTATTTTGGAGTCTATCAGAAAGGCGAATTTTATTGGTAAATTGTTGTTATGATTCCTGGAGTGAGACCATCTCATGATTCCTCTGATCCTTGGAAAATACAAATGACCAAAATTGACTCAAGAAGAACAGGAGGCTAGAATAGAGCAATAACTAGAGAGTAAGTTCAAATGCTATCAAAGAATTGCTTCTGAGAGAGACTTTAGCTCAGATTATTATTCCAAGGGATTTTTTTCAAAGTTTTAATGAAAATTCCCATTATGTATAAACTGTTCTGAAGCAAAGGAAGAAAACCATTGCAACTGATTTTTCAAGGCTAACATATTCCTGATACCAAAACCTGACAGAAATGGCGTTAAAAAAAGCTGCAAATTGATCTCACTCATGAATAATGAGAAGCAATAATTCTAAATAAAATACTAGTAAATTGAATCTAGTAATGTATGAAAGAATGATTCACCATGAACAAATAGAGCTTATTAAACATATGAAAAATGTTTTACTATAGAAAATCTACTGGTATAATAGGTCAAAGAAGAAAAAATATGACAATCCCTACAGATTTTGAAAAGCTAAAATTAGATATTCATTAATAATTCTTTGGAATCATAGCTTCCTAAGAATAGAGGGAATTTTCCTTAATTTGATATGGAAAAATCTAACTCAAATGAAAAGACAATGACACTTTTGAGGGTAAAAATATGGCATTCTCATTAATTCAAGAACAAGGGAGGAGGCTATCACCATTGGTACTTAATATTGTTCTAGAATCTCTGACAAATGCAATTGGTGATAAAGAATAAGTGCACTTATAGGAAAGAAGCATAAGAGGTATCATTTATCTGTGCATTACAGAAATGTCTACCAAGAACAAGTGAGCAAGTTCAAAATACACATTAAAGAAAATTTCATTTATAATAGAAAAATACTTAGAAAATATACAGCAAAAAGATTATATTCACAACAATAACAACAAGATACAAACTACCTAGGAGTATATTTACAGGGTAATTTGGGTCTATTTGAGAAGAAAATCTACAAAATTTCACTGACTGTCATAAAAGAAATGTGAATAGAAGGAGTGGTATTAGTGTATCCATGTGTTTGCTGATTCAATATTATAAAATTTTAATTTCCTTAAATTAACAGATAAGTTTTATGTAATTACAAAAGAGAGTCCAGATTATAATTCTCATTTTATTTTGGAGACAACGTTTGACAGAATGAATCTAAAGTTTATCTGGAATGGCAGTGGATAAAAATCCTCAAGAAAATTTGAAAAGCAGAAAGTAATAGAAACAGAAAGTAATGGAGGAGAATATTTGTGTTGCACAATATTAAAATACCTTATTTTTATAATAATAAAATGGTTTTATACCAGTGCAAAAATTGACAAACAGAGGTCTGGAAGGAAATAGAGTCCAAAAATTGCATGTAGAAAGGTGGCATTTCAGATCAGTAGGGAAAGGAAATTTTTTTTCCACAAAAGAGTCCTCAGAGAGTTGATTAATTATTTGAAAAAAATACCACAAAATAAATGATAATTTGATTAAAAATTGAGTATAAATATATCATCACATGATAGCTAGAGAAAGGTAAATATCTGAGTTTGAGACAGCAAATAATTTTTGTCTATTAAAGCATACTGGAAAAGACCGATTGTATTGGCTATAAAAATATAACAGCTTATGTATATAAAACAAAATGTCAAAATTAACTTTTTCAGAACACCATCCTTAGTCCACAATAGCCTTAACAACCTGAGTCAGAACTAGCTCAGTGTGAAAAGCCTTTGTCCTGGAACTTTACCAAAAATAATCAACAATTGTTGAACCTTATAATTTCCTGGGACAGCAGTAACAATAAGAGAAAACAATTTTAAACACTTAAGGTAAAGATGAAAAACTTAGAGGTGAAAACTGGAAGATGAGATGTCAATTGGGGGCTTTGAAAACCTCCAGCATATTACTGGAAATCTAGATTGTCACCTGCAGGAGAAGGGCTGTGTGCACACCCAGGAAAGACCTGAAAATGTCCTAATATTTCACTTCTGGCTGACCTGGAAGCCCTGCACAAGCAGGAAGTGAAGGCTAAGGCAGAGTTGTCAACAGTCCAAGTATTGAAGATATGCCTCAACATGCACACAAAGCTCCTTGACAATGGCTGGAGGACTTATTATTTTAAGGCATTTGAAGAATCCTTGCCCAATCATTAACTGACCTAAGCTAACCAAGCCAAGGCTTCAGTGGATACACAAAGCAAAGAATACAGACTTCACAGAATTCATTCATGAAAGTCACTAAACAAACAGCAATAACAACAACAAACAGCAGTGACAATGAACATTGTTGTAAACATAGCATAAAGAAAAAAGTATTCAAAAAGGAATTTCCCGGCAGTTACTAAAACATATAGATAAACCTTAAGTAAACTCCTGACTAGTATAAATGTACTGAGATAGCATAATCCAAATGGCAAGTTATCCCTAAAAGGTTTATATTCTATTTCAGTGCAGAAACCCAAGAGAAGGAGATGGCTGGAACACTTAAAATGATGAAGTCATCTCTGTTTTTAGAGACCAAATAGGGAGCAGTTGCTCTTGGATACAGAGCTCTGTACCAGTATTATATCAGTTCTAATACTTAGATGTGAGTCCTTTCCTGTGAAGCCACTTGGACTGAAAAACCTCCTTGAAGTGAAAAGGATTGGGCAAAGCAGAAGAGGGAGAAGAGAAATAGCCCTGGACCTCTGATCCCTATGCTTCATTAATAGCCTGATTAGGAGAGAAGGAGAGTTAATAACAGAGCTAATCTGGTGTAAACTATAGCTAGAATTGTACATTTGAATTTGTAGCATATTAGCTAATGATTTATTAGTAAGTTTCATCAAGTTCATTCTATACTGTACATTGGGCTCTTCTCAATTATTTACTTTATCTTTATGAAATTGCCCCTCACCTGGCTTTTTTTTTTGCGGTACGCAGGCCTCTCACTGTTGTGGCCTCTCCCGTTGTGGAGCACAGGCTCTGGACGCGCAGGCTCCGCGGCCATGGCTCATGGGCCCAGCCACCCCGCGGCATGTGGGATCCTCCCGGACCGGGGCACGAACCCGCGTCCCCTGCATCGGCAGGCAGACTCTCAACCACTGCGCCACCAGGGAAGCCCCATCACCTGCCTTTTTTTCCATCATAGTAAACTGAATGGTATTTTTCAATTTCTGTTTTTTTTTTCTCTCTTCCTGATCACTAAATGTTCTTTTTCTTCTGTAGACTCTTTTTGAGTAACCTCATTCAATTTCCTTGCTTTGAATACCAGTCTATATCTTGATGGTTCTCAAGTGTATATGTGCAGCCTCATCCTCCCACATTTGCCTCTTAAACAGTCACACTTGATATCCAATAGATATGTAACTCTTGACATGTCTAAAACAGAATTATTAATTCCTATCCTACCAAATCCACTTCCCTATTTCAGTAAATGGCACCACCAGTCACCCAGTTTCTCAGATCAAAGATCTAAGAGTAATCCTTTATTTCTCTCTTTTCTCACATCCACATCAGTAAATCCTGTTGCCTGCCTCCACAGTGACTCTTTTCTCTCCGTCGGCATTGCTACAACTCTAACTTATCTGCCACCATCTCTTACCCTGATCGCTATAAAATATCGGCTGGTTCAACCTCTTGAAAATTGTTTAGATGCATCTGCTCAATCAGAATAAATCATATCCCACGACCCAGCAGTTCAACTCCTGTATACATACTCAGCAGAAATGCATACATACACCCACTGAAGGACATGAACTAGAATGTCATTATTCAAAATAGCCCCAAATTGGAAACTATCCAAATGTCCATCTACAGCAAAATGGATAAATTAACTTATGGTGTAATCACAAGATTTTATACTATACTGCAGTGAAAATGAATAATTCATGACTATGTACAATAATATGGATAAATCCCATAAACACAAGGTCAAGCTAAAGAAAATTGACAATAATGAGGATATACAATATGATTACATACATATATAGTACAAAATACGGAAAACTAAGTTAGGCTTTTAAAAGTCAGGATATCCTTGAAAAGTGTGTGTGTGGGGGGTGGGTGGTGAGAAGAAAGAATTCCAGGGTACTGGTGACATGACATTTCTTGATTTGGGTGCTAGTTACATTGGAATGTTCCATTTGTGAAAATTTATCAACCTGAGTACTCGTGTGCATTTTCTGTAGGTGTATTATATTTTAATTCAAACTTAAACATTTTTTTCCTAAAAAATAATTCACAGACATAAATGTAAGACATAAAGCTGTAAGATTCTTAGAGGAAAACATAGACATATATCTTCATGACCTTGGATTAGACAATAGTTTTTAAAATATGACACCAGGAGACTTCCGGGAAGATGGCGGAAGAGTAAGACGCGGAGATCACCTTCCTCCCCACAGATACACCAGAAATACATCTACGCGAGGAACAACTCCTACGGAGCACCTACTGAACGCTGGCAGAAGACCTCAGACCTCCCAAAAGGCAAGGAAGCCCCCACGTACCTGGTTAGGGCAAAAGAAAAAACTAAACAGAGACAAAAGGATAGGGACGGGTCCTGCACCAGCGGGAGAGAGCTGTGAAGGAGGAAAAGTGTCCACACACTAGGAAGCCCCTTCGCGGGTGGAGACTTCGGGAGGCAGAGTGGGGGAGCTTGGGAGCCGCGGAGGAGAGCACAGCAACAGGGGTGCGGAGGGCAAAGCGGACAGATTCCAGCGCAGAGGATCGGGCCGACCGGAACTCACCAGCCGAGAGGCTTGTCTGCTCGCCCGCCGGGGCGGGCGGGACTGGCAGCTGAGGCTCCGGCTTTTGTCGGAGCGCCGGGAGAGGATTGAGGTTGGCGGCGTGAACACAGCCTGCAGGGCGTTAGTGCACCGCGGCTAGCCGGGAGAGAGTCCGGGGAAAAGTCTGGACCTGCCGAAGAGGCAAGAGACTTTTACGTCCCTTTTTGTTTCCTGGTGCACGAGGAGAGGGGATTAAGAACGCTGCTTGAGAGAGCTCCAGGGACGGGCGCGAGCCGCGGCTAAAAGTGCGGAGCCCAGAGACAGACATGAGACGCTAAGGCCGCTGCTGCTGCCACCAGGAGGCCTGTGTGCGAACACAGGTCACTAGCCACATGCCCTTCCGGGGAGCCTGTGCAGCCCGCCACTGCCAGGGTCCCGGGATCCAGGGACAACTCCCCCGGGAGAACGCACGGCGCGCCTCAGGCTGCAACGTCACGCCGGCCTCTGCCGCCGCAGGCCCGCCCCACACTCCGTGACCCTCCCTGCCCCCCGGCCTGAGTGAGCCAGAGCCTCCGAATCAGCGGCTCCTTTAACCCCGTCCTGTCTGAGCAAAGAACAGACGCCCTCCGGCGACCTACACGCACAGGCGGGGCCAAATCCAAAGCTGAGCCCCTGGGAACTGTGAGAACAAAGAAGAGAAAAGGAAATCTCTCCCAGCAGCCTCAGGAGCAGCGGATTAAAGCTCCACAATCAACTTGATATACCCTGCATCTGTGGAATACCTGAATAGACAACGAATCATCCCAAATTAAGGAGCCCTGTGGATGAAAGGCTCTTGGTGCTGCAGCCAGGAGTCAGTGCTGTGCCTCTGAGGTGGGAGAGCCAACTTCAGGACACTGGTCCACAAGAGGCCTCCCAGCTGCACATAATATCAAACAGCAAAAATCTCCGAGAGATCTCCATCTCAACGCCAGCACCCAGCTTCACTCAACGACCAGCAAGCTACAGTGCTGGGCATCCTATGCCAAACAACTAGCAAGACAGGAACACAACCCCACCCATTAGCAGAGAGGCTGCCCAAAATCATAATAAGTCTACAGACACCCCAAAACACACCACCAGACGTGGACCTGCCCACCAGAAAGACAAGATCCAGCCTCATCCACCAGAACACAGGCACTAGTACCCTCCACCAGGAAGCCGACACAACCCACTGAACCAACCTTAGCCACTGGGGACAGACACAAAAAACAACAGGAACTACGAACCTTCAGCCTGCAAAAAGGAGACCCCAAACACAGTAAGATAAGCAAAATGAAAAGACAGAAAAACACACAGCAGATGAAGGAGCAAGATAAAAACCCACCAGACCTAACAAATGAAGAGGAAATAGGCAGTCTACCTGAAAAAGAATTCAGAATAATGATAGTAAGGTTGATCCGAAATCTTGGAGATAGAATGGACAATAGAATGGACAAATTGCAAGAATCAGTTAACAAGGACCTAGAAGAACTAAAGATGAAACAAGCAACGATGAACAACACAATAAATGAAATTAGAAGTACTCTAGATGGGATCAATAGCAGAATAACTGAGGCAGAAGAACGGATAAGTGACCTGGAAGATAAAATAGTGGAAATAACTACTGCAGAGCAGAATAAAGAAAAAAGAATGAAAAGAACTGAGGACAGTCTCAGAGACCTCTGGGACAACATTAAACGCACCAACATTCGAATTATAGGGGTTCCAGAAGAAGAAGAGAAAAAGAAAGGGACTGAGAAAATATTTGAAGAGATTATAGTTGAAAACTTCCCTAATATGGGAAAGGAAATAGTTAATCAAGTCCAGGAAGCACAGAGGGTCCCATACAGGATAAATCCAAGGAGAAATACGCCAAGACACATATTAATCAAACTGTCAAAAATTAAATACAAAGAAAACATATTAAAAGCAGCAAGGGAAAAACAACAAATAACACACAAGGGAATCCCCATAAGGTTAACAGCTGATCTTTCAGCAGAAACTCTGCAAGGCAGAAGGGAGTGGCAGGACATATTGAAAGTGTTGAAGGAGAAAATCCTGCAACCAAGATTACTCTACCCAGCAAGGATCTCATTCAGATTTGATGGAGAAATTAAAACCTTTACAGACAAGCAAAAGCTGAGAGAGTTCAGCACCACCAAACCAGCTCTACAACAACTGCTAAAGGAACTTCTCTAGGCAAGAAACACAAAAGAAGGAAAAGACCTACAATAACAAACCCAAAACAATGAAGAAAATGGGAATGGGAACACACATATCGATAATTACCTTAAATGTAAATGGACTAAATGCTCCCACCAAAAGACACAGATTGGCTGAATGGATACAAAAACAAGACCCATATATTTGCTGTCTACAAGAGACCCACTTCAGACCTAGAGACACATACAGACTGAAAGTAAGGGGATGGAAAAAGGTATTTCATGCAAATGGAAACCAAAAGAAAGCTGGAGTAGCAATTCTCATATCAGACAAAATAGACTTTAAAGCAAAGACTATTAAAAGAGACAAAGAAGGACACTACATAATGATCAAGGGATCGATCCAAGAGGAAGATATAACAATTGTAAATATTTATGCACCCAACATAGGTGCACCTCAATACATAAGGCAAATACTGACAACCATAAAAGGGGAAATCGACAGTAACACATTCATAGTAGGGGACTTTAACACCCCACTTTCACCAATGGACAGATCATCCAAAATGAAAATAAATAAGGAAACACAAGCTTTAAATGATACATTAAACGAGATGGAGTTAATTGATATTTATAGGACATTCCATCCAAAAACAACAGAATACACATTTTTCTCAAGTGCTCATGGAACATTCTCCAGGATAGATCATATCTTGGGTCACAAATCAAGCCTTGGTAAATTTAAGAAAATTGAAATTGTATCAAGTATCTTTTCCGACCACAACGCTATGAGACTCGATATCAATTACAGGAGAAGATCTGTAAAAAATACAAACACATGGAGGCTAAACAATACACTACTTAATAACGAAGTGATCACTGAAGAAATCAAAGAGGAAATCAAAAAATACCTAGAAACAAATGACAATGGAGACACGACGACTCAAAATCTATGGGATGCAGCAAAAGCAGTTCTAAGAGGGAAGTTTATAGCAATACAATCTTACCTTAAGAAACAGGAAACATCTCGAATAAACAACCTAACCTTGCACCTAAAGCAATTAGAGAAAGAAGAACAAAAAAACCCCAAAGTTAGCAGGAGGAAAGAAATCATAAAAATCAGATCAGAAATAAATGAAAAAGAAATGAAGGAAACGATAGCAAAGATCAATAAAACTAAAAGCTGGTTCTTTGAAAGGATAAACAAAATTGATAAACCATTAGCCAGACTCATCAAGAAAAAAAGGGAGAAGACTCAAATCAATAGAATTAGAAATGAAAAAGGAGAAGTAACAACTGACACTGCAGAAATACAAAAGATCATGAGAGATTACTACAAGCAACTCTATGCCAATAAAATGGACAACCTGGAAGAAATGGACAAATTCTTAGAAAGGCACAACCTACCAAGACTGAATCAGGAAGAAATAGAAAATATGAACAGACCAATCACAAGCACTGAAATTGAAACTGTGATTAAAAATCTTCCAACAAGCAAAAGCCCAGGACCAGATGGCTTCACAGGCGAATTCTATCAAACATTTAGAGAAGAGCTATCACCTATCCTTCTCAGACTCTTCCAAAATATAGCAGAGGGAGGAACACTCCCCAACTCATTCTACGAGGCCACCATCACCCTGATACCAAAACCAGACAAGGATGTCACAAAGAAAGAAAACTACAGGCCAATATCACTGATGAACATAGATGCAAAGATACTCAACAAAATACTAGCAAACAGAATCCAACAGCACATTAAACGGATCATACACCATGATCAAGTGGGGTTTATTCCAGGAATGCAAGGATTCTTCAATATACGCAAGTCAATCAACGTGATACACCATATTAACAAATTGAAGGAGAAAAACCATATGATCATCTCAATAGATGCAGAAAAAGCCTTTGACAAAATTCAACACGCATTTATGATAAAAACCCTGCAGAAAGTAGGCATAGAGGGAACTTTCCTCAACATAATAAAGGCCATATATGACAAACCCACAGCCAACATCGTCCTCAATGGTGAAAAACTGAAAGCATTTCCACTAAGATCAGGAACAAGACAAGGTTGCCCACTCTCACCACTCTTATTCAACATAGTTTTGGAAGTTTTAGCCACAGCAATCAGAGAAGAAAAGGAAATAAAAGGAATCCAAATCGGAAAAGAAGAAGTAAAGCTGTCACTGTTTGCAGATGACATGATACTCTACATAGAGAATCCTAAAGATGCTACCAGAAAACTACTAGAGCTAATCAATGAATTTGGTAAAGTAGCAGGATACAAAATTAATGCACAGAAATCTCTGGCATTCCTATACACTAAGGATGAAAAATCTGAAAGTGAAATCAAGAAAACACTCCCATTTACCATTGCAACAAAAAGAATAAAATACCTAGGAATAAACCTACCTAAGGAGACAAAAGACCTGTATGCAGAAAATTATAAGACACTGATGAAAGAAATTAAAGATGATACAAATAGATGGAGAGATATACCATGTTCTTGGATTGGAAGAATCAACAGTGTGAAAATGACTCTACTACCCAAAGCAATCTACAGATTCAATGCAATCCCTATGAAACTACCACTGGCATTTTTCACAGAACTAGAACAAAAAAATTCACAATTTGTATGGAAACACAAAAGACCCCGAATAGCCAAAGCAATCTTGAGAACGAAAAATGGAGCTGGAGGAATCAGGCTTCCTGACTTCAGACTATACTACAAAGCTACAGTAATCAAGACAGTATGGTACTGGCACAAAAACAGAAATATAGATCAATGGAACAGGATAGAAAGCCCAGAGATAAACTCACGCACATATGGTCACCTTATCTTTGACAAAGGAGGCAGAAATGTACAGTGGAGAAAGGACAGCCTATTCAATAAGTGGTGCTGGGAAAACTGGACAGCTACATGTAAAAGTATGAGATTAGATCACTCCCTAACACCATACACAAAAATAAGCTCAAAATGGATTAAAGACCTAAATGTAAGGCCAGAAACTATCAAACTCTTAGAGGAAAACATAGGCAGAACACTCTATGACATAAATCACAGCAAGGTCCTTTTTGACCCACCTCCTAGAGAAATGGAAATAAAAACAAAAGTAAACAAATGGGACCTAATGAAACTTAAAAGCTTTTGCGCAGCAAAGGAAACCATAAAGAAGACCAAAAGACAACCCTCAGAATGGGAGAAAATATTTGCAAATGAAGCAACTGACAAAGGATTAATCTCCAAAATTTATAAGCAGCTCATGCAGCTTAATAACAAAAAAACAAACAACCCAATCCAAAAATGGGCAGAAGACCTAAATAGACATTTCTCCAAAGAAGATATACAGATTGCCAACAAACACATGAAAGAATGCTCAACATCACTAATCATTAGAGAAATGCAAATCAAAACTACAATGAGATATCATCTCACACCAGTCAGAATGGACATCATCAAAAAATCTAGAAACAATAAATGCTGGAGAGGGTGTGGAGAAAAGGGAACACTCTTGCACTGCTGGTGGGAATGTGAATTGGTTCAGCCACTATGGAGAACAGTATGGAGGTTCCTTAAAAAGCTACAAATAGAACTACCATATGACCCAGCAATCCCACTACTGGGCATATACCCTGAGAAAACCATAATTCAAAAAGAGTCATGTACCAAAATGTTCATTGCAGCTCTATTTACAATAGCCCAGAGAGGGAAACAACCTAAGTGTCCATCATCGGATGAATGGATAAAGAAGATGTGGCACATATATACAATGGAATATTACTCAGCCATAAAAAGAGACAAAATTGAGCTATTTGTAATGAGGTGGATAGACCTAGAGTCTGTCATACAGAGTGAAGTAAGTCAGAAAGAGAGAGACAAATACCGTATGCTAACACATATATATGGTATTTAAGAAAAAAAAAAAATGTCATGAAAAACCTAGGGGTGAAACAGGAATAAAGACACAGACTTACTAGAGAATGGACTTGAGGCTATGGGGAGGGGGAAGGGTAAACGGTGACAAAGCGATTAAAAAAAAAAAAATGGAGAGGTGGGAAATGCTGGTGTTCATTTGATTATTATTCTTTAAACTGTGCATTTATGTTTTTATACCCTGATTTGTATGTATGATATATTTTAAAATAAAAAGACATTTAATTCCCTCCCCCCCAAAAAAAAAAATAAATAAAAGTAATTATTAAAAAAAAAAAATGACACCAAAAGCACAGGCACACAAGAGAAAAATACAGATAAATTAGATTTAATCAAAACTTAAAAATTTTGTGCTTTAAAAGACACAATTATAAAGTGAGAAGACAATCCATAGAATGGGAGAAAATATTTGCAAATCATATACCTGATCAGAGACTTACATCAGTATATAAAGGATGTACTACTCTACAGTAAAAACAATCCAATTTAAAAATGGACAAAGGATTTGAATAAATCTTTCTCAAAGAATATATACAGATGGCCAATAAACACATAAAAGATGTTCAACATTATTCATTAGGAAAATGCAAATCAAAACACAATGGGAGGGGCTTCCCTGGTGGCGCAGTGGTTGAGAGTCTGCCTGCCGATGCAGGGGACATGGGTTCGTGCCCCAGTCCGGGAAGATCCCACATGCCGCGGAGCGGCTGGGCCCGTGAGCCATGGCAGCTGGGCCTGCACTTTCGAAGCCTGTGCTCCGCAACGGGAGAGGCCACAACAGTGAGAGGCCCGCGTACCGCAAAAAACAAAAACAAAAACAACCCACAATGGGATACAACTTCACACCACAGATGGTTATAGAGTAAAAAATATAATATTGTATAACGATGAAATAACAAGTATTGGTGAGGATTTGGATGAATTAGAACATTGCTGGTGAGAATGTAAGATGGTGCAGTCACTTTGGAAACCAGTTTGGCTGCTCATCAAAAAGTTAAATACATGACCCAGCAATTCCACTCCTGAGTATATATGCAAGGTAACTGAAAACATATGCCCACACAAAATCTTGTGAAAAAATGTTCATAGTAGCATTATTCCTAATAACCCAAAGTTCAAACAACCCAAATGTCCATTCAATGATGAATGAATAAATAAAATGTGGTATGTCCATACAATGAAATCGCATTCAGTCATAAAAAGAAATGAAGTACTTATACATGCAACAGCATGGATAAGCCTTGAAAACATTATGCCAAGTAAAAGAAGCCAGATGAAAGAATAAATATTGTATGATTCCATTTATGTGAAATGCACAAATAGGTAATTCTATAGAAATAGAAAGTGGTTGCCAGGGGGTAGAGAGAAAAGAGTATGGGGAGTGACTCTTGGTACAGGATTTACTTTGGGTGGGTGATGAAAATGTTCTGAAATTAGTGGTGATAGTTCCCCAACTCTGAGTTTATTTTGCGTATGAATTTTACCTCAACAAATATGTTACTTTAAAAATATCCCATGAGATATATTCCTTTGGGTGAATAAATTATCAATTAAAAAAAGAAAGATAATAACCAGGGTTGACAAAGACGTGGTGAAACAGTCATTCCTACATGTTGCTTCTTGGAGTTCTGAAGAGTATTTTTCCACATGTATCAATAACAATAAAAATATTATGCGCTCTCATGCAGTATTTGTATATGATATTCTATGTAAATGATCAAAGGGTTAGACCCCCTCATGCCACATTTTGTCTAAGTGTGTTCATTGAAAAATTGAAAATAATATGTATGATTTTTTGGAGGAAAATTGGCAAAGTAATTTTGCATATGCTGCTAAGGTAGAGCTCTATGTGATCATTAAAATCAAACGGTTGAAGAATATTTAATGACTTAGTAAAGTGCTTGTAATGTAATGTTAAGTGAGAAAAAAAGCAGCATACAGAAGTTTCTGCTTCTTATTTGTAAGAGAGATAGAGATAGAGATAGAGATGTGTGTGTTTGCGAGACAGAGAGAGAGAAAGAGAAAAGTGAAGCTGATACAAAGTACTTAAAGGAGACTTCCAGTCACCCCAGAACTGATGAGTGCATCTCAATATAAGAAACTGAAAAATGGGCAAAATAAAGAAAATACTCTAGGCATAGTCTGTGTAACACAATAAAGAAGAGCTGTTAGATGCTGTGTTTTATACTTCATATTCTACTACGGTGCCTATTATTGGATTTCTTTCCCCAACTTCACTCAATTCAGTTCAATTAAACAAATATTTACTAAATACCTACTAAATGGAAGACCTTGATCTGGGTGTCATAGCAAAAGTAAAGACGAATATGTAAGTCAGTAAGAGAAGCTTTGACCACTGGTCCAAGCAATGTAAGAAGACGGATAAGAGGATAAGAAAGGGGATAAAGATAACGTAAGGGTGAAGATGAGGTTGAAGTGCAGGTGCAGTTGTGAAAGAAAGGAAAGATGGTTGTAGCTTCAGTCCTTTGGAACATTTCTGAGGGTTGATGAGACTGTCATTATGGCCTGCCCATTTCCCAAAATAGAGAAATAGCTGATAGAGCAGAGGAGGTGAAGGCACTTTTAGAACATTGCACTTGGATGCTGAAGTCATGGGGATGAAGAGAGATGAATTAGGAAGGAAGGCTGTGCACTTGCTGTGGAAATCTAAGCACCTGGCGTGTATTAGGTATTTAATAGATACCTGCTGAATGAATGAATGAACTGCAAGTGTAGAAGAGGATAGATAAAATTGGGGAGAAATTATAAATAGATCACATGGACCTTCTAGAGCAGGGGTCCGCAACCCCCAGGCCACAGATCAGGCTGCATGGCAGGAGGTGAGCGGCGGGCAAGTGAGTGAAGCTTCATCTGTATTTATAGCCGCTCCCCATCGCTCGCATTACCACCATCACTCCACTTCCTGTCAGTGTTATGGTGAGTTGTATAATTATTTCCTTATATATTACAATGTAATAATAATAGAAATAAAGTGCACGGTAAATGTAACGTGCTTGAATCATCCTGAAACCATCCCCCATCGCAGCCCATGGAAAAATTTTCTTACATGAAACCGGTTCCTGGTGTCAAAAAGGTTGGGGACTGCTGTTCTAGTGGGAGGTTTGTTGAGGGACAGTGAGAGTCCAAAGGGTTGGGAGCTAGGTGCATCCTAACTCCTGTGGGCCTGAAGAAGGAGGAGAAACAACTTTTCCCACCAGGAAGGTTTGTCAGGGACTGGTGGAGTCAGGGGTTGGTTAAGGTGAGGAAGTTGGGAAGAACCTTAGAGAAGAAAGCGAAGATGGAGAGCTGTCATGGGGATCCCAGGAAGGACCTTATTCCAGGGTGATCTAGAGTAAAGATGGAGGTGAATAACTGCATGGGGGCATGGAGAGAGGATGGGGGGAGATAAAGGGAAGGAACTGGGGAAACTAGCATGAAAGAAACAAAGCTGGAAGCTAAGCCTGGAAGTAGGCAGAGGGTCAAATAAGAAGAACTAAAATAAATTCTCACATCTCTTGATCTACATCCTGAGAGCTTGTTTGGTTGTATAAGGCCTTGTAACATCTCCATTAGGAATGGAATGGGATGACCAATCATGATGCCTTTTTTCTAAGAAGTTGGGCTTGTGCTTTGAAACAATAACAATAATAAAAGTATAGCTTATCTCATGACCCCCCTTTACTTGTGCTGCCCACCCCCTAACCCCCCTCCCCTTTGGCAACCCCTGATCTGGTCTCTGTATCTATGAGTTTTGTTTGTTCATTTGTTTTGGTTTTTAGATTTCACATATAAGTGATATCATACAGTATTTGTCTTTGAATTATTTCACTTAGCATAATACCCTCAAGTTCATTCATGTTGTTGTCAATGGCAAGATTTCATTCTTTTTTATGGCTGAGTAGAATTCCTTTAGATATTTATGTGTGTGTATATATATATATATATATATATATATACACACACACACACACACACATATATATATATATATATATATATATATAGTCTTCATTTATTCATCCACTGATGGACACAGGTTGTTTCTACATGGTGACTATAGTCAATAACACTGTACTGCATATTTGAAAGTTGCTAAGAGAGTAAATCTTAAAAGTTCTTATCGAGAAAAAAATTTTGTAACTTTGTATGGTGACATATGGTAACTAGACTCAGTGGTGATCATTTTGCAGTGTATACAAATATTGAATCACTGTGTTGCACATCTAAAGCTAATATAATGTTAAATGCCAAATTAATTATATCTTAATTTTTAAAAGTATAGCTTATACTTGCAAAGCATTTACTCAGTGCCGGACACTGTTCTAACATGTTACATATGTTAATTCATTTAATCTTCTCAATAATTCCACTGAGGTAGATACTATCAACAGCCTCATTTTATAGATGAGATTACACAGTTAGGTTAAAAGTTTGCCCAAGATTCTACAGCTGGCAAATGGAGGAGTTGAGAATTTAACTTGGCCACTCTGGTGCTAGAATCTATGCTCTCATTTCTCTGCTATTCGGTCTCTCCAAGGTTATGCAGAAGTATTATTATCCTGTGACAATCTCTCATATATCAGTAAATCAATGGGCTCTAAAGATATCACTAAGTAGCTGCAGTGATATTCCTGAGATCACTGTGTGGTTTATTTATTTGTCACAGACAAAATTTGAACTGATTTACCTAGTAAGTATTTTTCCCAATGTCAGTTTAGAATCAGAAAATTAGAGGGTAATGGATGAAGGTTGGAGACGAGCACCATTGCAATAGCAAGAAATGACGATTAAAGGCAAAATAGAAGACATGAAAAATGAAGAAGTAAAAAATACAAACACTTGAAAACTTCCTGGATAAATCACATGAAATGCAAAGTGAGGCCCTGGTGATGGGTTGGAAGGAGACAAAGAACATAGCTCAGTGCTCTCTAAGAAATCAGTAGGTGGCTGTGGTGGGTTGAGCAGCGAAAGAGAGCCTAGCAAAGAGCTTGGAACAGGATGAACCAGGACAGAGAGGCAGAAGAAATTCTTAAGAAGGTCTACCATCCGATTCTGATTGACACGCTTTCTGTAATGTTAAGCTCCTCTGCGGACTCAAGCCTTCGGTAAAGTCTAATACATACACTAGAGCCTGTGTGATTACATTTTCAGCCGATGACTTGGAGAACATTCAAGGGAGGCTAAACCCAATGAGATCAAGAATTCAGTGGAAGCAGAAGGTTGGCACCAAGAGTGGGTGAACATGAGAATTTGCAGACTCTGTAATTTCACAGAAATCTTAGTTAGGGCAGTCGTTTTGCATAGAACGTGGGATACGTGGCTTAAGTTAATTTTCCAGAGATCTGAAAGGACAAGGAGATCTTGGCTCCATCTGACTTGTCCTCCTTGGTCTTTATTAGATTAGTTTTGACTGTGGGCATCTGTGCTGGTGAGTGGAAGTACAGTGAGGGATAGGGAGAGTATATAAGATTAGGAGAAGTAATCATAGGCCACATTCTGTAAGATCTTGTCCATGACAAAGGGTATGAGATTTGCTTTTTCCCTAAGTACAAGGGGAAGGTATTGGAGACTTTCTGGCAGAGGAGAGACCCTACTTGTGCTATGTTTTAAGAGGATCACGCAGGCTGCCTTGTGGAGGTGTTCAGGAGTGGAATCAGGAAGACTGGTTAGGAGGCTATTATAGTCAATCAAGTGAGAGAAGGTGGGGAACTTGGAGTAAGGTGCTGGCAGAGAAGGTGGTCTGATTCAGGGTATATTTTGGATTTGGACTCGATAGGATCCACTGATGGACTAGAAATTGTAATAAAGAGAAAGAGAGATGATGCCTAGAGTTTTGACTTTAGCAAGTGGGTGGAGAGAGGCTGCATTTGCTATGAATGGAAAACCAGGAGAAGAGGGGGCTTTGTTTAAAAAAATGTGTTTTATTCATGGTAAGAGGACAGGCTACTTTTCCAATCTGGTGTATCTGCGGGGAGGAAGGTGATCTCCGCGTCTTACTCTTCTGCCATCTTCCCAGCCCCCCCCCTACTTTTCCAATCTGGATGTGAGCTAAGGACTTGGGAATAGAGTGGAGACCAAAAGAACAATAAAAGAATGTATTAGAGAGACCTCCTCAAAAGAAAGAATGGAAGAGACTACAGGGTGAGTAATGTGAGGGACGGCCATGCAGGGAAGGGAAGGGAGTCACACTCAGCTATTCACAGTTACTGCGTAGGCCAAACTCTTTTGCCTGAAGAAGGATCTGGGCTTAGAGAGGTTAAAGGATTTGTCTAAGGCCGGCTAGTCAGGGCAGACTTGACATCGGAACCCACGTGTCCTGACCCCCTCTGTTAGGCAGCGGGAGTTGATAGCTACTGAAGACCCACAGGTGTTGGTGTTGAGCCTGGGCTTCACAGGCTTTTCTAATTCAATACTTGTTAACGACCCTAGGCCCCGAGAGTGCTACCATCTATCTCACTTTTTAGATAAGGAAATTGAGTCGTAGAGAGATAGGTAACTTGTTCCTTGTGCAAACACATGCAATAAGTGAAATTTCTAGATGAAGAGTCAAATAATTTCAGACCTTAGAGATGTCCAGCTTCCTCATTATAGATCAGGAATCCAGTCCCCAGAGAGGTAAAGTAACTTGCCTATGATTCCTCAACAGTAGAGCTAGGATTTGAACCTAGGTGTCATGACTCTCTGCTCAGTGTTTAAAATCACTGGATTTCTAAATAGAATTTTTCCAGATATTTGTTTAAAGGGTCATGTTGGAGAGAATTGAACATATTATTAAAGCCAATATAGATTGCATTTCCTAATTTCCCTAAGTTTACTGTATTTTATAACATCATAGGAGGAGACTTTAATAATTTTTATAATATCAGAGTGCTTACTACCTAATAACCCGGTCCTAGTCTATGCGTTGAAAAATTGATTTTGTGATGATTCTTTCCTGTGTCTAATCAGGTCAATAAATTAAACGTATAGGTCTGTTATTCTAGGTCATTCTTTTTCCCCTACAAAGAGCTTTAGCCATTGCCCCTTTCCATATATTACTCTGAAGCTTTCGTTCGCCTATTCAGAATCTAACATCTGAAGCTCTTTGCTGCACACCAATGACCTCCCTTCCACAACCCCGCTCGCTATGATTGCCTTTATTGTTTCCAAAGACAATGCACTGTGATAACTATTTCCTTTTAGATGCTGCTTCTGATCTCTGATTGACAAAATGCGATATTTGAGAGTTCCAGAATATCCTGATCAGATTCCTGATCCTGGGCCACATTTGCAGTTTGGAGAACTATATTAACTATGCCAGAAAAGCGCATTCTTCCAACGATTTCCAAATTTACTCCAGAGTTATCTAGGATAAAAATAAAGTTTCCAGACCATGCACATCCAAGATGAAACATTATTATTTAGAACATGTGTTTGGTTCTTTAAAAGAAATAAATTGGGGGTGATTTGAGTACAAATCCTGCTACCGTGGTTTCCTATTTAAACTAAGCACATTAGCTTCCCTTTTCAAACATACCACTCAATTTCAGCCCTGCTCCGATCATAAGAAATGGGGAAAAGAAGTATCTACCTTTTAAAATACGTGCCAATCATACACTTGGCAACTTGACATGCTGTTTCCAAATACTGTTACTTCACCTTTGAGCTGTTATCAGCACCAGTGATTAATTAATGGATTATTTACTAAAGTTAGTTTCCTTTCTTCTCTCCTGCAAAAGATGCAGGAGACAAGTGAAGAAAAGCCAGACATGTGTATTCCATTTGAAAACCATGATTAAAAAGTTTAAAATTTCAAACCAACGGAAGAAACTGTTTTATTTTAACACTCTGGAAGGTTTCAGTGAACTCCATTATTTTCACTCACTATTTGCTTGAATAATTTAGGCAAGAAAGCTAAATTATACATAAAGTGTACAGTTAGAAGAAAAAGTTCATGCACAGCCCTAGGCTATAGCCTCCCCTAATGATGTCTGAAGTCAGTGAAAAGAACTAGTTAGACTGAGAGTAATTTCTCAGGGTTTAATTTTTTTTTCTTAAAGCAATAATGTTCTTATAAAAACCTGACAAATAATACACTAAAAGAAAAGCCACAAAAGAGAGTTTCCAGTTAAGTCCTTAGCCCCTGTATATTTTCATTTAATTTCATGTAAAAGTTGGCTTTCCACACACCACAATAGATGATCATTGGCAGCCTTGAGTGATTTGATCCAACAAAGAAAATACACGTCTTGATTCAACAGAGTTGCTATTTGGCCTCATCAGAATTCTGAAGTTACAGAGTTAAAAGGAGATGCTTCAGGCTGAGAGACAAACTTGAAATCTTCTGTAGAAAGGGGATCGGCACCCACTCAGTGTACCATCATTTGAGCAAGTAGTTGTCACTTGCTAGGGTATTGTACTTGAGGAGCAATCTGTATCATTAAACATTTACAGATTCACTAAAATGTTCACATCCCCTTTAAGTGTAACAAAGAGAATCCGACGGCTGTAAGACGACAGAATATCAAAATGATACTGTAGTCACCTTTGATTCCTGAGCTGCCTTTGTTTCTTTTCTTAAAGTTACACAATTGTAGAATTTGAAGAATCCAGTTCAGTCCCTTCATTTTACAGATGAAGAACCTGAGACCCAGAGAGGGGAAGTGATGAGCTCAAGGCTATGCAGCTAAGGCATTTGTTCATTCATTCCCCAATGTTTATACACTTGGAGAGAGAGAAAGGAATTCCAAACAGAGAGACCAGCCATATGTAAAGGTAAAAAGGTGGGAACCAGCATGATTCCTTGGGGGAAAAAGAGGTGCCAATTATTGTCTGGGCATCTCTTCCCCCACCCCTACTTCTAAGAAAATTTCCACCCTGGCCATAAGCTGGTGGGGAAGGGCACAGAGAGTCTGGGGTCAGATTGCCTGAGACTGACTCTGACTGTGCCTTGTAATAGCTGTAAGACTATAGGCAGTTCACTTACCTGTCTCTGATTTATTTTCTCCAACAGTAAAATGATGATGGAAACAATAGAACCTACTTCTTAGGGTTGTTTTGAATGGAGAGTAATGCATATAAAGGGTTTATGGACAATGTCTAGCAGTAAGAGTTCTATAAATATTAGTTATTCTCATTAATATATTAATAGAACATAAATTCTTCCACATGTATGTTGTCTCCGGGTCATAGCTGACCAGAAAAGGGGTGGTGGGCAGTTGACCCAGGTGGAGCATCTGTCAAGCAGCCAATGTCCTATTACTTGTGTGACCTGCTTTTGAAGAGATAAACTGGACTATTAAGGAATTATGAAATGGGCAACCACAGATCCAGGCTAGTTAACCAAAAGGCTGAGAAAAAGATGCTTGAGAAGACTAAGGGCCAGGGCAGGAGTTATGGTCCCAAGTGAAAACTGCAGTTACAAAGTTTTGAGGAAGCCAGTTGGTTGGAGAGGAGGATGGGGCCTGTGCACACACTTGTGCACACTGTTCCCCACCCCCCCCACCCCAAACCTCAGTTCCTAAAAACTTTATATGTCTAGTCCAATTCCATGGGTAAGCAATGCTCACAAGACCCTCATTTCTTAGAGGTAAGTGGAATGAGTCTCAGGTCCTTCCAATTAGAAGAAACTACCAAATACTTACAGACAGTTCTTCAAGGAAGACGCCCAATACTGGGATATAGACAGAGGCCAATTGTGAAAAGCTGGGTGTGCCAAAGTGAGTTTAAACTATCTCTTGAAAGCCACTAGAAGTTACTGAAGGATTGAAATGGGTGTCATGTATGCTCAAATTTGTCTCAGCTCAAATCAGCTCTGTAAGATCATGCACGCAACAGTGCAGAAGGTAAATTTGAAGGACGAAAAGAGATTAGAGAGGGGAAGCTAGTTAAAAGGCTTTGGGTAGGGCTTCCCTGGTGGCGCAGTGGTTGGGAGTCCGCCTGCCGATGCAGGGGACACGGGTTCGTGCCCCGGTCCGGGAAGATCCCACATGCCGCAGAGCGGCTGGGCCTGTGAGCCATGGCCGCTGAGCCTGCGCGTCCGGAGCCTGTGCTCCGCAACGGGAGAGGCCACGCGTACCGAGGAAAAAAAAAAAAAAAAAAAAAGGCTTTGGGTATAATCTAGGTTAGAAGTGGTCAGGAGCTGAACTAAGGGAGTAGCGGTAGAAATGGAAAGAAAATACAGATAAGGACGATATAAAGAGCCTGACGACCGACTGTGGGGCACAGAGAAGCTCTCAGAGTTGAGGAAAAATTTCTGACTTGAGCGTTTGGATGGATAAACTCGGAAACATAGTTTGGGGCATAGAAATCGAGACAGACGCCTTTGCACACGCCGATTTTGAGGCCTCTACGGGAAATCCAAGTGAAGACGTTTCATTGCATTTGGATAGGTGGTTATGGAGCTCAGCAAAGAATCTGGGATGAAAGATTTAGGAGTCCACAGGATAATAATGATAGTTGTAACTAGTGGTCTGGCTATATCTTTCAAGGTAAGTTTAGATCATGAGAAGAGATGTATAGTCTGGGGAACACCCATATGTAAGACGTGAGTGAGCAGAGGGGCCTGTGCAAGGGTCCAAGGAAGGATAGATGGAGAGATGGAAGAAACCCAGGATGAAGTGGGAGAGGGAGGCTTAGGAACCAAGACGGGAGGACATTTCAAGGTGAAGAAAGTGATCAGCAATGTCAAGTGCAGACAAAGTTTCTTGGGAGCTAAGGGCACAAAATGATCCATTGAACGTAGCAGCGTGGGAGGTTTTCTGAGACCAAAGCTAAAGGAGTGAGAGGAAAATAAAGATGACAATGGATTGAGGGATGAAGTGGGGGGAAAACTAAAGGAGGAAAGCAAGTATACTCCAGCTGTAAAAGAAAGAAAGGTGAAAAGGATTAAATAAGGATTATTTGTTTGTTTAGTACAGAATAGACTTGACGTGTTGCTGAACTGAGTCAGAAAGGAGAAGTTAGTGATAGAGGAAAAAAGAGGTCTGACAGAGCAAGGTTCCTCCTGAGGAGGTAGGAGACTGCAAGATCAAGGTGGATGGATTAGCCTTGGATAGGATGAGGGACGATGCTTCCATGGAAACAGGAGGGAAAGAGGAAAAGATGGAGGCCAGTAAATTTAAGTTTCTATGTGTTGATTCAGCAAGTTAAAGGAGCTTCGTGTTTGAGACAGTTGTTTTTCTTAGGAAAGTAAGAAGCAAGAACATTTGCTGAGAACAAGAGGAAAAACTATGATGCAAGGAGTTTGAAGAGAAAAGGGAATGTTAGAACAAACCACCGCAAGGACCAGGAGAAGGGCCGAAGAGGAACTTATAGAACAGTAGAGCCATTTAAGAGCCCAGCTGAGTCTGAAGACCATTGGTGTATGAGACATCAGTCCATGTGGTGATTTGATTTCTGCAACAGTAGTCCACACCCCAGAGGTAGGAGGAGGTGCAGGATAGGTTTGACGGCAAAGCAAGAAGACAAGGAAATCCAGAGTGATGCTAAAGGAAAGGTGGGCTAATTTAGGCTTCCAAAGGACAGAAATGACTCAGGAGGG
The DNA here is from genome assembly GCF_937001465.1 of Orcinus orca. NCBI lineage: Eukaryota > Metazoa > Chordata > Mammalia > Artiodactyla > Delphinidae > Orcinus > Orcinus orca. The sequence goes on from NC_064571.1 coordinate 35,919,026, forward strand.
AGGGGTCAGCTTGGGAGGAAAGAGACAGAGGTTTGAATTGGAAGCTCTGGGTGGTCAAAAGTGGGGAATCATGAGATGAGTGGTGGCACACAGGACAGGAGTTTGTTATCAGTGTGAAATCTTCAGCGTTGAAGATCTCAGAAATGTCAGTTAATCGTTGCCCAAACCAAGACCAAAGGCAGGTCCCCTAATTTAGTCACAGATTTTCTTTTCCTGGAATGCCTCTGGCTTCTCTGAAAAGTCCTAGAGCCATAATGAGAAGGCCAAACTTGTTATAGCCTGGCAAGAACTTTGTCAGGGTAATTTACCTTTGCCAAGGTAATTTATCCTCTTTTGTCACTAGAGTTCCAACTGAGGCTGGGAAAGATTGAGCATGTTTAATCACAGTGTTCTTTGGAGTCCGTTGCAAGGCATTAATAACTTGCTGTGATATTAGCAGCTTTACATCTTACACTGGCATCCTTTTGTCACATTAGTGTAATATTGCCATCATGTAGCTTAGTATTAACGCGACACAAAGTAAAATTACATGTGCACTTTTCATATTGTTGTGTTGAAATCCAGTACGTATGTGACACTAATACTATTCAAATTCCATAAAATATACAGTTCCGAATACAAAGACACTTTAATGTTATGTTAGAATAAGAATGCAGATCATTACACTTTCAGAACCGTGCAGTGGAGGAAGAACTAAAGGGCTTAACATTTGTGAGCTCAGGGGAGAACAATCCAGGGATGGTTCCCACTCAGGACAACCCCACCCTTGCCTTCCTTGGCAGTCGGGGCAGTGTTCATTGCCCACTTGCATTAGAACAAGAGCCGGAAAACTTTTTTTTTAAGGCGTCAGCAACTAAATATTTTTAGTTTCATGGACTATATATATGGTGGCAACTACCATGGTTCACCCTGGTGGTGCAAAAGCAACCCTGGGCAATATGTAAATGAATAAGTGTGGCTGTGTTTTGATAAACTTTTATTTATAGACACTGAAATGTGAATTTCATATACTTTTCACATGTCATGAAATAGTATTCTACTTTTGATTTTCTTTTCAGCTGTTTCAAAATGCAAAAACCACTCTTAGCTTGGGGGCCATACAAACACAGGTGGAGGACCAGATGTGGCCCTCGGGCCATAGTTAGCTGACCCCTGTGTTAAAAGTTGATGAATCCAGGGTTCCCTGGTAAGCATGCTCGGAGCCAAGCTCTCTTGCAGAGCTTATATAGGTGAGCACGAACATTCTCATCCTGGCCTTGAAGGGGGGAAGACACGTTGTTTTCTTTCCATGTTTTCCATTTCCTCTCTTCTCACCCCAGAGAGCTGGTGCTGCCTGTCACAGTAGCATGTCCTCTGAATGCCTGGCCAGAGCACTGAAGGAGGTGTGCCACGACCTTGTTTGTCAAAAATGAAAGGATCTAATTCTTCAGTTTAGACCAAGCCTTCGGATGCCCTACCCTATTTTTTTTTAAAAAATTAATTATTTATTTATTTTTGGCTGCGTTGGGTCTTTGTTCCTGTGCACGGGGTTTCTCTAGTTGCTGCGAGTGGGGGCTACTCTTCATTGCGGTGCACGGGCTTCTCACTGCGGTGGCTTCTCACTGCAGTGGCTTCTCTTTGTTGCGGAGCATGGGCTCTAGGCATGTGGTCTTCAGTAGTTGTGGCTCGCAGGCTCTAGAACGGAGGCTCAGTAGTTGTGGCGCACAGGCTTAGTTGCTCCGCAGCATGTGGGATCTTCCCGGACCAGGGCTTGAACCTGTGTCCCCTGTATTGGCAGGCGGATTCTAAACCACTGTGCCACCAGGGAAGTCCCTCCCTTTCTGTTTAGTAGTAAAATATTTCCCAAGCAGAAGACCAAAATTATGCTAGTAAATGCAATACATTGTTTTCGAGCTTTTATGTATATATATATATACATATTCATACACATATATACATATGGATGTATACATACTTTTAGAATTTTTATTCACTTTTAGTTAGATGTCATGTCAGGTAGCAGGCTTCAAGTCAAATCTGAGACCCTCTGAACCCATTTTGAAGTAACATTGTAAAACTTACCTATGATCTATGGGAGAACTAAACTACTTCCCTCACCTTCGTGTTCTTTGATTTAGATCCAAGAGAGTAAGACAGAGATAATCCTAATAGATTGTTGAATAACCAAAAGGACCTAAGAAAGGCTCAGTCACACTTCCAAAGGAAACCTGGACTTAGACTATCTGGAGCATTTCATCAATGGAGGAAAAAAGAAAACTACGGTCCATGGATACTGAAGGGTGAGGGACCATGTAGTGGAGATGAGGGGATGACGGAGGGAGGAAAAAGTCATGTGGTTCGCCTTATCCCTCTGCAGCTCTTTTTCTTATTTTTTCTTTCTCTTTCTCTAGTCCAGCCATCACAGACCTGGCCCTGTGCTCTTCTCGTGCTGAGGCTGAGGAAGCAGAGGAGGTACAAGGAGTGCCATGGTGGCACAGGGGCTAAGCAACTGGGGAAGCCAATCATAGGAGCAACGTGATTACAGACTGATGCTCTACCTCTAGAGATGGACATTTTTTCGCTTAGGCCTCAACCCACAGACAAGGATTTATTACCATCTCACATCCCCTGGACATACAGTAGGGAAAAAGAGTAAGATCCCTATTCAAAGAAGGGAGTTAAGCTTTGGTTTCTGATTGTTTCAGAAGAGGGTGGATGGAATGCTACTACCATCCTGTAGGTCCGCGGGACCCTGAATACTTCTTGTCCAATCTAAGGGAAGAATATATTTCGGTAGTGGGTTTCAGTAGGTGTGAAGTAGACTTGGCACCATACCTTGTTGCCCCAAGCTTTCCTGGAGAGATGGGCATTGGGGCCATTCTCTCTGGAACCAGTTGAGTGTGGTCCTGATTCTTGTTGAAGGTGGCCAAGCTTAAGAGGGGAGGTTCCCCAGTTACAAAGAATCCACTCATCCTTTGAAAACATACATCTAACAGAGTAGGCTGAGTATAGGATCCTGTTTACCTGGGACAATCCCAGGCATTTATATTCTGACTAGTTATTAATGGTGCCCCTTCCTTTTAACTATGGCATTGGGTAATAAATTATATGGTCACTCTAACTGAAGTTATTCTATTACAAGTCCAGCTTCCTGTGTCATAATCAAATCACAATCGCCAGCTTATAAATGACTCACTCTATATTGAACGCTTATGATCTTCAGCTACTTTCAGGGATAGTCTACTCAAAAGTGACATTTTGGGGGGCAGCAACCAATGTGAGGAGAGCCAGAGTATCTGAGGAACAAAGTTGAGTGGACCATAGGGAAAGGTATGTTCAACTCTGCTGGGGTCAGGGGACAGAAAAGACTTTACAAAGAAAACATTTTGAGGAAAGGGGGAAAGGTGTTGCAGGCAGAGGGGACAGCGGAGCAAAGGCTCAGAAGTGAGGAACAGCATTGAAACCACTGAGGAATTGAAAGATGATGAGAGTGGCCGAAGTGCAAGGAGCAAGCTGGGTGGATAAGCCATGAGGAAAGAGACTGGAGGGAGAGGTGTGTTCGGGACCACACAGGGCCCTTGGTACCTTGTTGGGGGACTTCAACTGAATCTTGTAGTCACTGGAACTTACATCTGGCTCGTCTTCTGAAAACCTGGAAAACATTTTAAATGAAGATTTATTCCAAGCCAAACACACACAACATTTATTTTATAAAATTAAGGAAATGTAAATATGAACTGAGTATTGATTATGTTAAGGAACGATCATTACATTTGCCATTTTGCAAAAAAATGAAACGCTTTTAATTTTTCCTTTGTGAGGTGTATTACTAAGTATAAGGGATCAAATGATGTAATGTCTGGGATTTGTCTTGAAATACTCCTGCAGAAAAAAAGGGGAGACTGGGGGTCTTGAAAAAAATAGGATTGGGTATAGGGAAAGAGTGTTGGTTGAAGTTGGGGGACAAGGCTAGGCATAAAGGAATAGATTTCTTGTATTTTCCACTTTTGAGTGTGTTTATATATTTTCATAACAAGAAGTTGAAAAAATAAAATGCATATTTCCTGGGTCTCAGCCCAGATCTACTGAATTAGGATCTTTGGGTAAGAGGATCAGATGCAGATGTTGGATTAAGGGGGGAGTGGGGGATGGGCAGGAGGCAGGGGCCCCATCTGGAAAGCCAAAGTAATGGAGGGTTGAATCTCAGCTGTGGAGCTGGGGAGAGGAAGATGGGTATGAGATGTCTGTTGTAGTTTACTAGACAGGACCTAGTTTCTGATTAGAGGGAGAAGGTGAAGTTGAAGGTGACTCTTGAGAGACTGAATGAATGGTGCCATTACTGAGATGGGCAGTAGGGAAGAAGCAGATATGAACAATGAAACCTAGAGCAGTCACAGTTTCGAGTATTCCAAGTATTAAAAACAATTGAGTCTCTTCGGTTAACACCATTTCAATATTCTTGCCATATTTCTTATTCCTTAAAATCACTTAAAGACTTGAATTATATGCAGATAATAGTTTCTCTGCTCCATCTTCCAGGAATATGTCTTTAATCGGGGTTTCCAGCAGGTCTGCCTTTGAATTAATGTGACCTGATTCACTATTTTCAAAGGCGCATACCCTCCACCTTCCAGTGTCCACAAGCTTTTTTTTGTTTTTCCTCTCTGCTTTTGTCCACTGTCCTACCGGTCTTGTCCTTAGAAAATAGGAAGCAGCTCAGGGATTTGTAGTACACAAAGTACAGTGTCCTCTCTTCCCTTTAACCCTCCAGAAACTATGGAGATATGTGTAAACACACCCAGAAGCTCTGAGACCCCAAGGTCAGCTGCATCAGTGTTCTTGGAATTTTTGTCTTTTTCCCAGTCACTTCCTATTTTCAGTTTTAAGAACCTAAGCCTGAAATGTGACATCTTTTAGGAAATCCAGTTAAACCCCACACTTTCAAATAACTAGCTTTCGATTTGCCCAAGGGACATGAGGAAGTGGCCTGCAAGCTACTTCTCTGGAGACTTGGTCTTTCCTGTAATCTCCACGGGCTCTTTGCAGAAAGCCATATTTCTTCCAAGTCCTTCTTTTCATCCCTGTCTGAACCTGCCTTCGTCCTCCTAATGGCTAATTAAAAAATTACAACCAAGAGCATTAAATAGTAAACCTCTTCCGTGCTATTCTCTGTTTAATTTCTGAGGCCCCAAGCAAAATGCTTTGAACAGAATTCAAAAGAGCCACCTTTCTGCTTGCAAACTGCATGATAAACAGCATTCTAGTGGGGAGGGGCCTTTATTCTAATGGGTAACCCTTCTATGCAGGGTCTGCTTGGCCATTATTCACTCCTTATTCCAGAAAGACAAAGTTTAGGGGGTTACATTCTCTCCAATATTGTGACTTTTCACTTGAGCTGTGTGTGTGTGTGTGTGTGTGTGTGTGTGTGTGTGTGTGTGTGTGTCTGTGTTTCCTCTTCCCTTGGTGCCTGATGTTTCCATTATACCTTGAAGCAACTAGGAGTTTTAAAACTCACAATTATTTTTTTCATTGAAGTTAGAAGTCTGAGCTTGATGAAAATTCATCCCAGTTCATGATGTGCCTCTCACTGCTGTGGCCTCTCCTGTTGTGGAGCACAGGCTCCAGACGCACAGGCTCAGTGGCCATGGCTCACGGGGCCCAGCTGCTCCACGGCGTGTGGGTTCTTCCCGGACCGGGGCACGAACCCGTGTCCCCTGCATCGGCAAGTGGACTCTCAACCACTGCGCCACCAGGGAAGCCCCATGATGTGCACTCTTAAGTTGTTGCTTGATTCCATTTGCAAGAGAGCTCTTGGGAGGCAGTGTCTAAATAATAATCAACATAGTGCTCTATTTGCCTTCATTTATACATTATCTCAACCCTTCATTATGGATTTTAATAGGACCAGAATTTAAAAGCTAAAAGCAGACATAGCAGACTCGGTCTACTTTAGACTGTTCTTCACCAATTGTTTCTTCTTGTGATTATACAATTTTACTTTATCATCCCTTTGATAACAATTTCTGCATGAAAATTGACTTTATATTTCATTTTTCCCGTCTGTTATCTTAGCGGCATCCATACGCAAACACCCTTTGTGCTGCACTGGTAATATAACTGATCAGGCGAAGCTGTGCCACAAGAAATCAAAACCATAATAATCTCTTTGGATTTTGCATTTTAAATATTGCATTCATTGTTGCACTGAGGTTTCTGATCCCTTTCCAGACATTACGGAGATTACCTTTGGTAATGCCTATTTCATTGTACTTTGATATAAAATAATGTGTGTCATAAATCATCTGAGTGACTGTCATTAAACAGAAAATCACCTACTTAGGATATGTAACAATTTGCTTTTCTAATTTGAAGAAGATTGAGGCATTTTAATTATAGAAGGTCTCTGTAAGAGACTGGAATTCAATATAAAATTGTATTCCTTATGGAATTGTAGATTAGAAATAATAAAATCTTTATTCATTAATTTTACATTCTTTTTTGCAAGTGCTAAATCAAAACATTCTTGGGAGGGTTTCCTAAATAAAACCCTACACTTTGGTCACCATTACTCTGAGAAAAAGTTGTGTTCACTTATTCAAGAAAAAGGCACAAGAGAATCAGCTGTTATTGCAGGTTAATTTGCACTTGTAAATTTAAGAAATTGTAACATTGAAAGCTGGGAACGGCATTGTCTAAAAAATTGAGAAAAGACAAAGAGAAGGCATAAAGCCACAAGGGATCGGGGAGGGGCTGTTTAAAATTATTGGTGTGCTTCAGAATTTCAAGACTGCTTCCATTTGGAAGAGGATGGAGGTGTGGTGCCTTCTCAGGGAAGAACAATTTAAAATTATTGGAGCCCTCCTCTTTAAAGGTCATCAGGGTTCTGCACACAGACAACGTAGAGTGATTTAAAATTATGAGAGCACTTCACATTGTTTAAAACATTGGTTTTTTATAAAATGTATTTCCACGTTTTATTTCTTCAGTGACTAGGTAATTACAGCAGCCTAGAAACTGAGGTACCTCATCCTGAAACTAGTATTTTCTCTTTGGATTCTTCCCTTTTCTTTCCTTCTGTCTTTTTTTTTTTTTTTTTGCCCCCTTAATAAGTTTTCTAGTTTCCCTTGCTGCCGGGATAGACACATCATTCTTTGTTCTTGCCCATAAATCACCCTGTGACGGAGGAACCAGGAAGTTATTAGGGGTGAGGGGAAGGTCAGGTTGAAAATTCAGATTGATCTAACCTATTCTCGCAAAATAGCACTTGGCCTACCTCAAATCCAAAGCGAAGCCCCAAAGCCAGGCTGCCCCGAGATGACTTTTAGTTCTGCTTCGTGAGGGAAGAGACTTCTGCAGCTTTGATAGTGAATGTTACAGAGAGTCACAGAAACGGCCAGTTTGTCCTCAGTAAGTATTTAGTTATAACTACATTGACCTAGACGCATCAGACACTTTTTTCCTTCTTCTCTCCTGTTTGTCCTCTCTCTCTTCCCCTCTTCCTTTGTCTCTCAATATGGCCAGCTAGGAAGGACATTCTAAAGATTCAGTGTGGAGGCTGATCAAATTGTTGAGGAGGGGGCCTTTTATTTGGGAATTCCAGATGTTTCTCTTCTCGTGTCAGAAATCCGTCTTGTGTACACACAACACACACACACACACACACACACACACACACACACACACACATATCAGGGGATGTGATGAGGAAATTAATTCAAGGACCCTAGCTGGGATAACAAATATGTTTCTTCCAGTCTTTCTCTCCATTTCCGAAAGAAAATCCCTTCCCTCGCCAGGTCATCTTCCCTGTTGGTTACGTTACTTGGTAAAAGGTGGAAGCAGTGTTCCATGTGCTTTGTAAAAAGCTGTATCAAAGTGAATTGGGGCTTCCCTGGTGGCGCAGTTGTTGACAGTCCGCCTGCCGATGCAGGGGACACGGGTTCGTGCCACGGTCCGGGAAGATCCCACATGCCGCGGAGCAGCTGGGCCTGCGCATCCGGAGCCTGTGCTCCGCAACGGGAGAGGCCACGGTAGTGAGAGGCCCGCGTACCGCAAAAAAAAAAAAAAAAAAAGGACAGAGTGGGGCTTCCCTCAGCCCACAGTGGTAGAGCACTTGATATATGTTATGGTTGGAAGAGGTAAAAAATGATCCTCCCTTTTTGTTCCTGCTTCACTTTAGCACCACTGAAAGAGAGGTACAGAAGCCAGACAGATGGAAATTAACGTATCAGCTTTGAGAACGAGGCTTAGGTCCTCAGGCAACTGGGCTGGCTGACATTTTACCTCTGATAGCATCATACTCACTGGGTCATGGCCAAGGGAGCCTAGGCTGTGGTTGTCTTCTGGACCAGGCACACTTGGCAAGGAGAAAACTCCTCAAGAGAGACCCAGCAGGTGCCGGCCATCCTGCTTAGTTCCTTCTCTCCAACTTAATATGAGAAAAGGATAGAGAGAAACCAGGAAAGCAATTCTACCTGTGGAAATTCCTTCCTATGAAGACATGGGGAGTAAGGAATAAGTGTTCCCCAGCTGTAAATATGAAAAAACAATTATTCCTACTGAGCTTAATGTATGATGATACCGAAAAAGTACAATGTAACAAATTCACATTCTAATAATTCAGAAAAATTTTTAAATGTTAAAAATTAAATTCCTTAAAGAACATTGACTAGCTCAAAGAATTCTTCAGTCATTTAAGGAAGGACAAAGATTAACTTTTAAACTTACTTTAGTAACATGTAAAACAATGACTATGTCAATAACATTATTATTTCTTATTTATGAAAAGTTCCTTTAGAACATCTACATGATTATACCACAGTAGACTTGTTCAAGGTTCTGTACAATTCTTGGAAGTAGAAACAGACATTTTCTTTTAAAAAGTCTTTCATTCATGATTATGACAGCAATGAATTCAACAAGGTCCCTAGGCCTCCCCATTTGCCTGAATCAGCGATGCTTTATCACATTAGCCATTCCGGGCTGGTGATACAAGGAGAGAAATGTGGCCACCCAAGGACCTTTTATGATTTTTGTCGCTGGACTGCTTGCCACCCAGAGAGGTCTGTTTCCACTCCAACTGCTCCTTCATGAAACTATTCATGTGGCTGAGGCGCATAAGAGGCAGGTGGGCTTGTCAGGGCCAGTCTGAGCTGCTGGCCTTTTATGACTGGCTTGCATGGGAGCCCATTCAGGCTAACCCGAAACCCAGCAATGCTAGGAGTAGATTCAGTTCTGCTTTGAGTTAAGCTGGGTCTGAGAGATTCCCTTCCTTTACACAGAACATTTGCAAACATTAAAGAGTGAATTGGGCTTCTTATTTCAGGGGTAAAGCTTTATGGTGTTATGGGACAAAGAGGAAGGTAATTCAGTTAGGGAGTGACACAATCACCTTTGATAAATTGCATTTTTAGGTCATCTAGGATGCAAAAAGGATAATGGATGGGGGCGGGGTCGTCTCCTTGACTAATTTATTCCCGAAGTGTGCCAGTGCTGACAAGGGAAGGGTACCCGGCTCTCTGGCTGTTAGGTTCTCTCTGTTGGAACACACCCCGTTGGAGGGGAATGTTTTGCCCATTTGGATAGGGCAGCAGCCTCTCTTTCGGGTGATTTGTCGTAATGATGATGGTTGTTGTTGGATTACTATAGTCGCCCACTGGCAGGATGATAGTTAAAAATTTGGCAGTGTTTGCATTATAAATGACTATTTTTACAGCTCAGCTATAAAAGTTTACTTAGGTCTGAAATTTGATATACAAGCTCTCCATCCAGGAGTGCTTTCCTTTCAAATGAAATCTTAAAAAATGGTTAATAAAATTGGTCTGTCTAATTTTCCTGACTTATATGAGTATTTTAGAAAAACAGAAAGGTATCATTTGCAAAGGCTTTCTAACACTTTTTCTGAGTTAGCCTTGAGTTTAAACAAGATGCTATAAAATTTAAGTTATTCAAACTGATCTTGGATGGATTGAGGAAAAAATGATATTATGCACAGGGCTAGACTGGAGAAAAGGAAGTAAGCAGATAGTCTTTATACTTAACCTTAAAAACTCTACCTCTGGCCCAGAAATGGAAGCTCTTTTGGAACAATTATCACTGTGCATTTTCATTATGCATTTTATACCTCTGAGTACATAATCACCTGCTCATGTCTATCTGATAAATAATGAGGTTTTTATTTCACATTTGCATTGTTAATTACAGTATATTACAGAAGTAGGATACCAGGCATCTGTTATTAATAGAATGTAATTAAAAAAAAAATAACCAGGGCACTTTAAATACACAAAAAGAAAGCACCCCTTATTAGAGGCCACCCAGATCTGTTGATAGCTTTTAATTTGGACTTTAGGGTAGTCGTGGCAGTAATGAAGGAAAAATACCACATGCACTGAAGCTATCAAGATAAAATATAATGTGCCTTACAGCCTGGCAAGAGTTTATGTCCTTACCCTTGAGGAAGGAATCACAGTTTTGTAAATGCAAAAGCAATAAGAATATATTTAATGTTGAGAAGATGAAAACTCCAACCCATGAGTTTCCTCTAAGTGTCTGACAACCGCTGGTGATGACATAAGGGTCCGGTTGGAAAAGTGAATTCTAGGGTCTCAGGATAACTCTCTTCACTACTGAAAGATGGTTCTTCTGAGTGGGGCTCACTTTCTTCCCTGACTTCCGTGACTGGGGTCTTGTTGAGAAGAGGTGTGGTGAGAAAAGCAATAGACTAAAAATCTAGGAGCCTGGGAATTCTCCATCTGCCTATTTCAATAACCACCCAATGGTTATTGGTCACTTCTGCGTAAATGAGGAGTACTGACATTGCCCTTCCAACCCCAGAGGGCTGTACTAGGCATCCAAGTGCAGTGAATACACTGTGAGAAGCAGATGCATGATAAAATAAAATGCAAGTGATCAAGTAATGACTGCCCTTCGGGAAAGACTCTGCACAGGCCAGTGTTGGAATGTCTTATCTTTTGGGCAATAGATTTTATAGCCTTATCAGTCACCACAATCAGGATATAGAACTCTTCTAGCACCATAAAGAAACTCCCTCAAGTTATTCCCTAGTATCATACCCTCCATCCAACTCCAACCTGATTCTTGTCCGTTATTATAATCTGGTCATTTTGAGAATGTTATATAAATGGAATCATACAGTATGTAACCATTTGAGATTGGTTTTCCACTCGGCATAAAGTCCTTGATATTCATCAAGTTTTTGCACGTATCAGTAGTTTATTCCTTTATATTGCTGAGTAGCTTTCTATTGTCCTTATGTATTGTTGTCTATCTGTTCACTCATCAAAAGACCATTGGGTTGTTTTTAGTTTGGGGCTATTATAAATAAAATTGCTGTGAACATTCATCTACAGGTTTTTATATAAATACAAGTTTTCATTTCCTGAAGAGAAATATGCAGAAGTATGATTGCTGGGTTATATGATAACCCTGTTTAACTGTGTAAGAAACTGTTTTCCAGAATAACTTTGCCATCTGACGTTCCTGCCAGCAATGTATGAAAGATCCAGTTATCCTGCATCCGTACCAGCATTTGGTGTTATCAGTATTTTTACTCTAGCCATTTTAATAGGTAGGTAGTGGTATATGTCCTTGTAGCTTTAACCTGCATTTCTCTATTGGTTAATGACACTGGACAACTCTCCATGTATTATTTGCTGTCCATATATTGTCTTTGGTGAAGTGTCTGTTCAAGTCATTTGCTCATTTTCTAGTAGGGAATGGGGTTTTGAAGAAGTTTTGCTCTTTGTCATGAGCAAACATAACCTATGGTACCTACACAAGAGGCTGTAGTAATAAATTAAATTTCTTTCCAACTATTGTGAATGCTGGCCATGCTGTGATGGGTCAAGCATGAAAAAAAACAGCCTGTCATTTTCTTCTAATATATCTTTCCTTTGTTCCATATTACAGTCTATATGCTTGGAATGTTTCGTTTTGGTTTTTCACCAGGGACAGGAAAATCTCACTAATTCAGAATGATGAAGGGAAGAGGGAGAGTAGAGCCGGGATGCCTCAAGGAAAATCACAGGCGAAAGATTTTTTAAAGAAATGCCGCGAGATTAGAAGTCTGCCGCGACTAGAAAGAAATCAAGAAAGTCTGATGAATAAATACTAAGCTTAAATTAAATAGTCAGTTTACGACAGATGAATGGATAAAGAAGATGTGGCACATATATACAATGGAATATTACTCAGCCATAAAAAGAAATGAAACTGAGTTATTTGTAGCGAGGTGGATGGACCTAAAGACTGTCATACAGAGTGAAGTAAGTCAGAAAGAGAAAAACAAATACCGTATGCTAACACATATATATGGAATCTAAAAAAAAAAAAAAAGGTTCTGAAGAACCGAGGGGCAGGACAGGAATAAAGACGCAGACGTAGAGAATAGACTTGAGGACACGGGGAGGGGGAAGGATAAGCTGGGACGAAGTGAGAGAGCGGCATGGACATATATACACTACCAAATATAAAATAGATAGCTAGTGGGAAGCAGCCGCATAGCACAGGGAGATCAGCTCGGTGCTTTGTGACCACCTAGAGGGGTGGGATAGGGAGGGTGGGAGGGAGACGCAAGAGGGAGGAGATACGGGGATGTATGTATATGTATAGCTGATTCACTTCGTCATACAGCAGAAACTAACACACCATTGTAAAGCAATTATACTCCAATAAAGATGTTAAATAAATAAATAGTCGATTTAGGGTGGGACTAATGCCATTAAAAAATAGATTGAGGGCTTCCCTGGTGGCGCAGTGGTTGAGAGTCCACCCGCCGATGCAGGGGACACGGGTGCGTGCCCCAGTCCGCGAAGATCCCACATGCCGCGGAGCGGCTGGGCCCGTGAGCCATGGCCGCTGAGCCTGCGCGTCCGGAGCCTGTGCTCCGCCATGGGAAAGGCCACAACAGCGAGAGGCCCGCGTACCGCAAAAAAACAAAACAAAAAAGATTGAGAATTGACCTTATAAAAAGAATCTTGCATTCAACTTTTCTGTGCGTTCAAAATATTAGTTGACTTAATATTTTACTTTTCCAGGTCTGCATCGTTTTCTTAAATTAAGATATCTCTGAAAATTCCTAGGAAAGTGCATTTAAAAATTTTTTACTGAATCAATACTAAAAAGTAAAGTAATCTAAGTAAAATGAAATTTATGATAGTCTTACTCTGAAAAGCTAATCAAAGCACAGAGTTCTTTTATTTATGTATTTAAAAAATTTCCTTATTTATTTATTTATTTAGGCTGCGTCGGGTCTTAGTTGTGGCATGCAGGATCTTTTGTTGTGGCAGGTGGGCTCTTCGTTGTGATCTGCGGGCTTCTCTAGCTTTGGCGCACTGGTTTAGTTGCCCCGCAGCATATGGGATCTTAGTTCTTCCCCGACCAGGGATCGAACCCGAGTCCTCTGCATTGGAAGGCGGATTCTTAAGCACTGGAGCACCAGGGAAGTCCCCAGAGTTCTTTTAAAGAAGAAGAAATTGTGTGACTGAAGAAGTTGAAGGAATATTGAAAGACTCTTAATATGAGGAATATTTATTTTTGAGAGACTTTTATTTTGGAATTCTTTTACTTTAAAGCCGTCTCCTTCGACATGAGCATCCTGCCTTGTGTCCTACATGTTGGAGATCGTGCTTTGGCCCAGTCCATGTGCTTCCCTCCTTCAAGGAGAGGATTCTGAGCAGTCAGTGGAATGCCCACCTGCAGCTTGCCAGGGGTCACTGCATTGCAAGTGTAGCTGTGGACTTAGTTTGTGTCACATGCTGGTGTTTCCCATTCCTGCATGTGAAGCTCTCCCTGTCCAGGATGGAGCCAGAGGTGGGAAGAGATGGGGTCAGGCATCAGGCAGGGGTGGGGGGTAGGAGATGAGAAGCATTTGTACTCTAGCCTCAGGCCCCCAAACACAGGGCTGGGCCTGCTTATATGAGTGACCCTGCAAGCTTTCAGAAGAAATACATTTCAAGCTCCAACTGAAAATTCACCTTAACACCACTGAAATACTCCATTTTTAAAAAATTTGTGGGGTGTGTTTCACATCCTAACAGAGAGACTCTTTCTGACAACTCCTATAATACTTAGTCTGTACCCTGGAGTTTAGAACCTAATTCTATTCTGTCATTCACAGTGAGTGGCTGTTTTACCTGAGTTCTATTTTATTTTGTCTCCAACTAGACTGTAAGTCCCTAGAGATAGAAAATAAGACGTATGCCTCCGTGGTAGTTACCTACTATGTCTAGTAGAATTTTGAATATAAAGTAGATAATAAGTACTTGTTGCTTGCTGGATAAACCTATAATGCCTGATAAATATGTTAAACAAGACTTAGACTAACAGTTTTAAAACCTGAGATGGTTGGGGCAAAAGGCGGTTTCTCAGGTATGAAAGAAAACAATATAAAATTAGTGAAGGGAGAATAAAGAAAAAGAAGTCATTTGAGCATCTGCCTTTGCTTGGGGATTGAACCTGCAAAAGGGGCCTGTGCAGACTGGCTCCCTTCCCCAAGCCCCACCGTCACCTCAGGGTCTTTAAAATTGATAGCCAGACCTAGGGAGGACCTAGTAGACAGGGCTGATTTCAACTGTAAAAACAGCGGTAACAAGGGATTTGAAGAGCTCTGTTGTTTCACAGCAAACAACTTATTTGTGCCCAGATCAACAGTAAATAAACAGAATGGTTTTGTGTGTGATTAAGAGGATTACATGTTAGAGAATCTGCTTTTGCTATTAAGGCACAATCCACAGTAACTCCCTCTGTCTTTCTGCTCTGAAACTACCATGATTTCCCATAAAAATATCAACAAAAGTCAGTTCATTCTTCTCAAAATCGGTTTCTCCTATTTTTCTAATGTCGAGAGCACGGACTTTTCAACAGTTAAAGGCTTTAATTTGCCTTCTAATGTAGCACAGTTTGATTTGGCTGTCTTCAGACTAGACTCGACTCCTTGCCAACTGCCTATACGTCCAGGTCTACTCTGAGAATAGGGCCATGCTTCCCATAATGCAGAGGATCTCAGAGTGTGGTCCAGGGACCATGGGGAGCCTGAAGATTCTCAGGAGGCCTGCAGAGACTATACTATTTCTATAATTATACGAGTATGTTACTTGCTTTCTCATCTCATTCTCTCAGGAGCATACAGTGGAGTTTTCCAGAGACCACACGATGACATCATCACTCTGATGGATAATGGGCTGTATACTTGTGTATTCTGGGGTCTTAAAGATATTTCAGTCTTAATTTCTAGTAAAGCAAATACCTATAGATAGAACCTACATAAACAAAAGCTCTTTGGGGTCCTTAATTTTTAAGAGGGTAAAAAGGGTCCTGAGAGTATAAGTTTGAGAAGCACTGCCTTGAAGACAAAAATAACTACCTATATTTCCAGTTAATTCTTGAGTGGAAAGGAACCAAAATTTAGTGGAAAGTCACAGAGATGATTAAACATTAGAAAGTTGGATTTACAAGAAGAGGTGGAAGGAACTGGGATTTATCAGCTCAGCTCAGAGAAGCTGGAGAGATGCCACAATAATGATCTTCAGGTATGTGAAGGGTTGATGTACATACAGAACAAGAAGAAATTGGCTTCAACTGCGGTGTGTGAGATTTAAACTAGAGATAAAGAGGGGTTCCCTGACAGGCGCTGTTAAACAGCAGAGTGGGTGACTGACGGGCTTGTGGAATCTCCTGCACTGGAGGTCTTTAAAAACCGGATAGATTTCCATCTGTCTGGGATGATTTAAATGTGGCCTTGCCAGAAAGCCGAGGGGATGGAACAGATGATGTCTTAGGCTCCCCTTCCAGCCCCTCGGTTCTATAATTAACTTGATGAAAGGAGCCGTGGTGATTTGCAGTGAAGGGTTTAGACAGGAATGTGCTTGCTGATCTCGGGATAGGTCATGGGTAGGAAAGCCAGAGGTTTGCTTCATGGCTGGTGGCGATCCCATGTCATCCTGTAAAATGACTGACGCCCGGAAAAGTCCATTTCAGGTCAGATTTAGGATTGGGCCCTAGGTCCCTGTGGAACCCTTGTCTAGGAACAGTGGGAAAAAGAACTTGGTAGGTTGATTGTAGTCAACTCAGGTGGGACCTGGAAAATTTCAAATATTAGATGTAGGTATTTGGGCATGGAATGATGCCCATGATTCTAAAGGAAAAAAGAATGCAATCCTAAATTTTATAGAAGGATGGCATCAGAAAATCTGAATGCAAAGTGTAATGCTCTTCACAGGCACACTCTTTCAATTTTACTGTGTGTGGGCGCTTTATTTTTTTCTTTCAGAATTGGTGGAATTTCATTGCTTCCAGTTTTCAAAGATTTTGCATTTTAGAGATTAGAGCTTGAAGTTTCCCTGTACTGGGTCAGAGATCCAGAGAATCAACGAGATTCCAAGGTAGTTTGTTTCTTTTGCTTATCACTTGAATTTCCGTGAACAAGAGGAAGGAAAGAATGCAAATTTGCTGTGGTTATTGTTGGATCCTGACATTAGGGACAACACAGTAGAAATCAGTAGAACCATCTGCGATAATGAGCTGGATTAGAGAATATAACTGAGATTTTATCTAAATGTAGACCCAATCACCATGGTCTACGTTGACACTTAAAAAATATTTGGATCATGCATTATCTTGCCTTGGGTTGATTGACAGAAAGCAGAGAAAGAAGACAGAGCTGGGAAGACTCCCTTGGGTACTTTTAGAGACTGCAGTGTAGTTTGATCAGATATCTTTCAGGAAAACAACCCTGGCAGATAGCAGATAACCCCACTGTGGGCAGTGATTACCAGGCTCTATCTATCTCCAAAAGATTCTAAGAGGCTACTGACCTCTCCTTTGACAAAGCCTTCTAGTGTTGAATGAGATGGGAAGACCAAGCCTGTGGCAACATGGTAAACATGCATTCTGTCCAGAGAAAAGTGGGAGAATATTATAGAAGCTGTAAGACAATAAGCCTCTTTGATTGTTAAGACCCGTATCGTGCAAATACTCAATTAAAAGAAGGTATCTTCCAACCTTCTTTTGTGTCTCACCTTCATGTCCCTTGATGTTGAAAGGTGGGAAAGGGAAGGAGGAAAAGAATTCCTGTTTTTAGAGAGCATAGAATAAACCTAGGGAAAGTATTATTCCAAAAGATATTTATTAATAGTAAAATACCACAGATGGGATTTTTAAATGAGCTTGATAATGTCCTCATTTCTTCTAACCACCTTTTCAGCTAAGTTAGCTAAAATAAAGAAGGTAAGGACCACTGGATAAAAGTGTATCACCTTTGTGGAGTAAGAAAGAAAACTTTTCAAACCCAGAAAACCTGTGACCATGAAGGTCTGAATTAAGGTTTTGTGGCTAGAAAAGGGAAACATCACTGCTTTGCTTTTTTTTTTGTTTTTAAATCCCCATTCTAAGGCAGTCAAAGACAGCCTCGCTAAAGGCTGTGAGTGTGCCTTTGGTGCATCACAGTTCGGTGCTTTGACCTTCCCTTCATTTATCCAAATTGTTCTTCAAGCAGTTACTTCTGCCTGCTGTGCTCTTCACTCTGCTTCCCCCAGTCGTCTTCCAGCCAAAGTTATACTCATTTTCCTAGACTCAGTTCTCAATCTACCGTGGCCTCCATACATTCCTAGAGCCCCAGAGTGCCCCCCCCAACTCTGGCATAACCCTATCCTAAGACTTACTACTATTCACTTTGCACTAGAGTTATTCGTGTGTGTGTCCATGTTTGTCACTGAAGTGTGTGCTCCCACAAGCGGGAGCCAAGTTATTTTTTTCATATCTGAGTCTTACACCTAGTAGTTGCTCAATTAATGTTTACTACTGAGTCAAATTTGACTGAACACATCTTTTCCAGAAAAAAAAAAACCAAGATCCAGATGCTACCAATAATGCATTTCACTTCTGGAAGTATATTTATTAGACCTTTCAGCAAAACAACATAACTTATATATGCAAAAACAGAAGTAATGGGAAAACCTATTTCTACATGCATATTTATTCAGTGTATTGAATTCAATATGATAGTGACTGAAAGAATGCGTGTACATGTATGCATGCGTATGTATGTATATTTATATATGAAAGCAAACAATTTATTTCTACATCTTAGTTTTTCAGCCATAAACCACAAAAAATCGAGAAGGACTAGAATTGAATAAAACATTTAAAATGTCAGATTAAAATCCTTGGTGAATAATATTCTGATTTTCTTATGGAAAACAAGATAAGAGCAGAGAAACAAGTAAAATTATCACTCTGTATCTTCCCAACAGAACTTTATTTTTATAAAAATTTTGTGCTTTGAAAGGCTGATATATTTTCTAAAAGTTTATACTAATAGTCATCTACTGAAAAAATATGTAAAGATGACATCTGAAAAGTAATATAGTCACTGTTTTTATTTTTCTTCTGTCCTTTACGTAGGGAAGGTTACAAATTATTTTCAAGGGAAGAGCATGACATTTCTACATATGCTAACTTTCTAGCACAAAGGCAAACTACAGAGCAAATAACTTTTTCTTCCCCATGGAAAATAGTCTCTGTAGTTGTACAAAGCATACTTTGAAATGATAAGAAACACAAAAGATGTGAATAATTATTGTTGGAAGAGATATAATTGTGTTTAAGTTTCTGCATTACTCGTGTATTTATTCTCTCCCTTTGTTTCCTCCACCAAATTTCTTTTTCAAATCAGGTTTCAAACTTGAATTAATTTCCGCTTGGTGTGAATTTAGATGTGCGAGAGGGTGTGCACGTGTATTTTACACCACATGTTTTCAAGCTTCCTTTGAGATATTTGTTTGTGTTAAGTTCACTATACTTGATTGCACAGATTTTTTTTTTTTCTTGTTAGAGGCAGAAATCAGCCATTCCAAATGCTGTGCTTTAATATATGGAGTCAGAAACCCAAATTGGGTCCTACAGCCTGGCTGTGACAGAACTTGGACCGAATCTTGGGGTTATTTCCTACATTCCACTTAAAAAAATTGACACTGATTTGCTTATTTTTCAGCAAAATCATGTCCCTTGTAGAAATCATATTGATCACAATATTAGTGAAAAGTGCAGAATATGTGATCTAAAGAACATAGGCTCTAGAAAGATTGGCTTAAAAGGATTTCGGTTTGATCCTTCAGTTCTCCAGAAGGTCTTGGGGCGAAGCACTTTCAACCTTGATATGAGCAGGATTCTCAATGTAGAATGGACTCCAAGTTTGGTTAGACCACAAAGAAGTGTGTTGAAAGCCATCAGCAATGAAGGGCATGGCTCTGTGCTGATTTGCTTTATGGTATATTTCATGCTGCTCATGCACAGTAGGTAATACACATGGATTCAGCATAAATTTAGTTTTGCACATTAAGTAAAGTGCAATAGATAAATTATGCCTGAAGAAGAGCCACCAGCTGCTATAGCCACTTCAACTAATGTACCCCAGAGGTGCCCGAACACGTCAGTTGTGTCGAACCACTGATGCATCCTGGATATCTGCATGGATACATTTGCTGTGTGGAGCCAGGAGTAGCCTCCTGTCTCTCAGGCAGAGGCCATACCTGGCCTCATTCAAGGGCTCGGTGGAAGGGTCTGAGACAGGATTTTCCCATGACCTGGGGAAGTGAGAAGGGGCAGGAAGGACCCCAAGCATCCCTCCCTTGGCTTAGCTGAAGGATCTAGAGTCATATGAAATGGGCATTCCACTGAGGATTCAGAAATCGGAAAGGACGCATTACTGCAAAGATGGCTGAATTAGAGCTGCTGGGGGAACACTTACTTTTGAATTTCTTGGCATCCTTGGACCTCATTTCTCAACCTTAATGCTCACTTTATGGTTATTATTATTATTTTTTGTATTTAATATATCTACATCCCATACAGGGAATTGAAGCAGAACACTCTGAGGGCTTTAAGGAAGAAAACAGATCTCCAGTCTGTGGCAGGATTCATTCCTGTGGCCGCGAGTGGCGATGACACGTTTTAAGTTATTTGAGATGAGTAAGCAGTTACAAGTTCCACTGGAAATGTGGCTCTGATGGTTTTCAGCCAAACCCTGATAATGGAAGTTTCATCCTCTTGGCCATCCCCTCCTGGGGCCCCCGTGACTGCACCTGTTCCAGGCTTTTGCTCTTTCCCACAAGGTGGGGAGGAATGCCTCACAGGCACCTGTCATCGTGCCCTTTTGCCCATTGAAAGCACTCTGCTAGGACCGGCTTTCTCTTAAAAAGTCTTTTTACTGTACCCCTTTCTGGGGTGAATGGACTCTATCGGCTGCTGCTGCATCTTAGAAAAGGAAACCCAAACACACGGAGCCCCGTGACAAGGGCAGACCAGACCATCAAAGAGAAGTGACACGGGCAGCTTACCCCAAGTCCGACCCCAGACTAAGCCCTTTACCTGCATCACCTGAGTTCTCACGGAAACCCTCTTATCGTTTTCATTTTGCAGAGAAACAACCACCTGAGGTTTTGAAACTTAAGTTACTTGCCCAAGGGCAGATACTACAGGTAAAAAGCAGAGCCAGCATTGAACCCAGAACGCTGGATTTGGGAGCTGTGTACTTTAAGCACTTTAGGCACTTTGGTACACCGCCTTCGAGCAGTGATTTTTTTTTTTTTTCCTGCAAAGTAGCATAGATTTTCTTCAACTTGTTTTTTACAGACAAAGTAGGTCACTCTGCCTTTAAATGGAAACTTTCTCTTGAAAAGAAACTCAAGATGTTCTTCATATAGGATGTCTATTCATGATGAATGGTTTCATGTTCCAGAGGAAGAGTCTGACACAGGTGGACAGAGAGACTCTTATTACCCATGAGTTAGTCGACTGATTCGCAGAGATCAACCTCACTTTGGGGGTTTCCACGGCTCCTTCTAGTAGAAGAACATAAGTCACAAGAGTAATGGATCGCTGGACCTTCTCTGAGGTCCTTCCTCGGGCCCAGCTGGAGGAGAGGGACCCAGAAGGGACCCTTCTGTTTCCCACTAGGGTCCTTGGACTCTTTAATCAATAGAAATTCATGATGCCAGATAAGGAATTCAAGCAAGGCTTTATGGGACTCGTACTATAGCACGAGGGAGTGAAAACAAGAAACAGGTTCCCTTGCTCACTCCCTGAGGTGGGACGACCTGGTTCCTTAAATGGGGTGGGTCGGTGGGAGCCGGAGGCGTGGCTTAGGTGGCCTGGCCACCCCGTAGTGGTGCTGTGTGCAGGGATCATGCGTGGTACCCTGCTTTTGCTCCTGGCACCTCAGAAGAGGCAGCTGGTTTCTGGCTCTTTTGTATCTTATTGTTCATAATTGCCCCCACTGTGCATGTGTACAGTTATTTCTAGTCCTTTATAGCTTCTTTTTATTCTGTTGTGTGAGGAGACATTTGTCTCGGAGCAAGTCCAAGCACTCCGGTAGAGGGTCCCGAGTTCCAGCCCATCTCACTTCTAGTGGTGCACTGGAGCCTGTTTGCACCGGCTTCCAGAACCCTGTGTGCATTCTCTTCCCAATTCCACGGGCAGTGACATTCCATTGGTAGCTTGAAATTGCTCATGGTAGGAGCCTCAATACACAGAAATTTGTAAGCACTACAAATCAGGGCTTTTTCTTTTTTAGAGAGTGAGTTGTGACACATTTACCAGGACACCACTGGGCACATCCCCATGGCCTCGGGGGACTTTGGGACTGTTCTGGATACCTGGTAGTTCTTGTTCTACTAGCTCTTCAGTCCAGAACTCTTAAGGGGAGAAACAATTTTCAGCAGCAGCACAAAACTCTTTATAACATATAAAGCATGATTCATGTGTTGGGTTTTAGCAATGTTGAATTCGGGCATTATTTACTAGGACAAACAGAAGGTGTTATAATATTAAGAACAACGTTACATCTAACACTGAAAGTGGGTATATGGTAGTAGAGTGCTCCAAAAGTTTGCCTAAATACACCCATGTCCTACACAGGGAAGAGAAGATAACTAAGAGCTTTAATGAAGAAAGAGGATCTATATTCTTTGGTAGAGATTATTGCTGTGGACAGAGGTGCTCTTCACCAGTGACTATTTCTACTTTGGATCCAGTTTGCACCGAGTAGGATCACAATGGCTGTAAACTTGGTATTAGATTCTCAGTGTTCCACTTAACTTTACCCAAAATTACCTCATGAGGCCCAGACACATTATTCAGTCCATCTGCATTTGAGTTGCCTGTCCTACCTGTACTTCATTTAGTATTCTGTAGTTGTAGGCAACAGTTGCTAATTTAAGCAGGGAAGAAATTTACTGGAGGATCTTTATTTTATTTTTATAAATTTATTTATTTATTTAGGCTGCATTGTGTCTTCACTGCTGCGCGCCGGCTCTCATTGCGGCAAGCAGGGGCTACTCTTCGTTGTGGTGCGCGGGCTTCTCATTGCAGTGGCTTCTCTTGTTGCAGAGCACAGGCTCTAGACGCGTGGGCTTCCGTAGTTGTGGCTCACAGGCTCAGTAGTTGTGGCTCGTGGGCTCTAGAGTGCAGCCTCAGTAGTTGTGGCGCATGGGCTTAGTTGCTCCGCGGCATGTGGGATCCTCCTCGACCAGGGCTCGAACCTGTATCCCCTGCATTGGCAGGCGGATTCTTAACCATTGTGCCACCCGGGAAGCCCCACTGGAGGATCTTTAAATGGCTCAAAGAACTGATGGGGAAGTGGGAGAACCAGGCTATGAGAAGAATTGGAACAAGGCATTACTATGAACCAGTCACTTCCTTGGTAGCACACTCCCACTGGGAAGGAATCAGCCACAGCCATTTCCCTCTTCTATTATTGCCAATCTGCATAAGAGCCAATGTTGCTGGCAACTAGGAGGGCCAGGGACAGAGCACCTTCACACAAATAGGGGATAGGCAATTCCCCAGAAAACAACCAGGATGTGTTAGCAAAGCACTGAGTAACAGATGCAGTGTGGTCAACTTTTGCCTCCCTAGTGATTGCACAGCAGTCAGTGGAGGAGACTAGAAACCATTGTCTACTTCACAAACGAATCATTTATAAAATGTTTTAAACTTCCATGATAAAGTTCTGAGAACCTCCTTTTCATGAGTCATTTAATCTTGAGCAGGTTTTTGTTTTTACCTTGAAACTTAAGAGTGTAAGAGTCAAATCTGTGCTTCATTTGTGGAAGTTCACTAGCTTATATTCGTTCCATTCCTGGCTCCATTTATGTCTTTATCCTGTGTTTTCTCTTTTGCTTTATGCTTACTTCTAATTTATGCTCTGTAGCTATTTTTTATATATGCTCCTAAGCTGCTGAGACGACTTTTTGCAACAAGGTAGTGTATAAATAAGTAGACACATGCAGTCATCTCCTAGGATCCTTTTCTAATTTTAATACCCTACTGTTCTCATTCAGAAAATTGGATATTCAAGTGAACAGAATATGTTCACTGAAATTCAAGTATATCAGAGTCACCTTGTCTTGACTGATACTTACTCAAAACACAGAGTTGCTTTTTAAATCTCTTAAATTCACATGCAGAGGAAAGCGATACCATCGAAGTAAGACGAATGGTAATTATTTCCCTGGAGAACAATAATTTTACAATAAATTTCAAAAACAGCACGATTTAGCAAATTAAGCTTAGAGCCAAGGATATTAAATAGAGTTAACTTTGTAGAAATAAATTCTGATACCACAGGCTTCAAACATTACTTTAAATCTGTTCATTTTGAAAACAGTTAGTGAAGGGGCCCTTAAGGTTTTGGTTTGGGATGTTGGATTTTGGTTTTAAAGGCTGAAGGAGTGAACCTTTCTCATGCCAGGCAGGATATAATGAATATATGTCTATATGTGCACTGTATTTTGATATTGCTAGACTGCTGAGTAAGCAATATTGATAGCAACATCCCCTTCAAAGGAAACTTGTACTTTGCAGCCATGCTTCTGTGCTTTGGCAACTCCACACGGAAACAGTATTTCTTTGATCCTATATTTAGTGCCGATATTGTTTATGTTTAAATGTTAAAAATAACTCTTTAAAGCCACATGCCCTACAGTTAATAATAAAAGCACATTATCACCTTTTAGAAGAGTTTACGAGAAATCTTGGGCCACCTTCTGTAGCCCTATACTAAGCTACAACGTCTGCGAAGGCTTGAATTGAGTGATAATTTGTTATGAAAACCTCCCCTTTTAACTCTCTCCTCAATATATGTTCCCTAGCCCACTGAACTGCTACTTGGACTTTCTTTTTTTCTTGGACCAGTCTTTGCTGAAGAGAATCAAAGCATCCATCTTTACAAAAAAAAAGAAAAAAGAAGAAAAATAAGAAAAAATACATACAACAGACAACACATACATACCCTATCTATCTATCTATCTATCAGATACTGTCTTTCTCTCTGCTTTCATCTGAAGGAACAGTTCATAAATGGAAAGACAGAAGTTCAGCCTATCTTGCTCGAGTTAGAAGCATTCCTCCCAAACTGCTGATGCTGATCTATTGTCAGACTACACTGCACTCTCTCATTAATCTTAACCCTTTCCTCTGAAGGGTCTTACTCTTTGAGTCACTCTGTTTTAGGGAGCCATTGTTTTTATGTGGTTGCTAAGTCACCATCAAAGAATTCTAAGATCTGTGAAGCACGAACGTACAGGAAATCGACCTTATCAGTTCCTTGGTCTTGGCAGGTCGTGTGAAGTAATTTTTGAAAGATGTGGAGAAACTGTGGTTGGGTACTTCTAAGTTGAAATACATTCTACCCTAGAAATTAAATGCACTTTGCTGAAGGATTAACCACACTGTTATCAATGTTGCTCTGCTACAGTACATACAGGTCATTACCACCGAAGCCTATCTAAATGACTCAGTGTATCTGTGTGCGTGTGCGTGCGCGTGTGCATGAGTGGATAAAAATAACACGTTCTAGTTATAGCTAAGATATTTTTGTAGAAGGAAACAGACTATACGTGGCCACCTCTAATCAATTTGAGTATTAAGTTTCTTCTCAATCTATTTACTCATTGATAGGCTAGTTGGCTGCCGGTGGGGAAGGAAAAGTCTCTCACTGTTTAGTTTTTGTTTTGTTTTGTTCTTCAGTGAAGTCGAAAAGGTGACTGTGTAGCTTAGTAATCGGAGATGAAATATGCATGACAGTGTCTGGTCGAATGCTTTCTTTGATTGCTACTGATGAATCATATCTCTTTAGTCTAACCTTGGCTTCCAAACCCCAAATCACTCCAAACTTGCTTCTACAATGCCACATGGGGCAAATCTGTGATCTTGCCAAACCACCTGAAAAGAATTATTTTCCTTGCACACACCAAAAATAATCATCAGTTCTTTAAAGTTCAGATTGTAGAGGTTTTGAGTAATTAAAACCTTTTCTATACCTCGGTAGCGCTCCCAAAGGTTAAATACGTTTCTGTTCTTGCATCTACAGAATAATTGTGGGAAAGCAAATGAGTTTCTTCTCTGAAAAGACATGGAAACCAAGTAGTTATTTGTGCCTGCAAATCCTTTTGGGTAAAGAACCAGCGAGATAATAAATTGTTTTGCTAAAAACAGGAAGTTTGGCAAAGATGCAAAAGTACAGCTAAACTTTGGCCAGGCAACCCAAAACATTGTGTTCTTCTTTGAAAGTATTTCCAGCAAGAAAAAAAAAGTGCAGTGCCTTGAATACATAGTTTAAGAAACAGTGAAGGCATCTGGCAACATGAACTTCTTGCCAAGCTTGTGGTTGTGCTGTGCTTGCTAATGGGAAGATGTGCCAGTTTTCAATGACTTATGTCATGCACAGCTGGAAACCCACGCATAAATAAGACCTCGAATGCTGTGAAGTCCAAAAACATTCAAGAAAATATCCCCTCTTTTCACTCCCTTCATCCAAACTGTAGAAAATATTAAATAGAAAGGGAATTACTTGGAGTTTTGATAGGAAAAAGACAACTTCAGATTTCTTGAGGAAACCTGTTTCAAGGCAGGAGCTTTCAATCAGTCGAGACATTCTGGAAGTTGTTAGTTTTTTTTTTCTCTCCCCCTCCCCTTCCTCAGATTCTTCATACCCACGCTTGCCAGCTTTATTAATATGATTGTGATTATGTGGCATCTGTTTTGGACAGACCCGATAGGACTGTAATTTCCACTTCAGTCCATCAGGCTGGAAAGACTTCAAAATGTGGGCCAGAAAAAATAAAGAAATTAACCCAAGACGTCTGGAAAGAAGAGCATTGTGCTTCTGTCAGTTCAAGCTGCAGGGAACCCTGGGACATCTTGATTGGAGGAGAATGTGCTGCAGAAACGGTGCTCCCCGGGCTGGTGGGGCCCCTTCCAGCTGGCAACAGCAATGGGACTCTTTTTGTTCTCCTTCTACACTGAGCGATTTGGCTTGCAGTTTTGATTTTAGGATTCAAAGAGAGGAACTCCCAATTTTAGTTCTTACCACTTATTTGGGACTGGAGGCAATGGTCCATCTCCCTGAGTTTCTTATTTGGGCAGAAGAAGCAGGAGGCAGAGGGTCCCATAAAGTTCAGCAAAGAGAGTCAGCAGCTCTGGCTCCCACTCTGGGGACATCTGTGCTGGGGAGACGGGAGCAAGCACTGAGAAAAATAGCTCCTTCCTTTTCTCTTGCGAGATGGGCTTTCTCTGGTCGCTGTTTTCTCTCCGCCTACCCTGTGAGTGTTGGTTTTTACCTCTGAGGCACCTCGATTTTAATTGCAAACAGTTTTCTCTTGGGGGAAACACTGAGGTGGCCAGCAGCCTAGTGTAGCCCATGGAACAGGGATATGAGCCTCTGGCCCTGGCTCTGCAGCTGGTGACCAAGACGATCCTGTCTCTCTAAACAGTGGTTTCTTCATCTGTGGATGAGTTATTATAATGGTAACTGCCTCAAAGACATGTGGAGACGAGGGAATAGGTGAATGTAAGCAATGCATGGACTGCTATCCTGGGTTGCACTGATCTATACGTGATCAACAAATGTCGGCTGCTTTGGGGATGGACAGAGCCCACCATGTGACCCCTCCACCGAGGAGCCAGGTGGAAATGCTTTTGGCTTTCCCAGCATGACTTTCAGCTCTTAGACTATTATATTAAAAAAGACATAAATATACAGACTTTGTTGATTGGATGTTTATTTTAGATTTTGTAGAGAGGCAAAGAAACAAATCAAAATACCCTTTAATTGACCACTTAGAAATAACCATTATTTGAATGTTGACATAATTCCTTTCAGTCTTTTTTCTACGGTTTTGTTTGGAATTATTAAATTGGGACACTATTATACAAGCATTTTACCATATATTATTTTTAAACATTTTCCCACTTCTTTAAGTATAATTTTTTTAATGCCTTAAAATGTTATTTTAAAGGGCTTCACAACATTCCACTATATGGTTATTCTTATCGGAGTTAGGGTTTTTGCTTTTGTTTTTTTTAACATCATGATGAATATCTTTGCATTTGTATTTCCTTAGGATAGAATTATTGGATTAAGAAGAGTCTTTTCAAGGACTCTTAATAGGTGTTGGTTATTCTTTGAAATTATGAGGGGCAAGGGTGGAGGGAGAGATCTTTACCCCGCATGAAGCAGGGAATCCTGGCCAATCAGACTGGGAGTTGAAGTGGCTTCTTGCAGAACCGGTGAGCCAGAGCCTCTGCTTTCCCTCTAAACAAACAAACAAATAACTAAAATAAACACACACACACTATACATACACTATCTATATGTACTATATAGACATATATGTATATAGCGTGTGTATGTTTATGTACACATGTTATTGAACAGGGAGAGAGAGGCAGAAAACTCTGCTTCTCGCCACCCTACTCACCTCGGATTGCTTTTGAGCTCCAGAGGGGAGGGAGTGCGGCTGGAAGATGGAAGAACTGGCTTTAGGGCAGACCTAGTGATCATGGGCATTAGGAACACTGCCTGGGAGAGCGGGGCAGCAGGGTGGAGGAGACAGCCTTTCTCCACACTTCTGCACGGAACCTGGCTCCACGCTGGTCCCTTGAGGACTGACGGCTTAGGCAGCTACAGCAGGCAGCACCCTGCCTAGACCTGACTTTTTTAGGTTAGCGCTGGCAACAGTGAAAACTGTGAAGCTTCCTCCAGAGGCTTTGCCAGTGGAGTTCCCAAAAAGAAGGGCGCCTGAGCCGTGGGAAGCATGCAGAGCAGATGCCCGCAGTGATGCTCCTGGCGGACACGTTCGCGAATGCTTGCGAGATGCCTCTTGGGGAAGAGAGGGTCCCAGAAACAAAATCTGTCAGGGTGGCTGCGGGGACTGGACTTCCTGTTTGAGCATCAGGAGCTTCTTTTTTTTTTGGCCAGTTGGAGCTGGGTTTCACTGCTCCCGTGGCTTTATTTCTGCCCACAGCCTGGCCAAGCCCAGGGTTGCTGGCTTTCATACGTGGAGTGCTTCACTGAGATGAAAAAAAAAAACAGAGCAGAAACTGATAAAAGAGAGGAAATTGTGATAAAGGGTAAAAATGAAGCCGTGCAAATCTCAAGTTTTAAGAAACTGGAGCCTGGAGCTGAGAAAGGTACTCAGAGTTGCTGAGCATGTGGGCAGGAAGGAACAGAGAAGGTCCTCTCCCATTTCAATGTCCTCATTCTGCACAGGAGGCGCTGTGGCCCCTGGGGAGTTGTCGCTTCTTCCCGGTCACTTGGTGAGTCCTCTGAGCCAAAGCAGAGGTCTGCAGGCGCTTCACTCAGAGCCTCTCCCGTGACCTCCCACTGCCTCTCTGGTCAGGACCTTGAAGCATGGGGGTGCTATTGATGAGGTCGCTGGTGCTCACCAGTTGTTCCCTGTCATGGTCCATTTGGGCTCCTATAACAGGGCACCATAGACCAGGTAGCTTCAGCAACAGAAGTTTATTTCTCACAGTTCTGGAGGATGGAAGTCCGAGATTAAGTGCCAGCATGGTCTGGTTCTGGTGAGAGCACCCTTCTGGGTTGCTGACTGTCCACTTCTCATTGTGTCCCCCTAGGGCAGAATGAGAGAGAGAAGAAGCAAGCTCTCTCTCCAGTCTTCTTGTAAGGGCACTAATTCCATTCATGGGGGTTCATCCTCATGACCTTATTTAATTCTAATCACCTCCCAAAGGCCCCACCTCCAAATACCATCACTTTGGGGGATAGGGTTTCAACATCTGAATTCACGGGGTGCACAGTCATTCAGTACATAGCATTCCCCCTAGGAAGCACACAGGAACAGGCTCCAGCATTAGGTCAGTGTTCTCCTGGCTGGTTTCAGAATCCCCTGGGAGCTTCCACAGTCCTGATGCCCAGGCTGCACCTCAGACTGTTGAGATCGGCATCTCTGAGCGTGAGACCCTGGTATCAGTATCGGGTACAGCTTCCCTGGGGATGGCAGCATCCGGGCCCCTGTGCGAGAGGAGTGGCATGTCACTGTGTCACCACAGGTCCTGGATCCTGCTGTTCACCTGGCATCAGGGGCTATGTCACTTGCCCCACTGGCCTGTTTGTTGCACTGTGATCACAGGATGCAAAGTCAGGGGCTGGACTGGCTGATTTCTGAAGTCCCTCTCAGTTTGAGAATCCGAGAGTCCAAGTAAAAAGAAATAGACATTGTGTTAGAATAGCCATAATTAAGCACACCTTTCCATATCTTGTGGTACTTCTTTGTTCTCTGCTTCCTACCACAAAGATTCCCATGAGCTCTTCATCATTTCGGAAAGAAAAAGAAATGGTAACGCATTGGGTTGGTCTTGGAGCAGTTACAGCCGAAAGAACACAGTCCGTGCAATCAGAAGTAATTTGGAAGTAAATCAAGTCCTCTACTTGCACTTCTCAGATGCCCTGTGTGGGAGGGAAGAGGGCCGCCAACGCAGCCCCACTCTCCCTTCTTCCCTGCATGCTGCCCGCCCCCGACCCCAGCCCCAGGCTGCAAGGCTTTCCAAACACTCTCCCAAGGCCCTCCAGCCTCTGCTTCACCCACTTCTTCTTCTTCTTCACCCATTTTGACTCAAATCTCTATCCGGAAGCCCAAGAGTGTCCTCCCAGAAGGCAGGCTGACCTCAGAGGGCAGAAGGAGGCAAACAGTAAAGCTCAGAGTCATCCTGAGCAGCACAAAGGCAGGGAACACTCAGGTGCTGATGCTTGTTACCCACTGTTCGCACAGAAGTAGTGGGCGAGGCTGTCAGAGCTGGAACGGGTCTGGCTGGGGGTCAGGGGCACCTGCTGCTCAGGGAGTCGAGGATGGAGCGAGGGAGCGCGGGCCTTGGCTGCCTGGAAGCAGAGAGCTGGCTTGGGTGAACTCTTGAGTATCTTCCCTACTGGGAAGTCTTCATCCTCTTGCTTTTCACACACAGAAAGGCTATTTGGCAGCCGCTCGCTCACCTTGGGCTCTCCAAGTGGAGTATTGCCGTCTTCAAACACAGCTGGCTGTAAAACCCGAGCTCCGTTAGGCTCACTGACTCCAGTACTTTGTGAAGATGTTAGAAACAGAGGCCGAGTGAACTTGGTTTAATGTTTCCTTGGAGTTCTCCTGAATGCAGGGCATAGAGCTCTCTTTTTTTTGGGGGGGGGTTATTTATTGCCCACGTTTTCTTTTTTTTTTACTGTGGCACTTGAGGTCAAGGCCGAGGGGCTCCAGAGAAAGCTCTATTGACGTGACGTAATTTTAGGGACAGAACGTTCCATTCTCCTCCTCTGTGAATGTGGAGGATATCCTGCAGCGTGACATGGGGCCAGAAGACGGCTTGGAGCCCTCTTGGCAGTAACGCAGCCTGGAGGGACCTGTGCGGAGAGTCAAAGTTCCCTTTATGTAAAGGGAAGGAACTACTGAACTGTGGGCGGGATAGTACATGTTAAAACATATCCCATTCTGACATGGAAAAGGGGGAACTGAGCCATCGCTGCCGATTTCATCCATTCTGTGTTTGGACCAGTTTCATGTTGCCCAGGACATTTTTTCTCCTTGCTCCTCTGACAGCAGCCTCGGCACCAGGGTAGGAATCCCAGCGCTTACAAAGCCACTCAGGAGGCCCAAAGCAAGTGACCACAGGGACTTAGGGGAGCAGGAAAAATGTACCCTACAAAAACCCGTTCTCTACTTACTACGCCTTTCAGGGAAATGGGGGAAAGATGGGTTTTGGAGCCAGAATTGCCTGGGCTTGCATTCTGCACTAACTCTGTGAGTTCAAGCCTCTAAGTTTTTGCACTGGCACAAAATGCATATGAATAATTGTTC
Organism: Orcinus orca; assembly: GCF_937001465.1. NCBI lineage: Eukaryota > Metazoa > Chordata > Mammalia > Artiodactyla > Delphinidae > Orcinus > Orcinus orca. Next base: position 35,950,168 of record NC_064571.1, read on the forward strand.
CTACTTTAAGCAGCCATTTGAGGATTAAATGAGAGAACACTTATAGCGGGCCTGGCATGGTGCCCGGCTTACAGGAGATGCATAATAAATGTCATGTTTCTCTCCTTCCTCGGATGCACATAGGCACACACCTGGAATACTACTTCAAGGGAGTTTTTTCAAAGGATCGATTACTTTTGTTCTAAATCACCAGTTCCTAGCAGGCAGGAATAATGAGCGCACAGAGTTGAGTTCTTTCCAAAATACGGGTGAATGTGTAACCTCTAAGTAAATAACCTGGCATTAGGTGTCTTCGCTGTGGAGAGCCGAGGATGTGGAAAGCTTGCTCCTGCCCTCCCTGAGTGTACAATGAAGCTGGGAGGACAAGGTACATACGCTGTCGACACTCCAAGACGAGGAATTAAAAAAATGTGTCCTGTCCCCGATGAGTCTGGTTATTAAGGCTCGCAAACACTCCACTGGTCACCCCCAGGCAGCTAGTTCCCACGCCCCTCTTGCATGGGGCCAAGTGCAGCCTCTCTTTCCCTGCGTGACTCAGCTGCTTCTGGGAACACCATCCCCGGTAGCCCTCCCCCAGACAACCCACACCACCATTGCTGCGGTCTCTAATCTGTCTCCCCAGCTGCCCTGATCTGGAACAGCCGACCTTTGAGGAAGCTGGGGCTGAGGAATCCACCCTGCCTGGGCTCCAGCTGTTCCACGGAGAGCTGCCATTTCTCCCCTGCCCCAAGTAGAAGGTTCAACATGGAGCACCTATTTCACCCATCCTTAGATGGTGGTGGTAGTGATTACTAGCTTTGACTGTGGAGTCAGAATGCACGGGTTCAAATTCGACTTCCACCACCTCCTAACTATGACTCTGTCCTAATCAACAATTAAGGCTCAATTTCCATGTGTGGAGAAGTGGGGCTAATAAACTAGTACCCACCTCATTTTGAGGACTAAATGAGGTGACGTAAATTTAGCATAGCACAGAGCAGTCCACCAGGAAGTGTTTGCTATTATTATCTAATGATGGCAGTTTGGGGATGTGAAATGTGTGCTGCATTTACCTTTCTTTCTCGTATTTCCCCCAAAGGCTGGGCCAGTGGTCCTCTCTCACCTGGTTTTCCTCCCCGACTCTCTCTTTGTGTCCCGGGATGGGACACACAATCTTCAATTCAACCCTGCAATTGGGAAAGCTGCTTTCTTGCTTCTGGGATCATTTCCTTTCAAACCAAGGTTTTGCCATAGTTTTTCAAATCCCTGTGTTAGTTTGAGACTCAATCCTGGCATCTAGTAAAATACTTGAAGTACTCAGCATCAGTTCTTCCAAATAGCCCGGGGTCTGGGGTCTTTCACACAGCTAGGGAGCCAGAAATCTGCCTGACACCTTTGAAGTCCAAGCACACCTGAGATCCTTATTAAAACTAACAATGGAAGCCATTTTCACAAGAATGACGCCAATGATAAATGCTCTGTGGCACAGAGAAAGAGCTTTCAACTCTGCGGAAGGTGGGCCCAATGTAACAATCTAGGCTTTGAACTTCATCAGCCATGGCCTCAGAAGAGTCATTCCTGGCTGTAATTTTCCAACCATAAAATGGAGATGCCTGGGAATGGCTCATACTGACTAGAGAAATCTTCAAACTTGAGCTGCCGGGCAGATTTTTGGACTGAGCTCCAGATGGGGAACAACAGGGGCTGGGGGTGGTAATTTCACAGGGGCTAGGAATGTCCATCAGAGAAAGGGCACAGAGCCCTGGAGAAAGAGGACAAAGTGGAGAAGATGAAACGGAAAGCAGAGGAGTAACAGGAGAGAGGCGACGGGGAAAGAAACATAAGAAACTAAGGTGGCTTTTTAAGGTAGTGAAGAAGGCTGCACACAGACTGAGAAGAAAATGTGCTCTGGTCTCTAAGATTACACAACTGCAATCGACCGCAAAGCACAACAAGCATCTTGAAAGCATCTTGTCTCGAGGGCGTGATGCTTAGCAGTAGAATTTAACGCTAAATAAGAGCACATAGGTAAAACATTGTGGGACTTGGAAATAACATCACAGGCATCCAGTTTAGACCCTTGCCCTCTGGACATTCAGACTTTAATTTGATGAAAGTGAAAGTTTCCTTGATTCTCCACTGTGATCTCATCCTTGACCCACAGTGGCACTTTTTGGAATGACTTCCATAGGTTTTCTTCTGCCATATTGTAAGACAAGACTGATTTGCTTAAGGAAAGTGATTAAAAAATGTATCATTGATCTAGGAAAATCTTTTAAGGTCTATGACATTTTGTGGCTCAGCAAGGTCAATTTTTGTTCCAATGTCTCCAAAGAAAAACTCTTCTCTCTAAAGGTTTGACTGATTTATTTTAAATAGCAATATCATTTCTTCTTGTACCCTGTAAGCCATCTTGGTTTTAAATTTAGTTCCTGAAGGTCTCCAAACTCACTGGACTCATAAGAAAGAGCATCAATCTCTCTTCTGTAATTCCTTTTGATGGCCTAAATCCTTCAGGTGCTCCCACAGTCTTGTTAAGAAGTAAGGTGGCATTGCCCCAAGGAGCGACTGGACACTTGCTTGGAGCCCTGTAGAGTAACCTGTACCTTTTGTACTTTTCCAGGTAAGAGAGAAGATAAGAGGCTACCTTGAAACTCAGCCTAGTATCTGGCCTCTGGAATGATGTTAAAGCTACTGTATAAATATTGAATACAGACAACGAGGAAATTGTTATATCACTTGCTTAAGTGACAGCAGATTAGTAAATCAAGGATGTACTAAATGCTAAGTGATGGATTTGATATTCAGAGTTTGACTTCCTTCAGGGTTCCTGGGCCTTTGCCTGTCCAGCCCTCCATGGTTCCCTCTACACACTCCCTCATTCTTCTCTGCCCACAACCTGAGCATCTCGAGAGCAGGGGACTCCTCCCAGACTTTTATACTGCACCAGTTGCGTGAGAAACCAAAGCTCCATCCCCTACCATGATAACCTCGTTGTGATCTTGATTTACTTAACCCGTAATCAGAGTTCCCCCTGCCTAGAAGAGGTAAACCAACACTACCTATTGTCCATGTGATTTAGGATATTTCCTCGAACCGCCAGGGACTCAGTGTTTGTCTGTTTGTTTCTGCGAGTTGAGGTGATTGGGAGGATTTGATGATATCATGTATGAAAGGGCTTCAGAAGTTGTTAAATGCTAAATCAAGTTAAGACCTGCCCCTAAATAGAATGGAGTCTGAGGCAAGAGAACTGCTAGAGGCCCATGCCCCACATATCTAAACGTTTAAAAGTCATAAAAACTGGTAAGTAAAATGTTCCATCTATCTGCTTTCATAAAGACTAGAGAGACCTAGTTTAAACTGAGAATTTTTGGATTCCTTGGACTTCCTGGACCCCTTCCCACACCTCTCCCCTTTTCTTTCTGCCCTGCCTCTGTCCTACTGCAAAGGACTCTGTGTGAGCATCTTAGTTCACTGGTTCAAGTTCTCGACCTCCCCTCCAAGCAGCTGCTTCTTGGCTAACTTCATGGCTGAGAGGTGTGCCAGGGCTCAGAAGAGGGAATTAAGAGTGTTTCTGTTTATGATGCTTGTGATGAGCCATGGGGCCTTTTCTTTTCTTTTTTTCCCTCCCTTCCCCACATCCCTCCCCCCTCCCCTCCTACCCTTCCCTTCCCTTTCCTTTGAATATGATCTAAATTTGTCAAAATGCAAGGGCCATTGCTCTGAGTTCCAAGAAGTCAGTTTATTGAGATCATTATCCTTATAACATTTTCCTAGCATTTTCCTAACAGATGACCATATACCAAAAATATTTAATGGCTGAAGACTGAATTTTGTCTTTGTGATTTTATTTTTTTGTACTTGTGGAATTCCCCGAACAAGTTTATATCCTCTGACCTTTTCCCTCTTTTCCCAGTTTTTGTGTCTATTTTAAACTAGCTGCAGTTGAGTAATACAACTGAGACCTGCTATAGTCTCAATGCAAAATACTATCCACCGACGTGTGGTGTGAGTAATAGTACTATTGCTATCAGTTATTATATTGAGTCAATAAAGTGCTCTGAGAATACACACAAGGTTTGGAGCATGAAATTTTAACTTTACCTGGAGACTGCTTATTCCCTTATCAAATATTTAAGTGGCTTCCTATCCACAGTATGATGGTTTAAGATCCAAAAGGTACAGAAAGACATGAACATAAGAAAGTACTGATCTATGCAATTGAACCTTTGATTACTACAGAGGAAATTACCACCACAGTTAGCAAGAATTGGGAGACTGGTTTTAAACTAGAGGTCACAACTTAGAAAATGAAAGATCATTTGGAATTGCTGCTTTTGGATGTTTTGCCTTAGTGATATCAATCCCTTGCCTACTTACATGGTATCTGGATGCTTAACATAAAAATAAGTCTTAACTTGGAATAGCACAGGCCATGGCATGACTCACCAGGTCTCCCATGGAAGAGACTTAGGAGGTGGCAAACAGATAAACCTTCTTCATTACACGTAAATACTATACATCCAATATAACATATATATAATATTCAGGATATAACTTCTTCAATATATAATAACTATATCTTAGTTTACAGAAAAAAACCAAGAGATACTTAATATCTAATGCAAGACACATGGGTTGACTGGAAGAAAAATATTTGAAACTGTATCTGCATGTATTGACGTTAAAAAAAAAAATTCACCAAAGTAAAGTAAGTTCTCTTGTAATTTCCTCAGCCTTTTTGAATCCCAGTCTCATCTTTCAGACAGACTCAGTAATACCTACCTCACTGGAATGCCATGAAGATTAGATGATGTAGGCCTTAGAAAGTGCCTGGCACATATAGGATGTGAGTAAATGAGGCTTGACTCCCCCTTTTTCACTTTCTTCTCCTCTACCCCCAGGATTCCCTTCTCTAGGTCCTAATCTGGAGTCTCATCCTGACAGAGTTTAAAAATGTTGTTAATCAGAGTCTAAGGTGTTACCTGTCAGCAACTGTATTTGCATTCAAATCGTGCAAGTTCTGGAAACTCTCGCATCTTCTACATGCAACCGAACGGATCTCTTAGCGACGGAATTTCAGTCCCATAGATGCGATTCTCGAGGAGGGAGATATTTCTATAGACAGAAAAAGAACACCATGCAGATTATTTGTTAGGTCTGAATGGGGTGCAGAAGAACCCGCGTTTGCTGTATTCCCATGAAGAGTTGTCACTTCCTCTGGGCCAAGGTGTTTACTTTCTGACATATGAGGCTGAGATAAAAATCTATCAGGATCTGCAAAGAAATGTTTGATGGCAAAAAAGGAAACCAGCTACAGCTACTCATCTAGAAATAATCTCAGGGAAGTGAAAGCTCCTGGTTTAGTTTTGAAACTGGGTTTTATTTTCCAGTGGACTGGAATGCACAAAGAATCCTGGCTTGTAAGAATCTCCCACGGGCCTCCCCGAGACCCTTTGTGAAAATGTAAGTTATACTTATTCTCACTCAGAGTGAGAGCGTTGTGTATTGTCTGGAAACAATTAGAGGTATTTTTCCATCTTGATCTGACACCCTCAGACACACAGGCAGTTGGGGGTTGGAGGGTGCGGTAGTTCGAAGTCCAAGTTCTACTGTTAACTATTTAAACAGTTAAAGTACCCCAAAGGGTAGGTGCTGATGGAACAGAGAGGCTCAGAAAGGTTTAAAAGTCACCAGGAAGAAAATCCTTGGAGCTCTGGAAAATATTTTGTCACTGCTAATGATTTTCCGAGACTCTTCAGGAAAATAGTGTGACCATAAAAGGCCATTCAGGGGAATGCCTGAGCTGACATCTGAGGCTGCCTGGGGACCTGGGTGACTGCCGGTGAGCCTGGCATCACCTGGTTTAAGGCGTGACACTAGTGCAGCACCCCCTGACAAGCTGGACAGAGGGATTCCAGAGCAAGAGGCTGCAGAGTGATGTCTTTTGGTCAAGACGTGCCCGTCCCCTGGAGCCTGCATTTGGATTATTAGGAAGAGAAATTATGCTGGTTTACCTATCGTTTTGTTTTGGAAGAAGGCGGGAGCAGAAAGAATTCAGGGAGGGGGAAGCCTGAGAAGGAGCTCGGGTGCGGGGGGAAGGGGGCCAGAGGGGGACAAGAGATACTCAGAACCTGAGGCTGCCTCATCTGGCCAGTTTTGTGAAAAACCTTTTAAACTTTATTTTAAAACTGAAGTTGGAGGCAAATGTTCCCACCTTTGCTTGTCAGCAAAGTCCAAATTGCCAAGTGCTGCGGAGGACAATTGTGTCAACAGCACAAGGCTTTGCATCTGCCAAATGGTGATCAGCAAAGAGGCCTCACATTTGTGTAGAGACCTAACACTCTGCAGCGTGTTTTCACAGCTACGGTTTAGTGGATCCTTATGGCAAACTCGGAGGGAAGCGGGAAGGTGTTGCCATTTCAAAGGTGGGAACACGGGGGCTCGGAGAGCGGGAGGACTCATACAATATCGCAGGGTTAGTGAGCAGCGGGGTGAGGATTCACACCTGGTCCTCCCACTGTACTCGGCCCCTGTCCTCACACCAGGTGTGCCTGCAGGGCTGCCTCAGCAGAGAGCTTGGGCTGCACAGTGAGCTCAGGGACGTGGGGTGGGGGGAGGCGGGACTGTATCTCCTTAGGCCACAGCTGTCCATTTCTTTTCCTGCCTTCCTTCTCCTTCCCCCTTCCTCCTCTGCACGTGTCTGCAGCCTCCAGGTGGAAAAGAGCAAGACGGGCATGGCTTCAGCCCTGGAGCAGAAGCAGAATACAAAAGCTATGGTGTGAGATGCCTGGGGTCCTAAGGCTCGTCCTGGGTGAGGCAGCACGTTTCAGCTGGGCTTCAGAATCAACTTTCTAAAGTACAAAGCCAGAAAATCTCTGCAGATCCATCTCTGCAGTAAATTGGGAAGGCAGCTCATTTTTCTCCGCTGAGCATCACTTAAGACCTTAAGAATCCTTGAGAATATACCCGCTTCTTTAAAAATACCAGCTTTTTGTTCAAGGATAGAATGAATATTTTTCTTATGCAATACGAAGCAAAGTAGCAATAAAGACTCAAAATATTAATGACATTGATTCTATGCTGAAGAAAGCTGGTCAGTCTTTTCTTAGACGGATTTACGTTTAGTCACAGAATCTCTTAACTTTGATCAGAGATGAACCTTAGAGTTGATATTATTCGTGCCTATGATTTTGAGGTCAGGTTGATAATAGACCTGGGCTTTTGCCAACCACGATGCTGGAGCTGGCAGTGCTGCCCATGCCAGCCCCTGTGGAAAGCTGGGCAATGGTAAGCAGTGCAGGCTTCCGAGAAGAGAAATGCAGGAGTGCCCAAGATCAGGTACTGAAGCTCAGGTGATTAGCAGGACTTTTGCCTGCCTCTCGATTCTGCATCTCTTTATGTTCATTTTATGTAAAACTTGAATTAATGTCTAACACATTTTCTCATTTCCTTGAAAAATTTGGAGGAGGTAAGAGATTGGCCCACAGAAAAGAAGTGAGAATTCAGAGACAGGCAACAAAAGCAGCGTTAAGACCCACAAGACACAGGCATGAGAACCACGGATCTTCATCATTCCAGGGCCATTTGTCTAGTGGCAAATACTACCACCCGCCTCAACAGGCTTTGAAGTCAGCACCACCCTACCGCCCTGTATAATATTTGAACTTCCAAAGGAGGAGCCAGTCAAATCAGATATGGCACCTACTACCTGAGAAAATAGGAGATGCTTAGTTTTACTGAAAAATTATTTTAATCTAAATGACAGTAACTCTGTCAGACTCTATTCTTTTTTTATTGTGAAAAATAAATAAAATTTATCATCCAAACCATTTTTATTTTTTTATAAACTACTGTACTTTTGATATCTCTTTTACATTACAATCATCGTTTTGAATCCCTTTAAATATATATATATTTAGGGGGAGTTCCCTGGTGGCCTAGTGGTTAGGATTCTGGGCTTTCACTGCCGTGGCCCGGGCTCAGTCCCTGGTCAGGGAACTGAGATCCTACAAGCCGGGTGGTGTGGCTATATATATAAATTATGTTATCTATGACTTTTGTTTCTGGATTGAAGGATGGTTGTTATAAGAATAATTGTTTTCATGAGGGCTAGTTGAGTCTAAGATGTTTGAGGTGGTCCCTTTTCCTCACAGGTGACATGGAACACTTCGTTAACGTGGGCCTCCAAAAGCTTTACAAGTTGAAGGAAAAGCCCTCAATCAAAGAGCAAAGAGGAGTTGATGAAGAACTCATATGTAAAGAAGTTGATGGAGGACACCAGTAAGCTGGTCAACGGTACACTTGATGAAATGGGACGTCTTTTGAATATCCTTTGATCAAAGTGATTCCTGGTGTAGAGCTCTCAAACCCATGGAATACTCTGAATTTTGTATGATCAATAGGACTCGGGGTGGAGGAGCTTAGGTAGTTTCACATGAAGAATTAGTATCACCTATGTACAAAAAGTATGTTAAAAACAAAACAAGGGGCTTCCTTGGTGGCACAGTGGTTAAGAATCCGCCTGCCAGTACAGGGGACATGGGTTCGAGCCCTGGTCCAGGAAGATCCCACATGCCGCGGAGCAACTAAGCCCGTGCGCCACAACTACTGAAGCCCACGTGCCTAGAGCCCATGCTCCACAACAAGAGAAGCCACTGCACTGAGAAGCCTACGCACTGCAATGAAGAGTAGCCCCCACTCGCCACAACTAGAGAAAGCCCACGCACAGCAACGAAGACCCAATGCAGCCAAAAATAAATTAATTAATTTAAAAAAAGATTTAATGTTTAAAAAAACAAAACAAAACAAAACCAGTGACTGGTTTGGGGGTGGACATGTGACGTAATTTGGCCAGTGAGATATGTAGGTATGTCTGCTGGGGGGCTTTAGGGAAAGGTTTCTCTTCTCCTAAAAAGAGACCCAAGGAAGAGATGGCCTCTGTTCTACGTTGGGGCATCATCTTCTTTTGTCGTATGCCTGGCTCTCACAGCCATGAGCAACCGAACAATTTTTAAGTATACAGTTCAGTAGTGTTAGGTATATTCACATTACCGTGCAACAGATTGTCAGAACTTTTTCACCTTGCACAACTGAAACTCATACGCCCCTTAAGCAACTCCTCAATTTCCCCTCCCCCAGCCCCAGGTAACCACCACTGTACTTTCTGTCTCTATGATTTGGCTACTCTTGGTACCTCACTTAAATGGAATCATACTGTATTTGTCTTCTGTGACTAGCATTTCACTTAGCAGAATGTCCTCAAGGGAGGTTCATCCACGTTGTAGCATGTGACAGGATATCCTTCCTTTTTAAGGCTGAATAATATTCCATTGTGTGTATAAACCATATTTGGTTTATCCATTTATCTGCCGATGGACACCTGGGTTGCTTCCGCCTCTTGGCTATTGTGAATAGCACTGCTATGAACGTGGGTGTGCAAGTATCTCTTTGAGATGCTGCTTTTATTGTTTTTTAAAGAGGTAATTCCTCTGCTAGTCAGAAAACATGACTATCAAAATTCACTTTCAAATGGCCCCCTTTTATTTAAATTATTTACAGGAAGCTGAGTTTTCTTTACAATGAATGCTTTTGTGCAGGAGCCTAAGAGTTGAGCTGGGGATATTCCAGGACTGCCAATCTTCATCTCCGTCTCTGGACAGGGATCCCATTCTCAGCCATAGCTGGCTTATTTTTATTTGCCCCAAAGTTTTGAGCATGAGTATTTCATTCTTTCCTTTCCACGTGCCTCTGCTTCCACCCTATGACCTTCCTTTCCCTAAACAGAGAAAAGTCCTGACCTGTCCAGGGCCCAGCCCTGTCCTTACCTGGAGGGGACCACCCCCCCCACCGGCCTCACCTCATTGGTTATCATTATTATGTCATCCAGATCAATCACTGGGTGCTCGTACTGTTGTAACTGTCGCTTTGATCATTCGTTACACTTTGTTACTCTTCATCAGATCCAGGCCCCACTAATCGGAAACAGCGGCCTTCCAAAAGCCAGGCAACCGGGGGACTAGGGGCAATTACCACATTGTTTGGTTTTTAAATTAGTCCCTTCTTGGTGCTCTGATCACCGCCAGGAGGCTGGTGATTCAGAAGCCCAGGGGGTGACCGCTGCTCGTGCCGCCCGCAGCTGGCTCGGATGCCCGTACACCCTGCCTGTGGTCCCCAGTTGAGGGCGACCCCAATGAGCTGAGAAACACAGTCCATGACCCAGAGGCACAGCCTCCTCGTGCAAGGGAGTCCTTGCTGGGCACTCCTACCCACTGGCGTTTACGCAGAAGACGATCCCCGCTGTAGTGCACTTCCTCTGTAAGGAGCTGTGGGACCTTATCACTGGGCCCCGGGCCCACAGCAGCAGAGTCCAGGGCTCAGCGGAAGCCCGTTCTCTTCTGGCCTCCACCCAGGAGGCTGCCAGACGTGAGGATGAGGTGGGCGCAGGCGGATGTCTCTGGGGTTTCCATATAACTGAGTGGGAGCTCCAGCCTCCAGCTCAAATGCCTGGGGCCTACAGAAAGGTGTGAGGGGGAGCATTTGGCGGGAAATTAAAGGTCAACCTACGCATCTTCCAGTACATCATTTTCTTTAAGGTCAGTGTTTCCCCAAACTTCAGGCATTTATGTACTACGTTCATGATGTTTTTGCCATGCACAATCCTCTTTCTTATTTTGAAAGAATTATTTAGAAGGAACTATTTTATACTTTGAATGGAAAGCAAGTATTTCTTGTCTTCCTTTCAGTGATGACCTTCGAAAATGTCATTTTCATAAGCACCCAGCCCCACTGGTTAGCCCACAGATGAATACCCCTCTTACCCGTGCTGGTCCAGGTATAGCTTCTGTCATGATGGGTGGGACAGCTTGGTGGTCTCTAAATAGTACGAATTGGATTTGGCGGACTCCTATTGTTAATGAGCAATTGTAGTGTATTCCTGTTAAGGATTTCTTGTATGTAGGTGTAATAACACCTTGTCTTAGAAGAGTGACCGATGGTTCACTGACAGGCTGTGTGGCATAACAGGAGGGCTGTGGAGGCAGGGCGCTGCCTTAGCTCCCGCTGGCTCGTATCAGGCGGTGTCTTATCTTCTCACGCCTGATGGGTACCCACCGGAGCTGATGTCCATCCTGCTCATCCGCTCTCTACAGACTCCGCCCCTTCTCTCCTGGGACATGCATCAGCTCTCATACTTTTATTGTCCAGAAGAGTAGCATTCTTCTGTAACAAAGCTTTTACTCCCAAGGTATCCACTTGAGGACCTGCAAACTGTGTCCCAGCACATCTCAAATTTGCTGTCTTAGATTTCACGTGGTACAAATGTGGCCAAAATCGGAGCATTCTTAAGTTGACTCTGATGACCCCTGAGATGGAGGGGTGTAACAGCAAATTTCACAGGAAGCACATAAGAAGAAATGCATATAGCTCCTGCCTTCCCTCCTCCATCTCAAAAGCCGCAGTTATCAGGAGGAACATAGCTCAAGCATGCCTTTTGATTTAAGGTAAAAAGGAGATATTTTGTTTTTCAGTAAGGCGGAATATATCTTAATGTAGTAATTGAATTTAGTTCTATTTAGTCTAGTTTGATGGGGGTAGATCTAGAGTGGGGAGGGAAGAATTGACATCGTTTAATACTTAACAGATGGATAGAAAACAAAAAGTTTAGGAGATAAGAATGTCAGAAGGTTACCAGCTGCTGTGGGTATATAGAAAAATGGAATTTATTTGAAAGGTCAGTCTTATGTTTATTAATACGTCTCTCTTTCTATTATATTTTAGATTTACAAATTAATCAGAGGGAGAGGCGTCATTTTGGCTAAATCTTGAGTGGATCGCTGTGTTCCAAAAAGGTATCTTTGCGTTTCATGTGAGCTGTACCTTATCATGCAAGAAGTTTCTGCTCTTGAATGGTGGAGAATTTGGAGTAGTAATTTGTTAGCATGTTAACTTTATGAAGTAGCAGTCTTTGCCTTCTATTCTCAAATCTGGATGTCTGAAGATCATTAAACAATTATAGGAAGGGGAGTCAACTCCTTGACATGTGCATTAATTTTCACGTCGTGAGATGTGAAATTCTACTTCTGAGAGAGCTTATTAGGCAGGGGCCACCTTTATACTCTGGAAAGGATAAATTCACCACTGAAAGTGGAAAGAATGATTACTCCATTGAAAGTTTCCTAATAGAAGCTTCTTGGCACCAACTCCTCTTGCATTGTGTCTTGTACTGAATGTGGACTCGTCAAAATGACTGCAGGTGTTGACGGGTGATGTAAGCCTGACAGGAGGAGCTTGGCCTTTGGAACCTTCACAGAGTCTGAGGCAGTGACTTCCTCAGGGATGTTGGTCAACCCTTAACCCGTGGATTCAGCCTCCAACTTCCTGGTGGAGATTCAGTTGCTTAACTATTTAGCAGGGGTTCTTTAAAAAGCAGTGAATTAGTTATTGCTTGAAAATCGGATTGAAGATATACTAGGTACTATTATGGTTAACTTGAGGAAGGCTACTTTTATGCACACCGTCTGTAAAAACCATTAGATAATTCTTTGGGTCAAAAGGACAATGCATTAGGATAAATAAGTAGGAAATAAGAGAAGCCATCGAAAAGAAAGTGGAACTCTTGACAGGAACTCCACGTGTGGTAGGATGGATTGGTTCTAGGGTTACCTGGGATTGCCAAAGGAAAAGAGATTTGTGGGGAGGGCTGTCGGAGGGGGGAGAATGGGCGGGCTGTTGAGGAGAAGCTGGCTAAATAATTGAAGCTCCAGGAACTTAAATATAATACCAAACATGATATTTCCTTAAGGCATCAGCTTTTTCTGTCTTGGAAGCAAGTCGTATTCAATCAACAATTACTTGTTGCGTGTCTGCTACCCATTTATTACTATGTTAGGATTTGTGAGAAAAACTAAAGGGTAAGAAATCAGGAGTCCCAGGCCTCAAGGAATTTATAACTCATTAGGGGAGCCAAGGGTTAGATAAAGTAGGAGACTCTAAGAAGGAAATACAATCAAGCAGTGTAATCAAGGGCAAATGCTAAGTTTTGTGGGAAAGGTCCATCAGAGAAGGCCAGGGCTCTTATTAATGGAAACTTGGGGTAATTGCCAAAGGCTTTGCAGGGAGGTAGTGTTTGACCTAGGTCTTGAAGGGTTTTATTGCTCACCAGTTTTAGATGGAAAATTCTTCCACTTCAAGCCATTTCCGTTTCAGATTAAGATTGCTATTTCTCACTCTTTCTTTGCAGATTCTTCTACTTCTTCCCCCTTAAATGCTGGTGTCTTTCAAGTTTTGTACTTGGTCAAAACTCCTTTTCTACTCAAAAAACCAAACACTATCAATATGATGGGTTGAAAACTCAAATGAGAACAGGAAATTAAAAGGTAACACAGAATATGAGTCTGGTAGATAGGATACAATAAGGAGTGTTAGAGCTTGTGGTAAATGAAGAGTTTTTGCCTGCCTAAAGGCATTCAAATTTAAGTTAAAAAAAAAATATATATCTCCATACTGTTTTTGCTCAATCAATTACCTCTACTAGCTGGAATCTGGTTTGCCAGTAGGTGGGCTATGATCCATCTACTGACTTTTCCTAAACTTTGCTAAACCTGAGCTCTTCTCCTGAGTTTCAGTTTGATTGTTCTGGGTATTAATAGTCCACTACATGGAAGGCCCCATGCATGGAATATGTTAAACCAGGGGTTGACTCCTGTGGGCCAAACCCAACCCATACTCCTACCCCGTTCCACTGGAACACAGCCATGCTCCTTTACGTATTGTCTAGGGCTGCCTTGACCCTACAGAGGCAGAGTTGAACAGCAATGACAGACAGCACACGGCCAGCAAATCCTAAAATACTTACTATCCGACCCTTTTTAGAAAAAGTTTGCCAAACCCTGCCTTAAAGCAACATGTTCCCAAATGAGCTCATCCTTTTCTCCCCCAAACCCATCATTTACTCTGGAGCCCCTCTGGTTCCTTCCTCTACCTCACCTCCCTCATTGTAGATGTCCCGAGACCTGACATTGCTCATACCTCTACGCCCTCTACATTTCTCCCACCACAGCCCTAACCCAGCCGTCCCTATTCTCACCCATCTTAGATCTTGCATCTCTACGTGAACAACAGATTACATTTTTATAAAAATAAATCTGATCATGTCACTTCGCTATCTAGAATCCTCCAGTGATGCCCATTTCCTCCTGGATGAAACACTTCTTCCCAGTTAGGCAATGATACAATCCCCTTTCTCATTTATATCCCTTCCTACATGTTTAGCATCATCTCTTCCATTCTCTCACTTGCTCTCTTAAGCCTGTCTTGCTAATGTATTTATCATTGCTTTGAATGAACTATCCTCTCTTTCATGCCTCTGAGAGATGCACATACCGTTCTCCTTTTATCTCTTGGTTTTATATATAAGAAACTTAACTGTCAAAATTCAACTTCAGCATCATTTTCTTTGTAGCACTGTTCCACCCCTGATCTCTCCTCTGCCCTGCAGCCCAGCCCACCAGAGTTAGGGTCCCTTCTTCTGATTCTGTAGTGTATTCTGTATAACTTGTTAGAGTACATCTCAAATTACATTTATTTCTAATTATATATAGTTCTCTCTTTCTCTCTACTTGAGGTGCGAACTCCCTGAGGGATCCTATCTTATATATTTATATCCCTAGTAGCGATCATAATGCTTGACAAAGCTTAGGTGCTCAATGAATGTTCAGTGAATTCCTGAAGCTTATTACAAGTCACTAAGTCTTTAATAAACAAGGACTAATCCCTTGTTGATACACAGAACATTTGCTGGAGGACCACTAAACTTGGGCATAAGTTGTAAATACAGGTCTATGACTGATTAAATGGATTAAATGATGCGTTAACTCAGGAGCAGGGAGACTCTTCTGAAATGCAAATCACACCATGTTGTTTCCACCCTTAAAACATTCCATGGCTTCCCACTGCACTTACAATAAAGCACAAAATCTTTTTAAATTAATTAATTAATTATTTTTTGGCTGCATTGTATCTTCACTGCTGCACGCAGGCTTTCTCTAGTTGCGGAGAGCGAGGGCTATGCTTCTCACTGTGGTGGCTTCTCTTGCTGCGGAGCACAGGCTCTAGGTGCGCGGGCTTCAGTAGTTGTGGCACACGGGCTTAGTTGCTCCGCGGCATGTGGGATCTTCCCAGACCAGGGCTCCAATTCATGTCCCCTGCATTGGCAGGCGGATTCTTAACCACTGTGCCACCAGGAAAGTCCCTAAAGCTCAAAATCTTTGATTCAGCAGTCCAGCCTCTTACCACCTCCCTCTCGATTCACTACACTCTGGGAACACTGACCTTTCTCCAGTTCCTCAAAAGCACCACTCTTTTCTGCCTTGGGGTCTTTGCACCTGCTTTCCATCTTCCAAGAAGACTCCCCTACTCTTCCTCTGACCAAGTCCTATTCATTCTGCCTGTCACAGTCCTAAAGTCACATCCTCTGAGGGGCTTCTCTGACGTAGAGTTTTCTGTTCATAATGCTTGCTCTTTTCCATTAAAGCACTACTATTTATAGTAGTGTGTTTGTTTGTTGGATGGTGTGTTTAACATTTGTCACTCTTCCATGTAGATGGAAAGCTCATAGAGCAGAGGTCATATCGGGTTTATTCACTACTGGTATTGCCTGGCACAAGCTGGGTGTTGCATAAGGATTTTCCAAATAAACTAATAAATGAAAAAGGGAACATTCTGGATATTTTTGAATAGAGAGGTGATTAGATCCATCAGCAGTATGTAGGATAGATTGGAGTGAGGAGTAACAGGAGTGGGGAGAAGGATTAGGAAGCCCTGCGTCTATGTGAGGCAAACGTATTTCAGAACAACTGTGATGACGTAGGGATGGAAAGGAAGTAGTAAAATTATCACTCTTTTCAGATTCTATTCTACCAGGAAAACTCAGGAGACAAACCTCTAAAGATGAGTAAAAATGTTAAATAGGTTGGCCATTTTCAAAAATATGTATACTAAAATCATAGCTTTCTTACACACCAATAACAACTAGTTTTAAAAGATATAATGGAAAATAGCAAACAAAATAGCAAACAAAATTTTTAAAATTATGAATAAACTAAATAAGAAATATATGAACAACCTTAAAAATCATAGTGAAATTATAAAGAAAACTTTATATATAAAAAATTTGCTTTATAAAGAAAACTTCAATAAATCTTCAAATTACCAAATTCTTTAATGAGAAACCTCAACCTTATTAAAAGTGAATTATACCTATAATTATAAATGTAAGGCAATTCTTTTCAAAGTACTCAGGGGAGTTTTACAAAATTTGAGAAAGGTGATTTTAAAGTTCACCTGAATGAATAAATGAGAATAGCGGAAACACTATTAACAACAATTTTAAGCTATAATCATTAAAACAGTATGGTAATGCAAGAATAGCCAAAGAAACTATTGAACCAAATGGAAAATCCAGAAATGGATCTAAGTACTTATAAAAGCTTTTAATGTGAGAACCAAGATATTCCAAATCACTAAGACAAGGATTAATTATTCAATAAACAATTTTGATACACTGTAAAAGCAGTGGGAAAATTGAAATGAACTTTCTACCTACACCAAAAATCATTTTTTAAAAGTATTTAAGATGTTATGGAAAAACCCAAATGAACTTTTTGACTAACCCAATATATTATATCACATATGCTATATATTATATATACATATATATATGATGCCATTAAGATATTATGAGAAAATATTCATATAAGCTTTGGGGGGAAAGTACCTTCCATAATGACATCAAAGATAGAAATTGCACAGGAAAAGACTAATATGTTTAACTGTATAAACATTTAAAATTTCTTTGTTAGAAAATAATATTAAGGGTAACATCTTTAAATGGCTAAGTTTCTCAAAAATGGATAATAGGAACAGGCAATTAATATATATACACATACAAATATACAAGAAAAGAAATACAGATGCCTCACAGCATAAGAAAAAGTTTAATTTCCCTAGTCATTAAAGAAACACAAATGATAACAATAGCAAGATGCAATTTTCACCCACCTACCTGACAAAATTAACATTGAACGATAAATTAACATCCATTAATATCCATACTACTGGGGGTGATATAAATTGCCAAAACTTCCTTAGTACATGTCAAAAGACTTAAAAAAATATATAAAAAGTGTAAGCTTCTTGAATCATAAATCCCATTTTGAGAAAACTTTTCTCCCCAAATTAAAACTACGCTCAGAAAAAGAGATCAGATTTGTGGTTACCAGGGGCGAAGGGTTGGGGAAGGGGGAATTGGATGAAGGCAGTCAAAAGGTACAAACTTCCAGTCATAAGTAAGAACTATGGATGTAATGTACAACATGATAAATATAATTAACCCTGTTGTATGTTGTATATGAAAACTGTTAAGAGAGTAAAACGTAAGAGTTCCCATCACAAGGAAAAAATTTTTTTCTATTCTTTAATTCTGTATCTATATGAGATGACGGATGTTCACTAAATTTACTGTGATAATCATTTCATTATGCTGTACACCTTAAACTTAGATGTTGCTGTATGACAATTATATCTCAATAAAACTGGAAGAAAAAAAATAAAAACAACTTTACCCAAAGCCTTCATGAATAAATCATTTATAACTTTTCATTTATGCTCACAGTGTGGGGAGATGTGGATACAATGCAATAACGGCTGTAAAAATAGACACACTTTCCCACAGTCATGCACAAATTCTCTCTCTTTCTTCCCCCTTCCAGTCTCAGCCTGTCTCCAACACAGGCTAACCTAACGTGTCTAAGCACACATTAGATTTTTCTCTTTCAATATTCCTTTGCTTTCCTACACCCTCATAGACTAATACATCAAATGTTTTTCAAAAAAGATGCACACCAATATTTGAACGTAAATGTTTATAGAAGCTTTATTCATAAATTCCCCAAACTGGAAGCAAACCACGTGTTCACAAATGGATAAGTGAGTGATACAAATACATCAGTGTATGTATATCCATACAACAGAATTGTACGCATGGATTTAAAGGAATTGGTATGTGAAGCAACATGGATGAGTCTCGAAAGCATTATGCTGAGTGAAAGAAGTCAGATTCGAAGGGTTGGATAGCGTATGATTCCGCCTATACGATGTTGCAAAAAGGCAAAACTATGGAACTGCAAAACGGATCAGTTGGGGCTGGGGCCTGGGGAGAGGGGATTGACTACAAAGGAGCATGAGGAAAATTTGGAGGCGATTTAAATACTCTGTATCTCCATTGTCACAGGACTGTATATGCTTCTCAAAATGCAATAACCTGTATATCAAGAAAGAACGCATTTTACTGCAAGTTAACCTCAATAAGCTGAAAACTTCTGGCAGATTGGTTTTTGTTTTTCTACACACACACACACACCCCCCCCACAATACACACACACACACACACTCACAGAAAACAAGAGAAGACACAAGGGAAGAGAAGGGGAGAAGAAAAGAAACGAATAAGATGGAAAAGGAAGGGAGATTTTTTGTTCAGATTCTTTGGTAAAGCAATATAATTCCTAGTTGACCATAAGGGAAGTATGGTGCTTAACTGCCTAAAGTTGCCAGCAACGTGTCAAGAACATATTAGAGGAAGAAAAGATCTCTCATAAAATTTGAGAGTGTCCCCAAAATAAGTAAATATATTTCAAATAAAAGTTATATCACTTTAGAATAAAACAAAACATTGATGCCTCTCTCCACTCAGGACAGCCCTATTCTGAACAGCCTCCAGGCCAGAAGGCTTGTGTTTATCTCTGTAGCTGTCTTAGAATCAAACAGGTATATTCAGGCCATTCCCTGCCCCCATAACCTGAAAGGCAAGGAGTCAGCAGTGGCTAACTGTTTCCAGCGCCATCCTCTTCAGAGACACAGCCATTACCCAGTTCAGGTCATGGTCAGTGAAACAGAAGGAGTGACTTGGGTTTCTGCCATCTAGACAGTGTGAGTAAAATTAATATACAGGATTACATTTGAAATCCACATTTGGCATTAGATTTATTTTCCAATCAGAATGGGGAGCCCCACTGGCAAAAATAGTTGGGCCAGATAGTGTGTGTGAGTCCAAAGACAGCACGGAAAATCTTGGTTTTGAGGCAAATAATGGTAATGTAGCTCACAGAAGGAGGCTGGCTAAATTATGGGAAAAGTGATTTCTGGAAGTCCAAGTCTTACTGCGTAAAATCCATCCCGGCTCAATCCCATCTCCCACCCCCAACCCCAAGCCTCACTTCTGAACACTCACATTAGTGTTCTAGTTTCTTGCCCGAGAACTTGAAAATGAAAGGATAAAAAGTGAGCTTGATGTTCTCTGCTAGGCCTAAGTAAGTCTCCTTTCTTCTTCAACACAGGCCCAGGATCTCTGCCGGGGATTAAAGAGTAAGAATCCAGTAGTTTTAATAGAATGATTTGAGTGCAGCATCATAAGGATTTAGTGGGAGCCATAAGAATACGGGCCCCCTTTGGTCCTTGGGGTCTGTTTCCCAGACTTTGGCCATGCTGTTTTCACATATGGGAAAAGCAGGTAGAGTTTTCTTTCCAATCTTAACGTCCTCTGGTTAAACCATATGCTTGCATTTCTCAGCCACTTCTGTCCAAATATGTTTTCCTAATGAGGCATTATATTCCTATGAAATCAAGCTGTTTTCCCTCAAAAAGAATATTTTGTTTTTAAAACCCCCCACAAACCCTATTAGTGTGTGGACAATAGCATTACGTTATTTTAAAAATTAGTCTGTGATGATACTCCCAAATACCGGCAGATACCAAGTACAATTTATTTGTGTTCCCCAAACATATTTTTGGAACATGTTTCCCCATAGAATTTACTACATGTGATATGTTTCCAGGCTACCCCCTACAATTGTACCTAATTAAATGAAAAAAAAAGTTTGTAATAATACTGTTGTAATGGTCAAAGAAAAATACAACTGAAAGCTCTAGAAATTCTTAAGATAAAATGACAACACAAAAGAATAAACAAAGCCCAAAAAGATTACAGAAAAAAACCCCAGTAATTAAACACATTAAAACAAACTAAAATCAGAGATACAGAGAACAGATTGGTGTTTACCAGAGGGAAGGTGGGGTTAGGCAAAATGGGTGAAGGAGATTAAGAAGTACAAACTTCCAGTTATAATCACAGGGATACGACGTACAGCATGGGGAATATTGTCGATAACATTGTATTACCTTTGTAAGGTGACACATGGTAACTAAGCTTATTGTAGTGACAACTGCACAATGTGTACCCACGTTGAATCACTATGTTATACACCGGAAACTAAAAATAGTATTGAATGTCAATTATACCTCTATTAAAACAAAACAAAAACAAAAATTCCGAGTCACTTATCTTAAATATGGGTAGTTACGAAAAAGTGAATAAATTGGAGAAAACGTTTTTGTGTCGAGTTATAGGGAGATTTTGAGGGGAATTTCCAGGCACTTTTAGGGGTTAAGAAATTAATGGCATGATTTTTTTTTTTTTTTTGCGGTACGCGGGCCTCTCACCGTTGCGGCCTCTCCCGTTGCGGAGCACAGGCTCCGGACGCGCAGGCTCAGCGGCCGTGGCTCACGGGCCCAGCCGCTCCGCGGCATGTGGGATCTTCCCGGACCGGGGCATGAACCCACGTCCCCTGCATCGGCAGGCGGACTCTCAACCACTGCACCACCAGGGAAGCCCCGGCATGATTCTTTATTCGATTACATTCCTATCAAAATGAACAGATTTTCTTTTCCTTGGTGCTGCAAATCGCTAATTATTAGGCTTCATTTGGGGGCTCACAAATGTGAAGTTGATACAAAAATACTGAGGGGCAGTGGTTTTCCTGAGGCAAGAAGAGATAGTGGGTTTTTTTCAGTCTCCTCTCACTCCATCCTCTGTACACATTTCCCCCAGGTGGCCTCTTTCTCACCCTTGGAGAGACCTTCAGACCTACCCCATGCCTCCCATCAAGTTGTCCCACAGATTAAATAAGTGATATTTGTCCAACAAGTACACTCACTCCCCTAAGATTTCCTTCCCAATCCCACTCACCCCCAGAAAACAAAAGAAAAAAAGAGCCCTCCTCTTAATGATAGCACCCCTCCCATCACCTCCCTAGTCACCTGGGCCAGAAGTACTAGGGGCGCTTCTCCGCAGACCCCATAAGTGATCAGCTCTCACATCCTCTCAAGTGTCCCTACCCAGCGTCTCTCAGCTTTGCTCCCTCAGTCCCACCCCCAGCACCACGGCATGAATGCAGTTATTACAATAACTGCTCTCACTGTCTGTGGTCTTCCCCTGGCAGTCCGTTTTCCAGACTGCCAACGAAGTGATCATTGCTCTGTTCAAAATCCTTCAAGGCTGTTCAAAGGGAGACCGCCTGCCTCAAAATCAGTGCAGGGTGGTGGGAGGTGGTGCAAGACAGTGCTGGGTAAATGCAGGTTCCTGGGCCCTGCCCTGGGACCAGAGAATCTTGAGTCTTTGGAGGACGGAGAGCTGGTAAGACCTAGAAATTTGCATTTTAACCAAGCCGAGATGATTTTTCAAATACAATTATGTATGAAAACCATGGATTTAGGAGAAGACATCCACTCCCTGGAACAGGGCGAAAGGGCAGCTGTGCTCTTCAGCCTGCCCCCTTTGAAGCCTCATCTCTTCCCCTCCGACACTCCCCTCTCTTCTCCACACAGCGCCGTCTCCCAGACTCCTTTGCAAGCGTCTCTGCCCTGCCTGGAATGCCCCCTCTGGCCCCCATTTCCCTGGTGAGCATGATTCACCTTTCAAATCCCAGCAAAAGCTGGCAAACTGAAGTAGAAGAAAAGTAATAATTTGTCCCAAGGTTTCTGAGGGCACTTATGGCAATTCTTAGGGTACATTTTAATAGCCATTTTCTACATCTCCTTTGGTTACCATTAAAGGTATCAACAGAAATCCTCTCTTCCCCCAATCCTCATGTAAGAATAGAACCAACCATCTCATTGGAAAATAGGACATAAAAATAAGCCCACACCTGTCCCAACTGACACTTATACCAGGCCCATGGCTGAGCCACGTGGCAACAGGCATTTTTAAAAAATGGCTTTGTAAAAGGGAAGACCCTCAAAAAGCAAGAATAATCATTATTATTTGTTCTAAAATCCAAATGTATATTTTCCATCCTTTTTATTTACAATATAAAGTGCTTTTCTCAGTAGATCAACAAATATGAGTATTCATGCCACCAAGTGCTGATGATTAAAAATAATCACTTTAATGGTAGCTGGCCCGATGCCAAGCACGATCAGGCTTTGCATTTCAAGCATGATCATGGATAATTTACATCTCCTTTTGCACCAACACCCCACTACTCTTAATGGATTCTCTTTTAGTTTTTATGAATTAATAGAAATTTAGTGCCTAACTCCCTATATTATAGTCCACTGCTTGCTTTTAGAATCCACAGAACTATATATATATATATATATATATATTTTTTTTTTTTTTAAAGTAGGATGGCTCAACATCACATAATTCTTCAAGTTACTTAGTTAAAATGTTTAGCTGTCTGCTTTCTGTGAGTTCTGAATGGAGGCCCAGGAATGGAGCAAAATAGAAAGGAAAAACAGAACCAGATCTCATGCCTCTTACTCAGGAGAATCTCTGTGGCCATGTTGGCAGGCAGGCTGTCTCCTTCACAAACAAAGCACAGGACTCCTCAAAAGTCCTAGTCAGAGCCTGAGGGGCCTGGAGCCTTAACCACAAGGCGGCTACCTTTCAGTGTCAGAGAAGATGGGGCCATTTCTTTCCCTTTCTTTCTTTTTCTTATTTCACTGAGGTTTCATAGGTAATGAAGATGTGTCAAAACAGGGTTACAAAGAACTGTAGCAAGTTTTTAAATGTTTACATTTAACAAATTAACACTTTTACCAAAAATGTAATATAATTCAGAAGATAATTATAGGATTTATTAACAAGATATGTATTAATATGTGGTACCCTAAAGGCAGTGTGGCCCAGTAACAGGAATCTGGTTTCAGTTTGTATAACGTTTTTCAATCCTGTCTATGTATCTCGGTGACACTATATGGACAAACGAGAGTACAGAGTCATTTGAAGATAATGTCAAAAGTAAAGATTTGATGTCCCAAGTGAATGCGAGGTCTGGATCAAATGGCCCTTTGGTCTCCCTGCTGGATAGATTTGTAAATATGTGTCAGGTACATGCACTTTAAAACGTACTCATGGCTGGTAAGGTCAGGGGAGAGAGAGATGCGCGCCTCAGGATTGGCTCAAAAGATGCGGCTGTAGCAAGCAAAGAAGACTCAGAAATGTCACCAGGTCAAGAGGAGGCTCTACGGGCGCTGGGGAAAGGGAGCAGAGGGCTAAGTGAGCAAAGATGCTCCAGGCATATACAAGGGGGCAATCTATTAGAAACATTCTGGGCATAGCTTGAGTCCTGCTAGTCAATGGCAAGCGTGGAGAAGACACGGCTCTATTTGCTTATTCTGATTTATGTGTTACTACTACGCCAGTGTCTTTGACAGTGGGGAAAAGTAACTGTAGCTTGGATAATGCCTTCATTTGTAACATCTCCTTTGACCATTCTTATGAAAACTCGTGATAACGCCGGAAGAAAGAACATTGGCGTCGTTTTGCAGGAAGACCTGATTCCAATTCAAAATGTGGGACTGGGCACATTTTTTATATAGTAGGAAGAAATGACTGAAGCTGTTTCATTTGCTTTGGGAAGAAAACCACTGCATGTCAGGTTATGTGGTTGGCCACAAGGGGACGAAGCCCTTTTACACAGTAATTACCCAAAAAAAAGTTACCCTATCCCTGAGGATCTGGGGGCTCTCCCACCTTGCCTGGCCTAGAATGTACTTCTTGGTATGAAAATGGCCTTGGACAGTGACACTCCTTATTCCCCAGCCTAGCCAAGTTGCAGGGCTGGTGACCTCCCTGCAGTTGGACAGTCAGTACATACAAAAGAGCCCTTAGGCATTCGTGATAGTTAAGATGAGACAGGTGTGGAGTTCCAAGCCAAAGCCAGCTACATGTACCTTCTGCCAAGGCATCTGTACCTTCTACAAAAACCTCTCCAGTCTCTGGAAAAGTGACAACACACACACACACAAAAGAAAGAGAGGTGTGTGTGTGTGTGTGTGTGTGTGTGTGTGTGTGTGTGTGAGAGAGAGAGAGAGAGAGAGAGAGAGAGAGAGAGAGGGAGAAAGAGAGAGAGAGAGAGAGATACCGGCTACAATTATAGTATTTTCTAGCTGACTTTCCTGTGGATTTTCAGACTACCTCTGATCAAGGCAGCAGGATGCATATAAGTCACCTGTAAGAATATTCTAAGAAATACATCTTATGCAATAATAGCACTTAATTTTTATTTATTTGCATTTCACTCAATAAACATTTATTTACCATCTACAATACTACTGGCGTCATGCTAGGCGTTGGAGATACAACTGGTCCATAAAGTCTTTACTCTCAAAGAGATGGCAATTCAGTGGGGAAAAAATTCAGATGTGAAAACAGACCAGGACAGCATAGCATGGAAAATGTTACATGTCCAGTTCTGTGCAGGGCAGGGAAGGAAGGGCTATGGGAGCAGGGGTGGAGCTGGACCAGGAGAGCGTGGTCCGGCAGAGGTAAGACTCATGACCTTTGTCTAGGAAGACCTCACAGTTCTATTGCGAGAAGGACCTAGTTAATCGATGAGCAAGCAGCATTAGATAAGTACATCCTGCACTAATAAAGTGAAGCTGGAATTGTCATGGTCCAGGCAGTGAGAAGAGTAGGGCCATGCCGGGGAGTGTACAGGGCAGGCAGACACAGGTGGGACCACTGCTGTGCTCTCAGCAGAGAGCCCTGCACTTTTTCTTCATAATAATGACAAGAGTTAAGATGAATTGAGTTGTTACTGGCCTAGCACTTTAAATTTATTATCCCATTTAGTCCCTACAATCCAAATTGAAGGTAGCACAATGATTACACCCATTTTAGGAAAGGCCTAGTGAGGTCTGCAGATGTCTTACAGCTGGAAGTGATAGTGCTGGGATTTGAACATGGGCAATCAGACATCAGAACCCAAGAGCCCCTTTTCTCTAGTCCCATGTGATCCTAAGCCCATATCCCTTATGGCTTTGCAGCTATTCCCCGAAGTCATGAAATAGCATCTGACTTAATGGCTCAGGGATGAGGAAGGAAACAGCGGCTCATGCGCACCGGCGGGTCAGCGGAGGGAGGTTCCTGAGCTTGTGGCTGCTGCGGCAGCCTCCTTCGAAGGGAAGAAGTGACCCCGGGTGACCCGATTTGTATGGACCAAAATTCTACTCCCCAGCCCCCTCCCCTGCTGTGCGTGTGTGTGTGTGTGTGTGTGTGTGTGTGTGTGACTTGCTCTCAGAGCCAACTCTGCTGCTGGCTACACTCCCCTCCCCACTCCCCACTGGGCTGGGAGAGCCCGGAGGTCTGTGGTCCTCAACTCCGCCTCCTCGGAGCACCATTCCCTGACTCACCACGATTCCACTCCACACACCCAGAGATCTCTGCCTCCTTCTCTCTGCATTTTGGTCTGGTTGCGTCAAAGCTGGGGGCCTATTGCTGACCCAGAGGTCAGCTCTCAGGTTACCCCGGGGAATGAAAAGAAATAAAGAAAGGAAACCACAAACTGACTTGGTAAGCAAGGCCATTCTGAATACACAGTGGCAGAGTAGAGCTGGGTGGCAAGTGCCCTGAAACCTATTATTCAAGTACGTGACTTATGTAGGTCAGTGTCAGTAACCTCGGGCATAGAATGGTTAACTTTTATGATGGGTGAGGCAACCAATTTAAGTGGATGGTTCAACATGTTTATTGCAGTTCAAGCCAAGTTTTGATTAAGAAAGAGACACAAAGATTGGGGTAGCAACGGAACCTCATTCCTCCTTGGTGTAAAAGAAATCCTTGGGATCACGCAGACTTCCTAGGAGTGCCAATTTTGCCAATCTTGACAGAATTTCAAAGTCCCTTTGGGTACTTTACAACTGGGAGAAGCTGCTTTGGTGCCTTAATTATGGCTTTGTGGTCTGAAC
This sequence comes from Orcinus orca, assembly GCF_937001465.1. Taxonomy (NCBI): domain Eukaryota; kingdom Metazoa; phylum Chordata; class Mammalia; order Artiodactyla; family Delphinidae; genus Orcinus; species Orcinus orca. Next base: position 35,976,235 of record NC_064571.1, read on the forward strand.
TGTCAAGTATATAGAATATATGTTTCACTGGAATAGAACTGATGATGCTTCATTTTTAATAGTCTTACTAACCTATTAGCAACTACAATTATTAATCTCTTTTAAAGTGTATTCAATTAGAATACGATTCAAAGATATAGTAAGTTCTACTGATCGGTAAGCTATTTGCTAACTGTTTATTCATTGGCTCTTATTAATTGTTGTTTGATAATATTGTTGTTTTATATAAACCAATATAGAGCATGTCTTTCAACCCATCATTCTTATCTAAACAAAATCAAAACCTTTTCCAGAGGTATTTCTCTTAAACTCCAATTGATGGCAATAGCTTCCTGTAAGTTCAGACACTAGTTCCTGATCCTGGTAGGATAAAAAGAATCCGAAGTCCATGTACTGTCTTGCTCAGAATCATACTGCATTTAGTGCTGGCTGCTGCCTTGCTTCTAGGACTTTCCCTGAACAATCCATACTTGGCTACACACCCCCCATTCCTGTCCCCAGGTATCTCCTGTTTGTGTGACGGCTCCTGACAAGGGTCATCTGCTGACCTTTGGCTCAGGTTACGGATCTGGTGTCTGGACCCCTAACCCATCCTGCAGAGAAGGTAACTGATCATTTGAGGGACTCTTGCCATGACCATCTGGATGCTTCTTACCTCCTTGATGAACTGTACTCTTTTACAATTTCCCTTAGGTCGTTCTAGAAATTCCAGTTTTCCTGATATATCCACACTGGGTGTGACAGAGATAGAAAAATGTAACAAGTGATGCGATGTTACTGATTCTCCACCTGCCCACCTCTCATCTTTGTCCTTGGAAAATTTAACTTAATTATACTGATGAATGTACGTTACGTGTTCCTGTAGTAATCATCATTGTTACAGCCTTCTTTGGGAAGTTTCTTTACCCTGCTTTAACTTTCTTGATAACATTTACAACTACCTGACACTAAATTTTATATTTGTTTATTATCTGTTCCTACTATTGGATGTAAGTGCCACGAGAGTAGGGATTATACCTTGGGTGCTCAGAACAGTGCCTGGCACACAGGTGGCAGGTAATACATATGTTTGTTCAATAAATGTTGAGTGGATAACTTAGCCATATACAAGGAGGGTTTGCAATACCAAGGAGACGATATTGCTGATTATCAATATAATATGCCCTCTACAGGAACCTTTAGGACTAGTATGTCTAGGAGGTTTTGCTATTGTCTTGCCTGATATTAGGAGGTGGATGAGATATTGTGTCATACTGGTTAAGGGCACAGATTCTGGATTCAGACTGTTGAGGCTTGAATCTGGTTTCAACTCTTACCATCTGTTCAAAATTTCTTGCAGGGTACTTAATTTGGACTCAATTTTGCCTCCTTAGAATGGGGGGGAGGTGATAACAGTGCCCTTTAAGGGCACTCAAAGGATTGTTGTGAAGATGAAATAATATATCTGAAGCTCTGGATATAGTGATTTCCTCATAGTAAGCACACAATAAGTGCTATGTATTACAAGTTAGAATGTGGTTACAAATAACAGAAGACAGCTCATGTTGACTTAGTTGACTTAAAGGTTCATGTAACTGGTTCATAATTGCTTCAAAGGCAAAATGTGATTCAAGATAATGACTCTACTCACAGTTTTCTACAATTCACTCCTTCTACCCTTCTCCCTTTGGAGATTTCATTCTTCATGACTGGAAGGTGTTGCAATAATTTTTGACTTTACAAAAACATAGTGCACTACCGAAAGGAAGAGAGATTCTCTTTAGATAGTGTCGATGGAAGGCTGGGGAAGTTCTTGCCTACAGCAATAACTGACATCTCTCTGGGAAAACTGTATCACATGCCCATCTTGACCCAGTTGCTGGGACCTCTGGGATTGGATATATTGACTGACAGAAGCTAATCATGTGTAACTTCTTGGACTGGAGATGGGGGTCAGCTTCTATAGAAGGAATAGAAACCCAGACCAAAACTGGAGCACTATTAATTAAAAAAAGGGAAAATGGATGCCAAAAATAGCCAACATATTATATTGATGAATCATCTATAGAGAACTTCTTCAATCCGATTGATGCTATAAAACAGGCAGAAGGAGAAGAAGTTTCATCAACATCACCATCACCTTCACAAAACATTTATTTTGGAGAAATGGTTTACCTGATACACTGTGAAGGACAGTGTTCCTCTGTCTGCTAAAAATATTTTTTCACTCCATTCTCTCCCTATTCAACAGTCCCTCCACCAAAAAATACATTCTGTTATTATTTATTTTCTGGAATCTTTTGGATGTCTTTGCACACAATATGAATGAGAAGCCTTAATCCCTTATGATATTGGATTGTATTCTTAATTGTATAAAATAAAAGCATCTTTTGTGGTCAATTCTCTCATGTAAAACAAAAAAAATAATAGTGAATTTAAAGTGGGAAGATGATAAATTTTATGTGATTTTTTTCTTATAACTCTTAACGTGTCGATTTGCAGAGGATATTGAAATATAATCCTCATTTTATCATGGTGACAAAGGTTCATGGCACAGTGTCAAGTATCTTGTTTTGGAAATGTTCAGGCCATTTCTTATTCTTGCTTTTTTGTTGCTGTTTTCTTAATGTTATGCACAAAAGACACTACTTTCATTGTAACCTTCTACATAAAACACTATTATTGACATCTGAGGATTAAGTTTTAATTGAAGTAAGATTTCAAATGGTCTGTTATCTGTGATCCCTATATAATGATCACAAAGACATCCTAGAGCAGGCAATGAAACAGATAAATATGTTGAAAAGACAGCTAACAGCTCCATTTAGCTCACCCATGCTTGCCAAACTTGACACACACAATTTATCCCAGACTGATGGAAAGGGAGCATAAAATATAGCCAGATTGTGATACTGTATGTTTCTCAGATGGTGTTTCCTTGGGCTGAAAATCAGGTGTCTCATATGCCCAGATATGGTATTCAGATAGGTGGAGATGGGCTTTTTGCCCAAACTCATCATATTTTTAATGTTTTAGTTTGCAACTTGCTTGAGAGCAACGTTAATGGTGAGTCTCTCATCTATATAACATCTTGGATGACAAAGAGAGAGTGGAGAATATCCACCAAACCCCAAACCAACCCTTAGGGGAGAAGTGAGAAGTGAATCCAACAAATATTTAACAAACAATAATATTTTGAGACCATTATTGTAAATGATAGGAAGTAGAAGGTTTGCTGTAAAAGTGACTCCAGTGATTTTTTTTTTTTTAACCTCTAGATTTTTAAAGATCTTCAACAAAACTCAACAGTTTTGCCAGGAGAACGTGCCAGAAGGAATCAGCTCTGGGCTGATGAGACTGAATTTGAATCTATTCTCAAAAGTGATTCAAGGGCTTCCCTGGTGGCGCAGTGGTTGAGAGTCCGCCTGCCGATGCAGGGGACACGGGTTCGTGCCCCGGACCGGGAAGATCCCACATGCCGCGGAGCGGCTGGGCCCGTGAGCCATGGCCGCTGAGCCTGCGCGTCCGGAGCCTGTGGTCCGCAACGGGAGAGGCCACAACAGTGAGAGGCCCGCGTACCGCAAAAAACAAAAAAAACCCCCAAAACCCCCCCAAACCCAGCAATTTCCAAACAGCCTCTTCAAGTAAGTAAAAGCAGTGACAAGTCTTGGCTTTTGCTTTCCAAAGGAGCACATGATAAAAAGGGTAATAGACACAGAGATGTTATGAATAGGCAACACACCATGCTAAAATGGTATGAACCACAGGTGACAAGGAAAACTTACCGTTTGGTATTATTTTCAAAGAGATCTGAATATTTGTTAGGAGGACTGGCAGCAGGACCAGGATATGTCACTTTGCTCAGGGGTGGCAGATTGGGTGTGTAGACATAAGAGAAAAACAATGTTTTGTTTTCTTTTTCCCATTCGCTTTCATGGAGGAAGCTTACCCGCCCTCTAATGCAATCAGTTTCACCACTTTCTTGGAAAAACACTGCTGCCTCTCCTGCTCTCTTGGCCAAATCTCCCTTGCCGGGAATGTGGCTCTGCTCTCTAAGCTCTGCAGTGCCCCAGGATGCCCCCAGGAGAGCTCTCTAGGACTGTCAGGTTGACTAGAAGAGTCCACAGCATGCAGCCAAGGGCCAGGGCACAGTGATAAGAGCAGGCTTCAGCTGAACAGAAGGGAGTGAGGCCAGCGTTAGGAAGACAGCGTCAGGACTGCAAACCAGAGAGGGCGCGTCCTGCAGCCTGGAACCACTTGATCCGTTCTCTACCTGGAAGATGCTCCCTGAGTTGCCCAAACCCGGCTCAAAATCCTACTTCCCTCCTCCCCTCTCCAGACTCGCCCAGTCAGAGGTGATGGCATCTTTTCCCATTACAGCCACTCTCTCTTCCCCTTGCGTTGTTTACCCGCATGCTTTCTCTACCCAGACTGTGCACTTCTGGAGGAAAGAGGTCCTGGCCTATTTATTTGTATGTTCCCCAAACCTGGAATCACAATAGTACGGAGGATGATGATGGAAGCTAACACTCATACAGCACTAACTACGTGCCAGCCATTGTTCTAAGCTGTTCACGTACTTTCACTTATTAACCTTTATAACAATCCTATGAGGCAACTTCTATTAGCCCACTCATTTTACAAACAACAAAACCAAGACCTAGAATGGTTAAATAGCACTCTAAAGATTACGTAAGAGGGACACGCAGCCTCTGAGTGTTGGGACTACTGGCACACGAACTCAACATTTTTTCTTTTTTAAAAAAAATTTTTTTTTCTTTATTGGAGTATAATTGCTGTACAATGGTGTGTTAGTTTCCGCTTTATAACATAGTGAATCAGCTATAAACTCAACATTTTGACTCTGTCCTTTCTCTACTGCCCGAGCAAATGGTAGGGAGTTGACAATTTTTTCATGAATGAATAAACAGACTGGGGAAGGAACCTGAAACAAATGCCACCTATGAATGGTTTAGATGAATTTCTTTTAGTCCATGAAATACATAAAGACCATATCTTGTTCTCAAATCTTAGTCTAACAAAAATTTGATTTCTTGAATAATGAGTTTCTTGAATTTTTTAACATGTATCCCCACATCTGATTTTGATGCAGAGGGCCTTTGGCTTGGGCTTCAGGAAACACTGCCTGGAATAAATAAGGTAGGTGGAAACACTGTTTTTGTACATAGCTCACCATTCTTGATCATCAGAGTGAAAGATGTCAACTAAATGGTGACCATTTTTTTGTAATGAAGGCCCAGAGTCACACTGGTTGGTCAAACTACTCTGTCACAGCCACAAGGACATGCCCCAAGAAAGCCTACCGGACTGGAGAATCCAGTCCATACGCTTCTGTTACAGGAAAACTTCAACAAATAAAAATATTCGGAGAACAAACGATGTAGTGGACATATGAGTAGCACTTATCATTGAATTAGCTAGGCCAAGGTGCCATTGATCTAGGTTCTGCCTCCTCACAAATGGCATCTTCATAAAATGAAATGGTGCTCCAAGGCTGCTGCCAAATTAGTAGCACCCTTGTATTAATCTGGATGGTTAGAAAAGCATCCAGCTCCCTTAGGGTCCAGAAGAAAAGTAGCTACATTTGAGAATACCCAAGACCCCAGAGTCACAGCTCTGTTTTTCTAATGTGTTTTCTTCCCAGAGGATGTGCAGGGAGCACGTCAGAGAGGTCAGTGTTCTCCTCTAAACCATCCAGGGGTTACCAGTAAAGAGCAGGGAGAACTGGGAAAGGAGGATTGGTGAGACATGTGATCTCTGCATAAGGAAGCTGAGACCAAGGAAGCTTGCAGGTTGATTTCTTGAGATGCTGGAAGGTGGGTAGCATAAATATTTCTTAGAAAACCAAGAATCCAGTCTGCTTCCAGCTCAAACAGGCAAAAGGCCACTGAGCTCCAGCATGTACTAGGGAAAGCAAACGAGTAGAATGTGACCTTTCTTATTCTTACACCATGTGTGTATCACCAGTGCTCTTGGCCCATCACACATGCTCATATAATTATTCCTAAATGACCCCACTGTGTTGAAAGCTTGCTAAAGTTCTGGTAAGATGATGAAATGAAATCTGTGCTGCCTAGGGGGAAAACACTAAGGAAACACAAATTTTAAATGTGGATGGTGTGTGTGTACAGTTTTGTGATGACTATGTGTTGGAACAATGTGACTTTTGCTATCTGGATAACTGGCGATGCGCCAGTAATATCTGAGATATAAAATCGCTAGGGGGATTATTGCAAAATGTGCATGCGGGAATCTTTGATAAATGATATGCACATCCACACATCAGCAGAGTTTGTACTCTTTTCACTCCCAACTCCTCAGCGACGAGGCAGGCTGATTGGATATGGTGATAGAGGATCAAAGGAATTTTCAGGGTGGCCATCCTCTGACCTTTCCAAAGCAGACAAACACTCAGGGTTGCACGGAGACATAACAATATACGGTGACATGGAGATTTTTGTAACCAGACACAGACATAAACAACCAAAATTGTGCCCAACTTTGCCCCCTTGATTAGGGGTGGCTTCATCCTTTTTTTTTCCCCAAACTAATTGATATTCCTGGGTATTATGAGAATCAGTAGGCTTCTTAAGAAAGAACTTCCAGGGACTTCCCTGGTGGCGCAGTGGTTACAAATCCGTCTGCCAATGCAGGGGACACGGGTTCCAGCCCTGGTCCAGGAAGATCCCACATGCTGCGGAGCCATGAAGCCCGTGCACCACAGCTACTGAGCCCACGTGCCACAACTACTGAGCCCATGTACCACAACTACTGAAGCCCACACGCCCTAGAGCCGATGTTCTACAACAAGAGAAGCCGCCACCATGAGAAGCCCGCACACCGCAATGAAGAGTAGGCCCCCCCGGCCGCAATTAGAGAAAGCCTGCGTGCAGCAATGAAGACCCAACACAGCCAAAAAATAAATAAATTAAATAAATAAATAAAAAAAAAACCACTTCCATATCATTGACATTTTGGGACCATATAGTCCAAGCCTCACAGTTAAGATAGCTAAAAGCTGAGGTTACGTGGCCTATTCAAAAATCACGTTCAGTTGGTTGCAGAACCAGAAAGCTGAGCATAAGGCTCTAGACTGTACCTTCTAAACACAACTGGCTCTTGCCCTGCCCATCATCTAATCACAGAAATATGCAGGATTTGTGTCCTCCTGGTTATTTAACTGTGACACATTTATTTGGATGATGATATTTCTAACTTGTATCACCTACATCCTCTGGCCTGGAAAAAAGTAAACAGAAAACATTTCTTATAATATTTGCTGAAAGCAACAAATGAACGAATGAGTCATATATCAATGATCTTTTTAGATTTTCAGTGTATTTTTACATCAGTGTATTCTTTTTTAATCTAAACTGTGATTTTTAAAAAATATAAACCGTTGGGCTTCCCTGGTGGCGCAGTGGTTGAGAGTCCGCCTGCCGATGCAGGGGACACGGGTTCGTGCCCCGGTCCGGGAATATCCCACATGCCGCGGAGCGGCTGGGCCCGTGAGCCATGGCAGCTGAGCCTTGCACGTCCGGAGCCTGTGGTCCGCAACGGGAGAGGCCACAACAGTGAGAGGCCCGCGTACCGCAAAAAAAAAAAAAAAAAAAAATATATATATATATATATATATATATATATATATAAACTGTCATTTACATTTCTGTTTTTTACACACACTGCAATCAACAACAGCATCACCCATGGCGCCATCATGGCAACTCATCATTAATGCCAGCAGAGTCTACATTCACAGCCATTCACCTCCAGTTTTCCATTCCAAGGGTCAGCTTCTCAGGAGGACCAATTACAAATGGCAAATAAAGATAAACACGTACACAGAGACCTTAGAATCCATTTTCTCCAAAGGTAGTCTTTCTGATTGGATTATTACTCGTGGCTGTAGCTAAAATCAACCACCACAAATGATGTGAAACCTTCTACCTTTCTCATGCTAGACACACACACACACACATACGTGCACACACAGCACAAAACATGCCTGTGTTTTCTAACCCTTCTGTTTTCAGTTTTAAAACTGATGCATTATTTGAACAATACATGATTATTTCCTGCTGCTTTTTCAGCTGCCTGTCTGGTGCCCCTGATTGCTATGTGCCAGTGCAGGCTACCCCATCATCCAGGGCCTGCCTCATTTTCCTCACTAGTGGATGGGTGTGCAAAGGCACGGTTTTAAGATGGAAAGCTAATGCATGCAGTTTTTCTTCCTTTGAGCTCAGAGAAGCCGGTTCTGAATTGAACTGGAGAGTCTTTAGCTGCCCCAGTAACTCTCTTTTGATTACCTATTGGCCCAGGGCATGGGATGTGCTGCTCCCAACCCAGCGAAATAACACTGTGGAGAAAACTGTATAGAGAGTGGGCCCCTGGAGAGGAAGATTTCCGGTTCCCCCTCCTCCCATCAGCCCATGTGCTACCCTGTATTGGTTGTGTGTGTGTGTGTGTGTGTGTGTGTGTGTGTGTGTGTGTGAGAGAGAGAGAGAGAGAGAGAGAGAGAGAGGGCGTTGAAGCAAAAGGGAGGTACACTTGAGCTTATTCTTTATTCGTCGGTATTTGTTAATATTGCTTTGGCCAGAACTGCATGATTGTTGGAAAGTAATTTTGTAGCCTGAAAGCCCCCTTTACCAAGATGATGCCTTTTATCTAATCTGAGTCAGGTGCACTATCTGAAGATGCCCTTGTAAATCCTCCACGATGCTAATTAGAAAATCCAACAGAAAAACAAAACAAAACCCACAATCCCTATGGATACCAAGAAAAGTAACCCCAGAGTTATATTTGAAATGCTAAAAATATTTTAAGTTAAACAACTCAGTCTCTGTAACTATATGTAATATACTGTATGATTACAAGTGTGTCTGCAACTCTGAAAATATATGCTTATCTCAGTGGTGATAGCACATCAGTTTTTACTTATCTGTCGACAACCGAGTGTTCTCAATATCCCAGTGCAGGTTCTGATACAGAAAGCAGAGTGCAGAAAGGGAGAAATATGTGGTCAGGGGCCCTGCAGGTCTGATGTGGTGCAGCTCGGTATGCAGGGGAGCTGAGGCCTAATGAAATCTGAGAGCTGTTTCTACTCAGTTTCCTTGAAGTGCTTCCTCTGAATCATCTCATGGGGTCCTTGGACCAAAAAGAGATGGCCTTGACTCCCACCTACCACTGCTTTGAAAATGTAAACCTAAGGGGTCCCAGATGGCCCAGCTTTGGGAGCTTGCTTCTGGGTTTTCGTACTTTCTTTTGAGGCCAAGCACGATAAAAGAAATGGTAAAAGGACTCTGGGTTGTTTGATAGGCTGGCACATTCAGGTTGGGACAAGCAGTTTGTGAAATACTCCGCCCGCCCCTCTGAAGCACCAACTCCGCCCTTAGCAGAGGCCGCAGGACAGCTTCAGGTACACGACTTTAGCTAATTTCCTTGCTGGTCTCACTCCTTCGCCCGGAGAGGATAGATGAGGCAATCGTTGCTCCCTGTCAGTGCCCTAGAGAACATTTCCTAATCCAAGCTCCACCCTCCCTGAGGATGAGTTTAACCTAAAAAGTTCTGTGAAGGGGCGCCAAAGGAGTCCTGAAAAACCACTCAGAGGGAAGGGATTCCAACCTGCTGATGGAAGGCCACAGGGAAAGGACGGGATGGGGTAGAGACACTCCTTTATCTTGATGGATGACTTAAACACACAGATGCCTTTTTAAAATAAATATACATACTCAGTGCCTCCTTTCCTACCCCCGTCCCAGGTGCATACACATTTTTTTTTCCTGTTTTATACACACACACACCCCCACCCCCACTACCATGACCACCCCATAATCACGTGTAGCATGATGAGACAGCTCCAAACTGGAATCCTGCTGCGCCTTGTGAGAGTTGGTGGCCCTAGACAGGTTATTTGATCTCACATGCCTCAGTTTCCTCAGATGATAAGAAGAAATACTGACAGCTCCCTTGTCTGGGAAGTTGCTGGGATTGGGAAAGATGGCATTGCTCACCGGGAATCTTGCCCAGTGCCTGCAACTCTATAAAGGTAAATACCAGTCCTCCTCCCCGGCTCTCTACCCTCGTTTCTGCTTGAGTGAGCCCCGGACGCTGTCCTCATAACCTCTCATTTTCAGAGGTCTTCACATTCATAAAACATCCTTCTTTCTTCATGTCGGAAGGGATTTTGCCTTCTGGGACCATAACAGTCACCCTACACCCCCTCAAATGCCTGTTTCTATACCTGAGAGCCAGATACTTGGGAAGTTTTCCTCCCTTCTCCCCTCCGTCACTTAAAAGATACTTAGATGAAAATGGCACGTAGCTGGAAGCGCTTGCCTCAGCAAGACAGCTTTCTCTCTGGGTCTCTGTGAAGCCATCTAAACAGTCTTCACAGATTGAAATTGAGCTCCACCGAGGAGCACTCCCAGCGACGCTCAGTTGCTTTCCTCTTTGGGGTCCAGGGTCTGTGTTCCCTGAGCGAAGATCCCTTTGACTTCCACAAATTGGAATAACACCTACCTCAAATATATTATCTGATGAAAGCGGATGTCAGCAGATACTGCCTATGTAATTGATATTTGATTTATTCAAGATTTATGCATGCTGTGCCTTAGATTTATTAATGATAATCCCCAGCTCTTGTGTTTAATATAGTGGAACCAAAACATAATTTGCTGGGATCAGTCAGAAATGCATCAAAGTGATTAACTCTACATGCAAACCATTACCCAGTGACATCCCTACTGTGCACAGTGCAAAAAGAGGCAATAATACAGTAATTGGCTTCACTTACGCAAGTGAGATATTTGCCGTGATTGCTAGTAAAATTTGGTCCCTTTTATCTCTGATTCTGCATCTCTATATCCCTTGTCATCCTTTGATGCTCCTTTGCCAGGCAGGATTTGCCTGAAATGAGCAGGCGCGCGCGCGCACACACACACACACACACACACACACACACACACACACACACACACGACATCCCACCCCAGCAATTATGTGTGAAGGCAGGCGCAGAATCTTGCTAAAACAGACAGGAGAGTAACTGCCCTTCTCAGGAGGCCCCCTGGTGGGGCACTGCTTGCGGTGGGGATGAGGGACCACCTCCCTCCCCCAGGGGAAAGCCAGCAAATGGGAATCATATCCCGACATCGCTCCTGATCCACATCTGTCACTTTTACTGATACCCAGACAGGCTGCAAAACCATTGCTATCTTGGAGTGGACATTTGGAACTATGCAAACAATCACTGAGATAACTTTTTTGGGGGGGAAATACCTACTCATTTATGTTTGTTTTCTGTTTTGTTTCAGCTAATTAAAACTTAATTGGATGGACAACCCTTTATTATAAGACTATGCCCTTCCCACTTTTTGGTTTTAAAATATTTTTTCTATTATGAATTGTTGATGATAGTAGATGAGAGCAGTTTAGATTTTAAAAATTTAAAAAGATTTTAAAAATTCACAAGCAAAAATAATATACACATGTGGCAAAATATTCAAAGTCTATGAAAATGCGTGAAATGAAAAATAGAAATTTCCTTTCTCTGTTGTATCCTCTACCTCCAGTCCTTCTCCCCACTGGTAGTCACTGTCGTACCTTCTAGAGTAGCCTTCTAGAAAATGTAAACCTAGTATACCTACATATATATGCACCATGTGCTTTTCATTTAATAGTGTATCTCAGAGATGTTTTCTGGTTTGCACCTGAGAGGAGAGCTATCTGATCGTCTTCCATGGGTATCTATGATCTTTTTTTTTTTTTTTTTTTTTTGCGTTACGCGGGCGTCTCACTGTTGTGGCCTCTCCCATTGCGGAGCACGGGCTCCGGACGCGCAGGCTCAGCGGCCATGGCTCACGGGCCCAGCTGCTCCGCGGCATGTGGGATCCTCCCGGACCGGGGCACGAACCCGTGTCCCCTGCATCGGCAGGTGGACTCTCAACCACTGCACCACCAGGGAAGCCCTATGATCATTTTTAATTGTTTAAAGTACTGCCTGGCCTGGCAGTGCTGTACAGTAAGACTGCTATTTGGAAATCATTTAAATATTCCAGCTTGGGAATTGTGGCTACAATTCAGAACAAGGTAGCATCTCGTGAGGATTTACAGCAAGAGGGCAACACACTGCATCCCGCATTTTACAGCAAAACTTGTAAATAGTCCTTGATTTCTCTGTTGCCTGGAATGTGCCATCTGTCTTCAGGGCATCTGGTGGAACGGATCAGTACATCAGCCTGGCACCTTGATGGGCAAGGGCATCTCTGACTCCTGCACCTAATGCCAGGTTTAGATAGGATTTTAGTGTATTCAGTAACACGTCGGTAAACACCGCTTACACCATCTACCTCATGGATCTAACGTCATTCACAGCTAATTTAAAATGAAGCAGTCCCAGGAGGCTTATTGTTGGTTCCTTCATGGAAAAGCATTAATCGTTGTGTATCAGTTTCTCTTTTGCTCCCTAAGCAGTATTAGAGGTATGGTAAGAATATACAGGGACAGCTCACAAGGGGCATTCTTTGGCATTTTTAACGCCATTAGGGAATTGCCCTGAGAATCAAATGGGTATCTTTTGATGTTTTCTTAGCTCATCTTTTTCAATCGTTGTGAACAATGCCCCGAGTTGTGAATGGTGTTCTGCGTGGGCTAGGCCCACCAACGCACTTCCCAGGACTTGGTCGCCAAGCACACCCTCTGCTCAGCAAGCCTACCTGGCTCCTGAGCCTGGACACAGTGGTCCCCTCTCTGGACCCGTTTCTCTTAACTGCTACAGAAGCTATTCCTGCTTCAGCAATTCAAGTGATCTATTTTTCCTGTCCCCAAAGGTAATCGATTCCTGCCTCTGAACGCCGTGGATGATGAAGAGCTATGTCTTTGCCGGGCAGCAGTCGACCAGACGAGGTCCAGCTGGACTCACTTCCAAAGGCTGTTGCTGCCACAGCTCAGCCCAGCCTGAGGACTCAAGGCCTGAAGTCTGAGAGAAATCAGCACGGGGTTAAGAGAAGCCTGAGGGAGTGACTTCCAAATGTGAAGTATGGCTGCCACTCTTCAGAGTGTAAGTCTTCAGATTCTCAGGAGATAAGGGGACCATGGCTGGTACAGCAATGGGAGGGGAGGGATGCGTGGGCAGTTTGAAAGCTGATAACCATTATGGTGAGCTGAGTCTTCAGCAAGGCTCACTTGGGTGCAAATACCAACTACATATGCTTCTTCTAGCTAAGAGGCCTCAGAAACGATACCGAACCTCTCTGGACCTCAGTTTCTTCTGGAGGAAAAACGTCTACCTCGGGTGTTATGGAGCAAACTAGGAAAATGGGTATGAGGAAATGTATATTGGGAAAATGACATGTGATGCTAGCAGAGTGCTTGCAACCAACACCTGATGGACAATAACACTGATAACAGTAATAGTTATTACCATTCAACAAGGTCCCAACATTCAGGACACTAGCAGTTTTCTCAGTGAAAGGCTATGAGGATTTCAGAAACCTCAACAATGCTCTTGAGGACATCTGAACTCTACCAGGTCACCACCTGCTCACCATCTACCACCACGGTCTTTAGGCTCACTAGCCTTAAACTCTCTTATGTCTCCCGTGAGCTACTGATACTGACAACCCCAAAGGGGTGGTTTGGTGGTGTCTATTAAATGCAGGTCCAACACCTAGATCCGAGAAGTATAAGGAGGAAATAAATGGAGACCCTGAAGCAGCAAATGTTTCATTAACTTCAAAGTACCAGGGAAAGGCTGACTGGCTACTTAAATTTCGAAAAACATTAGCTCCCCTCCTGGAAGTGAGTCCTTTCTGTCCAGAGAGCAGTGTTCATGTTCAAGTTATTGAAATGACACATGATGCTGAGTTTGGGTGCTTTAAGGCTTATGAAACCTCCTTTACTTCTGAGCCGCTCTTAAACTTGAGGAAAGCTGGTAATTTGGGGATTATTCATGACACTCTATTGGGTTTGCACAATACCAGGATATCAAGATGAAAGGATGTTCAAGGTTCTTCTGGACCACCAAGTCACAGGTATTTGTAGAAGGTTGGAGTCTGAAGGGATCCTAGAAATCCTCTTAGCCCTTTGGCTTTCAAATGTCTTTGGCATGGGTGCAGAGCAGGTTCTCTCAAATAAAGTCCTGTGCAGGATACCGATAAATGCAATTGATAAAAGTGCACTGGAGGAGGAGAAGAGAACTCCCCTCTGGACAACTCTGGGATTGGAAACACCTTTGAAAACCTCATCTGTTTAATTTAATTTTCACCCAGTAGAAGAGGACTATGAGACAGTGCTATCTGCAAGCATGGTCTCCTGAGCACCGCATCAGCCTCACCTGGGAACCTGTTAGTAATTCAGATTCTCAGGTCCATCCCAGACCTACTGGTGGTGGAGTCCAGGCATTTGTGCTTTTACAATCTTTTGAGATGACTCTCATGCACATTCACTCAAGTTTGAGAACTGGTCCTCTAAGAGCCTTTCAGTGAATACTGTAGGCTCATCTAATAAGATTCAGTTTTGGCAGATGGCAAGGCTAGCTCTCTACAAATCTCATTGAGATTCTGGGGTATGCATGCTATCCTGGGAATGGTTCTCTTCCATTCCATGCACTTTAGTAGCACCGCAGAGAACTGTAAGTCTATTGCACTTTGGAAACAACTCAAAGGTGGTTCTTTTAAACAAATGGCTTACAATCAAGAGATGTTGATTCTCATAGGAGATTAATTTAAATGGATTTGACCAGCAGCCCAAACTGTTGCAAGGGGATTATACACAAATATATGCTATTCCACAGAAATTATAATTTGTCAGTTATAAAAACTGAGCACACCTTGAATTTAAAGAGTGATTTTAATTTTCAAGACATGTTTCCCATGTACTATCTTGTTTAATAATGCCCTCTCCTGGCATCCTACAAGTTAGGGGTGAAAAAACGAAGATCAGAGAGGTTAGATAAGCTTTCCTAGGCCACATGCCTCCACAGTGGTACAATAAATATTCAAATTGTGTTCTCCTGATACCTAGTCCGTTATTTTTTCTGATGTTCCAGGAAATATATTAGATAATTTCCTAAGATGTGAATTTTCAACCAGATAAGTTTTCTCTATGGGGTTTCACCCTTTTCTCTCTTCTGTTGTTTATAATGGATAGTAATAAACTTCATAAAGGGCCTGAAATTGTTGAATCCCTATTTCAGTAATTAGTTAGGGAGCTCTCTGCCCCATCCTGGTGACAGGTGAGATGTGAGGTGTCTTAAATAAGGCAACTCTTCCCTTCTGATCCTATTGGTGGGCATCTGTTTCTAGTTGTAACTGACCAAACACTCCTGTTGCAGGGAAACTAATAACATCTTAACATATGGTCTTGAATCTGGGCCGCCTAATGACCTTGCATGGAGATTAATTGAAGGTGTTAATGGCATCGTTCCCAGCCAGGAATGTCAAAATACTGGCTTGGCCTCCTATGTACATGTTTTAAGAGGATTTGCTATTGATACTGAACTGGATTAATTTTAAATATAAAGAAAAATACTGTAACTTCAGCAAGCACCTGTGAAGCAAGTTTCTGTAGCTAAGGAGTCTGGATTAGTGCTCCAAGCAGGGTGCAGGATAATGAATTTGACACCCCATTTTGACTCCCTGGGAAAAATTCCCAGGATACAATCTTCTTAAGTGGGGGTATTATAGAAAGCAAAATTCTGTTGAGGGTGAAAAATTCATTCTATGACCTTCTATAATACTGTGCATGGAAAATACCATTAGAGATTAGAGTTGATTTATGGGTGTTCTGTGCTATTATCGCCCCTCCCCCATCTCACCCGGGCAGGAGAAATGGGCAAAAGACCAGTGAAAAAAACTATAGTTTGAACTATATTTCCTCAAGTATTTACATAGAAATGTATTTAACTTCCAGGAAGCTTCAAGCTTAGTTATCATAATTACCTCATGCGTTGATCCTGGTACAATCGTCCCTTCTCTCTATCGGTTCTATTTTCTTTTTTTTTATTTCTATTTTAACTACCCTAGCACTTGTGTGCTTATGTACGTGTGTTTATTATAATTCACCTTAAAGGCTTCTTCAGGAATATAAATTATAAAGACATAAAAGTAAACACAGAATAATTTCCTTTCATGCATATATTTACAAACCCATAAACTCTAAGGAAGAGTGAACTGGATTTTAAAAACATTGAGAATTACTTTTACTGGGTTTTTCTTTGCTCAGTTTATTCAGGGATTTTGGCCAAAGGAACCATATAAAATATGTCAAAACCAGATCCTCTTCTGGCTGCACAACTGGTTAGAAAGTAAAAATTATTGATTCAGAGCACCACCAATTCAATCATGCCTGAGGGACCAGACCCTTGAAATGACTATTTCACAAGTCCTTTTTGAGGAATTACTCAGTGCCTAGTTCATGGAGTATTCCCTCTCTGTGCTCTTGCAACACTGTACATACAGCTCCCTTACATCATTTTACAGATTTGTGTGTATTTTCTCTCTTCCCATTTGTCCTGACTGTGAGCTTCCTGAGGGCAGACTTGTGTCTTATTTACTGTTTAAATACCCAGTTTCCAGCAATGACTGACATACAATAGGCACATAATTAGGTACAGATTTTTGTGGACGAATAATTCTGTGAGGTATGCAGAAAGGTCTTAGATACCATCCTGATTGCAAAGAGATTATCATATTTTTGTGGTTTTAGTACTTATTGTTCTGAAACAAGCAGAATGGAATTCATCCATAGTATTACCGACAACATTAAACATATGGTTTCACAAACTCACTGAAGCCAGAGAGGTAGTTTTATTTAGGTCTCCCAATAACACACATTTGTGCTTATTGAGAAACATTCTGTAGCATATGAAAAAATTCTAAATGCTTAATTAATCATTCTTACAAACAGCGCATTTTGTGCTCGTGTCCTTGTGCCAACAAGATTCCACATGTGCATTTTGATTTTCCCCTAAATAAAATTTTCCAAACCCTTTAAAAAAAAAAGCTTAACCCATTATATTCAGATAAAAGCAGTAAAGCATGGAGTGGGCCAGCTTTATCTAATTTTCCAAACTGAATAAAATGAAGGACAAATAAATGGATGACGAAAAGCAATGTATGTCTGATTCATTTGGCTTTCC
Organism: Orcinus orca; assembly: GCF_937001465.1. Classification (NCBI taxonomy): domain Eukaryota; kingdom Metazoa; phylum Chordata; class Mammalia; order Artiodactyla; family Delphinidae; genus Orcinus; species Orcinus orca. The sequence continues at coordinate 35,993,372 of NC_064571.1, forward strand.
TGTTGGCCAAGCCACTCAGGGAATTCAGTTGGGCACGCTGAAATTCCTTGCACATTTGGCTTTCAAGGTCAGGTAGAATGGCGCACCATCCACTGGGCAGCCCACAGCAAAGAGAGCCACACAAACTAAAAGGGAAGGAATGCCGAGCTGAACTGTCATTGACCTGCCAGACTCAGGTGTCTGTGAGCTGTGAGACACAAGTAGAGTTATGAAGAGATTATGTGGCCCTGGGTATTGCAAATGCACCATAGACTGTTTCCCCTCACTAAAATGAAGTGATGGAGAGATACCTCAGTGGAAAAAGCAATCAGTGGTAGGGAATGAAGTTCCTTACTTTTCTTTCCCCAGCCTCTCCCTCCCAATCCTTTCAAATCTCCCTTGGGTCCAATTTGGGAATTCTTGCAAAGGCTAAAGTCCAGCAGTTTAACAGCTATTAAACACGGTCATAAAGTGAAGATGCAGCCCTCGAGTTGGGCTCTTGGCAGTGTCAGAGGAATATGGCGAGCCATAGAACTCTTCTGCTGACGGGAAATAATGGAAGAGATGAAGGGAGGGGGTGTGGACAAACCAGATTGGGACTTGGAGATGACGACCCATGGAGCATACTAACCCACTCCGGTATTGCTATTTAGTACCTGTGAAGTATACCATTATGCATTATTAAATTCATGTATTATTGAATCATGAATCCTTGTTCCCTGATAAGAAATGGAGATGATTTCTTAGTTTAAATTAAAGCCCTGCCTCCTTATTTAAATAAAACTGCATTACTGGCTGCCTAGCATGCTAATCAGAAAGCTACATTAAGCAGGTAGGACTATACGCATTGAAAAATAATGAAACAAGACTTTTCAGCCAGACATTGTTCCCTCGCCTGCTTTTCATGACAGCGGATTTCCTACTTGCAGTTGATAAGACAACGGCAAATGAAGATAACAACATGAGAGGGAAATCATTCACTCTAATGGGCTCCACCTGTGCAGACTTCAGCTCATTTACATGGCTGCAGAAAAATTAGAAATCATGCGGCAATTAGTCTGTTCTAGATTATGCAGTGTGTCAACTGATACCACTCAGGAGAGCACTAGTGCTAAAATGGTTTCAGAAGATAAATCTGCTCTCCTATACAAACAGTTTTAATTACCTGGAAAACGGCATTGCCTATTGAGAAATCTCCACTGTGAACCTGGGCTGCTCTCCCGCTATTGGAATCAGATGTCGGGAAATTCCAGTGTTTATGTAATTGACTCATATAATATTTGATGACTTGTTGAAACTGAAATTGGGCCTTTTGGTCGGCTCCCCGATTGTTCATCAAATGCCCCTTTAATGTCTCGGTTATGGTTGGTCAGGGGAAGGGAAGTTAGATTTTTTTAAATGCGTCTGTTTACTGGTACCCTTTGCTTCTCGAAACTTAGCTCTTATAAGTCTATACAAATCTGAGAATTTATCATAAAATAATTTCAAATATGGACCCTGAATCAACTGATCAAGCAACTATGAACAACTCCTTATGAATAAAATGTTAAGACCATTGAGGTTTTGGATTCTTAAGATAGTGGGGTAAATTTTTCTATTCATTTGGGCCTTGAAGTATACCTTTCTTAAAAACCATCGAAGTGTCTAGAGAAATAACAGTCATGAAAACCCAGCTTTTGTGTTTATAAGGGATCATTTAAAGGTTTTACTTTGATTTGCTTATAGATATGCTTATATATTTACACCCACTTTATTTATTTCGTCATTTTTGTTTTTATAATTGTTTCATTGGATTTGGAAGTAATGCAATAAAGTCCGGGTTAATGGAGGCATCCTTTGAGAGTTTCAGTCCTTGGGTAGGGACAACTTCTTGGGATATTGGTAGAATGTTTGTATTCTGCCTGCACCTTTAGGGAAGACAGGATCAAGGGTTCTTTTGGAAAATAGCAGGCAAGCACTTAGCATTGTCCACTAGAGTTTGCTTCCAAAGCAAACCTAAAAAATGGCTTCTGGTTGGTGGATGGCAGTAAGAGTGGGGCATGCCTTAAAAGGCAGGCAATGTGCGCCTTCAGTGACGAAAGCAGGGCCAATCTTACCTACAGATAAAGAAGGCAATCCCCTCATATAGATGGGCTTTCAGCCAGGAAACCTCTACTGGCCAAGAGATTTCTTCCAAACTTGCACTCTGAGACTGACTTCAAGATTCTAGTCCTGACTAAAGATATAGAATATCCAGGGACACTTCACACGGAACTTTACTGGTTTCCACGTTTTGTCCCAGAAGCTTTAGTCTAATGAGGGTTCTCTCAACAAAAGACCTGCAAAGACTATCAATTTAACAAAAGTGGCTGTAGCCCCTTCCTAAGTAACAAAATGAATATAGTATGCTAAGGCCCTGAGATGTCCTCCGGTAAAGAAATTTGTTGAAGCCAGCATTTTCCAGATTCATCTGAAATAAGTAAATTACTCCTTCCCACCCTTTTGTAATGGAGCACTCATTCACATCCAGTATCCAAGAAAACAACTTTGGGTCACACCCCTGCAGTCCCAGTGAATGGCCAGAGAAGGCTTTGCCTATGGACGGGAGGACACAGGACTTTAGGGCCACGGTTTATGGTGCTAGAGAGCACAGAGGCCAACTTCACTGGCCACGTGGATTTCTTTGGCTTATTTCAAAGGCAATTTCCTCCCATCTCAACTCTTACCTGCACAATATATACACAAAGGCACACAGACACATACACACACAATCCCAGCCCCATGAGGTCCATCAAAGTTTAACACAATTTTGCAACTGAGGTTCCTTATGTGAGCCACTGAACACAGAAAACGTTTTGAATGACAATATTCTCATTCTCTCAAGGCTGGTATTTAATCAGTACCATTCTAGATGCGTAGGAGAGAAGCTAATTCATTACACACAATGAATACCTTATGGCATTAGGGTATAATTCTCTCCTAGAACCAGAGCACAATGACACCCTAGCAATATTTTTAGGATAATCCATATGTTTCTGGCAATACCTTTTCTTACTCCACCCTCCCTGAAAGAGAATGTAAAGTGCCGTATGATATTGAATCAAAGAATGATGGACTCTTTAATCTGGGAGAGACCTTAGAGATGGTGCGTTACAGGTGAGGACAGCAAGGCCCAGAGGGATGGCCCAAGTTGCTCTGGGTGACATACTGAACCAGGACGGAATAGGCCTGTCGTTCAGGTCTTCAGACCAGAGACTGGAGTTTGTTCTACCACATCCCTGTGCTCTGCCATCACCCGGGGCCCTTCGGTAGAGGAGAGGGCAGGCCCCATTCAAGAGTCCTAAGCACAGACAGGTGAGTTTATCACCTCAGAAAAGTAGGTCACTCAGGACCCTGACATTCAGAGAGACATGAACAGTACTGAGAATAGCAAGCCACAGAAAGTCCTCAGGGGAACTGTGAGTGTCCTGGAGAGAACAGGAATCTGGGTGTAAGGCGAGTGAGTCAGGATGTTCTAGAGTCAGAGTCCTTTCATGGGTGTGAAAACTTGTCCCCTTCCACAGAGCCAACACATCAGGGGTCATTCTGTTTCTAGAAGGATGTTAATAAAGTTGGAGAGGGTGAGACGCATGGGGTGGGGGAATCTGAGCTCAGGATGGGGACTCCAGCCAGTCCTTCCCATACACAAGGGCTGTCCCGAAGGACAACAACAGTTGTGTTGTAAAAACAACAACACAACTAACTTTCTGCTTCTTGGTGCAACTATTTGATGGAATATGGAATATTCACTAGAAATAATGGTGATTCTTAAAATAAAAACCTAGAAGTAAACTGGATTGAGAAATATTTCAAGCATAAGAACAATGGAAGAAATGAGAAGAAATATCTGTGGATTTGATTACATAAAATGTAAAATATTTGTATGTTAGGAAATGTGATAAAGTCAAAGGTAAGCTGGTAAAGCGGTTGGGCATCAATATAATAGGCATGTGTTTTAACACCTTGTTGGAGGTGGGAGGAAAGGTACGCTGTGCTTTCAGAATAGGCAGCACTTGCTGCATCAGCCACACATCATCCTTTGGAAATTTGTTCTTGGCCATCACTGTTCTTTGCTCTTTAAATCTCCTGAGGTCACAAATGTGTCCTCTCACAGTTTCTTTGAGCCACTGTTGACTACAGTTATGAGATGATCCCCACAGGCTGCACTGATATTTATAGCACATTTCATAAGATCAAAGGGTTTCAGCTTTTGCCTGCTAACTTTTATCTTCATTTCCTCAGTCACTTCAGTGAAGGCACTTGTAGTGACCTCATAATTTGCATTTAACACCCAGAATGACATTCTGCCTTTGTTTCTTTGCTGCAGGCCCAGTGCCAATACTCGTATCCCCTTTTTTTTTTTAGTCATTATAAATCAAAGGGTCTGTAGAATACAATAAATCACAGAAGAGATACAACAGATAAAGCCACACCTTTGCAAACACCCTTGATTTAGTGAGTACTCTTGAGCAGGAGTTGACTGAGGGAGTTCCCAATATGGTTCCCAGAGTATATGGTAGATTCCACCATACCAGCTTCCACTGACTAAGAACATAGTGGAGCCCTCAGAATATGGGACAAAGTTAACATATGGACTGCTTAGCTCTGAGCCAAGGGAGGCTCAGTCCTTCATCTTCTTCTCTATCTCCACTCACTCCCTTGGTGATCTCACCCTGAATTATGGCTCTAAATACCAGATAGTGTTGACTACTTGGAAATGTATGTCTCCAGCACAGACTTCTCCCTTGAACTCCAGACTCATATATCCAACTGACTAATTGACATCTCCACTTGGAAGTCTAATAAACATCATAGATTGTCACCTCCCAAATGGAACTCCTGAACTTCTCATGCATGGACCCCTTCCCCATCGCAGAAAATGATAATTTCATTCTTCCACATGCTCAGTCCTCTATTTTTCTCATCCCCACCTCTGACTGAGCAGGAAATTCTGTTGACTATTGTCTTCAAAATATATCTACAATCTGACCACTTCTCACCACTTGCAGGCAATTCCACTGGTCCAAGTCCCATCATGAATCACCTCAGTGATTGCAGTGGTTTCTAACTGACCTCTATATTTTGCCTTTGACATCCACAGCCCAGGCTCATCATAGCAGCCAGAGCCTGTCATGTCAGACCTTTAACAAAGGCTTCCCCTGATTCGGAGGAAAAGCTCAGATCCTCACAATGGCCAGAAGGCCTTACTAGTCTGTCCCCCACACCTTACCTCTTTCACACGGTCTTGAAATCACCTCTATTTAACTCACTCTGTTCAAGCTATATTGGGCTCCTTGAGTGTGTTTTCTGAACACACCAGGCATGCTTCTGCCTTGGGGATTTTTAAACATTTGTTTTTTCTTGGGCCTGGATCATTCTTCCTCCAGATATCTTCACAGTTCTCTCATCTCCCTCAATCTTTGCCTAAATGAGTCCTTCTCAGTGAGGCCTTCACAGACCACACTATTTAAAACTGTAACCCTTATCCTGATATTCCTTATTTATTTCCTTACTTTATTTTTGTCCATGGCACTTATTCTATATGAAGTTATAACTTTACTTAATTATGTAATGTCAGTTTCTCTGCCCTAAAGTATAAACACAATAAAGGTAAAGGTTTTTGTCTCAGTCTTTCACTGCTATAAACTTAGTGCCTGGAATAGTGCCTGGAACATAGAAGACAAACAAAAAGTGTTTGTTGAGTGAATGAATAAAGGAAGGAAAAAAACAATTACATATTTTTTATTTACACAAGATTAGATATTTGGGAGAGAAATATACTTATGACAAATCAGTGCTGTTTTTGCAAGTAAGGTTGACATCTGTGACATCTCAAAATCTCAATGCATTTATGTAAAAGTTTCTTTTTCATTTGGACAGTCTATTGTGGATGTTCCTGATGAGGCAGGTATCCTGAATGGCTCTCCTACAAGCAGTAACTCAGAGATCTAGGCTATTCCATCTGTCATTATCTACATCCTCAGAATCCTTGACTTACACCAAACAGGAAATAGAGGCAGACAGACAGTTATTGCATGAAAGTTTGCATGAGATACTGCATGCGATCAGTGTGCAAATGACATACATATTTTTGCTTAATTTCCTTTGACCAGCACTCAGGTATGTGGTCTCACCTAGACGCAAGGATGATGGGGAAGGAACTGGGAAAAACAGCTTAGCTGCATGCCCAGGAAAGAGTAGAACTAGATATTGGTGAACATTAGCAGTCTTTATGATGTATAATTAGATCATATAAATTGACAAGATAAACAGTAAGTCCCTAAGAAACCCTAAATAGGCAACTCGTAGAAGAGAACATCTAAAATGCTAAGGAACATATAAAAGAATGTTTAACATCAGGCTTCCCTGGTGGCGCAGTGGTTGAGTGTCCGCCTGCCGATGCAGGGGACGCGGGTTCGTGCCCCGGTCCGGGAAGATCCCACATGCCGTGGAGCGGCTGGGCCCGTGAGCCATGGCCGCTGAGCCTGCGCATCCGGAGCCTCTGTTCCGCAACGGGAGAGGCCACAACAGTGAGAGGCCCGTGTACCGCAAAAAAAACAAAAAAAAAAAAAAGAAAAAAGAATGTTTAACATCTATGTGCTGATTTTTGTGCAGACATAGTTTTCAAATCCTATAGGGATATACCGAGAAGTGAGATTGCTGGACCATATGTTAAGAGTATGACTAGTTTTAAAAGAAGCTGCCACTGTCTTCCAAACTGGCAGTAGCATTTCGCATTCCCAACAGCAATGAATGAGGCTCCACATCCTCACCAGGATATTGTGCTATTAGTGTTCTGGATTTTGGCCATTCTTTTTCTTTGTTTGTTTAATTATTTATTATATATATTTCGATTGGAGCATAGCTGGTTTACAATATTATATTACTTTCAGGTATACAACATGGTGATTCAATATTTTTATAGATTATATTCCATTTAAAGTTATTATAAAATATTGCCTATATTCCCTATGCTATACAATATATCCTTGTACCTTATTTATTTTATACACAGTAGTTTGTACCACTTAATCCCTTCCCACTCCCCCCTTCTCTCTTCCCACTGGTAACTACTGGCTTATTCTCCATATCTGTAAGTCTGGTTTTGCTCGTTATATTCATTCATTTGTTTCATTTATTAGATTTCACATACAAGTGATAGCCTGAAGTCTTTGTCTTTCTCTGACTTATTTCACTAAGCATAATACCCTTCAGGTCTATCCATGTTGTTGCAAATGGCAAAATATCATTCCTTTTTATGGCTGAGCAATATTCCATATATATATAATCACATCTTTTTTATCAATTCAGCTGCAGATGGACACTTAGGTTGATTCCATATCTTGGCCATTGTAAATAATGCTGCTAGGAACATTGTGGTGCATGTATCTTTTCATATTAGTGTATTTGTTTTCTTTTCTTCAGATATATACCCAGGAGTGGAATTGCTGGATCATATGGTAGTTCAGTTTTCAGTTTTTTGAGAAACCTCCATACGGTTTTCCACAGTGGCTGAACTAAACTTCATTTCCACCAACAGTGTACTAGGGTTCCCTTTCCTCCATCCTTGTCAACATTTGTTATTTGTGGTCTTTTTAATGATAGCCATTCTGACAGGTGTGAAGTGATATCTCATTGTTGTTTTGATTTGCATTTCCTTGATTAGTGATGTTAAGCATCTTTACATGTGCTTGTTGGTCATCTGTGTCTTCTTTGGAAAAATGTCTATTCAGGTTTTTTGCCCTTTTTAAAAATTTAATTAATTAATTTATATTTGGCTGCATTGGGTCTTTGTTGCTGCACATGGGCTTTCTCTAGTTGCAGTGAGCAGGGGCTACTCATCATTGCAGTGCGTGGGCTTCTCATTGTGGTGGCTTCTCCTGTTGTGGAGCATGGGCTCTAGGTGCACGGGCTTCAGTAGTTGTGGCATGCGGGCTCAGTTGTTGTGGCTTGCAGGCTCTAGAGTGCAGGCTCAGTAGTTGTGGTGCACTGGCTTAGTTGTTCTGCAGCATGTGGGATCTTCCCAGACCAAGGATCAAACCCTGTCTCCCCTGCATTGGTGGGTGGATTCTTAACCATTGCACCAACAGGGAAGTCCTTTTGCCCATTTTTTAATCAGGTTGTCTGTTTGTTTGTTGTTGATATTGAGTTATATGAGCAGTTTATATATTTTGAATATTAATCCCTTATTGGATATATAATTTGCAAATATTTTCTCCCATTCAGTAGATTATCTTTTCATCTTGTTGATGGTTTCATTTGCTGTGCAAAAGCGTTTATTTTTAATTAGGTCCCATTTGTTTACTTTAGCTTTTCTTTTCCAGCCTTAGGAGACAGATCCAAAACAGTGGACAGATCATCCAAAATGAAAATAAATAAGGAAACAGAAGCTTTAAATGACACAATAGACCAGATATATTTAATTGATATTTATAGGACATTCCATCCCAAAACAAAAGAATACACTTTCTTCTCAAGTGCGCACGGAACATTCTCCAGGATAGATCGCATCTTGGGTCACAAATCAAGCCTCAGTAAATTTAAGAAAATTGAAATCATATCCAGCATCTTTTCTGACCACAACGCTATGAGATTAGAAATGAATTACAGGGAAAAAAAACGTAAAAAACACAAACACGTGGAGGCTAAACAATACATTACTAAATAACCAAGAGATCACTGAAGAAATCAAAGAGGAAATCAAAAAATACCTTGCATTCCTATACACTAATGAGGAAAAATCTGAAAGAGAAATTAAGGAAACACTCCCATTTACCATTGCAACAAAAAGAATAAAATACCTAGGAATAAACCTACTTAGGGAGACGAAAGACCTGTATGCAGAAAACTATAGGCACTGATGAAAGAAAATAAAGAGGATACCAACAGATGGAGAGATATACCATGTTCTTGGATTGGAAGAATCAATATTGTGAAAATGACTACATGACCCAAAGCAATCTACAGATTCAACGCAATCCCTATCAAATTACCAATGGCATTTTTTATGGAACTAAACCAAAAATTTTTAAAATTTATATGGAGACACAAAAGACCCCAAATAGCCAAAGCAATCTTGAGGGAAAAAAATGGAGCGGGAGGAATCAGATTCCCTGACTTCAGACTATACTACAAAGCTACAGTAATCAAGACAATATGGTACTGGCACAAAAACAGAAACATAGATCAATGGAACAAGATAGAAAGCCCAGAGGTAAACCCACGCACCTATGGTCAACTAATCTATGACAAAGGAGGCAAGGATATACAATGGAGAAAAGACAGTCTCTTCAATAAGTGGTGCTGGGATAACTGGACAGCTACATGTAAAAGAATGAAATTAGAACACTCCCTAACACCATACACAAAAATAAACTCAAAATGGATTAAGGACCTAAATGGAAGACCGGACACTATAAATCTCTTAGAGGAAAACATAGGAAGAACACTCTTTGACATAAATCACAGCAAGATCTTTTTTGATCTACCTCCTAGAGTAATGGAAATAAAAACAAAAATAAACAAATGGGACCTAATGAAACTTAAAAGCTTTTGCGCAGCAAAGGAAACCATAAACAAGACGAAAAGACAACCCTCAGAATGGGAGAAAATATTTGCAAACGAATCAACGGACAAAGGATTAATCTCCAAAATATAAACAGCTCATGCAACTCAATATTAAAGAAACAAACAACCCAATCCAAAAATGGGCAGAAGACGTAAATAGACATGTCTCCAAAGAAGACATACAGATGGCCAAGAAGCACATGAAAAGCTGCTCAACGTCACTAATTATTAGAGAAATGCAAATCAAAAGTACAATGAGCTATCACCTCACACCAGTTAGAAGGGGCATCATCAGAAAATCTACAGACAACAAATGCTGGAGAGGGTGTGGAGAAAAGGGAACCCTCTTGCACTGTTGGTGGGAATGTACATTGATACAGCCACTATGGAGAACAGTATGGAGGTTCCTTAAAGAACTAAAGATAGAATTACCATATGACCCAGCAATCCCACTACTGGGCATATACCCAGAGAAAACAATAATTCAAAAAGACACATGCACCCCAATATTCATTGCAGCACTATTTACAATAGTCAGGTCATGGAAGCAACCTAAACGCCCATCAACAGACGAATGGATAAAGAAGTTGTGGTACATATATACAATGGAATATTACTCAGCCATAAAAAGGAACGAAATTGGGTCATTTGTTGAGACGTGGATGGATCTAGAGACTGTCATACAGAGTGAAGTAAGTCAGAAAGACAAAATCAAATATCATATAGTAACGCATGTATGTGGAACCTAGAAAAATAGTACAGATGAGCCAGTTTGCAGGGCAGAAGTTGAGACACAGATGTAGAGAACAAACTTATAGACACCAAGGGGGGAAAGCCACAGGGGTGGGGAGGATGGTTATGTGATGAATTGGGCGATTGGAATTGTCATATATACGCTGATGTGTATAAAATTGATGACTAATAAGAACCTGGTGTATAAAAAAATAAAATAAAATTCAAAAATTAAGAAAAAAAGAAAGATTGCTTTGCCAATTCGGATCCTTTTCTGGTTGTATATAAATTTTAGAATTGTTTATTCCAGTTCTGTGAAAAATGTCATGAGTATTTTGATAGGGATTGCATTAAATCTGTAGATTGCTTTTAGTATGAACATTTTAATAATATTAATTGTTCCAATCCATGAACAAGGAGCATCTTTCCATTTCTTTGTATCATCTTTAATTTCCTTTATCAATGTTTTGTACTTTTCAGAGTATAGGTCTTCCACCTCCTTGTTAAGTTTATTTATTTTTAGGTATTTTATTCTTTCTGATGTGATTTTTAAACAGGATTGTTTTCTTGCTTTCACTTTCTGATAGTTCATTATTAGTGTATAGAAAAGCAACAGATTTCTGTATATTAATCTTGTATCCTTAAAATTTACTGAATTCATTTATTAGTCCTAATCTTTTTTTTTTTTTTGGTGGAGACGTTAAGGTTTTCTATATAAAGTATCATGTCATCTGCAAATAGTGACAGTTTTACTTCTTCCCTTCCAATTTGAATGCTGTTTATTTCCTTTTCCTGTTTCATTCCTGTGGCCAGGACTTCTAATACTATGTTAAGTAGAAGTGGCAAGAGTGGGCATTCTTGTCTTGTTCCTTGAGTATGATGTTAGCTTGTGGATTTAGCATAAGTGGCCTTTATTATGTTGAGATATATTCCCTCTATACCAAATTTGATGAGAGCTTTTTTTTTTTATCATGAATGGATGATGAATTTTATCAAGTGCTTTTTCTGCATCTATTGAGATGATCATGTGATTTTTAGTCTTCCTTTTGTTAATGCGGTGTATCACTTTGATTAATTTATGGATGGTAAACCATCCTTACATCCCTGAAATGAATCCCACTTGACCATAATGTATGATCCTTTTAATGTATCTTTGAATTCAGTTTGCTAATATTTTGTTGAGCATTTCTGCATCTATGTTCACCAGGTGTATTGGCCTGTAATTTTCTTTTTTGGTGGTGTCTTTGTCTGGTTTTGGTCTCAGGTCTTGTAAAATGAGTTTGAAAGTGTTCCCTCCTCTTCTATGTTTCAAAATAATTTGAGAAGGATAGGTATTAACTCTTCTTTAAATGTTTGGTGTAATTCACCTGGGAAGTCATCTGGTCCTGGACTTTTGTTTTTTGGGAGTTACTAATTCAGTCTCTTTACTAGTAATCAGTCTGTTCATATTTCTTCAAGATTTACTCTTGGAAGATTGTTTGTTTCTAGGAATTTATCCATTTCTTCTAGGTTGTCTAATTTGTTGGCATATAATTGTTCATTGTCTTCTCTTATGATCCGCTGTATTTCTTTGGTGTCGGTTGTATTTTCTCCTCTTTCACTTCTGATTTTATTTTTTGAGCTCTCTCTTTTATCCTTGAAGAGGCTGGCTAAAGATTTGTCAATTTTGTTTATCTTTTCACAGAACCAACTCTTGGTTTCATTGATACTTTCTATTTTTTAAAGTCTCTATTTCATTTATTTCTGCTCTGATCCTTATTATTTCCTTCCTTCTACTGACTTTGGGCTTTGCTTGTTCTTCATTTTCTAGTTTTTTTAAATGTACATTTAGATTGTTTATTTCAAATATTTCATTTTTCTTGAGGTAGGCCTGTATTGCTATACACTTCCCTCTCAGAACTGCTTTTGCTGCATCAGTTGTATTACCATTTTCATTTGTCTCAAGGTATTTTTTTATTTCTTATTTTATTTCTTCATTGACACATTGGTTGTTTAGCAGCATGTTGTTTAGTCTCTACATGTTTGCATTTTCTCCCTGTAGTTGATTTCTAGTTTCATACCATTGTGGTTGAAAAGGATGATTGATATGACTTCAATCTTCTTAAATTTATTGAGACTTTTTTTGTGGCCTAACATGTGATCTATCCTAGAGAATGTTCCTTGTGCACTTGAAAAGAATGTGTATTCTGTTGCTTTTGGATAGAATGTTCTATATACAGCTATTAAGTTATCTGGTCTAGTGTGTCATTTAAGGTCAGTGTTTCCTTATTGATTTTTCACCTAGATGATCCATCCATTGATGTAAATGGGGTGTTAAACTCCCCTACTATAACTGTATTGCTGTTTGCTTCTCTCTTTTTATTTCTGTTAATATTTGCTTTATGTATTTAGGTGCTCCTATGTTGCGTGCATAAATGTTTACAAATGGTACATCCTCTTGTTGGATTGTGCCCTTTATCATTATGTAATGCCCTTCCTTGTCATTTGTTAAAATCTTTAAGTTATAGCCTGATATGAGTACTGTTACCCCAGCTTTCTTTTATTTTCCATTTGCATGGAACATCTTTTACTATCCCTCTACTTTCTGTCTCTGTGTGTCTTTAGATCTGAGGTGAGTCTTTTGTAGGAAGCCTACAGAAGGATCTTGTTGTTTTATCCATTCATCTACCCTTGGTTGGAGCATTTAGCAATTATTGGTAGATATGTACTTACTGCCATTTTGTTGATTTCCTGTTTGTTTTTGTAGTTCTTCTGTGTTATTGTCTTCTTCTCTTAGTTTCTTCCCTTGTGGTTTGATGGATTCCTTTAGTGTACTGTTTGGATTCCTTCTCTGTATTTTTTATCTATCCACTGTAGATTTTTAATTCATCGTTTCCATGAGGTTCATATATATTGAGCCATATATATAGTCATCTATTTTAAGCTGATAGTCCATTTTTAAGCATTCTAAAAGCACTACATTTTTACTCCCCCACAATGTTTTATATTTTTAATGTCATATTTTACACCTCTTTAGTGTACTCCTTAACTACTTACTGTAGTTATAGATGATTATACTACTTTTGTCTTTTAACTTCATACTACCTTTTTAAGTGGCTGATTCACTGCCCTTACTATATATTTGCCTTTATCAGTGAGATTTTTCCTTTCATATACTTTCTTATTTCTAGCTGTGGCCTTTTCTCTTCCACTTAAAGAAGACCCTTTAACATTTCTTGTAAGTCTTGTTTAGTGGTGATGAATTCCTTTAATTTTTGCTTGTCTGGGAAACTCTTTCTCTTTCAATTCTGAAGCATTACCTTGCAACAGATAGAGAATTCTAGGTTGTATGTTTTTTCCTTTCAGCAGGTTAAATAAATCCTGCCACTCCCTTCTGGCCTGTAATGTTTCTGCTGAAAAAACAGCTGAACGTCTTATGGAATTTGCTTTGCATGCAATTATTTTTCTCTTGCTGCCTTTGAGAGTCTCTCTTTATCTTTAAATTTTGCCATTTTAATTATAATACGTCTTAGTGTGGATCTCTTTGGGCTCATCTTGTCTGGGACTCTCACCTTCCTGTACCTGAATGTCCATTTCCTTTGCCAGGTTAGGGAGATTTTCAGCCATTATTTCTTCAAAGAAGTTTTCTGTCCCTTTCTCTCTCTCTTTCCTTCTTCTGGGACCCCTAGAATGCAAATGTCAGTATGCTTGATGTTGTCTCAGAAGTTCCTTAAACTCTCATTTTTAAAAATCTTTCTTCTTTTTATGGTTCTGCTTGAGTGATTTTCACTATTCTATTTTTCAGATCACTTATCTATTCTTCTGTGTCATCTAATCTGCTGTTGATTCCTTTTTGTGTATTTTTTATTTCAGTTATTGTATTCTTAAGTTTTGATTGGTTTTTTTTTTTTTTTTTTTTTGCAGTACGCAGGCCTCTCACTGCTGTGGCCTCTCCCGTTGCAGAGCACAGGCTCCGGACGCACAGGCTCAGCAGCCATGGCCCACGGGCCCCGCCACTCCGCAGCATGTGGGATCTTCCTGGACCGGGGCACAAACCTGTGTCCCCTGCATCGGCAGGTGGACTCTCAACCACTGTGCCACCAGGGAAGCCCGATTGGTTCTTGTATTTTCTAAGTCTTCGTTGAAGTTCTCACTGAGTCCCTGCATTCTTTTCCTGAGTTTTATGAGTGCCCTTATGAATGTTTCTTTGAACTTTTTATCAGGTAAATTACTTATCTCCGTTTCATTAAGGTTTTCTTCTGGGGTTTTATTTCATTCCTTTGTTTGGAACATTTTCCTTTGTCTCATTTTGTTTGACTCTTAAATTTTGTTTCTATGAACAGGCTGAAACAGCTATCTCTCCTGGTCCTGAAGGAGTGGGCTTGTGTGAGACCATCCCCTGTGTAGACTGTTTGCACCTAGTGGCTTTGGCAGGCTGGCTGGAGCTGGGGTGTGTGTGAGCCAGGGGCTGTCCCTGGGGAGTACTGCACCCAAGGCTGCCTTTGTAGGGCAGTTGAGGCTAGAATGGGCCTGGGCCAGATGCAGCCCTTGGGGAGTACTGTGCCAAGGCTCCATGGTGGGGTGCCTGGCGCTGGAGTGGACGCTGGCTGGGGGCAGTCCCTGGGCCTAGGCCACCTTGATGGGATGGCTGGAGCTGGAGTGGGCATGGGTCAGGAGGAGTCTCAGGGGGACTCAAATAATGGCACTCACAGACACCTCCAACCTTGAAGAGGCCCCCAGCAGTTCTGTTTGGCAGGAGCTCTAGAGTTAGTAAACAGATTGCTTTCCCATATAGTCTAGGTGCCCTTTAAATGGCTGATTTTTTGCTGTGTCCCAGGGGAGGTGAGTCTGCACTTGTGCTTCTTAGCAATATCCCTCCCTACTTCTGGGCACTGCGTTTGGGTGGGATTCCCATAGGTACTGTGTCTCCATCTTTCCTACAAGTTTCTACATGGTCCTTCTATGTGCAGTAGTTCTTTTGTCAGCCCTCAGATCTTCAGGAGGGATTGCTCTATATGTAGGTGTAGATTCGGTGTTTCTGTGGTGGAGGTGAGCTCAGGGTCTCCCTATGCCAACATCTTGGAACCCCCTCAAATTTCCTTTCCAAGTAAAATACTCCCCAGGTCTGGTCCAACAATTCTATGTCTAAAATGAATCAGATTCTTCTATAGAGAGAGAAATGTATGTGTTTTTTGTTTTGTTTTAATAAAGTCTTGTTTTAAAATAACACAGAGAATATTATGTGCCTACCTTTAACTTATTCCAACTTGAAATAAACTGAGTATCTGCTAGTTCACAGAAAAAATATCTAGTTCTTCTACGGTGCTCTCAATTGTCATTTATATATGCAAAACTTATATTGTTAGATACAAATATACTCATTGTTGATATATCTTCCCGATTTATTGCTCATTTATCAGTATACAGTATCTCTTTGAGATTTCCTTAAGAGCTATTTTGTCCTGATATTGTAATTGATACTTTTATATCATAAGAAATGCCAAGGTTTATGCTAATTTTTATCTTCACAATAATAAATCCATCATCATTTTAAAGAATCACATAAGTGCATATTATACTTTTCAGATTGCTATTATGTTCTTCATTGTCAAATTCCTTGTGCAGAGTTTTGAAGAGTCTTTCACATTTCTCAGTGATTTTAGCTTTTCAAATTTCTCTCATATATTTCCTTGATTCAAGCTTATGCTTTCTGGCGAAAAATATATTTAAAATTATACTTTACAAATGTATATCAAGGATGTCATTAATATTGCTTATAGTGTCCTCTCCCTTAATTTGGGGGTCCTCTGAGTTACTGGGAAAGTCATTTCCATCCAAATGGGACTAAGAGTAGTTAACTGTTGATAAAATATTTGATGAAAGACAAACAGAGAGAGAAGTTGGACAGAGTTGTAAAACCCTGTTTTTTTCTTTCATCAAAAATTTCTAATTCCTAATTGAAAAAACTAGCTCTGCCAGTTTTTACTGTTCACCAAAAAATCCCAATCCACCTCCTTAAACAAACAGACATTCATATATTTCATTTTTTTACCCTGGTTATTACCGTGATTCAGCTATAGCACTAATCCTACTGAGTTCTTCATGACATAAAAATATGAAACTTTCTTATTAACTACCACATATAAATGTGTTTTACTCTCCTAGCTTTAATGAAAAGATGGTATATATCACAATAATCTCAGAGTGTACGAATAAATAAATTAGAAAAAATCTCCTCTAACATTTCCAGTAAAATTGGTTCTTTGGGAAGATGTGCTGTGTTTAGCATAATGTCATGTAGACACCCTGCATGGTTGTATCCATGGGCATATGTGCAAAATAGATGAAAATCATGGAAAATACAGGATGAAATATAAACTCCTTAACTTGCCAATGATTATCTATCATCATCTGACTGCCATCTACCAAGCCAGCTTTGCTCCCACCACTGCCCTATTTGCATCCTATATGATAGACATTTGAACTACTTGTTGGTCTTTAAATCACCTGTCCCATTTCATACCTCTGTGCCTTTGCCTGTGTAGTTCCCTTTGCCTTCAGTGCCCTTTAAACGGACTCACTGTCCATCAGGTAAAATCTTATTCACCTTTCAAATCTCAGCTCCACGCATACCTCCTAATGAAAATGTCCCTTATTACGTCAAGAAGAAAAGGAGAATTTGTTTTCTACTCGTGTTGTTCTTTATACTAAGTCCACAATATGCCAATTATCTCACTGTGTTTTAATAACCACTATTTTTAACAAAATGTATTTTTCATCATTAATCCCCATCACTTATTACCTAGCATGGCACATAGTTATTATCGTATAAATATTTGCGGAATGAGGTATTTGAGGTCCAGCCATTTAAAAGCCACAGGAAAATACACTCTAAACACTACACTTCTGGGGTTATATTTGGTATTCCTTTAGTGGGACAAAGACTGGGCTTACCGAACTTTATACAGAACGGTTGTGAAAATTCTCAGCCACATCCTGCAAGACCCGCTGAAGTCCCACAGCATCTGTGAGTGTTCTTCCTCACTGACCTCTCTCTTCTCTGAACCGTGAACACATGAACCTCTGAAAGAGGCTTCAAAGGCCCAATTTCCCATTGAAAAAACCTGGCAGTCACGGGGTAAGAGAATAAATCTCTCAAAATCTGCATCTTTACTTATTATTAAAATAATACTCTTTTGTAGGTTGGGAAAAATGGAGATGGATATCTATTTCAAATGTTGCATAAATCCAATGATAGCAGTTTTGCTCATCTGCCACATGGTCTGTCTTTTGTCCTCTGTTGAAAGATCAGAAGATGAAGTGGACCCTGGCAAGGACAGTCTGCAGAAGGACAAGAGATTTAAACCTGGGGAAGGTAATGAGACATACTAAAATACATATATGTAAGAGTGTGTGTGTGTCTGTGTGTGTCTGTGTGTAAGTAGGTTTACATTTTTTTCCATGTCCTTTGGTGGCGTCGTTTTTGGAATAAAACAGACATAAGTTTGCCTGGTGACTCCACCATATATTTGCCTCTTTAGCATGAGCAAGTTAACATTAAACTCTTTAAGTTTCAATTTTCTCAACTCTAAAAATACCTTCCTATACAAGGGTATACACACACACACACACACACACACACACACACACACACACACACACAATTTCTCCCTTGGTTGTGAACATACACAGTAGTCTGTAGATGCTCACTGTCTTAAAAATGCATACGGTAAGTCTAAGAGAAATAATTTGGCATTACCCAAAGAAATTTAACACATGATTGACTTACTTACTATGGACTGCAAGAGGGAATGAGGCTAGAACCCATCATTTGGTCTCTCCATCTTCCTACCCAAAGAGGCCTCTGAGGTATATGAGCAAAGTACTAGCCTAATGCTCTGTATTTCAATTGAGAAAACAAGACGCAGACAAGTGGCTTGTGTTTCCCCAAATCACAGAGCCAGAACCAGACCTGAGACTTCTGACTTCTATCACAATGCCCGTTCCACTGAAAACCAGAGCATCTTAAATCTGGTTGCATGGTTTGCTCCCGTTTCTCCCCAGATCCACTCTCCACTCTCTTCTGCCCTGTGCTGTCCTGGATGGAGGAGAGCCGAACTTTACGGCTGCTTCAAAAGGCTCCCTTTGCTCCTGGCTCCTAGCTGGGTTCAGTTAATGAGGAGCACCAGCCGGAGGCAGAAGAGGGAAGGATAATGTGGTTGTGACAGCCCTTCCCTGGCTGACTTCCTACGGGGTTACCAGTGGTTGGCTGTTTCCCTGTTAGGTGACCCTCTCCACTGGGCTGCCCTCTCTTTGGGTTCTGATAGCTACTCCCACCCTTTTCTCATTCAGACTTGGGGTGAAACAGTACCCCATTGTTCCCAGCCCCAAGGTACTGGAATATCCCTTCTGGTTTCCCTCCACCCTACTGGTACCTCTGTAAAGAGTCCTTTTATTAAACCTTTTTCAAGTTACCCAATTTGAGTGTGTCAGTGATTTCCTGCTGGGATTATAACTGATACACTAGGGAGCTTTTAAGAAGTACAGATGCCTGGGGGCTTTCCAAAACTCCCCAGGTGATTCTAGCTGATAGTTGGGATGGCAAACTTCTGCACTAAGTCATGATGATGATTTTTGTTGTTGTTGTCGTTGAATCACTAGTTGAATCACTAGGACGTACACACATGCACATGCATACACATTCACATTCAATGAGAATGGTATAGGAAATCTTGGGAACTGAGCTGGCTAGATTCTGGTGATCTGTGGTTTTTGCAGGCTACGTATGGATTGATAAATGTTCAAACACTTAGGATGCAGCAGCCTTGTAAACACCTTCAAAATATTTACTTTCATGCTGTTCCTTTCTTCTTCTAACACCCAAATGTCAATTTTAATGGAAGCCACATCTCCCCGTATTGATTGGTTCATCTTGATTTTATTAAGGTTCAGTTTGGCTGCCCAGGAAGCTTTCCTAGTGTTTGAAGCATTTATAAAAATGTATTTGGGAGGGGCAGGGAGGGAGATGAGGTAGGCAGGGGGCAAAGGAAAAAAAATATCACATTTGCCTAAAGTAAAGCACAGTTTTTTGCCAATATTTCATTAATTCAATAAATAAAAATACAAGTAAGCTCCAACGTCAACAGGCTCAAGTTTCCCTCCTAGCTGTGAGACCACAGCACCCCAATGGCTCTAAATGTGTCAACACATGACCTTCCCATCCCAAACTCACCCGTGGGGAGAACATGATTTATGAGGTTGTCTGACCATCCCTGAAAAGGCTTTAAGTATTTTACTTTCATAATAACATGTGGAGCTCCTTCATTCAGTGGTAAATGATTGTGGGTTCTTAGAGAAAAGAGTGAGTTTCTGGGGAAAAATAAGATCTAAACTTGGAAGAGATCTGCAAACAGCTCTGTGGCACCTTATGGTGTGTGAGCTAATTACTTGCCCTAAGTTGCCTAGTAAACTGTCTTTGTTTGGGAAGTTTCATCTCTGTTCCAAAAACTCAAGAGCCAGACAGGGAAGGGAAAAAATGATGGTGTCTGTGGTGAGGCTGGCAAGGCTGCCCTGCCGGCTGGTTATTTGGAAAGGTTTTAGAAGATGTGTTATGAGGTATGGTAATGTGTGTCATTTTTCATGACTAAAGTCAAAGGATTAAGCGGGTTGAGTCTGAGGACTTGGATTTGGCAGTGGAAAATACCAAATAATGTGTGAGCTTTGCATCCCACTGCTGCCTGGGCTCTCCTACCATCCAAGACAGAGGAAGAGGACGCTACTTTTTGGACTGCCAAATGCAACAGTTAGACGATGAGAAATTTGGCTCATTCAACTCTAAAGTCATTTTTATATAGAAGAAAATGAGTTTTGGTTGTTGAAAAAAGTCCCTCTGTTTAGAAGTTG
This sequence comes from Orcinus orca, assembly GCF_937001465.1. Taxonomy (NCBI): domain Eukaryota; kingdom Metazoa; phylum Chordata; class Mammalia; order Artiodactyla; family Delphinidae; genus Orcinus; species Orcinus orca. Next base: position 36,013,550 of record NC_064571.1, read on the forward strand.
TTAATGGAGAACATGAGTGTTCTTTGAAAAGAATAAAATAAGTCAAAATGGTGGCAATCTCTTATTCTGAGAAAGAGGAAGTGCCCTTAAGAGAAACAGAATATGCAATACCTTTCTCTCAAAGTTTAACTTTTGTTCTGGCTTCTAGGAAACGTGTGTTCAAGGGGAACTGAGGATATACCTAACTCTCCAAGCCAAAGATCCTTAGTTCCAAGTAATGCAAGCTCACTTGAACACATGTAAAACAAAAAAGCAACATTTCTTATAAGGATACAGGAGTATCTCATGGAACTCAACAGGCCAAATGGAGCTCAGTCATAGGAGAGGCCAGAACAGGAGCCAGAAAGCCATGAAGAGGCAAGGCACCTGCTCCATCTGTCCAGCTGTCTGTCTTTCTGGTCTCCTGCTTTACCTTCTCACTCCATTCTGCTTCTCTCATCTTATCCCAAACTTGATTTCTCTCCTTATTCGGGTCCAAGGCTGAAGAGGACCATTCCATAGTGACGTCTTCCATTCCAAAGTCACTTGCCTCAAGTGACCAGCCAAGATCATGAATTAGCTATCCCTTCGAGAGTGTTACCATGTTCAAGACTCTATCTAAGTAATTTGCATGTTGAATTAACTCATTTAATCCTCATATTCAACCTATAAGGTTTATCCCCATTTTACAGATAACAAAGTTGAGGCAGAAAAACTAAGTGATTTGGCCAAATTTACATAGCAAATGAGCAGTAGATATGAGTTTCATATCCAGGCAGCCTAACTCCAGAGCCTGTGCTCTTAACCATGGCTGTTCTGCTCCCTGAGCCCCAATGCCATTCCCCAGAAGAGAGAATGTGGCTAGCAACTCTTGGATTTGGTGGGCATCCCACTTCAATCAGCCCTGGGCAAGGTGGTAATGGACGGACCTCAGCAGGACCACATGGCGCAACATGAATTATAGGGCCTGTCTCAGTGCTGGTAAGGAATCAGTTTTCACAGATTGGGGGCTGGGGATTGGACAGATACCCCAAAGTCTTCCACATTATTCTGTGAAAATGCTTATGCTCTCTGAGCCAAGTCATGGGACAGTGTAGCAATACAGAATTAAAGGTCATGAAAATATGTCAAGCACAGAGGATTTTCCTGGATGTGATTATTTTCAAAGGGGCAACCCTGTATGTGACTGATTATTTTACTTTTTTCTAGTATTCTCTAGAGATGGGAGATTTTAAATTTCCTGCATGGCAGTTCAGCCAGGTTCCTGCAGATTGGGAGTTCTTCTCCCAGTCTAACCTAAATGCCTCTAAGGGCAGCTGAAACTGATTTCTTTGTGTTGCTTTCAAGGTAAACTGCACACAAAAGGAACATGTGAGGATATTCTGAAGTAAACTGAGTGTCACACTGACTTAATTAGAAATTTTTATCAAAAGACTAATAACAAAGGCACAAGAAATTCCTGGAATTATGTGTCTGGAAAGAGTTTCATTAATTTGTGTTTTATATATATATATATAAATAAATACATAAGTGAGGAAAGCATTCCAAATCTGAGAGAACATTGGCTCCATAACAGAAATGATGGAGAAGATAAAACTGTGAACTAAGAAACAGGCAATTTTTGGTACATATTTCGGACCCTCACCCCATAAATGCCCTAATGTATGAGGCACTAGCCCATGTGGAAATTTTGATGCCTTCAACACTTTCCTAATACAAAATTCCATTGAATGTATATAATATTCCACCACAGCAAATGAACTAAGTAAAAAGAAAAATAAAACAAGATACGCTCACTTTATTCTAAATTGTCCAAAGATGTTTTCAGCTTACTCTCTCCTTCTCAAACTTTCTCGATTTTTCCTTCAAATAATCTTTTCACCTTTGCAGACCCTCAAATCTTTGAGCAGTCCTCATCTCTCTTCTACTGTGGCCAAAGGATTAGTTGATGGTTTGTCCCCACCCCCTCAATACACACACACACACACACACACACACACACGCATGCACGCGCACACACCCTTCTTGGGTCTATGCCTTGCCATCTTCCCTGCAGCTTGGTTTGGGTCTATTCCACTCCAGCCTCAACCTATAGCAACAAGCAGCCTCCTAGTCTTTCTAGACCTTGTTTCCACTCTTAGAAAACAACAATGGCAGTCAGCTTCCACAGGTTTCACTTCCACCATGTATTTTTATCATGGCCTCTCTCACTACCCTGTAGAACTAATGGAAGCTGCAACCCAGCCCTCTGTGACCTCTCCAAGTTCCCCATTTAACTAGAAAATTGCATCTCACTCCAACCTCCACCTATGCCATTACTCCAACTCTGCTGAATAACCTGCTCTCCCTTTCAATTACTCTTGGGAATCCCATCTGACTTCCGAGTGATACGTACCAGGGATGTTCAAATGCACGAGCTAAGAACAAACCCCCATTCTACCCAAAGTGAGAAGAAAAAAGTCTTTAACCACCTATAATCGCACAAAGTGCAGACAAGAAAAGAAAAAGTGATACTTTTTTTCTATGTGGATAATACTTTTAAGTTGTCAGCTCTTACACACAACCTCTCATTTCACAATCAAATAGCATCTCTCTGATACAGGTAGGCCGTGGATTATTTTTGTTGCTATTTGACAGACGAGGAATCTGACAATCTTTTGATTTCAGGTCCATCCCACACCATATCTCCAGGACTAAGAACCTGTTTCACAGGCACCAAAGCTTTGGTCAAGTGCTCTAGTGACCAGGCTAGAATGCTTTATTGCTAGAGATGGCTGCACAGGTACACACTACAAACGTTTGATTCATTTCTTTAACAAATACTTACTGAGTCCATGTGCCAGCCACCGAGCTAGTACTTTCTTCCAGCTTGCTAGAAGTATTTGCTAAAGACCTTTGCAGGAGTTGGGGGGCAGAGACTTTCAAGGGTATTGAGCTAGAGGCCATGGCCAACCGCTGATAGGGAAGGTTCAGTGGCCCTGACCATCAGTCTTGCCCACAGATGCCCCTGGGGTTAGATGATGCCACCAGTTTCTTTAGGATATCTCCTTTGGTGATTCCTTCACTGTCACTGCTATTAGCCAATGTCTCTCCGCCAGTACTTCCTTCACCTGCTTTCCCAACTCTCACTAATGCTCAGGGCTCTCCCTGCCCCCAGTCCCTTCCAGTCACGAGGAAAGCTCATCAAACCAGCCAATCTAGAAGCTCTCCTCTTCCAGGAATCTCTTCACAAAGCACAGTGCTTAAAGGGGGGCAATATTTGTTCATACGAATGAATTAATGGTTGAATTTCAGATACTTCTTGATCAAGATGGGAGGGTTTAGCTACAAGGTGATCTCTGGCTGAAGGAAGCCTTCCTGAGGTGACTCAAAGTACCTTAAAGAGTCCACACCATTCTGCTTACTCTCAAGGCCAGCTCTGAAGGAAAGTTTCACTGTACTCTACACAAAGAAGGGCCTAGGACTCAAATGACCTGAGCTGTCTGCAAAATTGACTCCTAGGATTTGTTTTAAACCATCATCTGTCTCCCGTCCCAAGTTCTCTGGCATCGGTGGAGAAGCACTTCTCTTTGAGACTTAGGAGGCTTCTGTGAACACACGGGCCTTGACTTTCATTTCACAGACACACTAGTGCAGTGTAGGAGGGGTTTGGCTGCACAGCTGGTGCCATCCTGTGTGTGTGGATGGTGACTTTGGAAAAGACACACTTTCTGGGAATGTGGGGAAGGACCCTATAAAGGAGACGTCATTCAGGCCAGCTGTGTCGAGTGGTGGGTGCAGCACGTCAGCATGGGAAGTGAAAAGACCAACTTTCAGTCTCTGCTCTCTCCCATCTGGGGCTGACCTTACCAAGGCATTTCCCCTCTCTGTGTCTCAGGTTGCCCAGCTGGGGTTGGAGTATACCAAATCTTTAAGTTTTTTTGCAAAGTCTTAGATTCTGGGATTCCTTGGACTTTGCTCTTAATCCAGTCTTTAGACTCTGGTTTCACCAGAAACTCTTTGTGAAGAACAGGCCCAGCTGTGGGAGGTGTCAGTGAGAGACACCAAGTCAAACTGAGGGTGCAGGGAGCAGAAAAGAACCATAAACTGTGTGCCACCAGGGCTCACGATTCTCAATTTTTTAAAGGCCTGGCAGGTGGCAGGTAATATGGGATGTGCTAGATCTATAGCAACAGGAAACTGTGACGATCGCTTTAAACCAGAGAGGGCATGCCCCACCTAAAGGCACTCAAATTCATGTCTTTTAAGCACAGCACCTGTCGAACGGAACAAATCTGTGGGTTGGCTTATACCCAATGGCAGCAGGTTTGAGACCCCACACCATCTCCAGAATTAGAGAAAATACTTTTCCTGAAGGCAGCCAACTTGTCTGTCACCAGCCAAGTAATTTTTCTTTTCAGAAAGTCAGATCAGTGGATTCCATTTCTATCAGATGTTTCCCACAGAATGCAAAAGCAGAGACAAACAAGTGGATCAGGCAGGAAGGAGCTTAAAATCTTACAGCCCATCTCAATTGCACTAGGCCTCAAGCATCAACCTCAAAGTTGGTTCTGTTGTCAAGAAAAGCTTGTCTGCAGCCCAAATGATCCCCAGTTGCCTTCTGAACTGAGCAGAGCCGGGGAGCTGGGCAGAGTCACATAGGAGCGCAGCTTTTCAGATGAGAGAACAGCAGGCAAGAAATGGAGACTTCTTGCTAAGCCCCATTAACGCTTTAATAGAGCTTAAAGCCAACGGTTCTCTTTGAAAATGCTTTATTCATAATTGACCAATTGTCATTAGATATAGTTACACTCCGTGGCATCTTATTAGAAGGAGCTTGTTTGAAGCCCCCTCCCCAAGCATTCACAGTAAATTCCTAACAGATGATGTCATAACAGGCCGTTACAACCCACAACATGTAGACACCATTAAAGCAATGTGTGTGCCTTTTTGGTACCGAAAGATCTAACTTTATTATGAAGTTTGCTATAAAATCTGCTATGATATATTTAATAATATTAAAGCGTATATTCTTTAATATCAAAGCCACACTGCCCCATGATTCCTGTTATTCCTGCCACAAATGACAATTGCCAAATCTATCAGCTCAGCTTTTAAACACTTCCTTAAGAGATTTCTTTCTTTCTTCTTTCCATGTCTTCATTACTTTTTTTTTTTTTGCCATGAAAAAGCAGATGTTCTAAAGCTACAAGTAACTGAAAACCAGCAATATACACTCAAAGGCTGAAACCTAATATTTACGATAAGCTGATCCAATGAGAAATGTCTCCCCAGTGACCCTGGCCATGAAGTGGGAACCCGTGTGGTCACTGGTCCTGGTGAGACAGTTGTCATTTATCAGAACCCCTGCACTATGATTCTCAATTAGGGACTTTCCTGACATCAGCAACTCTCCACCCACTTGATACAAAAAGCAAAATAAATATGAAATCCATCCTTACTGCATCACATTCCATTGGCTTTACAATTGCCATATAAAGTAGTTATTATGGGTTCCATAATTTATGTAAGGAGATTTGGACTTTTGGGTGGCAGTGGGCTCTACTTTTTGTCTCTATCACTATAGCAAACATTAAATTTTCTAATAAATCCTTCAGGTGGAAACCACTGTCATAAATATGTATTTCTAACTGCTAATGAGAACTAGAGATGTTTATATTCAGACTAATAGCAAAAACAAGAGAAAGACTGGTATTCCCTAGAAGAAACCATAAAATTCAGACTGTGGTAGGGACTTGACTAATTGCAGTACTAAATTGCTAACCTTGGACTTTTGGGGAGGAGTCTGCATGTTGTGGAGAAATCAGAGCCTCCCGCAAGAGCTTCTGGTCCAAACATGTTCTGTACATTCCATCACTTGCAGATTAACTTGATATAACAAAGTCCTCTTTTAAAATGCAAGCATCCCTTAAAGGGTTAAGCCAGTGGATTATTATTTTTTTGGTACACCTCTCCTAACTGTGGTAATCTTCAGACGATTCTCTTTAATTCAATCTACTGAACATTTTAGTGAGTGCCTACTAGGTATAAAATAGAGTGCTACGCCAATTACGGGTAACAGAAACAAATACTGTCCAAATCCTCTTAATGGCGCCTCAGAGGAGATACTGCAGTTTCCCAACAAGAAGTTTTTTCAAGTAACTCAAGTGAAAGGCTCCTGCTCCTCCTTTTCTTCCAGAACCCTCTGGATCCTTCTTATTGTCCCCATTGAGATATTGGATGTTCAATTTGTTCCCCTAGCCAGCCCTATCTGCAATTTCTTAATCCCTCGGCTCCACGTGCCTGCTCTCCCTCTTCTAGAACCCTATTTGGGCCAGAGCCCTGGGCTTCCACTTGCCAAGAGGAAATGCTTCCATCTGTTCAGATGGAAAAGACTGTATTTCTGTAGGCCCAGCACGAGTCAGCCTGCAGATTATTGTTGGAGGGAACACTTATTCCCCAGTCTAGTAAATCCATGAGTGGGATTCCAGAAAGACTCACCCCTGTGGTTTTCCTCTCACCCCTCATTACTGACCACTCCTGACCCTGCTCCCAGTGGAATGGTAAATTGACTGTGAGTTGGGAAGAAAAAGTGGGCATACATGGCTCAGGGCCCTCTTTTCCTTTCTCTGGACTCACCCGTCTGCAGAAGGATGCATCTGTCTGTGCAGGGCCATGAGTAAGGGGTCTGCCCCTGGAGGTGAGACCTGTAATTGAGGAGAGGAGGTCAGATTCAATTCAGCAGTGTGTTAGAAAGCCCATTTAGCCTCCACCAAAGCCATATTCTGTAACCCACCTTGAATCAGTGAAAAGCTGATGTTTGGATCTGTATGGGTCCATTCTCTGTGCCTGCCTCTCATCTGTTCTGAATATTGCAAGGAAGAGGTCTATTTTTCTTTGGGGTCCCCCAAAGCTAGCACTTTTACACCTCCCGTGCTACAAGTGGTACTGACTCCACCCTGTGCTCCAGGTCTGTCGCCTGCAGCATTTACGTGGAGACATGTTCCTTAAAAACAGATGCAGGATCATTCCCTGGGCTGTTCTGGAAATCCTGCCTGGTACACTGCCATCCAATCCCATTCCTCATGGGAGAGATGCTTCTTTCTGGATAGAAGTAGGCAGAGTGATCTGATTAAATCCTTACTAATGAAATGTTAGGGAAGTAATACTACACTCCCCTTCTCAGAAGTGTTCCCGGTGATTTTAATGGAGGATCACATGAGGAACTAGCTAACCAAACGTGATGCATAACTGTGGCAGGATTTCAGGCATACCTGAGCCAGATATTTGGGAAAAAATCTAATCACCCTGCACTAAGGATGGAAAGCTTAAATGCTCACAGATACCAGGCAGGGAACAGAAATGACTAAAGCTTCCTAGTATAAGAAAACCACCAGCTCAAGCATGGTGATAACTGGCAGCTGGTATTTGGATCTGACATTAAGAAATAATACAGAGTGGAAGGGATTCAGGCAAGCCTGATACTGTGGGCCACAAATAGCTTCAGACAGTGTACAGCAAAAGCAGCTCTTTAAATTCTCTATTTAAAAGAAGCAGCCTCTACTCAGGGCCAAAATATTGTCGCCGTGTGGAATGGGGTTAATGGATCTTTTGCATTTTCAAAAGAAACAAGTCAAAAATGTGGATTTTTATGTAAAAAGATATGCTCCTTCGATGTTAGCAATGAATTCATTAAGAAAACAAGATCAAACAGCAACAATAACAATAATCCCCACCCCCACCCGTATTGGCTCTGACTGTGTAGGAGGTGTGAGATTGTCCTCAGGCCCAAGCTGGCCCAGGGGTGTTCTTTGCCCCCTCTGGCCATCACTGAGTCTGGCTTTCCCTCTCCCCTCCCTTCCCTCTTATACATTAGTTAGTTAATCTCTGGCATTTCTAATTCTGATTTTTAAGATCACCATGGAAACCTTCAAGGAGATGAGTGTAGACTCATTTTCAATAGAATGAACTCTGGCTAGCTAAAAAAAGGCTTGTTTTTCAGCCATGAAGAGCTGCTAATACCACCCTGAACGTATGATATAACTGGTGCCTTCTGACGTTACTTAAAAAGTTGAATTATACCAGGGGAAAACAATGATGGAATTATTATAAAATTCAGGCTTCTTCAAAGCACACGATTTTCCACCATGGACTCTAACATCTTTAAAGCCTAAAACACCTGAATAAATCTGGGAGTAAGGATATATCTTTTAAATTACAGCCTTTATCAGCATTCCTGGTGTCTCTCTCTTCAGCCTCCCTCAGGGTTTCACCTTGAAACTTAGCAACTTTATCCTCCTTACAACAACTTATTCCTCCAAGATGAAACGGGCTCAATAACGTGGTCCAACTGAACTTAAAGGATGTTAATCTTAACAAACCAACATTAAGAAAAGGCAAATTCTCCCATTCCATTGGGTACCTGATGACAAGGCCCTCTAGGTTTTAGAGAACCTTAAGGAAATGTGGTCTGAGTACTGAAAAGAGGCCATGTGTGTACAAGGGAAGCAGGCACTACTCTATTGGGATCTCATCGCGTTAAGAGCCTGGTCAGCCCCACAGCACGGGAGGGGTCCCCACTGCAGAGGGCGATGGAGTGTGATGAAAACAAAAGGGCAGTGATGACTTTCTCCTCAAAATCCCTACCAGAGAGGACAGCTGTATGGAGACTGGGTCCTAAATACCCTAAGTTTATGGAGACAAAACAAGCAGTTTGGGGTGTTAGAATCAGATACATTCAATGAAATGACTGGGGATCAGGGCCAAAGGAGGGGGTCCAACAAGAAGTATTTTTTCACTGACTTAAGCTGGTTCCTCATTTGACCCTTCAGAAGACAAGTTGTTTGACTTAATGCACCTGCCTATTGGTGTTTGGGTGTGTATTTCTGTCCTCAGAACCACCAGTTAGTTGACATAATTTAGCTCTCATGGAGAGCTATGCTGCTTTAAAATGCATTTAGAATGATCAGTTCTTCAGAGGCATTTGTTTGTTTCAGAAATTGGTTTCCGGATACAGAAGCCATCAAACTTCCTCCCGGGTGAAGGAAGATGGGCTTAGAACCCAGTTGCATCTGGGCAGATTAACGTCTGTCTACCCACAAACCCAGACCAAGACATGGTGGGGAAGGGGAGGGACTTAAGTGCTTTTCAATTCAGTTCAACAAAGAATTATTCAGAGATTCGTGTCTTAAAGGAGTTGATAGCTCAGAAGATAGCAGGCCATGACACACTGCGTTTGGTGGCTAGAGTGCTCATGCAGCCAGGCTTGCCTGGAATGGTCCTAGTTTCCACCTTTAGCCCCAGTGCACTGGTTACTCAAGAAAGTGTATCTGATGGGGAAACAAATGATATTTATTCCTTGGCTCTGACTGTCTCTCCAAGTAAGATGCAACAGCAAGGTTGTTGACGCTGCCAAGAAATTTCTTCAAAGCCCTTTAGAAATGGCTCCAGTGTTCATGCCATCCCAGCCCCCAAAGGAACGCAGCAGCTTTGTTCTGCAAGGTGTAAACCTGCCCCCCCTCCACCATTCTCCTTGCGCACATCAGAACAGGGATGTCAGATTCAGCAAAATCTTAAAATAAAGGACACCCAGTGGAATTGGGATTCCAGAGAAACAATGAATAATTTTTTAGTATAACCTGTGTGTCTGTGGCTATGCTCCACGGACACCCATCCTGCCCACCGGCTTCCTTCCTCCCGGCCTGGACGTCACAGGGAGCCCAAGGGGAGTCCCTGCCTTCTCTACCCTCTTCCTCCCAGAGTCAAAACATTTTCTTTTCCTGGGTGGAAGATGAAGGGCTGCCCAGGGAGGCCTGCTCCTGGAGGATAGGGGAGTGAGATGATGATTTTCCAGGAAGATGGAGAAATACAACCCTCTGGAAGAATGAGCAGCTTCTTGGAGGGTTCAGGGCTCTGACCGGAACTCTCAGTCCTTTGCCCTTATCATTCTTGCCTCCAGCCCTACAGGAGTGGGAATGTGGAAGCCCTGGTGGGACCAGAGCCAGGCCCTCCCTCCCGGCGGGTGTGGAGAGCAGCGTCACCTTCACCCTCACATGCCCTCAGACCCTGTGGTCTGAGGTGTCTGGGATGCGGCTGTGTGTGTGAGCCCGCCAAGGCCAGTGTTAAAGTGTGCCCGCATCTACCTGAGGGGATTCTAGGGCACACGCAGGAAAACATACACACCGCTACTCACCAAACACATTTCACACCTTGGGTACCGTTTGGGAGGGGAGAGAGGCGGGGAGCAGCGGGGGTGGGGGAAGGAGGGAGAGAGGAGGAGGGAGGAGAAGAGGGACAGTGCATGGGGAGGAAGGAGGAGGCTGCTTCAACTTCACTGCTTCTCCATTCATGCCTCCTGTGATTTAGTAACGTTTTTGATCTGCTGAAGCTGTCTTCCCTCTGAAACTGAATTCTGAGCATGCAAACTAGGTGGACTTTACTTTGATGAGATCTATATTCAAAGATTATAAAGGTGAAGCTAGGGAGGCTGAGACCATTACTTGTCTAGGGCTCCTGGCCCCAGAAGGACTTGCTGAAGTTGTTTCTCTTCTCGAGCGTGGTAGGTGAGTGCTGAGGAGGGACTGGGTGTGTGACTCTAAGGGCAGGTCACTGTTTTCAAACTGAAGGAATCTACCTAGCAGTGGGTTAGGACATAAATGGCGTGGTTACAGTCACCATTAAATCAATGAAACAGAATAGAATATAATAAAGAGAAAAGACTACAGCACACATAGTAAGGACCCATATTGTTTTGCAATCTCTCTCTCTCTCTCTCTCTCGATATGTGTATACCATATGTACATACAGGGCCATGATATAAAATACATTTATGTATTTCTTATGATGGGTCATAGTTTAAAAATTTTGAAAGCTCTTGGAGTAGGTACCTTTTTAATAGGAGCATGAATGAATACACGTTGTGCGTGGGGTGATGGACCCTGCTCCCAAGGTCTCCTAGCAGCTGGCAAAGACTAGGAAAGGGCAGAGACTGTGAGGAAAAAATGAGAGAGAGAGAGAGAGAGAGAGAGAGAGAGAGAGAGAGAGAGAGAGAGAGAGAGTGTGTGTGTGTGTGTGTGTGTGTGTGTGTGTGTGATAGTTTATTTTACAGACTTCTCGAGGAATTAAATGTGTACCAAGGAGTCCAATAGACAAATACACAATGCAAATACATATATAATGTGAAAGTAACAGCACATATATGCTTCTGTAGAACTCAATTAACCAAAGATTATATGACAACAACTTCAAAGGCAGAGGTTAACAAACTATAGCTCAGGGACCAAATCCATCCCACTGTCTGTTTTTGTAAATAAAGTTTTCTTGTAACATGATCGTGCCTGTTCATTTATGGATGCTATGGTGTTTCTGCCCCATAGTGGCAGAGTTGAGTAGTCACAGTAGAGACCGTAAGGCCCACAGAACCTAAAATATTTACTTTCTGGCCCTTTATAAGGCGGACGCTTCCTCCATGGCAATGCCTAATAATTCAGAATCACAGAGGTATTTAGACCAGCTGACACCCACTAGCAGTCTCCAGTCCTGCTGAGGCTCTTGGCAACACAGCCAGGGAAGGCCCAGACTGCCTCCTGACTGCAGGATCTCTGTCTGAAGGTACCAGGTTCCCTTGGGTCTACCTCACAGTTCTAACCAGCCCTCTTTTCTAGACAGACATCAATGTATATTTTCTCACATAGTTACACCGCAGGGAGAACAGGTAAAGCATGACTTTCTGAGGCTCAGAGATGGACCTACTAACGAGGCCAATTAAAGCTGGGAGTGTGAATGCAATTACTCCTGGGAGAGCATTGTGTCAAGAACCAAAGGGGCTACGGTGAATTTGACCCACATCTACCCATCTCTTGCCCTTCCCCAAGGGAAAGCACTGCCAGAAAAGAGATGGGGAGAGTGGAAAGAGCGAGAGCTAGTGTATCCACGAGGCAAGCTGCCTTCAAGTCTGTCTGTGAACTGAATAGACTCTGAAGCCTCCCATACCTGGACATACCTTCTGGGTTCCAAAGTGCAATGGAATGTCCTAGACTTTGTAGTTCAGCCCTCGTTTCATACATTTTTATTCCTTTCACCAAAGTGATTTGTTGAATCTGTCACTTGGTGGGTTGGGTTATTATTGCTTTGCAAGACTTTTTAGATTAGAAAGCTCACAAATCAGGAAAATCCTGTCAGACCGCGTGTTGAAATCGCTGGTTCACAAAGTTTTGTCACCAGCTCTAGAAACTAGAAATAGGACCTGCCTCTGGCAAAATTATGATGTGAATAAAGTTCGCTTCCCAAGTCCCCAGCCTGGCCCTTCTCTCTTCCTCTGGAACAGCTTTTTTCTCGCCATTCTGACCACCATGGCTCCAGCATCATTACAGGTTCACTGGCACAGGTGTTTGAGGCTAAGTCATGGGGTTCCCTTATGGTGTTGAACTTGGGGATGTTGGAGGTAAACCTCATTCTAACAATAGGAGGGTATGTTGCTCCATGGAGAAAGTGGTGAAAGAAACTGGGGGCAGGGAGGTCCACGTCACCATGAGAAGTCACAACATGCAGTTGGCATTCATTCCATCGATGGCTGGGAGGGGCCTGAGAACCTTGGCTGAAGGCAGACTAATTTGAAACTGGAACCTTCAATTAGTAATGAAGGGCAAATTCTTTGCTTGATTCTTGAGTTTAGTCTCAGAATGGTTCAGGGAACTTTTTTTTTTAGACTCTCAGTTTCCACTTCTGTGACACAGAACTGGTTACCACTGAGGGGTGAGGAAGACTATCAGTGGGAAATGCTTATTATTCTGTTCTTTGCAACTCCAGAGCAGAGCCATGTGATAACCAAGACGGGAAATCTGGGTGTATGCCCAGAATAGTGGGAGAGTTTCTCTCTAGCACCTGTGTCTCTTGCTTGCAATTTCAGTCTAAAGTGGTTTAGGAGAAAGTGACCCAGGGATGGGGCTGACACCAGAATGGTGGTAACCATCAGAAAGGCCTTGAGGTGCAAACACACCTGGCCCAGCTTCTACTCTTGGGCTTCCTCCACTGGGCTCTGTGCTGGCCAGAGATTTCTGCCAGCATCATGGTTGCAGAAAGCCAGCTCACTGCGTGTCAGCCTTACAACCCCTTGAGCCCATAGGTCCTCTTTGTACCTGCCAGACACTTTTAATAATTCCAGCCATTTTCAAGGTCTAGCCCCTCCCAATACAGCACTCCAGGCTGGCTCTCCTACAATTCACGCTGCAAGCCTAAAATTTTTCTCCTTTTGGCACTTCTAAGGGAAGAGGTGTTGAAAAGAACCCAGAACAGATGGAAATGGGATTCCATTACTTGGTAAATATCTGAATGGCGTTTCTTTTTAATTCTATATGAGAGTTTTAGCACATTTAAAAATTCCCCTACCCTAATTATAAAACCCATTTTATTAAAGGTGCACACACCTTGCTTGTAGCTGGTGAAGTTTTGGCTCTGAGGTGGGTTGCTGTGTGAGAATTCCACCCCACCCCACTGTTTTAAGTCTGTTAGTAACTGGTTTAGCACTTGCCAGTTTCCCTCCCTGGGTAATGACAGAGACGCTAACACAATAGCAAAGCTGTTAATCCCAAACACGTTACTAATAAGGCAAGCTGCCTTGCTGGAGGTTGCAGAGAGGATGGGAGATGGATGTGGAAATGCTAATACTCGAGCTCACACTCTCATACCCATGGATTTGTGGATAATGAGGAACGTACTGCTTTTCTCAAAACATCACAACTCAGAGCCTTCTCACTAATCACATGCCAACAACTGATGTTTAGTATTTAGGAGGCAGTGAAGGTGAACAGTCAGCGTGGATGTGTTCACCCCGTGGATGGTGTGTTCACCTCACGGATGGTGTGTTCTTCCCATGGAGGGCACTCAAAAGATTCTTGTGGTACACAACTTTCTTCATCATTTTTGACATGCTTCTCTATGTGATTTATTGACCCTTTGGACATGTGGTAGATTCTGTAGATATTTAGTTGTGAAAAAGAAAATCAATAAATATGTAAGTGAAAGCAAACCCCTCTCAAACTGGGCTAGCTTCAGAAAATAGCAAAATCAAGGAGGCTGGATATTGTACACTTTGGGTCGAATGTAGTTTTGGAAGCATGATGTGGCCAAGTTCAAGAACTCTGAGGAGGTGGGAAGAAGGAGAGAAGTCATGGAAACTGATTCTTTCCTTTCCCTATAGAACAGGTGCAAGCAGCTGTGGGGGAACCACACAAACTTCAACTTGGATTTGGAAATAAAAACTGCACCGTGGAATTTAATCTTTACATAGCCTCAGTCCTAGCTCAGAATCTCCTTGTCCTGGACATGCTTAATATTTGGTAGATTTCACCCCATGATAGGTTTGGTGGTGGTGGAGGGGTAGCCACTGACCAAAATGATATATCTAGCTTGACACATAGTTCTGGAAAGCCATAAGGAATTCCTCAATGTAGTCATAAATTAGAATAATTTTTGGAAGCTTTCAAATAATATCAGTGCCTGAGTTCACCTCTGTAGACTGGGTTTCAATCAGTTTAGTGCAGGCTCCTGAGAACTATAGTTTCCAAAACTTTCCAGGTGATTCTGACGCTCTACCACATTTGAGAAGAATTTCTATGTTTTCCAGACTTAAATTTTTTTAAAGAAGATTGGCTTAGAGTTGTCAACACTTTACCAAGTAAGGAAAAAGAAACTGTTATCACCATCATTTCATCAAAAAGACAGATGAACACCGAGGAAAGAATTGGAAGGACAGATCTTTAAACACATTTAACTTTATAAAGACTCACTAAGTTGCCACACCCATGTTTACAGCAGCATCATTTACGAATGGTACCAAAAAGTGGAAGTAATCCAAATGTCTGCTGATGGAATGGACAAATAAAATGTGGTATGTCCGTATAATGGTATATTGTTTGGCCTTAAAGAGGAAGAAAATTCTGACACATGCTACAACATGGATGAACCTGGTGGATACTGTACTAAGTGAAATAAGTCAGTCACAAAAGGACAAATACTATTTCATTCTATTTACATGAGATGCCTAGAGTAGTCAAGTTCATACAGACCGACAGTAGAATGATGGATTCCAGGGTCTGGGGGTTGGGGAGTTATTATTTAATGGCTATGGACTTTCAGTTGGAGAAGATGAAGAAGTTCTGGAAATGGATGGTGGTAATGATTGCACAACAATTTGAGTGTACTTAATGTTATTGAACTATACACTTTAAATTGTTAAAATGGTGAAATTCATGTTACATATATTTTATTCCAATTTTTAAAATTCACAAAATTGCCTTTATTGTTCTTATTTTGTGTGCTAACTGGTATTTGAAAGCCCAGGATAAAGGAATCTCTCACGGCTTAGAGAGAGGAAGCACTACTGTGAGTGCAGCCCAAATGGCTGAATCCATTTACGCAGGAACAATTCACAGTCGGAAAGCCTTGCCTCCAGATAGACTGCAACAACCCAACCCAGGCTGCGTGATGGAGAGGCACTTCTAGATTATAAAACACACTGGCCATGCCCCTGGAAAAACTAAACAATCTCCTCAAACACACAAGTGCCCTAGGTCAGGGTCAACTTGTCCTTAAAAGTATTTGGTATGTTTTATGGGCAGAGATACCTAGAGAATGATGGACGCAAGAAAGTTTTCAAGAAACCAGAGATTTGGCCCTAATATTAGTTTAAGTAGGCAACAACAGCTGGTGACGCCTCATTTTTTCTTCACAAAGCAATAGAGCAAAGTAGAAAAGGACTGCACAGGGGTTAAAAGCAAAGCAACTCAAGACCCACAGAAAGCCATTTACAGACAAGATGTTCTCTGGATAGTTAACTATTGGCGAAATTACAGGATTACATGAAGAGCAATATTGTTCTTTATTATAGTAGTTGCTTCTTATTAACACATATGTATGTAATATACATATATATGCATATATGTACATACATACACATATGAAATGGAGGTTTATTATGACTGGTTAGTAACTTTTTTAAAATTCAGATTAATCTGTTCTTAGCAATGCCAACCCTGAGAGCCTAAAAGGCAGGCCATATAACTGGAATTTATAATCATGAAATTTTTGTATTGTATTAAGAATCTCTGTGGGTGATAATAGAGCACTAAAATAGCTAGCATTGCATTGATGTTTCTCACTCTCTACATTTGTTTGATTTCTCTGCCAGAGACACATGCTTAACTTGTCTTGGTAGATTTTTGTAATGTGCCTTTCAAATGGAAAACTGTATTCAAGCATTCCAATTTTATCAAGTAGCAAAAACACCCAGGCTGTTGGCCAAAATTTGCATGTTTGTTACTGCATTCCATACCCAGATATTTCAGCGCTGAAGAATAAAAACAATTTTCTAAAATGTTATTGGATCCATAATTCTGGCAGCAGGTTAATTCACTTAGCCATTTCCATTAAAGCAGTAATTATTGGCACACAATCTTAGGAATCACCATGCATGTGATAATCAATTCCAGTTGAAATAGCCTTTTTAGTTCAACAAATGTTTGTTAAGTAACTACTATGTGTAATGCTCTATAATTTCTTACCTTTATCTAGCACTTCAGAATTGTGAAAATCATGTTCATTATCTCATTTGATTCTGACAGAACCCTGTGAGGAGGATAGCAGGTTAACATATAAGGAAACTGAGGTACAGAGAGATTAAATGCTCTGCTCAAGATCTTGGACCTCGTAAAAGTGATGTAGTCACAATAAAATCAAGATTTTTCTCAAGCATATTCCAGTCTTTTCTGTGCTGCCCCACATTATTCCTCCTCATTGTCACCACTCATTGCTGGTGTTTATCTGAAATTATCCTCTGCTAGTCCTCTGAGTAAACTTTTTGTGCCAATTTGGCTTTTTTTTTTTTTTTCTAGAATGCTCTGCAATCTCACTAAGCAACATGCCATGTGACTCAGATGGTCTTCTCATAAGCTCAGCTAACTTGCCTACCAGTAAATGCCATTCAATTCGCCTACTTTCCCTAACACTAATCATAGCTTTGCATGCCTCTTTCTTCCAGTGGGAGAAATGAGAGGGGAAGCTTTGCCTTTGCCCCAGTGTAGGTGGTGTGACATGATATGCAGAGGAGTCTGAGAGTCAAGAGACCTCAGCTCTGGTCTTGGGTCTGCTACTGACTAGACATGAGATGTTGGACAAGGCATTATGCCACCACAGCCTTAGTTTCCTACCACATAGGAATTGTGATGCCTTTTATGACCTTCTCAGAAGGATGAGATTAACAACGAATATGTGAAGAATTTGAAGGTAAACTCTATATTAATGTAAATATTGCCAAGACTTTTTAGTATTCTGACCACCCTTAAATGTGGGGGGATAAAGAAACTTCCTAATGACTGTCCTGAGTCATATATTTATATGGAATGAACTAAAAAGGATCCTTATTTACAATCTCTACTTCCTGTTCATTAAGGAACTAGTGATAACCTTTAACAAACGTGACTAGAGGAACCATCTTTTAGCCTTTTCTCCCTGTCCCAGATCTTACTGTTTCAAACCTTCAGCATTAAGATGGCTGTTTTTTTACAAGTCTCTTCTTAGTCACAGAAAAAATAATGGTCTTTCTATGTGCATTTGCCACTTTTTAAGAACTAAAACTTTACCAACTTACACCTATGAAAAATTCTTTCAACACACTCTGCGAATGAATAGTGACAGCTTGACGACTTGTCAATAAAATGGCGGCATGATCCTTTAGCCCTGTGTCTCTCAAACCCCAGCTTTTTTTAACCTGCCTTCTTTCTACCTTATTCAGTGTCTTCTCTGCTATGAGGTATCGGGAAGCACATTTTAAGTCTCTTTTCATGGAAAGAGTTATTTGCTGCTTGAAGTACCAGCTGAAAAAGATCACCCACTGCATTGCACCATATCACCTCCTGTGTTACACTTGAAGCTCACCCCTGGCACTCATCACTCAGAATTAGTGCAGGGAAATAATGATTTAATTATCTCCTGTTCAATATTGTGAAGTTTCTGCTATTTCTCTCAGGATAGAACTGCACCATAAGAAGAAAGCCCTTTGATGGCCTGGGGTTTCCTTGGGTTGAGAATCATGTAAAATATTGGCCAAGAGTTTTCCTCATCTCCTCCCTTCTTTCCGTAGCTTAGTTTGGAAAGCACATTCTCTCCGCCCCACGGCTTGAGACTAAGGAAATTTGTCTCCAGTATTTGGATTATGAACAGCTTAATTATCTGCAACTGATTGCACTTGTCTTCGTGAAGGTCTGTGGGTAATAGGAGCACTGCTTTTTCTCTGCCCATCAGACCATGACTGAAGAGTTGTTCAATAACTCATCCTTTCTGGTCACTTCCAAACAAAGGATTCTCTCAGGAAGAAAAATTCCTAAACAAAGTCTCCCTCAAAAAAATTCAAGACTGTATGATTTGACCTCTGGGTCTGAGACCAAGATTGTGTAACTCTAGGAAAGGCAGCCATGAGCAGTCTGTCTGCCACACATTTGTCTCTTCAAAAACAGAATGGCCTACAATGTGATGGGGAAGGCCCACACTCCACTGGCTGAGTTCTTCCTCAAGCTGGCTCACAGTTACTCTCTCAGGGAGAAAGGATCAAAATATTAAAACAGTTTGACACTTTTCTGTGATGTGCTACCCTGGGGTCCTTGCATCCTTGGAGGCAGATTCCAGAGGGTCAAACAGAAAACAACCTAAAATGGGCATCATCAGGATTGTAAACTAGTAAAAGATGATCCGAGCCCTCAGTGAGCTGCTGTCATGCAGCCATGTGGAGAGTTGGTCACACTGACTTGTCATCAGGGCTCTGGAGCTGTGGGTCTCCAGGACTGTGAGGTCACAAATAGGGCTGTGTCAGGGGGACTTAAAGGTGGACCTAATATCTACTTTGTATCAGGTCATTTCCTGGAGTTTCAGAACTTTCCACTGTAATCAAAATGATCTGATAGATTCGAGTGATTTTAAGAATCTTGTGTCCGACCAAGTTCATGAGGCATAGAAGAAGAATTAACTCTTTTTGCAGAGAAGTGTTCATGGAAAATTCCTCTGGGAGAAGAAGGAGGTCGGTGCTCCAGATACACAATAGACAAAGCAACTAGATGCGCTATTTTTCCATGGATGCTTGAGGTCTACACTTACTGCTCCGACTCAATAATGCTTCCTCTTTAATACTGAAAAGGGTCCCAGTTTGGTAGGTGAGTTATATGGTCACCCTAGCTAAGTGATATTTGGATATTATTCTCCCAAAGGAATGGGTTCATTGACCTTGCACATGGTTCGTCAGGCAAATCGCCTGTTTGTGTAAGAAGAGCTATAAGTGAAGCCTTCTGTTAAAGCAGCGCTGGCTACAAAGTTTAAAAGAGAAATTCCCACCCAGCTAATCAAACCCCAATGTGTGAAGCCTCAAGGAAATGGATGCCCAAGGTTTCTGAGATGAAATTTGTTCAACTCACCTTTCGCTTCTCTTTACAACATGAACATAGAGCCAGGGAATTCTGATAAAAGGGATAGCTGAAGAGCCATTCATTACCTATTATCTCTAGACCAGGAACACTACACAACTCTAAAAGTAAATGGGAAGAATTGGGAACACCGCAGATTTGTGGAACAATGAATTCCATTGTTTGAATACCCAAATCCATATTTGTTGCACCTGTGCTGTTTCTAGCCAAATTAATGAAAGAAATGCCGTTTGGTGTCATGTCCAATCCCCTATCCCCCGCACCCCCCCCAGAACGCCCTCTGATGCAGGTACATAAAGGTCTTGTAACAGAACTTTCCTGTCTGAAGATGACTGGTATCAGCTGAGAGTTTCTTATTTCAAAATATACTTTGAGTTGATACATCATAAATTTCTATCATTGGACACAATTCTCCATTTTATTGGGTATTGCACTGATATTAAATAAATAACAGGTTAGTATCACTAGCATAAAAGGAATCTAACTTTGATCTCAAAGTAAAATATGAATTTTTTATAAGACTAACACTCAAAAAAAATTCAGGGAAGGGAGGGGTGAATGTCCTACAGCAAGAAATTAAAATTGGATACAATGATGTTTAAAAAAAAGGTTTTATTAACTTTAAACAGACATGAGGTATTCAATTAAAATGATTTCTGAGGTTTTAAAACCATCATGTTCTGTGATTAATATGGTAAATGTATGTTTGATTGAAATATTAAGCAGAAGGGAAATAAATAACAGAGTTTTCAAAATATATATTCTCATTAGTAATGCAGGTCTGAAGTAAAAAGTCCAGTAAAAATATGGCTTGCTTCTAAGAGATGAATAATATTATTTACAGAACTCTTTTGAACAAGTCAGGATGTTCTCATTTGCATATGTAGCCTGATTGGTGAATTATGACCCAGGATTCCAAATCACTGTTCTCTAAACTTGAGCCCAGAAACATACCATGTAGGCCAATCTCCTTTCTTCTGCCTGTTTCTCTCACTCTCTCTACTACGAAGTCTGGACTTGGGGGTGGTGGTGGGGGACATCTGGATGGAGTAAAGATTACAGCTTCATCATGTGAAAACAACTGGGTGAAAAGCAAAGGCATTTGTCAACTAAGTATTTGGTGCCATGTAGGGTTTTAAATTATTTTTAAAGTCCTGTCTGACTGGATTTAATCCATCAATCCACTTGAGGTTTTTTATTATTATTTTTGACTATGTAAGTGAAGACCACAACTAATGTGGGGAAACAAACACTAGGAAGAGAAGAAGCAATGGTCCAGTTCAAGAGGAGAGCCGAAGGGAGGAGCAGCAATCAACTTTAGCTGTAAACTTGCCTCTGAATAGGCCACACAATCTCCAAATAATATGCAATACACATATAACTTTAAATGTCCTTCTCTACCACCAAGCAGCTATTAAACTCTGAACAAGTCCATATGACCTCTTCAGTTTCTGGTGACCCGACCCACAAAATAAGGGCTTTCATGCACTTTTCATTCAACCAATATTCTCTGAGCACTCACTGCGGGTCAGGAACTGTAAAAGGCCCTAGGAATTGAAAGCTGAGCAAGAAATGGGCACAGCCTTGTCCTCATGGAGTGACCCCTCTAAAGGAAGATATGGTCGACTGTGAAACAAGCACACAGACGACTGCAAAAACTGCAACTGATCCAAGTGCTACTGCACAGAGGAGCAGGTGCTGTGAGAGTCTACAACGGAGGACCGGCCTCATCAGGGAGGTTAGGAAGAGGCGTTGAGGTGAGATCTAAAGGCTTAACTAGGTAAAGTGGAGGTGGAGGGTACTGCCCTCAGGTGGAGGGCAGGATAGTGAATAGCATGTGCAAAGGCCCAGTGGTGGGAGGAAGCAAAATAAATATGAGGGACTGAAACCAGGCCAGCGTGACTGGAGCCCAGAAAGCAAAGTCGAGTAGGATGGAGATGAAGCTGGAAAGGTCAAGTAGGGGTCAGGCCATGCACAGCTTTGAAGACCATGTTACACAGTTTGGATGTTTCCTAAGAGCCACTGGAAGGTCATTGAGGAGTTTTAGACAAAAGGATGATATAATCAGAATTGAAACATTCACTGTGCCACACAAATTCCCCTTCAAAAATGAAGAATCTGTTACCCCAGCTGCTGAAAGTACTGCCAAGCAGTCCTCAGCTGTCCAATCCCTTCGGAAATTGCCTGAACCGCAGAGCCACGGTGACCAAGGTTACGTCCTTTTCACCACCAACCCCTTCCAGCCTGATCAGTGCAGGGGTATAAAGACGAGGCCTGTTGCTCTCAGCTTGGGGCAGCTCTGAAGGGTCATCCCATCTTCAGAAGTCCCCACAGCGTTAGCTGAGGCTTCAGCTGAAACTTCACTGCAGCACCAACTTCTCCCTCCGTCCAAGCTCACTCCTTTCCTTTCCACAAGAAACACTACCTAATCAACTTCTTGCATCCTAGTCTCCATCCCAAGTCAGCTTTTTAGGAAACCCAACCTGTGACAGTCTGGAAGTAACAGGAGAATGATCCAGAGAGGGGTTGGTGGTGGCAGTGGCAGCCCAAGTAGATAACTAAAGATGGAGGTAGCTGGGTATAGGCTGATGGAGAGAGTCAGAGGGAAAGTGGGCAGATCTAGGAGACATTTAGGAAGGATTTGGTGATGAAGTGGAGGTGGGGAAGAGTGATGGTGGAGAGTGAGAAAGCAAGGGTGATGTCTTGCTCTCTAGTGTGTATAGCTGGGAACACTAAAAAAAATGTGGTGTGAGTGAAAGAGTACAAGTTTCCTCCTGGCACTTGTGGAGCTGAGACATTCCAGTAGAGTCTGGAAGAAGGGCATTGACTATAGACTCTAGATCACTGGAATATGTGTCTAGATCATAAAGCCAGCCATGAATGTGGATAGAGGGAACCATTTAGAGAAAGAGGATATACTGCAAAGAGAAAAGGACATAGCTCTAGGCCTATGGGATTAATCTCAATGTCCTTTCCAGTTTCAATAGTCTCTGTTTCCACACCTCCATGAGCTCTAGAAGCAGATTTCATAACGTTTTAGAAGTCATCACCTGTATGATAATTGTGCACAATTTCAGGGGGTCCTACACCTCTAAGCTTATCCCTAGACCCCTTAAGTAATTCAGTCTCCAGGTCATAAGGTCACACTCTAGAGGAAGCCTCTGCTTTTGTAATCCTATCATTTCCTCAGTGTTTTATACAAACTGTGTTTTGATGTTTTAAGGCTCTAGCTGAGAGCCATCTTGATGGTCCGACAAGGATTTTTAAGCAACACCAAGTACATGAAATACCTGCATTTCCTCATCATGAGGCAGAGGTGGTACCTATGCTTATCGACAGTCATATTCAGGGTTGCCCTGGTGCAGAGGAAGAGTAGTGGGTTTATGCCACAGAACAGGGATTGGCAAATCTTTTCTGCAAAGGTCCAGATAGTAATTATTTTAGGCTTGTGGGACACATATGCTCTCTGTCGTGTATATTACTTCTTCCTTTGAAATACTCCTTTCAAAATGTACAATAAAATCCACTCTTAGCTAATGGGGCATAAATAGACTGTGGGCCACCACTGTAGTTTGTTGACTCCTGCCATAGAAGACAACCAACTCGGCAGTGAGACCAATTAAAACTGCATCTCTCCTCCCTTGAGCATCCTAGCATTTGAACTTGGAGATAAATAGTCTTTAATCTTCTGAAACCTCTATTTTCTCATCTGTAAAATATATAACATCTACCTCTTTGGGTTGTTGTAAAGCCTAGAAATGAAGACTATTCAGTATCTACCCATATACCCGGCATGAGGAAATTATCTCATTAATGAGTATAATGGGAAAGACTACCTTGTTTCTAAAATTTTCTTTTGCATTAGAATATCCTGATAATAACAGATTCCCCCCCGCAACCCCACCCCTGCCCAGGTTACACCTGAAAACATGTTTTTCTGGAACACATTAGTTATCTGCTTACCCTGCTTGTCAATGGCAGAAAAATCCAGCTCCTCCCAGATCCTAGCCACTGCTGACATGGGAGTGG
The DNA here is from genome assembly GCF_937001465.1 of Orcinus orca. Taxonomy (NCBI): domain Eukaryota; kingdom Metazoa; phylum Chordata; class Mammalia; order Artiodactyla; family Delphinidae; genus Orcinus; species Orcinus orca. Next base: position 36,037,003 of record NC_064571.1, read on the forward strand.
AGGGGAGACCTGGAAAAACGTCACACATGCTGTCACTCCTTGTTTTTGTGCCTTCGCCTGATGACTGCAGCCAGATCTAACTGACCTGGTCCACCGTGTTGCTGCTCTTGCCAAAAAAATGTCACGTGGCCCATACTATTAGCCCCACACTGGCTCTAGTATTTGTTGCTCAAAAATTCCACCCATCAAGGCAGAAGGTTCCTCTCCAATCTACACTGCATGAAGGCACTTATCTTCACAGATCCGGGCACAGTGAAGAGGGATTGTCCCATGCCATATCACATGGAATCTTCCCAGCTTCCACTTAAGGCCACAGGAGTCCAAAATCTCTTCCCTCCTTCCTATCCCAAGGGGAGTGGTCTTAACAAGCCTTCCAGGCTTGTTTCACCCTCTGGGGAAGCTTCATTTCCCTTCCTCCTTTCCCCATGAACAAATTCTACCGTACGTCCTTTCACTTCATTGGACTACAAATATTACAGCAGCTGCCCTGCCTGTTCCTTTAGATCTAGATCATATTAGGTAAAACCCATAACTGCATACTTTGGAAGGGCAAATCCTCCTAAAGATTTCTGTGAATTCCTAGGAGTAGGGAAACCAGATTTTTATTCTCAGGGTCACTTCAGTCTGTGAGTTCTTGCTTTTGCATGTACCTCATTGATGAAACTGTGAAACTCTTTTTTTCTCTTTACACACAGGTACACAAATATACTCACAAAATATATTTGTGTGTCTAGTGGATGTGAATGAAGGTTTGGAGAAAAAGAGTTTTCACTGCAATAATGAGCATGATCACGATTTTAAATGAAATATTAGACACCCCCATTCTTCAAATGTGCTTTGCCCCCTTCCCATGTAGAAATCTCACCAGCTCTTTATCTCACAAAGAACACAGGTTCTTGTAGCATCTTCCTCCCTCCACCACACTTCTCTACCCATCTATTCTCATCTCTCCCTTTTCTCTCAGGAATAAAACACAAGTTTCTCATGCAGAGCACTTCAAGGACCTTTTTTTAAAATCTGGGCTCCCTTTGAAACTGTTGCCCTCAGAGTCTCAGCTTCTACCCCAAACAGCTTGATAAATTATTTTCCCCAAATAATGAGTTTCCTCTCTGAGTGATTATGCCAGTAGCTAAAATAATAAAAATTGTCACTCTCTTACACTTACGTTGTCTGGCTGGATTACACCTTTAGTTTTCATTTTCAGCCATTAATACTTTAGTTTAAATCAGTTAATAAGATGAATTGAACAGAGCAAGAAACAAGAAAACAGAACTAAGAAAAAGTGCATTTTCTCCGAGGGAAGAAGGCTAGGGAGAAAGCGCAGAGGGGAAGGTCTTTGGAAGTGCGAGGGTATAGATCAGACAAAATTCAACAAGAATGTACTGTGGGGGGCAGGTGGGGAAAGAAAAGCAAAACTATACACAAGAAGATGGGAGAGCACAGAAAAGGAAATGTATCTATTTTGCCCGGGGCAGGACCTCAGTTTAGGTGTTGCGTAAGTATAGTAAAATCCTTTGGTAGAACACACATTCATGAGGACAGGGGAGTTCCTCCTTTGATGTGGAAACAACTACTGAGAAAATCCATGACTCCCCTGCCCAAATCTCCTGATGTCATAGCTGCTCTGCAAGCCTGTTTTGGCTCTGCCCTGCAAGGGTGTGAGGACCCAGGCGATGAGGGTTGGAATGTGATTGAGTACTGAGGCTCTAAGTTGTACAACTCTAATGACACACCACTGGGGTACAGGGGGCTGGGGGATAAGGCGGAGGCCATTTTTTTGTGTTGTTTTCTGGAGTCTGCTTTGGAATTTTCCCATATTTCTCTCTACTGAACAATAGACATTATCATTTTCATATGTCCTGAAAGTTGAAGCAAGATGTGGAAGATTCGATTGTTGAAGAGCAGTATTCTCTAGCTGCACTCTTCAGAGATTTCCAGCACTTTTGGAAAATGCATCACCCAAGAGTTTAGTCATTGGTGGTGTCTTATTTCTAGGGATGGCCTGATTTCCAATGCACTCTCCCACCCCAGTGGATCTGCTTGGCTGGGGAAGCTCCCACTGGCTTCAAGTGGTACGGAGAGTAATGCCAATATACGGAAGAATGAAGTCAGACTGATGATGAGTTTCTATCATCTTCCCTAGGTCTGTGTCATCACTGCAGAAAGTGAGCTGCTTCTGGGAAACTGATATACTAAGAACTGTTCAAAAGACCTAGGAGCTGGATCCGGAATTTTGACTGGAAGGGGTGTTTCATAGCTAAACATGGTGTCCAGTCAGCTCTCATCTATTTTCTGAGACAGTACTGACTTCAGTTACCACGTGTTCTATTGCAGCTTTGCAATTCCCTTCCCAACACTAAACCACACATACTAGTTAGCAGTTTGGCTCAGAACAAAAGTCATATTCACCCTTACCATAACCTTATGTAAAAACTTCTATCTTCTCTATTATTATAAAGCGAGGTTTGGGGAAACCCTTATTTCTCAAGCATTGAATGTCTTTTTTTTGGACTCTGAAGATTTTTGCAGACAGCAATGCCTGTCATGTGGCCCAACAGACCATGCTCCATTCAGATGTTGCTGACTCACGGATCTCACACATCCAAGATTAGTAGATGGAATGTAGGAAAATGCCTACAGCGGCAGCCAGACCCTTGCTAATGAAACCATGGCAGTGACTGCATGACTAGAAAACCAAAAGTTCATTTATTTTCATGAAGCTTTCATCAGACATTCAGCAGAGAATCTGGGGTGAGAGAAGGGAATGAACTGAAAAAATAGGCAATGTGATACCCAGACAAGATTCCTAGCTGGGGTCCAGCAGAGCTCATGGGCCTGATGTATTCAAATTGACCATTGACTGAGATGTCAGAAGGGCTTCAATTTTATGGAGCAATTGGTGCTATGCTAGATGGAAATCAATACCTGCAATCTAAATTTCGCATTCTGCGTGTTGCCAGTAGAAGTTAGATGTCTGTTTCTCTTTCTTGGACTGATTTTCTTTCTGCAATCAACATAATGAGAAAGAAAATAATGCTTATAAATGAAGTCAGCATATAGCACTGGCTGAGCCGGAGGAAGTTGGCAGCTGCAGAAATTCTGTTTTCAGTTTACATTAAGCGGCATTAATTGCACTGCTATGCAACTCAGTATAACTACAGAGTCGTGGATCAAAATTCTGTTCTTATTTAAGGGGCGAGTGTGGCTATTGGGTGCGGAGGCCAGGCCCCCTTGGTCATCTCTCAGCAAAGGCTGTATCTTTTAGCCCTAGGACCTTATTCTAGGCCAGAAGTGTTGAAGTTCATCCCCTTGGCCAAGAAGCAAACCAAGTCGGGAACAGCACAGGGGCACCTGGTCTACCAGGTAAGCCAAAGCCATTTCCTCTCTAACCCAAAGAGTGAGGTGTGTGGATTGTGTCTTAAGCCAGAAACCTTTCCTGTAGGTCTTAGGGCTGGCTTTGAAAATGAGGTCACTACCAAGTTGAGATTTTCTGATTTTCCTGTTAAGTCTAGTAGCATTACAGGCCAATGCAACATCTAACAAGAATGGCCAGTCTGTGGTTCCACTTGTGAATAAGGTGAGACAGGCTCTAATAACTCCTGGCCAGGTAATGGGAATTTCTCAGCACATCCCTGCTAACCAAGATGTCTTGACAAGAGAGAAAGAGTGGTATTTTAGCCTCCTTGCTACCATTAACCAGCTATGGGGCCTCAGACAAGGCAAACTGTTAACTCTCTGACCCTCCCACTGGTGTTTTGTAAAGTGGAGATAGCTTAGCTGCCAAAAAGTAAGGGCCTAACTTAGTAGAACTCTAAGTTCTTCTCAGCTCAAAATCTGGGGTCCAGGTATATTTTTGGTATGTTTCTGAGGGTGGAGACCTTGATTTTATTTCATTATCCTCAGTACTTGGGACATGGCAAGAACTCGTTCATGCTGGATTGAATAAATAATTAAATAAGTATAATTATAATGTTCAAGAAAACTATATTCTTGCAAATAACCCACAGTGAAACTACCCAATTTAACATATGTTTTGGCAAAGAATGAGATTCAGCCAGACGGTTCTGCATACCAAGGGGCCCAGCCAAGGGCAGAGTTTTCAGAAGCAATGAGGAAAAAGTGAACAGATGGGGACACTCCTACCTTTCACAGAGCTTGCGAGCCTGGGAACACAGGCAAGTATGCAGTTACTCCCAGAAAAGCCAGGCTGTCTTGTTTGTGCAGATTAGTGAAGACTTAAGGCTATCAGAAATGATCATTTTGTAGGTATGAACTTGCCTCCTCCCTCTTCAAATCCCTTGAAACAATGGTCCTATAACATCAGAAGAAAGATACATTAACTCATTCCAAGATTATGGGCAACTCTGTGTGATTTGGGTACAAGACCAGCAAGGATAGATGGAGACTCCTCCCTGATGCTCAGATGCAGTGCAGGTCCTTGGAGCTATGATCTGATCTGTGGAAAGAGGAGGGGATCCTGTCCCAGGGAGCACTCAGGAGGCTTGACCATCAACTGAGAAGCTCCACAGGGCCCAGAGAAGTCTAAGGCAGTAGGGTCCTGTCAGGGGAAATGAGCTTCAGCAGACGGAGGCAAGACATCAAGGTGTATTTCAACCTATTAGTGACAGCTCAGTTATTGTGAGGCTTCCTTGGGGACCCATTTTATCAGCTTCCTACCACAACTATATTTGGGGTTATGTGCTTCCTGTGTTAATAGCCAGACATGCCAAGTCAAGCCTGCTGCATACAGGTTACTCTGACACCAAGGCACCTGGCCTAGGAGGTGAGTGGGGACTGAAATCCAGGCTGGTCTCCACTCGCTACATCACAGGACGCAGTCCTGGGTGTGTTCCTCAGTGGGATACCGTGGCTAAGTCACTTATCCTTGGAGCTGCATCTGCCCAGAGGAAATGTTTCCTAATTTGTCAGGTCAGGGAGTTATGTGCCGATTAATCTCCACTTCCTCCTCCCCAGCCAGACCCATTCATTGATCTTCTCTGCCCTGTTCTGTGCCCCACATGGTGGCCCCTACACAAAGCATCTGAGACTTTCTTACCTTCTGGCTGCCAGTGGGGTTTGGCCACCTGGAATCACCAGTAGGAGATGAGACACCCTCCCTTGCACATGCTCCCTCCCTGACCCCCCGTGGTTCTGACAGTGTTTGTGGTCCTGCTGGGCAGCCTCTCCCACACAGCTCTAGCTCTCATTGGGGTCTAGCAATGCTATTCCCTCCCTTGTTCTTTTAGGCCTGTGGGTAATAAAGGCCTTCACTGTTGCTAGCCCCTGGGTGCCTCATCAACCCTTGTGGGTTCCCTTCTCCCTGGCCACACCTCTGTAAAAGGTCCTTTTATTCAATTCTGTTCAATTAAATCCTTTTGCCTCCATCTTCTCTTTCTGGTTGGAACACTGACTGATAGAGGGGACCTTTTTCTAATCTGCACAGATGGACCATATAGGCTAGCAGAGACCACAGGTGCAAATAGCACTTTGAAATTCAAAACAAATATTTACCATGTCACCTATGTAAAATGGTAGCAATTATCATAATACTTATTTGATAGGGTTATTGTGAAGATTAAACGAGACATATAGAACGGTTTGCATAGTGCCTGGCACAAAATAAGTGCTCAATAAGTGGTAGTTATTTTTCTTAACGTGTGATCATTGGAAATCCCACGTAGCCTTCAGTGTTCACTCAGCTCTCCCTTCATGCATGAAGCATCTGCTGAGCACTGTAGTTCCCACAATGACTGCCTTCCTCTAAATTTCTATCATATTAATTGTCTATAGAATTAATTTGGCTTCATATACTTTCACCCACTGTTTTTTTAATATCTACTATGTGCAAAGTACATAATTCAAGATATGTTTCCTTCCATCAATGAGAATATGGGCATAGAGAAAAACATTTATTGAGTATACACGGTGTGTCAAACACTGTTAGGCACTTTCCATGTCCTTTAAATTTCATAACAATTCTATGAAGTAAATACTGTTAGTCCAATAAAATGTCCAAGTCTCCTGGGCAGTAAGTGGTAGGGAAGGGTTCAAATATGTGTCTTTTTGCTGCAAAGCACTAAGAACTCTTCAGTCTATTAGACAAGATGACATATAACCAAGTAACTATAATTCGAGATAGTTATATGCTGCCTTATCATTAGGAAAATTGTGTGCTAGAGATGGACAGAGAAGATGGGCATTAACTCCCTGCCAGGTTGTTTATCCAATACCATTAAAAGATAGAGGCTAAGCCCTGGGATGTGGAAAGAAACACAACCAATCCTTGTTTGGAGGGAATTAGATTCTAATAACTGAGCCAGACCCGTGGAAAGATAACCTTAACATAATCTGGAAAATAGTGAAACTATGATTGGGTTTGGAGAAAGCTTCCTGGAAGAAAGAGGATTTGAGCTATATCTTAAAAGATGATTCAAGTTAGCTCGTTGAAGAAATAAGGACAATACGTTCAGGTAAAGGGAAAAGCATGAGCAAAAGCTCTACCTATACAGTTAAATACGCTCAGTCATCTGTGCACATGTATTTGACATGTTGTTATTGTCAGTGACCTGAGGATAAGAGCTATGCCTCCTTTCCAACCTTGTCCTAACACCCCATTCAACTCAAGGCTGAGGGCACAGGAGGAACTCGACAAAATCTCCTCTGGGAGATACAGAAGGAATAAGTGGTACCGCTGTCTCCCTGATTTCAAGGCCAATGCCAAGTTGCTTCCAGACATCAGAGTTGAAGCACATAGCTAAAGACAGGCAATATTTTTAAGTGGCAGAGCTCATCATTGGTGTAACTGGAAATGGACTCCAGGTTGGCTGGTGTTGTATTGACGTTAGCACACTATTTCTCAAGATCCAGCAGCCCTGGTGTCTAAAGTACCCTCAAAGCTAACTTCAACACATTCAGGAGACAATTTCAACAGAACCTATGAAGGACATGAATGCACTTCCCTAATTTCAACAGGAGCAAACCAGAAACATGTGGAAAAACATTATGTTCAGATGACTTATTTATAAATCTTCTCTTTCCTCCCATGAATATATCCAGTCATCATGGCCTTTGATCATTTGGAGTATTAAATAACCTCAGTCATTAGAAGCTAACTTTAAATTGTACTTGAAAATTTCTTTGACTTTAGGGGGAATTTCATTTTATAATTGTGCATTGTTCTTATTTCTGATGCCTTAACAGATGAAAACTGTCCATAGGAGATAATTCAGCAAGTTAGTTATACTACTGCCAAGCAAAACGAAAGTCCGTATCAGCTGTGAGAAGATAATTCAATTTGCCTAAAAATGTCATTTTCAGAATGGCTTATATCACATATCAAAATTATTTTAAAATCTTAACTAGGTCACTGTGGGAACCTGTATAAGTGATGTGCAGCTGATCTGCAGTTCTGAAAACTGAAGCTATTTTCTAATGTTATGTATTTTTTAACTAAAGTACTAAGTATCTCATTCAAGTGGCAATAGGTGGTTAATCCTCTACAAAAGTTCTTGGATGTATTCCTTGTAAATGCTAATTATTAAGAAGAAAATGTTATAGGGTTTCTTAGGAAATCAATACTTTATTATGTAATAATTGCATCTGCAAGTTTAATGTTCTCCATAAGCCCCAGCAAAATGAAAAAGGTCACTGGGTGAGATGGTGCAAATGGTCCTTGCCTGACCTGGAAAATCTTTGAGAATTTGAGGCCTAGTAAAGTGCCGAGATGTCATTAAAATATTTTCACAAGTACAACATTTATTATGGAAACCAAATTGCAAGAACATCTGTCTGGATGACACTTTGGCCCAAAGTTGGACCTAAACCTGGTAACAGTTATAATTGAAACTGTGGCTTCATTTTTCTCCCCAGATCTTTGATTTTTCCTTTGCCTCACAGAGCAATTTATTTCTCAAAGCTACAGCAGTTAACTTTTGTTTTCCTAAGCCTTCCTGGGCAAAAATCCCAGCTCTTCCAGTTTTCAACCAAGAAGTTATGGAAGGCAGGAAGGCAGGGAAGGAGCCCTCGAGGAGACAGAAGAGAGCTCAAAATCACTCTTCCAAGAATTTCTGGGTCACTGTCTAATTGATACGCCTATTGGCAAGCCTCAGATTTAAGTTTCTTCTGACTTCACGGGCAGTTCTTATTCTGCACCCAGCCATGTGTGAAGACTCAAGGCATTGAACATGGAACCCCCAAAAACCCAGCCAGTTCCACTTAAAGCACTCAGGCTGGGGAACTATACCATAGCAAAATACCCCAAACAATTGTGTTTCCATTATGGTCTTCAGCCTAGCATTTATTATCATTTTTTATTGCACACTTTTAAAGGCAATGGTCCATTTTACTTAGATCATTAATTTGCAAAAATCATGAGATATGAGCAGAGATGGTGTTTTTTATGGGCCATGCTACACCTCTATAGGACCCCAAAGGAAATGAGGTGTGGGTTTTAGCGCATTATAGGAAGAGGCCCTGGGACCACAAGCTCCATATTCTTTAAGAAATAGAAAAGACCAAAGTACTTGCACAGGAATGATACAGCTGGATGAATGGAGAGATGCATGAATAATGGACAGCCTGAATAAATGAATGGAGAAAGAAGCAACAGAGGGAAACTCTGACCAGCAGTGAGGCGTAGGCGGAAGACCCCTGGACGCAGAGTCTGGAGATCCTGGGTCCACATATGGCCAGTCACTTACCAGCTGTTTGACTGCTGTCAGTGAACTTCTCAGAATGTACCTCACCTTTGCACCTGCAAACTACTACTACTAATAATACCTATTTCATAAGACTGGCAGGCAATGGAGCCCCAAGAAGTCAGGTCATGGGCTGCAGAGCCAGACTGCCATGGTTTAAATCTGAACTTCTCTCCCTTGTTTGCTCTGTGAACTTAGGCATCTTATCCCCTCTATATTTGTGTTTCCTCATCCACAGAATGGGGATAATGTACTAAACTCCTAGGGATGGGGGTGAGCATTGGATAAATTAATACCCATAAAGTGCCTAGAAGAGTTTCTGGTACATAATAGGCTAGATGCATTACAATAATATTACTATTTTTGCATATATAATAGTGTTACATAGATATACTTTACATTATGTTAGTTATCATTATTGTTATTATTATAGTTAGGATTATATAAATTATGATTCTCAGTCTCAATCGAGAGAATCGAGCCTTAAATCTAGCCGATTTAAGTAGAAAAGGATATTAAGAAGGTCACAGAGAATCTCCTGGATAGTCAGGAGCCCAGGCTTGTTTATTATATAGTCAGAACCAAACAGTAATAAGATCCAACTATATCCCAAAACTGTTATAGTGAAACACCACTGCCTATATCTCTAGGCACTGACTACCCTTGAGAGTTGAATCCAAGAGCTTTGCTACTGCTATCTGCACTTTGCTATCTGCTATCTGCATACCCAGAAGATCCAATTTCTCTTTGCATAGAAACAACCTCTTATTTCTCCAAGTCACAAATAGGATGCCTCTAATTGGTGGAATCAAGGTTATTTGTCTCTATCCTAGCTGCAAGAGAGTCTGGCAAATGTAGTCATTAGCTTTCCAACCTGCACAGTAGAGAAAAAACTAAGAAAAACTAAGGAAAGCTAAAAGAAAGTTGGAGTGAGCCAACCTAAAATGTCTGCTATAACGATTTTTAAATAAAAGATAGGGTTGGTAGCTACTTTTGATCACATAAGGTAGAGGTGGAAGATCTTTGATTTGTTTTTCCAAGATTAATTAGGAGCTTCCAAAGATAACTAATAATTATACTTGTAACACTATTGTGTCACATAGGCATAGGCAAGTGGAACTAACCTAATGCTTGGCACCATACCTGTGGACTTGGGGAGGAGAGGAGGTTCCTCCTCTAACATCATTCTTGCCCTATATGACCAATGAGACAGTCCTTCCTGTATCTTCACTCTCCAGAAGAGTAGACGCAGACTGCATGGTCTGGAAGGGCCTGGGTTGAGGTTTCTCCTAGAGAAGTGACTCTGAAAACTTTAAAGGTACTTTCAAATTACAAGGATCTATGAAGTACTGGTTGCTTGAGGTTATGAGGATTCAGCAAGCAAGGACCGTTATGGACCATTAATGTAATTAATCATATATTGAATCAACAACATGGTAATTACCTACAAGGCCTGTTTTAGAAATTGTCTGAATATGGGTGAATATAGAGAGTCAGGAAACATGGCTTCTAGTTCTCTCCTACCACTGCTGCATATGTGAACTTCCACAAGTTACTTCAGCTCTCTGGGCCTCAATTTCCTCATTTAAACTCTGATCTCCTGTAAAGTATTAGTTTTACCTTCTAGAATGAAATGAACGAAAATCAGGCTGGTCCAACCACAAAGTCCTCAACAAACTGCTTAACAACAACAATAAACTGCTTCTAATTATAACTATTATCTTTGCAAAACACTTTCATATTGGTTTCCTCATTTGAGCTAGTCAACAATCCTGAGTAGATGGACAAATTCTTATGCTAATTTTCTAGTTGGACAACTGAGTCACCAGGAGATTAGCCCAGCAGATTAATCTAGCTGGATGTCAGAATCTCCAGTGGCCTAGCATGTGATCTATCCTGGAGAATGTTCCATGTGCACTTGGAAAGAATGTATTCTGCTGCTTTTGGATGGAATGTTCTATTATATATCAATTAAGTCCATCTGATCTAACGTGCCATTTAAGGCCAGCATTTCATTATTGATTTTCTGTCTGGATGATCTGTCCATTGCTGTAAGTGGAGTGTTAAAGTCCCTTATGATTATTGTGTTACTGTTGATTTCTCCTTTTATGTCCATTAATATCTGCCTTAAATATTTCGGGTGTTCCTATTTTGGGTGCATATATATTTACAATTGTTCTATCTTCTAGGATTGATCCCTTGATCATTATGTAGTGTCCTTCTTTGTCTCTTATAACAGTCTTTTTTTTAAAGTCTATTTTGTCTGCTATGATTATTGCTACTCTGACTTTCTTTTGATTTCCATTTGCATGGAATACCTTTTTCCATCCCCTTACTCTTACTCTGTGTGTGTCTCTAGATCTGAAGTGAGTCTCTTTCAGGCAGCATACATAAGCGTCTTGTTTCTATACCCATTCAATCACTCTATGTGTGTTGGTTGGAGCATTTAGTCTATTTACACTTAAGGTAATTATCAATATGTATGTTCTTATTGCCATTCTGTTAACTGTTTTGAATTTGTTCTTGTAGGTCTTTTTTTTTCTTTCTTCAAAGATATGTGCAAGTGATATGATCAATAAGGGATTAATATCCAAAATATATAAACAGCTCATACAACTCAACATCAAAAGAACAAACAACCTGATTAAAAAATGGGCAGAAGTACTGAATAGACATTTTTCCAAAGAGGAAATGCAGATGGCCAACAGGCACATGAAAAGATGCTTAACATGTCTATCATCAGGGAAACACAAATCAAAACCACAATGAGATATCACCTCACACTGTCAGAGTGGCTATCATCAAAAAAGAACACAAATAACAAATGTTGGTGAGGATATGGAGAAAAGGGAACCCTGGTACACTGTTGGTGGGAATATAAATTGGTGTAGCCACTGTGGAAAACAATATGGAGGTTTCTCAAAAACCTAAAAATATAACTACCATATGACACAGTAATTCCACTCCTGGGTAAATATCAAAAAAAAAAAAAAACCCCAAACCGCTAATTTGAAAAAATACATGCACCCCAATGTTCATAGCAGCACTATTTACAATTGCCAAAGTATGGAAGCAATCCAAGAGTCCATCAACAGAAAAATGGATAAAGAAGATGTGGTAAATATATACAATGGAATACTACTCAGCCATAAAAAAGAATGAAAATTTTGCCATCTGCAGCAACACAGATGGACTTGGAGGGCATTACGCTAAATGAAGTAAGTCAGACAAAGAAAGACAAATACTGTATGACATCACTTATATGTGGAATCTAAAAAATACAACAAACTAGTGAATAAAACAAAAAAAGAAGCAGACTCACAGATGTAGAGAACAAACTAGTGGTTACCAGAGGGGAGAGGAAAGGCAGGAGGGGCAATATAGGGGTAGAGGGGGGAAAAAGGGTTATTATGGGATTCTATGAAATCAGGTGTGCAAATCTTTTGAAAATTGTAAAGCACTATAGAATTTGAAGACTCTTTCATTCAATAAAAAAGAATAAAACAATAAAAATTAAAAAAAAAAAGGAATCTCCAGTGGAGCTTTGTAAAGCTATAGGTTCCTAGTCCCTCCTCCAAAACATATTAAGTCACAATATCTAAGAATGGAGCCCTCGAGTCATCATTTTTCAAAAACTTGCCCAGTTGATTCTCAGGCAGCTGTACTGGGCATCCCTAGATCAGGGGTTCTCAAAGTGTGGGTTCCCCAGCAGCAGCAGCAGCATTATTTGTCAGAAATGGAAATTCTCAGGCCCCCTACCCCAAATCTACTGAATCCAAATCTGAGAGGAATCCAGAGACCCAGATGTACACCATGGTCTCAGAATCACTGGTCTAGATTAAAACAGGTGACGTAGCGATGAAGACAACAGACTCTCAAGCCTTCCAATTTAAACTGAATCCCGTCTCTGCCGCTTCCTGGTTGTGGGATCTTAGGCATCTGCCTACTGTCCCTGGCCTTGGTTTACATTTGTAAAATGGAGATGAAGCTAGTTTTCTCTTCATAGGGTTATTATGAGGAATAAGTTTGCTAGAATTAGTTAAAAACTAACAATAGTGTCTTACACAGAGTAAGAGCTTAAATAAAAGTTAAGGTTCTTGCCCAGGAATAAAGCTATGAATGGAATGAAAAAGAGTGGAGAAGCAGCTTAGGAAATGACATCCTTGGGGAGAAGCAGCATTGGGGGCTTCTATCTAGAACATGAGGCCAATGACCCTGCTCGCATATTCTAAATGACTGCGGGGGTTGGGGGAGAATGTGAAGAACAACTTGAACGAGCAACCGACCTGGAGTCTGGAACAGGCCCTCACTTGTAGGAGCCTTAATGGTGTGCTGAGAAGAGCACAGACCTGTGTCGGCCCACCCTGGGCTGCAGTTTCCTCACTCAAACAACTGAGCTAAAAACAATGACTTGACTTTCTCCATGGAATTGTTGAGAATCGAGCACAGCTATTAGATGTTGTTATATATTTGAAGAGCCAAAGGTCTTAGGCAAGTGTTCAGGATTACCAGCACAGTGTCCTCTCCTAGGCTAAGCTCTTTGGACACTGCACTGGCTCTTTCTGGTCTCTTTCCACTGAGACAGTCCAGCGTAAGAAGATGAAGAACAGTGACCGGAAATTCCACACTTCACGCTAGGAAGTCTGTTAGCTCCCAATCCCAAAGCTGCAGAACCCAGACATCAGCCTGGGCTGGGCCAGGCCAGGGTGTTTACCTGGTGCAGCTGTTTGGCCTAGGATATAGATAAACATATGGAACACTTAAGATACATTTCTAAGCCAGATAAGTTGTAATAACAGCCTCAAAGGGAAGCCTCACTTGTAAATATCTATTTGGGGACCTTAAAAAAATATCAATCCAGGTCCTGAGACTGTGTCATAGCTGAGATCCTCTTCTGATCCAAGGCTGGCTGTGTGACTTTTCTGGGACAGAGCAGGCAGAGCAAAGCCCAGGGAGGCTAGTTGCTGCCACAAACATTTGTTCTCTCCATAGAGATGATGACAAGCACTCTTGCTATCGACAGCCTCTGGAGCTGTGAAGCTTCCTCCGGCACACTGGCCTCCTCCTCTCTGGCGAAACTGCAGATCCTGTGGTCCTTCCTTCAAGTCCTTCGTCTGGCCCTTCGAGCTATTGCTGGGTACCCGGCGTTTCGCTTTACCTGCACTCAACCATGGTCTGATCTTTCTGCTTGGATGACTCCATGCTCCAGAGAGCTTGAGAACTTGTCACCAGAGACACAGCTGGTTTCTTCACATGCTGACTCCGGGAGCTTGGGCAGGAGAAGCACCTGCTGGCGGTTTGCTTCAATGCTTCTTGGCCTCGCCTGTGTGGCCCAGAGGCCTGCGACTGGAATATCTCCCCATCCTCCACTGCATGGCCTGTGCCCGCAGTCGGTTTCTCCAACCAGCCCTCGACTGTGCAAAGACCATCGCGTTCTGGGGAGAGCAGGTCCCACTACAGGTTGGCAAACACCTGTCGGTATCGTAACTCAGCTTGCACCAGGCTTCAGTGACCTCCTCTAGGGTCATTTCCTAGTTTCCTTCCTTGACCCGGGGACCCGGCTGAAGTCCCTGTTTACAGAGGAAGCCAGAGCCTCCGGAAACAGGAACCATCTGTCTGCTTCTCCAATCTGAATGAAGTTTTAAATTTGCTGCCTTGTAGATTATTCAGGAATCCAGTCTGATTAGACTTTTACCCAATGGAAATCATTTTCAATACCTGAAACACTCATTAAATTTCTGTGCTCATGGAAACCCATGAGGGGCTGATAGTCATGACAGACCCTGCCCAGCTCCCACCTGTCCTATCTGGCCCCTCCTTAGGCCACTGAACCCATGACTGCAGCCTCAGCTTCATGGGACCCAAAGAAACAACTCTGATCCTGGAAAAGTTGAATTTAAGCAGTTCTAACTCAGGACTCTGATGACCTCAAATCACTTGCTTCCACTGTGGTTCCCAACTTGTGTCCCTGTGTTGCCAAGGCAGGATATTTTTCTTATTTCTGAGACCCAGGCCCCTCTGTGCCCTACATCACGTGACTGGGCCTCTGCCTGAAGTTGTTCCCCAGGCCCTTAGGCCCTGCCCACTCCTGCTGGGCTCTCTTCTTCCTTTCAGTGAAGTCTTGCTCTTGACCTGAGTCTACAGCTGGGGCCCTAGTTGCTAAAAGACTTCCCTGGATTATGGGGCCTTCTCCACTTGACACCTTGCCGTATCAATCGTGACCTGCTGTTGCCTCGTTCTTCTGATGCCATATATTGCCCACGAGCCTGGAGTTCCTAGCACTTGATCTATTCCAGTAGGCAGATCAAAGTTCACTCCTGGCCTCTTCCAGGCTGCCCTATCTGATTGCAGTAAAAAACAAACAAACAAACAAATACCCCATCATACCCTAAAATAGGACAGTAGATTGCAGGCTTGCATAGTATACCTCCTGAGCAATCACAGACAGAGATTCATTTTGAAGACATTTACTAAGGCACAAAGTAGGCACTGAAGAGATGCTGGAGGAACCGATGAATAAATGGAGCTTGTCTGCCCATGAGAGATTCGTGATCACTCAAGGAAGAAAGCTCAGATACTACCTTGTGTCCCGAAGGAAGGAATCCTTTAACTTGCATTATGCAGAAGAGGGTCCTGGGATAAGGACAGGAATCGTAATGCTCAGTCCGCTCAGTCAGCCTCAGACTGCAGGTGTCCTTGGAGACAGCCCACCTGACAGGCAGTAGACTCAAGGACCCGGAGATGAGGACAAAATAAGTAGGGAGATGGAGAGATAGAGACAAAACTCACCCTAACCTGATGACCTGATGAGCAGGATTAGAGAGACAGGAAAGCCAGGGGCTCCTTTTCTTAAAGAAAAGAAAGCAATTAACCAGAAAAATAATAGCTCCTACCACTGGTATCAGGCACTGGTAGTGTCTCCTACCACTCCTCCAGTTGGTCTCCCTCTTTCTGTCGAGGTACAGAATGATGGGAATGAGAGTGACACAAGAGAAAGCAAGCAGAACAATTTTCATGTGTCCAGGAGCCTCCAAGGCTGTGGGGAAGGAAGAAGAAAAGGAATCTAATGCTTCCAGAACACTAAATGCTAATCCTGGTGAGAAGCAGGCGCGTGAGAGAAGAGGATTCCAAAGGCTGCTCTGCTTTCAACTCTCACCTGCTGAGAGTGTGGGCAGCAAAAGGAAGGGAAGCTGGGTTCTTTCTGCTCTCTGGCCAGAGATAACTTTATTCAGGTGTTCTGAGGGGGCCATTGGGCAAGGAGTTAGGAACAGCTCAAGTGCTAAGAGGTTCCTTTCCCCTCACTGTTCATGGGCATGCCCGATTCTGAGAGATTCCCCATAGCAGAGAGCTGCCAGATAAAATACAGGATACCCAGTTAAAATGTGAATTTCAGATGAACAACGCATAATTTTTAAGTATGAATATGTTCCATGCAATATTTGGGACATACTTATTCTTTAAAAAATTGTATTGTTGATATAAAATTCAAAGTTCACTGGGTACTCTATACCTTTATTTGCTAAACCTGGCAACTACCCACAAACAGATTCCTCACCCAGCCGCAGAGGTGTTTGATGATGTGACCAGCACGGAAAACAGGACTCTGGGCTATGGGGGAGGGGGTGAAATCAGGAAAGTTCATGCTTCTGAGGTTATACACTTGCTGAATCTGCTCCCATTTTCTTTCTACTAATCCAACCCTCTCCATTCCTCACTCCCTAGTTCATATCCCACCATCCTTGACTACCTCTCCCACAGGAAGACATACTACCTAAATTCCCCTGGGGTAAGATACCAGATTGTAATTTTTCTCCAGTGATACCATGTGTGCACATTTTGATTGGGACTCTTCCTTCTATGTCTGCTTCCTTCCACACCCACCATGTTCCCCTAAACACATACATCCCACAGCTCGAGGGTCAGGCACACCGTGAGGGTTAAATTTTACATTAAGGAGTGTTCCGAAGTAAAGGAACCTCGGAGATCACCTAGTCTCACTCTCTAAATTTGCCAACAGGGAGAACCTGAGACCAGAGAACAGAAGGGACTTATCTAGGAGCATGATGCTTATCAAGCAGATAGGGAAGCACACAAATTCTGATTCACTGGCTTCACTCTAGAACTTTCTACTATGTCAGTGCTTTGTACAATACTGAGCAAATACAGGCATTCTCAGTAAATATTTAAGCGAACTAATGAATTCATAAATGAATAAACTATGAAATCAATGCTTTATGATTGATTTGCTAACTGTATAGTGGCTCTATCCTCAGGGAGCTTCTTGGCCCCTGAAATGGTAAACGTAAGCAATGAAATCCAGCCATCTTTCCGGAAGCGATGTTCTGTGTTTACAGGAAATAGGTAGCATGAGTGCCACTTCCTTCCACAGGACAAGGCTGGCTAAGTCTGGGCTGAGTTGGGTAGTAGCAAAAAGCATCCCCCTCACTGGGCAAAGGCTACTCTAAATTGCTGCATGTATAACTACAGAAACTCTAAGGAAAAAATTTTTTTAAGAATATTTTAGCTAGCTATGTGACCTTTAACAAGGTAATAACTGCCCCAACCTTTGGATTTCTCATCTGTGAAAAACATAAATAAAAGAAAAAATTACCAAGATAAAATAAATATCATTTTACTCTGCCAGGCACCTTCTCCTATAGATACTCAATAAGTGCCCATTGATTTCTTTTCTTTCCCTAAAGAGTAAACCTATCTTCTTTGCCAATAGTTTTTTAAAAAGGTACTCTTTCTGTGTTTTCATAAGGCCACTGATTTTCAAAATTTGGTCCCCAGTAGCAGCAACAGCAGCAGCATCTGAAAACTTGTTAAAAATGCAAATTCTTGGGCTTCAAGGTAGACTTACTGAACTAGAAACTCTGGGGGCTGGACCTAGTAATCAGTGTTGTAACAAACCCGCCACATGCTTCTGATGCACACTCAAGTTTCAGAACCACTGTGCTAGGCTGACGTTTCCAGCAGTATGGTCCATGTACCTCACACATCAAAACACTCCTATTAAAATTGCTAATTTCTAGGCCCTACCCCAGACTTGCTAAATCAAAAGCTCTTGCCGGGAAGCAAAGGAGTCTCCTTTTTAACATGTCACCCAGGTGACTCTGATGCACTTAAAGGTCAAGAACAACTTGGCAAATTGGTGTCAAAATAGCAAGTGATGGCATTTCAGCATTTGTGGAGGTCAGATCAGAATTCCCTTTTCCCCTTCTTTGTGACCCCAGAGACTCAGCAGGAGATATAGCTGCATAATCAACGCCAGTTGGCTCTAGAGGAGTGTGCTAATGGCTGTGTGGTACCCCATCACCTTGGGAGAAATATATTTATCAGTGATCGATAGGAACACACCTCACCATCCAACCTGCTCTCCTAACCTGGAATGGCTCAGACCCAGTCACTTGTTCCAAGTAGCAGAGCCCAACTTGCTCTGACAAATCAGTGGTTTTTTAAAAATGCACACACAAAGTCAAAACAATATCCTGGAAATGTTTTTCCTGGTTGTGTAACTCCTCGTCTTATCTGGTGAGAGCTAGTCAAGGGAAGACATAATATACGCCCTCAGTGTTAATTCAACAAAACTCTTTCCTTTCATGGACCCTGAAAGTGCACGCTGGGTGACAGGAAACTAGGCAAAAATTTTGGTCAGTTTTTCTCTACTTTGAGAATTAACTGTCGAAACACCTTTTCTTTTATCCCTTCAAATTGGCCATCTTCTTGAGGGTGATGAAGTATGGTGATGACAACTCAGGTGAGGTTCCTGTCTGCAAATTCCCTCAGCACAATGACAAAAATGCAAATGTATTGTTAGTGGAAGTCTTTTCTAGTTTCAATGTGATAGAACTAGGAGTTCCTTAAGCCATTTTGTGAATGAACGGTTTTCCCCAGTACAGCTTGAAAATTTTATGTGGACACTGAAGTAGATTTCTTAGTCATTTCTCCTAAGTCTATAAGATCAAACATTGTGTCAATTCCAGTTGAAGACAGATGTAACTAAGGTAAAGTTTACTTATGATCAAGAGACCCTCAACCATCCAGTACATGGTGATGATAATTAAAAAGGCAAGATTTCTTTCAGGGCAAAAACACCAAAACAAAATGAAATAAAACAAAACAAAAGCAAAAACCTACCATAGAGGTTAACTCATAAAAACATCATTACAGAGACATTTGTGAGACACTGATTCCTGCAAGAACAAAAAGGGCTTCTTCATTCCTTTTTCACACAGCTCCCCTTTGTAAATGACATTCTGAGTAGTAAGCAACCAGGCTCCAACGCTATCTTCCACTTGGCGCCTACACTGAACTCTCACCCCTAAAGTGGTAAGAACGAGGGATTCGGGCTTGCTATAATGCAGTAGCACAGACTCAGAAGTCAGTAGTCACTTGACATTCCAGGTAGTGCTCTCCTACTGGCAAGGACAGCATCTGGAACTTACTATCATTGGGTGTTTAGAAGTCTGTGGAGTGGTTGCATTTTGTACATGAAGACACAAGATGGAAACTCTCACTCTAGGAAAACCTTGAAGCTCTTGATGTTCTTTGAAATAAATCTATCATGATTAGTACTTACCTTTCTCTGGGAATGAGAAATGACAGGAGCATGGGATTAGGAATAGCAACAGAGGTAATATTAGTCATTTGATGAAGCATTTACTGACTAATCCTGATGCCAAGTGTGGAACACTGGTCATGTCACTTCACCTTCAGGACAATACTTAAGGTCGGTATTATAGATGCACAGAAAAGTCTCAAGGAAGTTAGATGATGTGGGAGTGGGAAATGTGGGAGTTGAACCCCAATGCTCTGTTAACACTCCTTTGATTCATTACACCCTGTTATGGGCTGAATGTTTATGTCTGCTCAAAATTCATTATGAAGTCCTAGCCCCCAGTGTGATGGTATTTGGAGGTGGTGCCCTTGGTAGGTAATTAGGTTTAGGTTATGTCATGAGGGTGGGACCCTCATGATGGTATTAGTGTCCTATAAGAAGAGAAAGAGAGAGATCTCTCTGCCCATAAGCAAGCACTGAGGAAAGGCCATGTGACCACATGGTGAGATGGTGGCTGTCTACAAGCCAGGAAGTGGACCTTCACTAGACACTGAATATCCAGCACCTTGATCTTGGACTTCCCAACCTCCAGAATTGTGAGAAATAAATTTCTGTTGTTTAAGCTACCCAGTCTATGGTACTTTATTACAGCAGCTTGAGCAGACTAAGACATACCCCCCATCCCTTTCTTTGGACTACTGGTGCTGTAACATGATAAAGGATTTGCTAATACTGTTTTTTTTTGTGGCATGCGGGCCCCTCACCTCTGTGGCCTCTCCCGCTGTGGAGCACAGGCTCCGGATGCGCAGGCTCAGCGGCCATGGCTCACAGGCCCAGCCGCTCCGTGGCATGCAGGATCCTCCCGGACCAGGGCACAAACCCGCGTCCCCCGCATCAGCAGGCAGACCCTCAACCACTGCGCCACCAGGGAAGCCCCTAATACTGTTTTCTAAGTCTTTTCACCATCAAATCCAAAATCACAGCGTTCATTTCATTCATTCGCTCACTGGGCCTTTCATGTTGCCTTAGTACCCTGGCTCAGGGTGAGCCTGAGGTCACTCAGAGGCTCCCATCACAATTTGATGTCCACACCTGTAGCACTGTTGCTGCCAATTGCTGGTTTGGGGGTTTCCAATCACATGTTATGTCAGTAAGTACATCAAAGATCTCTTATTTAAATACAAAGCTTCAGGATATAAACACCACTAAGCAGCCACTAGGTACCCAATTCCTTATTGCTGAGGCCAAGCAAAGAACAAGAATTCTTCTTGCTCAGAGAAGTAAAAGCATAAATGCCTATGAACGACAAGCTCCCCTAAGCACTATTTCTCCAGTCATTCTTTCCTATATCTGACCCAATGAATTGTGATTGGTTCTGAAAGTTTTCCCCCCTCTGGTCACCAACCTCCTAAACGGTAAAGTTATTCAATGCAGACTTATTTTAGTGGAAGTAACAAGGTTAAGTTGCATGAGTGTAGAAGACATTTCCATTTAAATGAAAACTAACTGTTAAACTTGTGTTGGTGGGAGACTTTTATAAGGGACTCAGAATAATGTGGGCAAAGGTGCATGTGGTTCCTGGCTTTCGTGCATCACAAATGCTATCCATTCAGTAACATCACACAGGCTTTTATCTGGGTTGGTATGGAGCTACAAATTAGCTCCTGTCAACCCCATCGAATAGGGAAAGGAGATAGATAACTTAAAAAACTTAAAGAGCACAGGGTAAAAAGCACAATACTAAGATAATTCCAGAGATACCCTTTCCTTTCTGTCTAGAAAGTTCAAAACTGGAGTCAAAAAATAGTTTGTCTTGATGGATACAAAAGCCAGAGGACAGAGATAAAGACTGGGTTCCTTCCCTGTGGTCAGTGTCTCTACGCAAGACATTGCACAGCAAGAGAATGTGGGATCTGAGCTGGGTTCTTCCCGTCTCCTCAATTCACAGCAGCAGTTCTCTCCCCCCAGGAATCTCTCAGATGGCTGGTGCTGGGGGTTGTCTGGGCGACATGGTTGTTCAACAGAAACAGAAGTAAGAGCATCCTCCCCTGAAGTTTGTGGTCTCCCAGCCCCCGTGGCCATGTCCCTACCTGCTGCTGCCTCCCCCCACCTCCACTTCGTCCTGTCCCCACTCCCAGTGAATCACAAAGGGATTGACTCAAGCAAACATTTACAGATCTTGTTCTCTTGGTAATTTGAAAAAGCTCCCTAGGTGACTATGACATGCTTCTGTCCTCCTGTCCCCATATAAGAACCAATGACCTAGCTTCTATCCCCACCCCCATGGAGAGATGAAGAAAGTTACCCAAGATCACACAGCTAAGTGCAGGGCAAGGGGAAACCAGGACCCCCATTCTCCAGTTCTGTGCTTTTTCTGCCAAAGCATTCCTCTCATTTTAAGAGAGGGCCTTTTAAGGGATGCCAAATAGAGAGTAAAGTGTGTAAAAAGAGAGGATCCTGCAGTGTTCCGAGAGAGGAAAACGAAGAAACAAAACAGATGAGATACTAGATTTACCTTCCCCTACCTCTGGAGCAATTGCATCTGCTTATAAAGACGTTCAGAATGCAAGGAGAGGGACTATGGGAGCAATGTGGTCTAAGTGTCCTCCTCTGGATGAAGAAATGGACAAAGCAGAGAGCCCCTGGGGCTCCAGCCTTGAGAAGTCTCAGCCGCTGGACCAGGAAGCAAGGCCTCCAGATCCCGAGCCTCACCTAGTCCTCCAAAAGTTTTGACCCAGGGGCTTCCCTGGTGGCGCAGTGGTTGAGAGTCCGCCCACCGATGCAGGGGACACGGGTTCGGGCCCCAGTCCGGGAGGATCCCACATGCCGCGGAGCGGCTGGGCCCGTGAGCCTTGGCCGCTGAGGCTGCGCGTCCGGAGCCTGTGCTCCGCAGCGGGAGAGGCCGCAGCAGTGAGAGGCCCGCGAACCGCAAAAAAAAAAAAAAAAAAAAGTTTTGACCCACTTCCTGCTCCCTCCCTGCCACAGTTGTGTATGTCCTTCTGGTTGGAAAGAAATGCATCAAAGTATCAGGGAGTAGAGCTAGAGATGATTTTAATGTTTTAAAGTATTTCTTGTATTTTCCAAATTTTCCTGAATTTATATTGTTTTTATAATAAAAAACAAATTACTCTTTCAAAAAAAAAAGGAAGTTAATGGCTTTTGGCATAGTTCTTTATGAAATGAGACACTCTCTAGTTCTCAACATTTTCCCGAGCTCCTCCTGTGCTTCACAATGGCTGAGCGATTAATGCCTCATCCAATGTAAAGTGAAGGAGATGCAGGACTGTGGGTGGATCTAAAGAGACATGGGAAGTCTTCTTTGTTGCTAGCCTGGTTTCCTTCCAGAAGATTCCTTTGAGGTTTTCATCCATCTATCTACCTATCTATCTATCCATCTTCTATCTGTTGTCCATCATCTGTCTATTCCCTTCTCTGCACTGAAACCATTTGACCCACTCTACAGTGCCAGCTTGATGTCTGAGAAGAATCAGTTAGCTTCTGTTTTGTTTTGTTTTTTAATAATTATATAATTATTTTAAGAAGGCAAACCTGTGAGTCTTCAAATTGCATGGAATGTGAAACAGATGCCACAGCTAAAGACTAGCCCTTCCTTGCAATTTGGCCCTCAAAACAATTTTAACCCTCCCTTTTTCAAAACTAAAAGCTGAAGTGAAGGGACATAAACACACAAGGAGGTGAAACCTTAGCAGCTATTTTCAATCTGAGTTAATTGTTTCTTGAGGTTCTGCAAGTGATTTATGTCATTTATAAGCACGTTCAACTGCCACTTAGCCCCATGGGGGCAGAGATGGATCCAATTTCATGGAGGGGGTGGCTTTTGTTGTATGTTAGTTCCCTCCTGGATCCTGTGTTGATGCTCTTTGCCTGGGATTTCCGACCCAGCCTGTGGCAGTCAGTGTATAGCAGGGGAGGGCTGAGCCAATCAGAGGGATGCATGGGAGACTTGAGAGGACCCTACCATCCCCACCCAGATCTGCAGAAGAGCCTCCTAAGGGACCAGATCATGTCCTTGGTATCTGAGGACATCTGATCTGAAACCAAGAGGGATCAATGTGGGTTCTTTAAGTCTGTAGTCATCTAGACCTAGTCTCTATCTGGATTTAAATGAAAGGTCTAGCTCTGTGTACACCTTGCCCAATTGAGAAGAAGGGAGAACGACTTGGTAGCTTCTAATTCGATACGGCTTTGCAGGGGGTTTAGGAAGGGGTGCTGGGTCTGGGATTTATGAACATAAATCAATCATCAAATGAATGGCCCGTAAGAATAGAAAACAGCCATAAAGGCAGGAGGCTTGGGATATGAATTCTTTTGTTTAGTCCCTCCTAGACACAGCCTACACGTAGCAGAATATGTTCCCTTTTGGAGTCTGCCCTAATTTAAATTTCTGAATTGTCTATTGATGAAATACCAAAGGGCAGAGTTTTAAAACTATCCCTTGGGGTGAGCCTCATAACTAACAGTACCACTTTTCTACATCTGGTATGCACAGTGTGCCAGGAATTACTGGACATGCTTAGGAACTTATCTAACTTACCTATCTTATTTATTCCTTTGACATAGGTATTAGTCTCACTTTACAGATGGGAAGACAGAAGCTTCCACAAAGAAACTTCACACAGCGAAAAAGTGACAGAGCTCCTGCTCTTTAAACTGCCCCCCACTTGCCTAATTCCATCAACCTAGACAGGACAATTAACTGTCGTTTTCATCAGCTCTTTGAGAAGGCACCGTGTTCGGTGTCCTGGTGATGGTGGGTCCCCGTCCTCTCTGTAGGACACTCATCATTTATCTCCAGTAAAACGGTTTTCTCGCTTGACCATGATTCCTATTCTCCGTAATACATGCGGTCATTTCCATCTGAACAAGCACACTGGAGTGGCAAGCTGCAGCCTAACTAGGAGCCAATAGAGAATGTGCAGAAGCAAATTGCCACTAATTTTAATGTGTGCTTAATGCAAGTGGAGTATGTGCTCAGAATGGACTCTATTGCTTTTCTGGGAAATACCCTTCCACAGCAATTGTTTTTAAGTGTTATTTCTGATTAATGATGTGCTATTTTCTCTCTCCCTCCGTTCCTCCCTCTCTTTCTCTCTTTCTTTCTCTTCCTCATTCCTTCCTCCTTCTTCATTAAAGGGACCATAGATAACCTTCCACCTCTCCCTCCCTGTATCTTAACATTTCAGTGTGTCTACTGTGGAAAACAATAAGGAAATGTGAATAAATAGGGGGTTAAAATGGTCTAAAACCCTCCCTGAGCTGGGAAGATGCATCACCACCTGTGCTCCAGCTTTTGGCACGTGCTTGGCAGCAAACTGCAAGACCAGGAGGTCATAATCAGGAAAACAGAAACACAGTACATTTGAATAATCACCTACCTTTTCAATAGCTTTGAGCTTTCAGATGTCACCTCCAGTTACAGGGAACTAAAATCAACCTGCAAGCCCTCTCCCTTTCCACTCCGAGGAAAGAACTGTAGATGACTGGTGACAATTGTCAAAGGGAAAGGACCCATAAATATGAGTTGCCTGCTAGAAGCAATTCAGCAAAATCAAGCTCATCAACTTCCCAGCATGGATTTTATTTTATTCTAAATCAGATATTCATTAATGGGGAACATTCTTTGAATCGTCATTTTATTTACACTAGAGAAATGCAAGACACATTGTCTGGCGAGGGAATGAAGTGGCTCTCTCACCGCTCAGTTGTAGGTATTTCCTTCTGTAGCCTCCTGAATTTTCATGCTAATGGAAAACACCCAGGCCAGAGGCTCGCTAGTAACAAGTTAAAATGGCACTGGAAAGTAAACGGTTTTCTTTGATTTAAAAAAACAAAGAGCATAAAGAACACATGGGATGACAGGGAAAAAAGTAAAATATCTTTCCGGCCTCAGATGTTAGAATCAAGCCATCCAGACTCTGCTACTTAAGGAGAAGCACAGAACAGCACCCTGCAGGGATTGTGGGAGAGGCAAATTATACCCTGGTTTGAGACAGTCCCTGCCTTCTTGTCATCCTACTAGGAAATGCTGCCCATGGGGGCTCCTGTCCTCCTTCCCAGCTGTCATCTAGAGATCAATATATACTAGGTGCTCAATAAATATTTGTTGAGTGAACATCTGAATTCTGGGAGATGGCCTACCTTTATTAAATGTTAATAATATTTTAATTCAATTCTAAGCAACACCAAGCTAGTCTCTAAGCAAAAAACTAAAGTCCCCCCTGCTCTGATCTGATGTGGGTATCAAGTCAAGTGAGATCCTCTCCATCCATTCCACCATCACTCAGCTGCTTCTCTAGTTTTTTCCGTGGCTGGGCAGAAACCTCAGAGCTGTGGGTGCTGGCCCCCTTCCAGCCATTCACACTTATGGGGAGCCCTTCCCATCTTCAAGGGGCCTTGGGAGGTGCTCCTCTGAGGATGGTGGAAGGCTGGGTGCTAGGCAGTGAATCACAGATACATTGTTGGATCTTAGTGAGTTTACTTTTTTTAGATCCCAGAGCCACTCAGATTTGGTGTCCACCCTCAGAGGAGCTGTATCCCTGCTCTGTGTTTTCTATGGAGTTACAAAGAGGAAAGGAGATCCAGAGACCTCTGGCAAATCAGTTCACAGAATATCATACAACATGCCAGTATCCGTTATCCACTTTCTCAGGATGCTGTGGTGTTTTCAGGGTTTTGAACAGCCTCTCTTCATCCTATGTTATATTTTTACAGCATTTTCCTATTCAGGAAGGGTTAACCATAATTACCTCATGTTACCCTGACATCAACCCAGTGAGTCAGGTAATATTAGTATCCTTCCAGAAGAGGACACTTCTTTAAAATCATTGCCTTTCTCAAGAATAAGAAGTGGCTTTCTTTCCGCAGCAGCGTGGCTTTCACAGAGATACCTCTGACCTAATAAACTGACCCCTCTCCTCCTGCCCTCCAGAGCTGCCCTGCCTTGTCCATCCTCTCTGTGGCCAAGATGCTTTCTT
This sequence comes from Orcinus orca, assembly GCF_937001465.1. Lineage (NCBI taxonomy): Eukaryota > Metazoa > Chordata > Mammalia > Artiodactyla > Delphinidae > Orcinus > Orcinus orca. The sequence continues at coordinate 36,063,255 of NC_064571.1, forward strand.
GGTAGGTGGACTCCAGTTTTGTTTTTTCATGTGACACCTTGACCTAATCAGAGAAAGCACTCTGAATCTCTAAAAATAAATAAGCGTCTGACAAGAAAGAAAAAACAGAAGGGGAGGAGAAATATTGCAGGACTTGAGGATTTGGGAGCACAACCCATGTACAGATGGTATTTAACATTCTCCAAACACCAAGTGCTGGTTTCCAGGCCTGGCTTCTTGTGGTTATTTCCTGGTCACTTTGAACTGACTTATCAAATTGAATAGATTCTTTGATACATATGTTGGTATTTTAAGTCCTGGTGGGAACAAGGTCTCCCATTTGTTTCGTTTTATTCTTGAGAGATGTTTTTTTAAAAACCCTGCTCAGAGAAGGAATCTCAGTCAAAACCCGCTATGACTTTGGTCTTCACCCATTTCAGCGAAGGATGCCAAGCACTGGGCTTCTTATTAAGAACAATTCCAGCTGGCTCCATACTCCACAGGGAAGTTAGTTTAGATCCACATAGGTGCCAGCCAACGGATGGCTGGTAACATAAGCTTAAGTAGAATGTTGAGCCTTGGGGTGCGAGGGCACAAATTAAGTAACACCCGTCTTCTTCACCCAAGTTCTTGAATTAAATGAAATAAGAAAAATGAGTTAGCATAATGAGTCCCAACCACCATCTTTATTTGAGATGAGACCCAGGGGAAGGACACGGATTGGGGCGAGAAGCAGGCAGACCTGATAACTTCCTGCACGCCCCCTTTTCTCTCCTATCTAGACCTTGTAACAGCTGGCCCATGGGGAGTTCTAGTCTGCAGAGCAGACACTTCTACCTACATCACTGTCTCGGACTGGTCCTGATGGAAAGGGAAGAAGGAAAATGGACAAACTGAGCTCTATCCAGCCAAGAAACAAAAATCAATGCCTGCTGCCCACCAGCCCGGAAATCCTTCTTCTTCTGTGTGAGAAAACCACTTGACCTTTCCAGGCCTCGATATCCTCAGCTCTAAAAGGAGTGGGTTGGGCTGGGGGGGGGGCGGCGGGGGACATGGCCGGGATCCAATCTAGCTCTGAAATCCATGCTTAGCCCCAGCAGTGACTCTGATGGGGCCAAGGCCAAGCCTTGCTTTCATGCTATGCTCTCTCCCTCAAGACATCAGTTCCCTTTGCTGAGGTCCATGGTCAAAGATCACACCCCTGAGATTCATCAATCATCTCTCAGATGATGATGACTGTGACGGTGACTCAGGGCACATCTGTCCCCACCACCAGAAAAATCATTCTAAGTGCACAGGTCAGTGGGAGCATCTCAGTCGACGGACGGCACTTCATCATCAATGTTAGTCCCTGGGAGTATACAGGCCTATTTCCTAATGATCCCAATACAAGACTCAAGAACATTATTATGAAGATTGTGATGCAACACAGTGATAGAAAAAAGATGAAATAAACAGGGATTTGGGGTCCTGTATCCTAACTTTGGCTCAGCACCAACAAGCCATGTGACTTTCATACCTCTGAGCTTCTTCAGTCATGTACAAGGTGATGGAATCCAAAGTTTTCAAACTTATTTTCCCCTCTTTTAAAATATAACATCTTACATGGAATATGAATACAGAGCATGATTAAAAATAAATCTGGGGCTTCCCTGGTGGCGCAGTGGTTGAGAGTCCGCCTGCCAATGCAGGGGACACGGGTTCATGCCCCGGTTGGGGAGGATCCCACATGCCGAAGTGGTATCTAGCAGGGCGTTCCATCTTTCTCTTGAAGATTGTCTTTAAAAGTCAGAATCCACCTTTTTCCCTTCGGGACACTGGGAGGCTCTTAAGGGGCATGTGCCTCTCAAGGCACAATTCTAGGCATAGCCACTTGCTAAGCATCACCAAGACTTACTGTCTACTTTATAATTTTTAGGGGAGCAGAGTGTACTTATCCATAGTCCCCAGCCCAGAATCTCCCTGGGGAGAGGAGAGCTTATGCTTCAGACACAAGCCAGGAAAACACTTCGAAATTCAATTGAGGTCCTCTCAGCAGGGGCACATGGAAATGTTCTGGTGAATCTGACTGCCTACAGAGTACCCCTATCTGACCTGGATCGAGACCCTCTTATGTGCCACTTAAGATCCCCTCAGAGTCTCCTTGTTCCCGATGCCACCGTAGCATCCAGCTCTGCGTGAGCTCTGACTGACATCACACAGGCTCCACCTGACCTGTCCCATCTCGAGCTCTGGGGATTCCCTGTTGCCACAGAGATGCAGGATGTCTCAAAAGCCCACCAGGCACCCACCCAAATGCAACTGGGAGTGATCAGTGGGGAAAACATTTGACCCATAAAAGATGGGAGCTGGCAGATAAAGTCTCTTTCCTTTCTCCTCTCTGATGGACTGTACAATTATGCACTTTAGATGGTTTTCAGAGGGACAGTCCTGCAAGATCAAGTGATCAGTAGGATGTAGTAGCAGCCAGTAGGATAAATCATCCTCATCCTGCCTCTCCCGACCTCACTTTCCTGTCACCTCCCTGCTCTCCCTGGGGTTGTGCCCCCTAACAGGATAATAGCACAGAAACCTTTGCCTCAAGTTCTGCTTTCTAGGGGGAACCCAGGTTAAGATATGACCAAATCATCAGGGCACAAGATGATCCAGACTAAATTGTCTGGATAATGGCATAAACTTCTTTAATCATTTGGCGTGAACATCTGGTCCATTTATTCTAGGCATTCCACAAAATTGTCCCCTTCCAACCTCAGCCCCCTGACAGTGCCTCCAGACACAGCAAGGATCCTTGTATGGATACCATCTTATATGTCAGTGTCCATTGGCTTAATCTACTGGAGAGGGCTGGCAGGCTGGAGGACGTGAGCTCAGCCACGTTGGTGTTTCCTACTGTGCCCCCATAGGAGCTGGGTACTGGGGGAGGTGATGATCAGCTCCTTGGAGGTAACCTGAGAGGTCACTGACTAGCCTGTAGCCTTTCCATCCAGCCGTGAGGTCTCTCTGCCACAACTACTTCTAACTCTATTCTTTGTGTTATAGGCAATACAACTCCAGTCCAGCACCAGTAAACTGAGAATCCTAAAACAATCACTCAATATTGCCAAAAACTCAGTCTTGGTGCTCCAAAGAAAAACCCCGCCACTCCGTGTTATCTGTAAATGCTGCAAGCTTTTGTTGTTGTCTTTGTTTTGTTTTTAGTGTGCATTTTAAGTTCAACTATTTTTATGTCCCCACCAAAAAAAAAAAAAAAAAAATTTCCTTAGTAACCCATTATGGGTTAGTGAATTCCCAAACCGTTCAAAAATACTTTAAAGTTCTTTTGGGACATAGCCAGATACTTAATATTGTATTACATTTTATAGTTGTCACTTAATCAAGCTATTTAATATTATAGTACATTTTAAAACTGTCACTTAATCACATTTTCTTGACCCTTTTATGGGAATTAAAGATCACTGTAGATAAAAAATGGCATGCTTTAGTTTAAATAGATTCAGTATGTCCAGTATGACAGTTACTTCTGAGACATTAAAAGAATTTTCTGTGATTAATGTGACCCACACACGTTAAATGGTGTAATGTTCCATTTCTTCAGCCATTAGCGGAAACAGCATCAGACAGAAGGAGCCGGAATGTAGCCAACTGCATGTAAAGCCAGAGATGGGGGTGGGGGTGGGGGGTGGAGTTTAAAGATAATACAGAGCCAGGCAGGCTGAGATAAGAGAGAGATTTCTACTGATTTAATATTTGCTTTCTCTGGGCATCTTGAGAGCAAAGTCTGAGAAGCCCAAAGGTCAGGCCCTGGTAATGGAGTGAATGCCAGTCCCGCGATGCAAGCACTCTGAGGGGAGCAGTCTCCGCAAGAGGGGGGAATCTCGGGCGGTCAGAGGAGTGGAGTTATTCGGTGCTTATTATAAATGATTGATGAACACTGCTTCTAAATTTAGAAAAGCTCTCTAAATGGACATTTACTCACAAGGAAAAAAAAAAAACTCTGAAAGGTCCATCCCTGGAACGGTTTTGTTTATGGCGCTGCGATAGTTCTGGGCAATTAATCCAGAATTGCGTCACTGAAAGATTTTATATTCTTAAGTGTTCACTCATGTAGTTAAAGTAAATTATGTCCTTTTTCAAACATGTTTCAAAGAATTGTACTAGGTTTTAAAATCCTGGTCCCTAAATCCTACTTGTTTGTTTAATTAATCTGAAAATAACTGTTCCTTCTTTGTTTCTTAATCACAGATCACATACACTGTATTTGTTAGCAGCTGCGAATGAAAGCGTGTCCCAGTGTGTTTTTCTTGATTGTTTAATAAGAGTTGAATTACCCTATTTAATCCATCAAGTAGGACATTACAATAATATTGATCTTTTGTTTGACAGCAAATTTGTTTGATAACAGAATAGAATATAACGTAACCAAATCAGTGTCAGAAATGCATTTCAGAGAATCCAGGTAAAAACACCGGTGCACACTCCAGACACTGAGCAGTAGGGCAAAAGGGACCAGGCACAGCAAGACACACTGGGCAGGAGGGTATGAAGGGAAAATCTAGCCTTGCAAAATGCCCAGAGCTTACCCAGAAGATCAAGACAAGCACACCCTCGAAAGGTGGTCATTCTGGCTGAGGAGGGCCAACCTACTCCAAGCTCAGAATGGACAGACCGATGACCCCCACTGTGTTCTTCCTTTGTTGGCTCAAATACTGTAATTCTTAGGGCCAAAGACCCCAGATCCTACCATCACTTATCAGCACCCCTTCTTTCACTTCCTGCTACCACACAGTAAGGGCTCTTGAAGAATGCTATTGTTCACAGACCAGCATCCTTCTCTGGTTTCAAACCTCTATATAAGAGACCATTTCTTTTTAGCATCTTCTATCTCCTGGGAGGAACGGGAATTGGTTCAAAGGATTGTGCGAGACCCGATCTTTATGGACTTCATTTAGGAGAACAAGTGTCGGCCCTGGTATTTATTCATATATGTGTTTATTAGATGTTTTACAATTGGACACTTTCTTTCCCTTCAAAACCCAGCACAGAGCTGTAACAAAGCCTCTCTCTAGATACCAAAACCAGATAACAGAGGAGAAAAGAATGTGTAGCAACAAACAAAAATTCCCAAAGTACTCAGTTTTCAGAGTTGTGTATCTTGTCCTGAAAGTTGAATCGGTTGTCTTTCATTCAAAACTATCTGTAACACCACACACACACACATACACACACACACATACCCCCCACATACCTTTGAAAAAGAATTACTGAGGTCAACCAGTTCTGTACAAAACAGCCAGTTGCCTGAATAAATTAAAACTTTTCTTTCTCCAGGATGACTTACTTGCAGACGCTGACCAGATTCAATGCGCTGTCCTTCTCACAGAGAACGTGCAAGTGCAGAGACCCAGTAAGCAGTGGAGGGGATGCAGACGATTCACTTCGTGTCACTGGGGAGAGGGAGGAAGGCAGTTAGTTGTATCTGAAAAATCTCTAAGAAAACAAATACCATTGGAAACACCTGCACTCTCTTTAGGAGCTTTTTATCAATTTTCCATGGATAATACAAACCTCACCTTCTAACAAGACAGAATGAGTGCTCACAACGGTAGGTTCAAACCTATACTGGTGACTGTAAGCTGAAAAAGCAAAAGAATAAGTGTCGGGGCTTCCCTGGTGGTGCAGTGGTTGGGAGTCCGCCTGCCGATGCAGGGGACATGGGTTCGTGCCCCAGCCCGGGAAGATCTCACATGCCGCGGAGCGGCTGGGCCCGTGAGCCATGGCCGCTGAGCCTGCGCGTCTGGAGCCTGTGCTCCGCAACGGGAGAGGCCATAGCAGTGAGAGGCCCGCGTACCGCAAAAAAGAATGTGTCATCAAATTTCCCAAATTGACCCTAATGCTGTGCTGATGGTCCTCTGCTAACCCAGACCTCAGGAGAAATTTAATTGTTGTTCCACTTTGAAAACATCTCCGTCTAAAACCCGAATTTCCCCGTCACTCACACTTTGTCTTCACCTCGTCACAGAGGGGAAAGATCCAGGATGATCTCGTGGATCTAAAAAGTTGAGGAGTCTTTGCTTTAATCCCTCCCTAGTTTTTCCTCGCCAATCTCCCATTCTCACATTATTACAGTTCCTTCCCTCTCTCTGTCGCTGCCTCCTTCCTTATTCTTTTGTTCTCTAGCCTTCCCCTTTTGTATTAATGAAGTCCTGTGTAATTTTTCTTCAAATCTTCAAGTAGATTCCTTTGTGACTTCTGTTTTTTTTTCATCTGATAGGGCTTTTTAAAAAAAACCATGAAAATTATTAACATTTCCATCCTTTCTGGCACTGTACCACGGGCCTTAAAACATTCTCTTACATTTCTCATCTGAAACGGCTTTCTCTTGACCCAGAAGTATTGGCAAATTACAGACCCCAAGCCAGTCTTTTACGGAGAAGGTCTGAGTGCAAGTGGTGGCCTTTCAAGCGCTTAACCAGAGAGTCATAATCTTTATGACAAATAGCCTCTCGCTTTGCAGTTATGGCCAGTTTACTATGCATATGGCTGACAGAGGGGCCCGTAAAGTAGTCAGGGACTTTTTCTCAAGCCCCCTCCCAGGTGTCACATCACTCCTTTTTACTGATCTTGTTGGAGGGGCAGCATTAGCCCCACAGATCACCCAAGCTTCCTGACCAGCTGCCAGGCTGTAAAGCACAAGGAACTGGTGATCCAAAGACATCAACGTGTCACTCCTGATCATTCATCTGCAACAGAAATAGCCCACGGTGCCTGGGAGATCGATGTGGAGACCACCGCTCTTCAACATTATTGCCACTAATTATTAAGATGAATGCGGTGATTAATGGCAGCCATGCTTCTTCACTTTATGCAAATGGTGAGCTCATGCATATACATGGCAGAGGAGGCTCACCAACCCGGTGCCCGGAATGTCGCCGTTCAGCCCCCTAATTCAGCTGTCACTGTGACCCAGGTGCAACGACCTAGAGCGATTTAAAAAGAAATGCTAAAAATGAATTGTTGACAGCAGCCTCAGGCAGCTTTTTGGAAATTCCCTTCTATGAGGGCTGTGCTTTGATTAGGGAAAGCTCAATCAAGGCAATAACTAGGGTTATTAAGGATGCTGCATTAGCCTGTGGGCATTTGCCTTCCTGTTGTCTGGAGGAAAGAGCTGGTGAGGATGGAGAGAATGCAGCTTCTGCCACGATGATGTGGTAAACTGAGGCAAGGCAGCCTCTCTGGGTCTAGTTTCTCTCCTTAGTAAAAATCTGGGGTTCCTATTAAATGACATAAAGCCCTTTTTAACCTTAAAATTATATGAGTCTTTAAGGCAGGCCTTTTGTCTTCTACCCAAAATGAATACTTTGTCACAATAATCCTTGGTAGAGCATGTCTTTCATTATTTGTTTTACTCCATAGGCATATGTGTCATTCATTCCACAAACATTTCACTGAGCATCTATCCTTTGCATGATACAGAACTCTCTTTCCTCCGTAAGAACCCTACATGAGAACGTAATGCTAACCACAGTGTATCCCACTTATTTGCTGTGTCTTAGATGTAAGCTCTCTAATGACTGGCGCCAAACCTTGTTCTGCTTTACAAACCCAGTGCCTGACACATGGTTGGCACTCAATGAATATTTGTTAAATTAATGAATGGTAGGCGCTGGAGAAAAATGATTATAAAAGGAGTTAAGAAATGACCCCTGCCCTCCAGTACCTTAGGATCAATGTGAAGCCAAAAGTACACTGAGGCAAGGAGCCAGCAAAATGTTACAAAGAATGAGGTAGTTCTGTGTAGCAACTGGTGGCTCTTGAACAGAAAGTCACGTTGAAGAGGTGTTTAGGAAGAGTAAACCTTTACTACGGGATTTCAGGAATGGGAGGCTTTTATAAGACAAATTCTAGAACTGGAAGGGAATGCGCATGCCTGACCCCTTGCCTCCAGTCTCATGCCAAACACATGGTGTTTTACCCTTCTGAAAGACCTGAAGGGAGAGATTCTACATTCTCCGTTGGCTACCCAGACCAGCCCGCTGCTCAAGAAGTCCTTCTCATCAGCCACTCAAAGCCTCTCCTTCCATGTGGGCTGAATCTAGGTGGATGGTGGCCACGTGCTTTTCTGATGCCTGACGCTGTTACGTCACTGACGGGCCAGCAGGGACAGTTAATCCGATGGGTGGCTTTAGAGGCCACCTGTGCCACGCAGGGAGGCTGATGGCCTGATCTGCACCCTTCTGGAAACAGACTCCCTGGAGAAGTAAATCACAAGCACAAGTGACCAACGAGCCATTTTCTTTCCTTCTCAGATATCCTACAGCTGGAATTTCAAGTGGGTCCACCACTATAAGCCTGAACTCTGATGGTCTCGTCCTCTGCTCTTATTTCCATCTTTTTTTCTCTACATGAATGCCAGAATTCAAGGTTGGGGTAGTTGTATATGATGGTCCTGCCCCTGACTAGCTGTGGGAGAAAACTTCCGTATTCTGAACTGCCAGATAGAGAGAGTAACAGTATATATACCTTACAGAGTTATCTGGGGGGATAAAGGGAAAAAATGGGGTGAAGTGACTGGTGCACAGTAAGCCCTAGATAAATGAAACAGGTAAAATTGCATTTTTCCTTCTGTCTGCACTGGCTGGCCTAATGAATAGGGCTAGATGCTTAAATCATCATCCTTAAAGGGAACGCAGGGTATCTGCTGGTTCGGTTCCTGCTTTTCAGCAGGCGGGGCCTCTCCTTTGTGTGATCACAGTGATACAAAGGCTGTATTGGTCATTCCTGCTCAGGTGTTAGTCTTCTCATTGTACCAACATTTTGTCCTGACTTTCAAATTTCTGGATGGACAACCGAACTTGAGAGAACACCAGTATAAACTCTACTGGAATATGCTGCACAAAGTTTGCATTTCAGATGGTGCTAACCCAGCTGCTGCTACATCCCATCCCTCAATGTGCTCACCTCCCACAGCCTGGATCCCAGGGTGCGCCATCTAACGCACACTGATGGCGAGGGCTCATCAGGATGTTGAAACCACTACTGGTTGAATGTATAAAGGGTGGAGAATTGGAAAACCTCGAAGGAGGAATGGCAAATTATTCACTGTCAGAATAGCTGTGATGGACAAAGTGAGAAGCAGCCTGGGATTTCATAGTCAGCTTCGGTCCCTACAGACATCTGGCCTCTCAACAGACACCGAGGCTCAGCTATTACTCCACGTACTATCCAGTAGGAGGCCTATTCCGGGCTTCCATTGTCAATACGCATTAACATGCATTTGCCATTATTTAAAGGTAGCTTTTAAGGAGGTATTTGTGCATATGATGGATGCCTCTCCAAGGACCTCCTCCTGTATTCTTCCTGTAGGCAAAGCCCCTGCTGGTCACAGCTGCATTTGTCATGAGAGACCCTGCTTTCGCCAGCCTCTCCAGCTCATTTCAATTCCTGACACAGTCAGTGCTTCTCAAAAGACCTTGTCTCCCAGGCCTCTGTGAGGGAATTTAGCTAAGTCCTGCATCCTGTGCTTGGCTTTGCTCCTGGTAGACTAACTTTGCCATGCCCCTAAACCTGGCCGCTCCAAGTGATGTTTGACAAATGCTTTCTTTCTTAGCATCTCTGGGGCAAAGCAGAGAAAAAATAATCAGATCCTTTTTTCCTTTTCTGTGAAAATCTGGAGTGTGAAGCCCTAACTTTAAACCCATTACGTCTACAAAGAGGCCGTCAGAATCATGGCAAGTTGCCGCCTCTGGAGGAGACCATGAAAGACTTCTGATCTATCACCTCAATCCAGATCTGAGCATGGTAAGGCTCAGAGAGGGAGGTTTTCCAGGTCCCAGGCTGGTGGGTGGTAGAGCCAGGAGGACCACTGGGTCAGGCCGCCCTTCACTTCCACAGCCAGGGCCTCTCAGAGTGGAGAGAGGACTCATCCATGCCCACTTCTTCCTTCTCTCCTCCCTTCCTCCCTTCCTGTCTTTTTTTGGGGGGCGGGGGGAGGAGAGGCTTGGAATACATTAAATAAAGCAATAAGTTTACAAAAATTTCATGTATCTTATAGGTTTGTATTTAACAAATTAAATTGTGCTCTTTGCAAGATAATCAGGGATTTAAAAAAATTAAGGTATAGCAAACTCCAGGCAGGATGGTTCAGTCGTGACTTCTTTCAATCCCTGCATGTCTCTCTGAGGATCTCGTTTAGAGATAACGTCTGAGTTTGAGCCCTATGGGGATGTGAGGTCAGCACACGACCCTGAAAGCCTGCCTCCCTCTCAGCCCTCCTGGGATGGGCTCTAACTGGACCACAGAGTTTTCCATTTTGAACAGAGGGGGAAGCTGGAGACATAAAAGAAGGTGAAGACAAAGGGCGTAGAAAGCAAGAAAGTGAAGTGGAAAGAAGAAAATGAAAAAGAAATACCCACTTGCTTTGCTACTTTTCTCATTCATTTTAAGATTCCAGATCAAGTACTAAAGGGGGAACCACGGAGGAAAAGGGAATCAGGATTGGACAAGTGTTCTGCAGAGATGTGTACCCCTCAAACACATGCAAACAAGAATTCCAGCCAAGCACAAGACACCGCACACTAGTCCCCCACTGCCTGGTCCGCAGCCTGGAGCTGCGGAGTGGTGAGCCAAGCATGTGTGGTCACAGAGCTCGGGATCCTTAGCTCTTTATTTACTCCCAAAGACAGCCTTTCACTGCACAGGCACTTCTTTATGATAGGCAATATGGGCTCGTTATATTGTTATAGACAATTGTTGGATCAAAAGTGAAATAACTGGTAAACGCATTAAGTGCTTCAGTATATTTTACTTTTTAAGAAAAGTTATTTCCCCCACTACGAGGCATATACCCAGAGAAAACTATAACTCAAAAAGACACATGCACCCCAGTGTTCACTGCGGCACTATTTACAATAGCCAGGACATGGAAGCAACCTAAATGCCCATTGACAGACGAATGGATAAAGAAGATGTGGTACATTATACAGTGGAATATTACTCAGCCATAAAAAGGAATGAAATGGGGTCATTTATAGAGACGTGGATGGACCTAGAGTCTGTCATAGAGAGTGAAGTAAGTCAAAAAGAGAAAAACAAACATCGTATATTAACACATATATGTGGACTCTAGGAAAATGGTACAGATGAACCTAGTTGCAAGGCAGAAATAGAGACACAGACGTAGAGAACAAACGTATGGACACCAAGGGGGGAAAGGGGGGAGTGGGATGAATTAGGAGATTGGGATTGACATATATACACTAATATGTATAAAATAGATAACTGATGAGAACCTGTTGTATAGCACAGGGAACTCTACTTCACTTTGCTGTACAGTAGAAACTAATACAACATTGTCGAACAACTATACCCCAATAAAAATAAATTTTTAAAAAATTTAAAAAGAAAAGTTATTTTCAAAAGAAATCAGAGCTCTAGCTATACCTAAGAAACCACAGAAAAACTCAGAGAATATTTGAGACAGGGACAGCTTTGCTGATGCTTCATCCCACATTTAGAGAGTTGGCTGGCTGTTCAGGTGGTGGGATGCTCATGGAGATGGGGAGCCAGGAGGGACCATGGAAGGAGTCCTCACCTCCAGAAAGGGCTATAGGATGCACAGCAGCAGTCAGGCTTTGCTGTCACAGAAATCCTGGGACAAGGGAAAGGATTTTTATGATCTGTAAGGAAAGACATGGAGCCATCCACTAAGCAAGAGCTAAGAACAGAAGAATGTGTACAAGTAATTGAAATGGGAATGCAATCAACACATCTTACAGTGGCGGGTCGGGGGAGGATTGGTAAGAACTTGAAATTGCTGCAGTATTTGAAGCCTTTGAAAAAAGCAACAATAACAAACAGAACCACAACTTGGGAAAAAATCTAGAAGGGACAATCCGTCTGGGAGGAGCTCCTTTTCTTCTGTGGAACATACTTATGCTAACTGGGTGGCACATTTGGATCTGAATATCTAAGCCCAGCAGTTGATACAGAATTCTGTAGTTTCCAACAGGGCAGTTTTTCCTTCACTATGGTTTGTGACCATCCTACTGACTTTGTCTAGAAAATAAAAGCATTTTTGACTGAAGCTAGAAAAGTGATCTTTTTTCCCCTAAAGAATAGGAGTTGATATCCAGCATCCCTTCTGACTCTCAACTCCATGATCTTTGAAATTCTACTACTTGTCCCTATCCACCATTATAAGCAGAGGCTGGGACAGGAGGAGTTTGTTGACATCATAAATACTAAAACAGCACTGGTTTTCTGCATACCAATAGCGTAAACAGTACAACCTGAGAATTACCAAAGCACATTTTGCAAGTCTACACAGATGTGCAGGAGTATGTAAACTACTTTCTCTATTTCTGGAAGCTAAAGAAATCTCATTTGTAAAACAGTTTTCTTTCCCTGCCCTTCTCTTAGCACAACACCGCCCCCAAACTTCAACTGCTGTTCCTCTTAACACAAATGCAGTATTCTGTTGTTTCTTCCCTGCTGTAAAATGTCAAACTTATCCCTATCTCCTTTTTCTATGACACAGTCTGCATTTGATGAAATTAAAAAGTTACTTTTTAAACTGAGGTCTAGTTAAATTATAAGAAAGCTATTTCTATTTCCCCTGGATATAGTTGTTAAATGATTCCCCCATGTTGGCCAAATTTTTGGAAAAACTATAATTGGAATCCCAAAAGTGTTTGGGGAAGACCCCAAGAAAGGTGTCGAGACCTTATATCTAGATTAGATATGCACAGTCAAGAGCAAGCCTACTATGTCCTTGGGTTCCATCAAAAGACAGGGAATTCGTGGACAGAGTACTGAGTGTAACTATCCAGGCTGTGAATTATTAAGAGCGTCTTGCTTCTTTCATTTCCTCTCAGCTGACCTTCCCCTACCTCAGGTTCAACAAACATTTCTGAGCAACTACTGTATATTACAGGTACTCGTTAGGACCTGGCTCTTTTTTCTTCTCCAAAAGTCTGTGGGCTCTAAAAGTCAGGCTCTTTCCACTGTGTCACAGCAACACCCATCTCAGGGGGTCAGAAGAAAGGAAGACGATGACCCTCACATGAATTTATGTACAGTTCTGGTAAAAGACTTGAAGAAGCAGAAGGCTAAACTAAACTTCATGGCTAAATAGAGGTTTCTGGATTAACTATGCTTATGTTGTTCACCCATATGGGGAAACAGAAAGGAGATTATGGTTGCTCACTTAATAGAGGGGAGATTCTCTGCAGAGATCATTCTCCACGGCCAGTCAGTTTTAAAAGGTTTTTAAAAGCAGTCAGTCTTCTGAGAAAGAGCTTTAAATAGCTAAGCTCTCTAAAATTCATATCATACATTGATGAAACCAATAATAATATATGGGAAAGAGACTAAGAGCATTGTTTGAAAAAGTTTAAGAACAGTTGGCAAACAATTATAGTTTATTAGTTTCCATAGTTTAAGAATAGATATGAAAACCTACAATACCTCCTCTCACCAACCTCACCTGGCACAGCAGGAGACTTCCTGCTCCAGTGCTACGGCCAGCATCCACGCAATGATGGTTGGTAAATATTTTTAATATTACCTCTGTATAGCACATGACTCACACATCTATCCTGGCTCAACATTCTTGGGTCCTAGTCATTTGATCGTCAACATCACTGGTGACATGTTACACCTACAACAATATTTAGCATTTTCAGTAAAAGGATAATCATTAATTCAATCAGAGTCAAAAATCAAACTAATGAATTTGAAAGAAACTTCTGTAAGTGAGTCAATCACTTGCCTACCACCAGAAAGACCCTTTCCAGTGTTTTCAGCATTGGGAGAAATTTGGAGATTCCCTTGTAGGCGCAGCTATAGAGCTCTTAAAAACTGATGGGATTGAATTATGAATTAAAGAAGAGATCACTCCACCACATCCCTGAAAACACATGTTTTCTATACTTACAACACATTTATACAAATACACACACACACAGAAGTTGAGTATTTGCCTGTTAGAATACACAGGATGACACTTCCATGGTGACCGTCCTACAGTAAGCTGGCTATTTTAACTCTGAAAATGGCCCTAGTTTCCAGCCTAAAAGATAACAGAGGTATCTCAGCAGAAGATAAAGAACAGGGATATTACCAAACCAGTCAACAAATATTTATTTTTGGAGTGTCCATGTGTTTCCACTTTTCCAGATCAGGCTTCCCTGCCCTTAAACAGTTTATATTCTAGAGAATAAAACATAAACAAATCAATCAATAAACTAATTTTACATTCTGGAAAGTTCTACATAGAAGACATATTAAGCTAAAGTGAGAGAGAGTAACTGAGAGTGATCAGGGAAGAATCTGATGGGACATTTGGGCTGAGACCTGAATGCTGATAAAATGCAGCCATGTGAAGAACAGAGGAAGGAGCCTTTTAAGGAAAACAAATATGGGGTGAAAAGGCTCTGAGACAGCTGTGAGCTTTATACGATGAGTTAAAGAAAGAAGGCCAATGGGGGGAGATGAGGTCACAGAGCTGGGTAGGGAATTTTGCTTCCAGCAGTGTGGCAGATCAGCTACTCTGAAAATCCTCCTGCTGCAGAACCTCTAGTGCTGAATCAATTACCAGATATTTTTCAATGCACAGCTGAAACTGCATGAAAGTAAGGTAGACCCACATGGGCAGAAAGCTGCTTAGTGAACTGAAACCAGAGTGGTGAGTTAATGGGGAAGCTGGGTCTGCCCTGGGGCAATGTTATTAGGAGTCTAGAGTTTTGGGGATTAATGATCACATGGAGACTAGACTAGCCTAACACAGGATGGGGAGATGATGATGAGGGCCGCACTCCTCAGTGAAAGGCTAGGAAAAAAGGGTTAGAAAAAGCAGTCGTAGTGGAAATTTGTATCTCTCAATTGCAATTCCATTTGGAGAAAAGAATAGTCTGCGGTTCAAATTTATTCTATCTTGGATGGTAAGGAAACCTCAATGAGAAATTAAAATGGCCCTTGGATATTGGTAAAAGGAAATAGAAATTGTCTTCGAGGAATGTACCTGCTATCCAGGTCCCTCGTGATCCTGCTTCAGTGAAATAGTGAAATTTTTGTTGAAAATTACTAAATTCATAAGGAACCAAGCTATTATAAGAGCCACAGGAAACAAACCTTTAGACTTCCAAGAACTTCAGGTGATGGAATTCCTAAATAGAGAACATAAAATAACTGTGTATAAAATATTTAAATAAGTTAAAAAATGGAACAGAAGAAAAAAAAAGAGCATTTCAAATAACCAGTTTGGAAAAAACCCAGAATCTATGGAGATAAAAATAATAATAGTTAACATTAGAAAGTCAATGGATGATTTCTTATTAACAGATGGCCTGCATTATTCAAAAAGGGTAAATATTACAAAAAACAATAAAGGATAGAGCATTGTTTTAGATTAAGAGTCTCAAAAGATAATAATCAAGTATAATTTGTGAACCTTGATTGGACCTCAGTTTTAAAAAATACTATAAAAGATATTTTACTGACAATTGAGGAAATATGAATATGGACCATGAATTAGAATCGTAAATTATTATTAATGTTCTTATTAGAAAGACATAAGGCTAGAGGCTAGGGAAAAGGGGGGAGAATTTTATTAAAATGTAAATGACATATCATAAATTCACCAATATAAAGTGTATAAATAATGTCTTTTGGTATGTTCACAGATATATGCAGCCATCACAGTCAACTTTAGAACATTTTCATCACTTGAAAAAGCAACTCCATACTCTTTACCTATCCTCTCCCTACGCCCCCCACTCCACTCCACCCCCAGCCCTAAGCAATCATTAATGTACTTCGTCTCTAAAGATGAGCATGTTTTTAAGGTTCATCCACAGTATATCACGTATCAGTATTTCATTCCTTTTTATGGCCAAATTATATGCCATTGTTTGGATATACCACCTCTTATTTATCTGTTCATCAGTTAATGGGCATTTTGGTTGTTTTTACTTTTGGGCTATTCTGAATAATGCTGCTATAAGTGTTCAGGTACAAGCTTTCCATTTCTCTTGGATGTATAATTAGGAGTAGAATTGCTGAGTCATGCAGTAACTCTGTTCAGTCAATTGCCTGTTTCTCAAAGTGGCTGCACCATTTTACATTCCCACCAGCAGTGTATGAGGGTTACAATTGCTCCATATCCTTGCCAATATTATTATTATTAGATTTTTTGATTATAGCCATCCTAGTGAGTGTGAGGGAATACATTTTTGAAGAGAGAATTTTCTAGGATTGATGGCAGAAGTGAATCCTTAAGTATAAGGAGCAGAGTAAATATTCAAGTGAACACGAAACATTTCACCAATGTAGACCATATCCTGGGCATTAAAACGAACCTCAACAAATTTAATTGTACAACTGAAATTGTATAATGCATTTATACAATGACCAAAACAAAATTAAACTAAAAACCAATAGAAAAAATATATTTGGAAAATTCCCAAACATTTGGACCTTGAACAATATATTTCTAAATAATTCATGCTTCAAAGTGGAAGTCACAGGGAAATTAGAAAATATTCAGAACTGAATTAAATGAAATCATAATATATCAAAATTTGAGAGTTGCACTTTACCAGAAAAGATATAGAAATGGCCGTGAACACAAGAAAAGATGCTGAATATCACTAACCATCAGAGACATGCAAATTAAAACTGTAATAAAATATACTACTCATCTATTAGCATGATGAAAAAATAAAGCCTTGAAAATACTGAGTGCTGACAAGGATGCAGAGCTCTGGGACCTCTCACTCACTGAGAGTGGAAATGCAAAACAATACAGCCACTTTGGAAACCAGGTTAGGAGTTTCTTAGAAGCTTAAACATGTATTTACTATACAACCCAGCAGTCTTACTCCTAGGTACTTACCCAAGAGAAATAAAAACATATGTATACATATAAATGGAGTATATGAATCACTATACTGTACACTTGTAACTTATGTAATACATCAACTATACTTCAATTAAAAATGTATACATATGCAAATATTGTGTGCAAATATTTATATCAGTTTTTCTCATTATCATGAAAAACTGGAGACAACCTAAACATCCATCAGCTGGTGAGTGGATAAACAACAGTGGTATATCTATACAATGGACTACTACCCAGCAATAAAAGAAAAATAACTACTGATACATGCACCAACACACATGAATCACAAATGTATTACACTTAAGTGAAAGAAGCCAGATTCAAAAGGGAACATTCTCTATGATTCCATGTAAGTGGCATTTTGAAAGAGGCAAAATTATAAGTACAGGAAACAGGTAAGTTGAAGTTCGGGGGTGGACATGCATCAGAGAATTGACTACAGAAGGTCATGTGCTAAGTTTTGGGGATGATGGAAATATTCTACATCTTGATATGGTGGTGGTTACATGACTGTTTACATTTATCAAAATTAACAGAATCGTATACCTAAAAGGGGTAAATTTTACCTTAGTAAATCTTACTTTTAAAACATGTTAATGTGACTACACATAGAATAGATAGCTTCCAAACAAGAAAAGGAGAAGAAATGAAACAAAAAAACAACTCAATCGATCTAAGAAGGATAATATGCCTAGAATTTGGACAGATAAAAAGCAAAACATAAGATTGTAGAGATTAATCCAAATATATTTATAATGGCAAGGAATATAATAAACTAAATCAGTTTTAATAGAGTTTAGCAGATTGAATTAAAAAATAAAGGACAGGGGCTTCCCTGGTGGCGCAGTGGTTGAGGGTCCGCCTGCCGATGCAGGGGACGCGGGTTCGTGCCCCGGTCCGGGAGGATCCCGCATGCCGCGGAGCGGCTGGGCCCGTGAGCCATGGCCGCTGGGGCTGCGCGTCCGGAGCCTGTGCTCCGCAATGGGAGGGGCCACGACACTGAGAGGCCCGCGTACCACAAAAATATAAAAAAATAAAAAAAAAATAAATAAAGGACAAAATCCAGTTATATGCCATTTTCAAGACACTCACCTGAAATAAAATGGCACAAAAACATTGTAAGTAGAACACAAAAAGTCTTTCTAGACAAATACCCTAGAAAGACATAACAAAAATCAACAGGTTAACCCAAATCAGGTTATGTAAAGACTTAAAAATCATGGCAAGGAGTTTGGATTGTACAGAGCTTAAGGCCATGGGAAGACATAGAAGGGTTCTAAGGAAAGGAGTGATGTGACCTGATTTATGTTTTAGAAGACCCCTCTGGCTGCCCTGTGAAAGGAAGAAGGGGAAGCAGAGGCAAAGTTAGAAGCAGGGAAACCAATTAAGAAGTTATCGCAATTATTTAAGCAGAAGGTGCCTTGAACCAGGATTGTGACAGTGGAGACGATGAGACATGTTCTGACTAGGGAAATGTCTTGAGGTGGAGCTACTGGGACTCACTGATGGAAGGTATGAGAGAGAAAAGGAGTTAATGGAGATTTTAGGCCCAGGCAACCAGGAGTCTGGTAGTCCAATAAGCAAAGATGGAAAAGACCAGGGGTTGAGGGTGGGGGAGTAGCTTCAGAATTGAGAGGAAACAAGAGTTCTTTCTTGGCCATATTAATTTTGAGATGCCTCATAGCTATCCAGGTGGAGGTACTGAGTAGGCTATTAGATACGGGGTTTCATTTTGAAATGTTTGGATTTATACTCCAGGGACTTGAGGAGATCCCCAAAGAGATGGTGAAAAGAGAAAAAGGCTAAGGACAAAGACCTCGGGCATTTGAATGTAGAGGTTTGGAATTTGGGAGGAATGAAGAGAACAGACCAGCGAGGCAGAAGGAAAACCAGGTGAATGTGGGATTAGAGAACCAGGGTACACCGAAGAGAAGATTTCAAGAAAGTGCGTGTGGCCCACCGTGTCAAAAAACTGTTAAAAGTAAAATGAGGACAGACCATCATTGATTACTAACAAAAAGTCAGTCACCATTGACCTCAAAACAGCCATTTCAGTGTTGTGGTGGAATGCTTGAGAAGAAAGAATGGGAGGTAAGAAAATAATTTTAAGAAGTATGTTTAGGAAGTTTTGAAGTATAGAGAAGTTTTACTGTTGTTTTTTAAAGCAATAATATCAAGGTTTTTTTATATGCTAATAGGAAAAATCTAACAGGCAAAATTCGAGGCTTGGGAGAGAATGGTAATGACTACAGAACTGAAGCCTCTGAGAACGTGAGTGATAACTGGAGCAGGAGAGGAGCCGGCCTTAGATGAGGCCAGGCATGTGAGAGGGAAGCGACCAGTGTTCCTGTGAAGCGTCCGCTGCGGCTGTGGGTGAATGCCAGGGTGGCGGGGCACCTGGGGCAGCGCATCCACAGCACCCCCTCACACAGCTCCTGCCAAGGCCGGCAACCCACAGCTGTGGCTCAGTCTTGCTCCTGTCTCTCCAGGCACCAGTTCCCCTTCGAGGTCCAGCTCAGCACTGGGTCATATTCAGGGTGGGTCTCAATTAGAGCAAACCTGCCGAGCCAATTACTTTGCCCATCTTTGGGGAAACTCCCCAGTACCTCCTTCTCCTCAGGCTGTTTACATTCCTCCCAGGGCCTAGCTTGCAAAAAAGTTCATCCCAGCCCCGCACCCCCACCCCCGGGCTATTACCCCTTCCAAGGGTGTGTGTGTGGAGAATGAGATGTTGAATCCAGTCAGTTTGCTTCCTCCTAGCGTACACGATAGTCTCGTGACTGGTAGGGCACCTGTGGCACAGGCTCGGGCTGACCACCATATATCACTGGCCAGGAGTCATTTAAGTATCTACCTTCCCTACTCTGTAAGAACTCAAAACCTAACCCACCCAAAGAAACCAGTTGTGATTGTAAGGTCAGGGCCTCTAGTTTTGAATGCTACCCCATCAGAGCACCAGCCTATGATGCCCTTTTCTTGGCTATTTTCTGGAGGATGGAGGCCAGACTGTCAGACAGAAAGGCAGGGCTCCAGGGGGTTCAGCTAGTCCATCAAGCAGCAGCTGAAACCTTGTCTTCATCTCACTCACAAAGCATCCCTCTTGCACCAAGAGCCCTTTCTTATTTAGTATCACAATCTAAATTTAAGGCCAAGCTTTCTTCTCATTAGGGATGAAAGAAATGTTTGGACACATTCTTGGCCATTTGCAGCCATGCTTAGTATCACAATGACATGTGACTTTTCATAACCTGTGCTCACCACTTGGACCTCTGCCTTCTCAGGGTCAGCATGATTGTGAGGCATACAGAATGAAGCCAGGATTTTACCCCTGCATTTTCAACTCGGGTAAAGGGACGGTTTTGACATGCCACTAGATATGAAACAACATCTCTCCAACACAGTCAGGAAGCTTTCTTTGCTAAGAGTCCCACTCAACTCACAACCAGCCTCTCAGAACTTAGAAGTCTACGATCTCTTCTAAGACATGGGGGCAATTTCTCCTGCTCTACGTGGCCTGATGTGTACCCAATAATGTACTGCACTTCACTGTTCCGTAACTGCAGCATCATTGTGAAGATATTTTAACATACTGATTCTCAAAGTTTGCAGCATGTTAGAATCATCTGGGGAGAACAATTGCCTCAGAATCTCTGGGTCTGGAACCCAGGCATTGATATTTTTTAGATTTCCAGATGAATTCAATGTGCTACCGAGTGTTTTATGAAAGTATTAGTGAACAAATGTGTGAACAAATTTAAGTTAAAATTTGACCCCCATGTGGTGCTACCAATGCAGATAACTGAGGTGACAAATGGATAAACAAGTTCTACCAACCACAAATTTCACATATATTCAGACAACAACCCATATGTCACAATTTACTCATCTGCTCAGTAGCTGTACAACTTTCTGGATGTGATGGCCATACATCAATTTTGGAAAAGTTAAAATGTGAAAAAACATGTGGCTCAGAATTTGGGAAACGCAGTCACATTGTCGGTAACCGGAGGGAAGTGTACCTGGAAGCTTTTCAGCCATAAGGTCCTTATTTTTCACTCTGAGTTCAAAGGCCTCATCACTCCGTGGGGTCTGAGGACCAGGAATATCAACATCACCTGGGACCTTGTTAGAAATACAGAATCCTGCCCCTCCCACAACTGCTGACTCCAAATCCATAGCTTAAATACAACCCTAGGGGACTCGTACTTTTAAATTTGAGAGACTCTGATTTAAGGCGCTACAGAATGAAGAAAAGGTGGGCAAACAAAATCAAGTGTTAAAAGTTAACAGTTCAAGAGGCTTAGTATTCCACCGACTCACTAATCAGACCCTGTAAAGCAGAGCGTTCTGCTGCTCAAAAAAGGAAAGATCATTTTGCTGTGGTTTCCTCTTCCATCTCTTACTACCTGTGTTAACGGGACACAAATCCTTCATGGAAAACTTTGGGAAGGGTCATGTCAAGTAACACAGGGGAGGCTGATGTGCCACAGTCTTTACATTCTCTCTCCTTCTGTGGTTTCAGTTACTGAGAACGTTTACATGATGATAGGGTCTTTGTCACTTAGAAGTCCACCTGAAGTTATTGTGCTCAGCTTGTGACATCATGATTGTCTCCAAGGCAACTGATTTTGATTTCATAAACTCAGAATGAGGACCAGTGAACAGGAGCTGATGTGTTCATAAGTAGCAAAGCTCCCGTGTTCACGTAAATAACCCTAGTAAACAGGCAAACGTAAGCACTAAGCATTATGTATATATCCACACACACAGACAGAGCTGGGGGTGACGGGAGACAGAGTTTGAGATCATCATGATTCAACTGGGCAGTTTTCCAAACCTGCAAACTGTCTTTAATGCCTCAAGGCTCATAAAGCTCCTAAAACAATGAGAGGACATATCATTCTACCTTTGTTCATGATTATACCAAACCCCACTTTTGGCTTTCTCTGGCTTTGGGGGACTGTAGCACTTAAGCCAAATGCATACAGTCATAGGGTCTTCAGAAGGCCAAACTGCCAGAAGAATTGGATTTTTTTCAATACTCTGGAACAGATGGAGCATACCTTCCTCTCCAAGGACCAAAACACACACGCATGACTGCGTATTTGTGCCTTCATATATAACATCTCCCTAAATATTGAGATGTTTTATTCAATTCAACAACTATTCCTTGGACACCTGTTCCTGAAAGGCACTCTGCAGGGCTCTTCAGGGAGCACCCAGATGAATCATAGACAACACTCACTGATACCTCACAGCCCATTACATTACCATGGTACCTGCCACATTCAATAAAATCCTTTGAGCTTCAAAAAACACTGTGAAAGAGAAAGAGGATAACAATAATAACAGCAGGTAATATATCTATATCTATATTGAGGGCATGACTTTCATGTATTTTGAATTAGATTTTGCCTCATGACTAATACTGCAGGTACTGTTTTCATCTTCTAATTTTGTAGGTTCTATTGGGGATGAGGAAACTGAAACACAGAGAAATTAAACAACTTGCCCAAGGATTCACAAAGGGAAATTGTCAGAGCTGGCACCCACACCCAATCCTCAGGTTCCGCCCATGATACCCAGAAGATATAACCCAGAGAGTGACCATGAAGGCTAAAAACACAGATGATGTGATCTTATCATATATATTAACATAATATCAATAAACCACTTATTATTATTTCCCTGTCACCCTGTAGAGTGTGTGTGTTGGTGCATGGGCCGCAGGTATCAGAGTAAGGTAAGTGCTGTGAGGAAAGAGAACCAGCAAGGCTTTCCACGCTGGGACACTTTTATGAAAGAGGTGGCATTTGAGCTAGTCCTTCACAAGAGCTGAGGTTTTAATGGCCAAAACAGAGAGAAGTAATCCAGATGAGGAGAGAACATAGCCAGCCAACAGGGAAACTACTGGGTTAATACGGTGAATTGCATACACATCTGATTTCAACCCCTCCAGAAACCCCTAAAACCATAGTAAAGGGATTTCTTTGGCAAAAGACATCAAGGAAGAGGAGACAACAACAACTAACCTTTGAAATCTGGAAAGCAGGTAAGTAGCTGAGCAGACGTAAAACTGGCAGTGGGAAATCTGAGGACCCTATTTATACTGCAGAATCCTCAAAAGATTCAGGACCAGATCCCTCTGGAACTGGGGATGAAGGGGGGATTAAAGGAAAAAATAATAAGAAAAGCTATTTGATGGATACTTTTGTTTTTATTTTTTGACTTGTATTATAATCCCTAAGTTTTTCCTACATTCCAAGATGCTATGAGGCTTCCCTTCCCCAGTCGAGCGAGAAGACTGGAGGAATTTTCTCTGAAGAAGGTGTAACAGAAGGTCTCTGGATTAGGGGATGCCATCATAGCTGAGGGTATGGGAACTGTGCCAGAAGAACCATATGTACACTGATGCTCAGACCCCCAGCCATCATCTCCCACTGGATCCCAGAACGTTGGCAGCCAAACTCTCATCTTCCATGGAGGAGATCAGAAAATCTTCTCCAAGGAATCTGGCTCAGGAAGCAAGGTGTACAGATACTGACTTCAGGCCTTTCCCAAGAAACAGGCAAAATTACTCTACTGTGATGCTCAAAGTGGACAAGCCACACCCACACACCCAGAATTTCTATCATCTGCTTAGTTCCCCAGTCTTAGGCATGAGTATACAGGCAAGAATGACCAGATAGATATCTAATGAAAGCTTTCAATATGAGAGATGGACACCAACACACACACACACACACGCACACACACACACAAATACACACACTGGAGAAACTTCAAAAAACAATCAATAATATCCTCAAAGATAAGACAATATATCTATGAACCAAAACTAGAAAGCTATAAAAACGGGAACATTTAGAAAATGAAAAAGAGCTCTTGGAAATTAAAAATATATAAGCAGAAAAATTTTTTTTCACTTTTTCTTTCTTTCTTTTTTAACATCTTTATTGGAGTATGATTGCTTTACAATGGTATGTTAGTTTCTGTTGCATAACAAAGTGAATCAGCTATACATATACATATATCCCCATATCCCCTCCCTCTTGTGTCTCCCTCCCACCTTCCCTATCCCACCCCTCTAGGTGGTCGCCAAGCACCGAGCTGATCTCCCTGTGCTATGCAGCTGCTTCCCACTAGCTATCTGTTTTACATTTGGTAGTATATATAAGCAGACATTTTAAAAACTCAAAGTAAAGCCTGGAGTATAAAGTTGAAGAAATCTTTCCGAAAACAGAGCAAGAAAAAAAGAATTGGAAAACAAATGAAAAGACAGTCACCAGCCAAATCAGGGATTTGATCATGTCAACAATGAGAGTTTCAGAAAGAGAGAAGTAATAAAATAGAAACAAAATAGACAAAAACACCAATATTTTATAATAACTATAAGTGGAGTATAACCTTTAAAATTGTGAATCACTTACACACCTGAAACATACATAATATTGTACATAAACTATATATTGGTAAAAAATAATTAACTGGTATAATAAAGCTTTAAGTCTGTATGATGAAGAAAGACATTGTAAAAGAAAAAGAAGTCGATAACTACAGGATGTAAGTTGTTAGGCTAAAATGTTCACTAGGTACCTGGCACATAGGGTGAAAATACACCCACAGCACTAGAAAATTTTAGAATACCAGGGACAGAAAGTGGATCCCACAAGCTTCCAGCAAGAAACTTCAGGAGGATTTCAAAAGCAGAATCCCAGAATAACAGCTAAACACTAGACGTAGAGGCAACCAGTCCAGATAGGAGCAGTCCAACTCAAGAAAAAATACCTATTAAGGGCTTTCATCACCAAGATCTCCAATACCTCTGTACTGTTCTTGTAACCCAGGGACAGAGTGCCCAGGCGTACCTTGTCCAGATTCTTATTAGTACTTGGTTTGTTTTTATTTTGTTCAGGTCAAGTTTCTGTTCTCTATAGAAGACCTGCTCCTGGGAGCTGGAGGTGAGATAGAACACAGAGGGCATCCACTTCCACATCAATCTGCTCGGGCCACCACAACAAAATTCCACAGACTGTGAGCCTTCAACAATAGAAACGTATTTTCCCATAGTTCTGGAGGCTGGAAGCCCAGGATCCAGGTGTTGGCAGGTTTTTTCTGGGCCCTCTCTCTTTGGCTTGCAGATGGAAGTCTTCTTGCTGTGTCCTCACATGATCTTTCCTCTGTGCATGCACATTCCTGGTTTCTCTTGATGTACCCAAATTTCTTCTTATAAAGACACAGCCAGGTTCGATTAGGGCCTCCTCTAAAGGCCTCATTTTAACTTAATCACCTTTAAAAGGCCCTGTCTCCAAATACAGTTACATTCTGAGGTACTGGGGGTTAGGGCTTCAACATATTAATTTAGGTGGATACAGTTCAGCCCATAACAACTCCTGTTAATTTTATCAGTCTTTAAGCTGTACATATACCTTTTATACATCTAAATTTAAAATTAAAATAGAGAAGATAGTAGGGTTCGAAGGCTAAGGAGTGTGGAGTACACTGAAAGAACAATGAGTAATTCTCTTTACCTTGGACACAGGGAATGAGCTGAGGAACATGTGTAAAAAAAAAAAGCTGGAAAGCTAAGGCAAAGTTACAGTGTGCAAGTATTTGAATCTTAACAGGAGGAACAGTCTGCAGGCAGTCTGCAAAGCCATTGATAGCTTTTGAACAGGAGAGAGAGATAATTGGACTCGTGTGTTAGTAACGTGTGTCTGGTAGCAGTGTAGAGGCTGGAGAACGTTGTCCACTGGTTTCACTTGGCTCTTTCCAGCCACTGTCCTGGTTGAGCTGGGTCAAACTCCATGGTGCCGGCTAAGCCAAATTTTCAGCATGCCAATGGAGTCAGGCCCTTTCCTTCCCTCTCCTCACCTTCCATTTCATTATTAAATAGCCCTGCATGTTATGTAGAAGGAGCTCACTGCCTACATGCTCTGGCCAAGGACCGATGGAAGGGGGTGCTGGGGGCAATGCTTGTGAAAGGCATCAGTATGTCTTCGCAAATGTAGCATAGCAGGCAGACGTGGGAAGAATGCAAGGGAGCCCTTTTGCAGTTGTAGAGGTCATGGCTTTCCCCAGCTACCTAAAGGACCCACCTGGCAGTGACCCGGCTATGATTTTAGCTGTGCCTAAGCCCAATAAATCTCATGATGTAACATTAAGAGCGATCACTGAGTGAACTCCCTAACATACCACATGCTTGACATGGGCTATCTCACTACATCAGCTTTTCACCATGAGCTCATTAAGCAGGCATCATCATACCTCATCTCACATACAAGGAAGCTGAGGACTGGGGAGTTACATAATTTACCTGAATTCACACAAGTTTTCATGATGGATTCAGGAGTTAAACTCCCCTGTGACTCCAAAGCCCTTGCTTTTCCTACTATGCCACCTGACACAGTAGAGATTTTACCCTTCCATTTACCATCTTCAGCCATAGCCTCTTCACATCATGGAGATATGAGGAAACTCAGAGGTCAGCCGGTCGTTTACACCGAGCAGCAAGCCCATTTACGGCATGCCTGAGCAACGGCCATCCCACACTGCTTGTCACCCATCAGTGGTGCTGGTTCATTCCATTAAGCGGGGCAGCTTGGACAAAAAGTTCATTGTTGTGCTTTGATCTACCCTTCTGTACGTTCATTTAACTGGTCTTTGTTCTGTGCTCGAGAACAAGTCAGAGCTGGTCATCCATCTTCCCTGTGATATCCTTGGATACTTCGAGACAGGCACCGCCTTCAGCTCACGTGGGCTTCCTTCCTCCCTGCTCAACACCCCTATTTTCTCAGAGAGTGCATCCTCTGGATGTCCTCTTACATGTCAGTGACCCTCTGAATATGGCACAGGAAGAACAGACCACAGTACTGCAGGTGTAAGCTGGCCACACGCCAAATACCATAAATCGCTAATTAAGTCCTGGGGGATGTATTCTGTCCCTCACCAGATTCTGAAAGAACAGTAAGCATGACTCACTGCCCTTTTTATCGCCAATGCTTTGCAAGTAGAAGGTGTTCAGTAGTGTTTCTTGATCCCCTGACTCATTTGTTCAGTGATATGCTTTTCTTATCACTCCTTGGGGCCCTTCATATGCTCTCTATTTTCCAGAAAACTGGCTTCAGGAGTTGAGATCGGCACAGTAGAACCGCTCCTTACAAGCCACATACATCTGGGGACCTCTTTGGGGCAGTGATAAATGTGACAAGGTCTATGAAATACTTGTCAATAATGGACATAAAACTATTTTATGTCAGCGTTCTTTGTACTTCAATGATAATCTATCTGGAACACACTGTCTGAAATGCCGATCAGAATCAAATCCCTTTTGTATTAGTTATCTATTGCTGCATAACAAATTATCCTAAAATTTAGTGACTTAAAACACCAATAATTATTTTTCTGGGCGTCCCTCAGTTCCTGTGTGTCAGGAATGCAGATGTGGCTGGGCTGAGCTGTTCTGGCTCAGGGTCCCTCTTGAGCTTGCGTCAGATGTCAGCCTTGGCTGCTGTCATCTGAAAGCTTAACTGGGGCTGGAGGATTTTATTCCAAGTAACTCACTTACATGGCTGGCAAGTGATGCTGGCTATTGGCAGAAGGCCTCCATTCCTCTCCCCATGGGCTTCTCCACAGAGCTGCATGGAGATCTTCACAGCAGGGCAGCTGCCTTCCCCTGGAGCAAGCCACCCAAGAGACTAACACATAAGCTGCAATATGTTCATGTTTTCGGCTGAGCCTTGAAAGCCATACACTGTCCCTTCTGCTGTGTTCTACTGGTCACGCAGACCAGCTCTGATTCAAAGTGAGAGGGGTTACAAGGATCATTGAAGATCTTCTTGGAGGCTTTCCTGGGTGTTTTATATGTAGACCTTGGCTCCAATTCCCATTGTGGGTCAGTGTATTTTCTTCACCCAGAGATCGGATTGCCCAAGCCTAGGGATTAGTTAGAAGAGCCTAAGCCACTTAAATTCACAAGGTTTTGTGATCCTAATGAGATCCTAGAAGTCTACAGTTCATCACTCATTTCACTAAATACTTACTGAGCACTTATTATATGCAAGGCACATATGTAGGTGCTTGCAATATATCAGTGAGCAAAACTAAACAATAAGCAAATATATTCATTCACCATCTGTCTTCTTTCTAGACTTTTAAAAGGAGAGATTGACATCTTTTGATTTCTGGGCTTAAAAGTCATCCTGTTAATTCTAGAACCTGGCATTCATACATGTGAAACCAAAACAGCAATAACAACTATTATTATTTTATAAATGAGATTCATAGGACATTTACTATGTGCCAGATGTGTGCTGAGCAGTTTGCATTTATCATATCATTTGATACTCTTAACAGCTCTATGAAGGAAGTACTATTACCATCAGCATTGTATTTGCAAATGAGGACCCAGAGCCTAGGTAAATAACTTGTCCAAAGTCATACAGTTAGTGAATGGAAGATCTGGGACTCAACCTAAAACTCTTACATCAAATCTGTGTTCTTAAAGTTGATGAATCATTCCCTAGCAGAAGCTGAAACTCAAATGCCTCCAGAGACCAGGTAAGTGATGTAAGGGGAGAGAGCTAATGGGACAGTAGGGAGTAGTGAAGACATTGGTGAGCCATC
The DNA here is from genome assembly GCF_937001465.1 of Orcinus orca. Lineage (NCBI taxonomy): Eukaryota > Metazoa > Chordata > Mammalia > Artiodactyla > Delphinidae > Orcinus > Orcinus orca. The sequence goes on from NC_064571.1 coordinate 36,091,759, forward strand.
AACTCATGTCTGTCTCAAGGCATGAAAGTTCACATTTTTCTAAAACACCACACCGGCCAAATAAAATACATCCCAGGGCCACATTCAGCTAGCAAGCCCCAGGTTCAAAGTTTAGGTATCATATGTTAAATTTAATTAATTTCTCAGCCACAAGAATCTTTAACAATCTTGTACGGCTTGGTTTTCATCCCAAGTTTGTATTCAAAATATTGGTTTCTCATGATGAATAAGACAGTGGAGGATAGAAAATGACTAAAACTTCTCTCTACTTCATTCTTCACTTATTCATTCAACAAATATTTGTTGAGAGGCTTCTATATGCTAAGCCCTGGGATTAAAGCAGGTAACATAACAGACGTCATTCCTGCCTTCTTCGAACTTAGGTCCAGTTAGCAAACTTTGCATTAATACTCAAGAGAGGACGCACAATGTTTCTCAAACTTATTTTAATATGACCTAAGTGTTCCAAGGAAAAGACTTTGGGAAGTACTTTGCCTTAAACCGGGAGACGCAAGATGACAGCACGTTAGCTGAGCAGATAGGCTTGGTTTGGCCAGCACAGTGATTTATAAAGCGTTTGGAAATGTCTTTAGGAAGGGCCTGCACTCTGCTGTTGGACACAGACTCCACCATCCTCTGTTGGACGTCACTTGTCCTGTTTCAAACATTTATATTGCCTATAGGCTCCTGAATGTGTTTGCATTTATAGCCCCCTTTCACAGCAAAGAATCCCTGCTGCTCTGAAGTCCTACTGGCATCTCAGGAAAAACTATGAAAGAACGAAATTTGGTGATTTAAATATGCCAGATGGAGATAAATCCTGGGCGATGACTGGAAAGCAAGAAAGCACATGCCAAAATAGGAAAGCAGCAGAGACTGTAGGCATCTCTGTGGAATAGGAAGGAGCAGAAATGTTGTCATGGGAAAATGACTTGGGAGACAAACCCACAGGCAATAAAATAAGATACATGCCACCCTGGAGTGCAGTCGAAACAGAACTCCTCAAGGATAAGACTGCCAGATAAAATACAGAATTTCCAGATAAATCTGAATTTCAGATGAACAACGAATACTTCTTTTTTTAGCATAAATATGCCCCAAATATTGCACAGGGCATACTTATATTAAAACATTGTTTGGTGTTTATCTGAAATTCAAATTTAACTGGATGTTATGGGTTTTTATTTGCTAAATCTGGCAACCCTACTCAAGGGACAACTAGCCAGTGGCTTGGTGGCAACTTGTAGATTTTATTTTTTTTCTAATGTGAAGAAAAGGAACGAGTGGGCATCTCCCATGTCCAGACGCTGCTCTCAGTGGCCTGTTTCGGATTATAAAGGCTGTGGGATACTGCGACTATCAGAAATGCAGGGAGGCTGAAGTTCAGCTGTTTTACAACAGGATCAATGGCTTTGGGCCTGGGAGGGGACCTTACAAGCTATCTAGTCCCACTCCCTGCAGCAATCTTAAAGAAATAGCCAAAGCAGTGGCTTCATTATAACCAGATTGAAAAATATCACCACACAGGGGGTTGGACATAGGTCCCTGGACTTGCATCTTGCAAACACCCAGAGGCTGGCTCTACAGAACACCATGCCAAATTCTGGCCAACGGTCAGAGGAAGAAAACTGTCAGGGAGCTTTCATTCTCAACCTCACCTAATGTTTGCTATACTTTTCTTCTAGACGCTTTGGGCAAAAAAGCTTTTTCTTTCGTGATTAAGTTTTATTATAAAAGTATATCTAATTCCACAGATATGTATGTGTCTTCGAAAACACAATCTTGGTCGTTTCTTAGACCAAGGTTTTCTGCCCACTGGAATGCGGAGCACTGTTGCACTTTAAAATTAAGTTGGACTTCTTCGAAGAGAATTCTCATCATGGTGATCCAGCATCCTCAAGGACTTTCATAAACAAAAGGGAGTATCACTGTGCAAAGGTTTCTTTTCTGAACACAGTGATATTTGAGCTGCCACAGTTTTTTAAAAAATCAGGCTTTTTCCTTAGGAAATTCTAACAGGAAAGAGCGAAGGTTGTGGAGAATTTTCAGGGTCAAGTTTTTCTATTTTTTATCCAGAAAGAGGAAACATATAGGACACAAGGAGCTGTGTATCTTTAATTTCCTTTCTTTACTAATTGCTTTTGCCCTGACGCTCATTTGTGCTTTTACGTGGATGGACTTGGGATGCACAGAGCTGTGTGTGCATGTATGTGTGTGTACATGTGGATGAGTGTCCACAGATGGGTGTGTGAGGAATACATGTTGTTCTATGATTTTGTGTGATATTGAGACTTAACTCCTTTGCACCCCAGTTCTTTTGGTATTCAGGGAAACAAAAACAAATATAAATATTCTCATACTTGGGTTTTCTGATGGTTAATTTTATGTGTCAACTTGGCTGGGAAACAGTACCTAAATATTTGGTCAAACACCACTTGGAGGTCACTGTGAAGGTATTTGTTAGATGAGATAAACATTTAGATCAGTGGACTTTGAGTAAAGAAGATTACTCTATATAATGTGGATGGGCCTTGTCCAACCAGTTGAAGACCTTAAAGGAAACAGGTCCGTTTGGGGCTTCCCTGGTGGCACAGTGGTTAAGAATCCACCTGCCAAAGCAGGGGACATGGGTTCAAGCCCTGGTCCAGGAGGATCCCACATGCTGCAGAGCAACTAAGCCTGTGCGCCACAACTACTGAGCCTGTGCTCTAGAGCCCGCGAGCCACAACTACTGAGCTCACGTGCCACAACTACTGAAGCCCGCACGCCTCGACCCCGTGCTCCGCAACAAGAGAAGCCACCGCAATGAGAAGCCCGTGCACCGCAACGAAGAGTAGCCCCCCCTTGCCGCAACTAAAGAAAGCCCGCGCGCAGCAACGGAGACCCAACACAGCCAAAATTAAATAAATAAAGTAAATAAACTTATAAAAAAAAAAAAGAAAAGAAATGAAACAGGTCTGTTGAGGAAGAGGGCATTTTGCCAGCAGACTGCTTTCAGACTTGGGCTACATTATCTTCTCTTCCCTGGGTCTCTAGCCTACTGGTCTACTCTGCAGACTTCAGACGTGCCAGCCTCCATAATCATGTAAGCCAACCTATTAAAATAAAGCTCTTAATAAACCTCCAGTTAGACACATACACACACACACATTCAAGTCTTTTACCCAAAATTTTATCCAATAAGATGGCCAAATTCTATTTTACATTATGTAATCAGTTCCTGAAATCCTTCTGGAATCTTCTCTGAGTTCTGTATGGCTTTCTGCGCTGTCTTAACTTATGGGATGCATGCAGAAGCCCACTGTTACACTCAGCCTTGGCCAGAGATCTCAAGAAGCTGAACAGGCCCCCTCCCTTCTCTTTTTTCCACTTCACTCGGGAAGGATGAATTCACATAGAACCACGCATTCTCCCCCACAGCCTGGAGGTTGGGTTTTAGCATCAGAGACAGGGCGGTGAGTTTATCTGAAAAGCCATCCAGGAGGCCAATGTTGCTACTCTCACTGTCTGTGTGAAATTTTTGCACAGCAACAGCAGGCTTCAAGTGAGCCTCTGTGTGAGGGAGAGGAGCAGCAGGCTGGATCCCAAGCTCTCCAGAAGCTTCAGGGACATGAACCAGAATTCAGTTCTCAGTGCTGAATCGAAGACCCTCCGTGAGGACCATGGAGCCAGACTAGGGGATGAATGAGAGTCTGTGAGCAGGCCTCCTTGGATGACATCCCTGTTACCCAGATGGCATTAAACAGTTACGCTCAGTTTCAAGCGAACGCGGAATCACGTGTGTCCTGGGTGTGTTAAAAATCCACCAGTGAGGTTAGCCCAAACACTTACATTCTGCTTTCCTATGCACGGGTATCAAAGTTAGTGCAGGCCCCTTGACACCATAATCCATTATCAAAAACTGAAAGCAGCTGGTTGGATTTCTAAACTTTCTACACAGAGAAACGCATCTGGTCCCAGTTTGCTGCAAAGAAGTCAGTTTTGTTCCTTCTCACAGCTCGGCTACAGAAAGCATTGGGGCATCCTGGTTCCCCCAAATAAAGGAACGTCGTGCTGGTCTTAAGGCTTCATTCATGCTGGGAAATTTGCTGCCCATCCCCACTGCCAATGCCTTTCTACCTCCAGCCTGGGGGCGTCAGCCAAGCAGGGACTCTGAAACCCCACCAGTTCAGAACAAGGAGGCTGGGAATTAGCAAAGCAGCTCCAGCCCCTCAGAGAAATCTCTGCACAGATCATGTGCACAGAAGGGAAAAAAAACCATTTGTAATGGATTGTCTGAGAACCATTTCCTCAGGATCGTGCAAAGTTGAAGTATCGACTAACTCTTCCGTTAATTTCAAAGGCAGGGCTCGGCCATAATTTATCCCTTTGATTCCACTGACCATCAGCAGTTGTGGCCATTTTCTGCCCGGCTATGGAGAACAGTTAAATGATGGTGTCCTCAGACCCCTTTGACTTCTCTTCCAGCCTGTTTCAGCAGTCTCACCCAGGCACTTCCTGTCTCCCCAGCTCCACTGTCTGGCACTTATTTCAGACAAGTCAATATGTTTAAATTATATCTGAACTCAAGGTAATTAATCATAAAGCTTTATGCTTTGTAATGCATTTTTTTTTTAACTTCTGGTTGGCATTCCATTGAATCACAATTAAACAGAAAAAGCTATCTGAGATGCATTGTGAATATCACATAAAAGCTCAGGCTGGGAATCCTTTCTAACACAAGGAGCACATTGAAAACCTCCACTCTTTTAGGGATCTAAATAAGAGGGTCAAGATGGCATTTCAAGAAATGTTAAGCGGATCAAAAGAAAGACCCATATGAACTGGCTGGATCCCAGTGTACAGAAACAATCTAATTTGAAAACATGAAAGTCAGGTGATGAGTTGTCTCTTTAATGCATTTTGCAAACACAGCAAAGGCTTTGAAGCTCACCGCATAATTATGCCATGGGACTGTACTGGATACACGTTACTGAAGATTGATAGGTGCTTGCTTCAAACGAATTGCGGTCTCCTCCGGTTTTAATGGCAGCCTGTAGCACATGACCTTAGTATTCAGTTTCATCATTTGTATCTAGTCCAAGGCTGGAACGCATAGCATGTAATGGTTCCTGACTCCCTCGAGGGTGGACTGGAATTAAGGCTCCCATCCTTCCGTGAAGACTTCCCCATCTAGGAAGTGGGTGATGATTACCATTCAAGACACTTCAAAGAGGACGAGGAAAAGCTAAACCTAGGGTTCAGATAAACTGAGCTGGAGCTCATGTAGAGATACAACCTTCCAAAAAGATAATTAAGTTAGACACATTTCAGAATTTATAAAAATTATATACACTGTTGTCATCAGTCAGGATTCAGTGTAGGAAACAGAAACTTTAGGTATTTTAAGCAGGAAGAGACTTATTTAACACAGAGAATCAGGTGCTTTCAAAATCACTGGATGGGCTGAAGGAGCAGGTTCTAGGCTGGGTCTTATGGAATGACTTCCAGAACCATCTAACGATGGTTAGATGTGGCTATTATAGATCAGTAACCCACCTCTTTCAAAAGCATCTCAGAGTAGGATTTGTCTTACTAGCCTAAGTACCATCTTCATGTCATGTAGGCCTCAATATAACTACAAAAACAAAAACAAAAACAAAAATCAACCAAATAAAAAAATTTCAGCAAAATTCTCCAAGGCCAATTTTTCTCTATGATTCTTGCTTTCCTGAGGCTGGCATTCTAACACACATACACAACTGTTTATCTAATGTCAAAGACAGACAGCATAAGGAGGTAACAGTATGTATTTATGTGGGTGGATCCTAAAGGAAGCCCCTGCATTTTAAAGTTTAAGATAGGTCTACATTTTAATCACAGCACTAGAGCGAGAATTAGCAAACAAACATTGGTTATTCTCAAGCCAATAAATCAACTGCATCCATGATCATCTTTTGAGACACGAAGGAATATTAAGTGTATTCTAGAATAGGCATGGACAAACTATCACCATGCTTATTTTTGTCAAACACAGCTATGTCTGTTTACTTGTTATTAAAGGCTGCTTTTCCACACCAATAGCTGAACTGACTAGTTGCAACAGGGGTAGTATAGCCTCACAAAACCTAAAATATTTACTATCAGCTCCTTTTAGGGAAAAGCTCTGTAACTTCTGGTTTAGGGTAGCAGGGACCATATAAAAGATTCATAGATGCTAGTTCTCAATATCAGTACAGATTGCTACAAATTAGTTGCTCCCATACCATTCAAACACTGAGTCACAATGTAGAATCATTTCCACATGAAAAAAGCTATCTGGTATTTTCCTGTTTGGCAATACAGACTTGCTTTTCTATTATCTTTTGGACGGAGCAGGATGCTTTTAAAAATGCTGGCTAGCAAAGAAAGGCAGACCCAAAAGAGCAAGAAGCTTTCTAAATTCAGTAGAATGTTCTGCAATAATAGAAAGGTTTTATATCTATGCTGCCTAATACACTTGAATTAAAATTTTAATTTTATTAAATATTAATTTAAAGTCACATTATTTCTAGTAGTTACCATATTGGACAGTGCAGTTGTAAATCATAACCTATGTTCTCCTGGTTGTTTTATCATCACTAATACCTTGTTTAAAGATAAACCATTTTTTTTTGTTTGTTTGTTTGTTTGTTTGCAGTACGCGGGCCTCTCACTGTTGTGGCCTCTCCCGTTGCGGAGCACAGGCTCCGGACGCGCAGGCTCCGCGGCATGTGGGATCTTCCCGGACCAGGGCACGAACCCGTGTCCCCTGCATCGGCAGGCGGACTCTCAACCACTGCGCCACCAGGGAAGCCCAAAGATAAAACGATTTTAATGTAGATGACAGGGATGTGGACAGACTCACAAATCAATAAAGATTTGAAAAATATTTTATGAAAAGGCATCTGAGTAAGTCTTGTATAAATAATCGACACAAGGAAAATGCCCTCTTATTAGCAGCACATAAAATCCAAATTGTGAAGGCAGTAAACGCTGGTACAGGGAACGGGTGCCCTTAGGCCTCAATGTTGAAAATATTTTCATCCTTCTGAAGACTCTGGTTTCTAGGGCTGTGGATCTCCTTTCCATGGACTGGAGCTCAAGCCTTTAACTTAGTTCATAAAGAAATCTGTTCAATCGCTGATCTATTCAAAATACTCATATTTACTACCCATATTTTCCTTTCTGGCTCACATCATATGTATTAGTTAGGTTTCAGTTCTCCTGTTCATTTAAATGCTGTTTTTCTCACTTGCACAGTCGATAATTTGGGGAAAGTTACTTCAAATCTGTTTTTTTACCACTGACCATTATTCCAATAGAAAAATCATTTCTGGGTTGGAACAGACAATTCATTTCATTTTTCACTACTGTATCTTTCTGGATGTGAAAGAAACAGATTGGAAAGTCCCGACAAACCCGCTCGTGACCAACTCAAAGGAATATGAGGAGTGACAACTCAGCTGCCAACTTCCCTTGTCCCAGACTCACACGTCTGTCAGACATCCAGGATACAGCTGGACATCTTGGCTTTGCAGCTGCCACATGGACCCCGTGTGGCTAGGAATGTCAGCTTAAATCTGAGATTGAGTCAAGGAAAGGAGAAATGGCAGGAGTCTGTGTGGTTCCTGACACACCTCCTATGATCACCTCTACCTTGTACGTTTGTCAAATCTCAAAGGATATAATATGCTCCAGAGCCATCACTATGTCACAAAATGCCAAGTTGCCATGTTTGGGAAGTAAACAACAAAAAGTTTCCCCTGTGGCATTGAAAAAGTTCTGTGGCTCTAGCCAATTTTAAGTCCATTTGTTCCCACTGAAACTTAAAATCTAAGAAAGGAAAACATGACTTTGGGTCTGTTTGATTATGTCTGATACCCTTTCTTTTTCAATGAAGGAATACTGACAAGGTGAACTAGATTGAACATGGCAGTGCTAAATTATACAGTTTCTCGAACTTTAGTTAACAGTTATTACAGCACTCTCCTTCCAGGATAAAGACTTCTCAAGGAAATCTCCTGTTTAAGCCTAAGAACGATGGAGAAATCTAGAAAGCTCTAGAACAGAACTACAGCAGGGTGCTCCCCAGCAACAGTGCCCACCAATGTTAGAACATGAGAGGTCTCTTTTTCCACCACCTCAGTTAGAAATCTAAATGGCGCCTACCAAGCCCATCACTGGTAATCTGATTTAAAGAGTAAGCCATGACTTGAATGCCCTCAAAGGGATGGTTTCACTACACAGCAGTCTAGAACTCTTGTCTTAGGTGTAACAGTAGCTGTGGAAGTCAAAACCACGAGTTCCAATAACAAACAAAATGTATGTGTGATGGAGGTGATTTTGGACTGTGACTACTTCTACATTCGCCACAGCAGTGAAAGTTTCCAGAACTATTGTAGGCTGGAATTTTGGTCTAAACCGATCAGTCATGGTCCTGAAAGTCACTGTAATCAGAGTAACAAACACTCCTGTGTTTCTGCCAATTGCGCTACTGTGTATCCAAACCATGAATAAGACTGGCTTAGTTGTGATTGGAATAGTCTATATTGCCACATGCAAAAGGCCTTGTAGTTTCTGTCAAGGCAGAGATGCCTGCTAAATTCCAGTGCCACTGTATCTGACCATGTTTCCTCTGGACTGTCACCCAAGGAAAGCTCCTCAGTGTGGTTAACTGTGGTATGAAAAAGATCACTTGAAGTCAGAGGACCCACAACCCACAAGTCTATTAACCTGTCTGTGCCTCAGTTTCCTTATTCATAAAAAACTCCCTTACAAGTTGTTTTAGGAATCAAAAAAGATAACATAAATGTTCCTGTTGCATGGTGAGTAACTAACAAGTATCAACTATAAAAATGGCATGATTTTATGATTGAATCGGAAGAGGCTATATGATGTCAATCAAGAACTGACACCAAAACAAATTTTTTAAACGTCTTTGCTATCTGGAGGTAAAACTTCCTACCTTCAAGAATTTCTTAAGCCAAATAAGCAATATTCATTCTGGCTTCCCCATCTTAAAGTGTGTGTATAAAGTCAGCCTTAATACTTTAGGGATGAGACTTGTCCCTATAGCTCACTAGAAACTTATTTCCTGCTGTTACTGCAGTAACCATTTGTCCCAAAGGGGCTATGATATACAGGAAGTCACTATGTAGCCAAATCAGCCTGCAGCTAACATAAACAAAATCCTCAGAAGAACACTCAAATTCCAATCCATTATATTGTTACTTCTCCAACCAGTATCATACCCACTTGCCCTGTGTTAGAGCTTGAATTTCGTTCCCCGTGCCATTCATATGTTGAAGTTCTAACTCCCAGTACCTCAGAATGTTACTTTATTTGGAGATCGGGTCTTTACAGAGGTTATCAAGTTAAAATGAGATCACTTGGGTGGGCCCTAATTCAGTGACTCCTTATTAGAAGGGGAAATTTGGAGACAGACACACAGGGAGAACGCCATGTGAAGATGAAAGCAGAATTGGGGTGATGCTTCTTCAAGCCAAGGAATGCCAAGGATTGCCAGAAAACGAGGGGAGATGCATGCAACTTCCTCACAGCCTAGAAGAAACCAACTCTGTTGACAACTCGATTTTAGACTTCCAGCCTCCAAAACTTTGTTACGGCTGCCCTAGCAAACTAATACATTCTGGAAGGGTTAACCTCTAACAGAGAGATGGAAAAGGAATGAGGAGAAAGAGCTAACATTTCTTGAGGATATACTTTATTTCAGGAATTTTACATTATTATGTTATGTCATTTAATCCTCATAATAACCCTACAGAGTAGCTATCACCTCCCCATTTTACAGACTGAGCAACTGAAGCTCAGAGAATTTCAGTAACTTACATAATATCCTGCAGGTAGCAAACAGCAAACCTAAGCTATGGAGCCACGGCTGACTCTGAAGACCCATGCTGTCCCCACTTCCTAATTTTGCCATCTGACCCTTGAAAAGGAGTCTCACATCATCTCTAGACATTTCAGAATTCTTGCTCTCTTGTATCTTCCTGGTAGAAATTAAATTTCCTGATCAAATTGCTCCTTACATTTACACCACATGGAAGCTAAACCAACTACAAAAGAGAAGATGATGGTTTCAGTTTGACATTATTTACTGGTTGCATGACCATTTCCCAGTCAGATCAACTGTAATCAGTTTTCTTTCTCAAAGAAACCAAGACTGAGTACTTTTTAATTTTTCTCAGAGTTTGAGACGTAGACAATAAAGTTGTCACTATGATGGCAAAATGGCTAGACCATGAGAAGAGAGTTGAAATCCAGTTTCTGACTGGCTAGAATAGCACAATGCAATCTGAAGATCTTTTATGTTAAACCCAGTGTCAGAATTCACCCAGTCTCCACTTGGAATTTCAAGTTCGTTTTGTACTTGGAATCCAGAGAAACATGTGTGCTGTATTCTTGCTCTCACTCTTATGTGTTAATTTTGGGGGAGTTGGATGTAGCAGATGCGAAGAATATATTATTGGCTTTGTTTCTCATAAACACAGTAAGAGTTTCTACGGAGACCTGTTGGAAGCCAACCCAGAGAGAACGTAAGACTCCTTTCTACTATATACCAAAGTTTGTGCAACTTTGGCTGCATGGCCCAACATCAGGAAGAAAGACGTGGAAGAATAAGAAAGCTACAAAGACACCTGTCTTAAGTGGTGGTGCTCCAGTGGGGAGCTGCATGGAAAATGAGGTGGGATGGTAAAGTGGTCCAGAACATGGACTTTTGGTGTCAAAACTGGGTTCAGTTCCCACACCTTCTTTATTTTCTGCAGGGGAAATATTTAACCTCACCAAGATTTAATTGACTTATCTTTTTCAAAAAAAAAAGTGCATAGGAGAGAAAGGTTCTCAATTCAAACTCCATAGGATGGGCAAAAATATTAATTTAAATGATATTTTAATACTGGGTTGGCCAAAAGTTTCATTCGTTTTTTTCTGTAAATGGCTCTAGTAGCACTTAGTTGTCTTTAGCTTCATTCGAAACAATTTTGTTAGATCGTATGTGACACTCTCATATGAGTGTGCATTTAAAAAAAGACATCAAATTGGTGAATTTTTGTGTAGCCATTTTAATACCGAAGATAGAAGAAAAAAGAAACATTTTTGGCCTATTATGCTTTACTATTTCAAGAAAGGTAAAAATGTAACTGAAACACACAAAAAAAGATTTGTGCAGTGTATGGAGAAGGGGCTGTGACTGACGGAACGTGGCAAAAGTGGTTTGCGAAGTTTCGTGAAGGAGATTTCTTGCTGGGTGATGCTCCACGGTTGGGTAGACCAGTTGAAGTTGACAGTGATCAAATTGAGACATTAATTGAGAACAATCAATGTTATACCACGTGGGAGAGAGCCGACATACTCAGAATATCCAAATCAAGCGTTGAAGATCATTTGCACCAGCTTGGTTATGTCCATCGCTTTGATGTTTGGGCTCCACATAAGTTAAGTGAAAGAAACCTTGATCGTATTTCCACATGCGATTCTCTACTGAAACATAATGAAAATGTTCCATTTTTAAAACAAAGTGTGACAGGCGACGAAAAGTGGATATTGTACAAATAATGTGGAACGGAAGAGATCGTGGGGCAAGAGAAATGAACCACCACCAACCACACCAAAGGCTGGTCTTCATCCAAAGAAGGTGATGCTGTGTATATGGTGGGATTGGAAGGGAGTCCTTTATTAAGAGCTCCTTCCGGAAAACCAAACAATTAATTCTAACAAGTACTGCTCCCAGTTAGACCCACTGAAAGCAGCACTCAAAAAGCACATGAAAAGTGTCCAGAATTAGTCAACAGAAAATGAATAAGCTTCCATCAGGATAACGCAAGACCACATGTTTCTTTGATGATCAGGCAAAAACTGTTACAGCTTGGCTGGGAAGTTCTGACTCATCCACTGTATTCACCAGACATTGCACCTTAGGATTTCCATGTATTCAGGTCTTTAAAAAATTCTCTTAATGGAAAAAATTTCAATTCCTTGGAAGACTGTAAAAGGCACCTGGAACAGTTCTTTGCTCAAAAAGATAAAAAGTTTTGGGAAGACGGAATTATGAAGTTGCCTGAAAAATGGCAGAGGGTAGCGGAACTAAAGGGTGAATACATTGTTCAATTGGTGAAAATGAAAATGAAAAATGTGCCTTTTATTTTTACTTAAAAACCGAAGGCACTTTTTGGCCAACCCAATATGTAAAGAGCATGGCATGCAGTAGACGCTCAAAAATGGCAGGTCCTATGATGATGAGGTTGGCCTCCTCTCAGGACTGAGTCAATGTGGCCACATTCCCTCTCTGCACCACGTGTCCTCACAACTTGCTTAAACCATGCTAGCTGATGTAGGATGCCCTTGGAGGAAGCCCTGGGCGAATTTCTGCCTTTGTCATCTCCGTTCTGTGAAGTTCTGCAGCAGCTCACAATAAAGCAAGTCGGAGCCCTGCTGGCAAGGACTGCAGCCCACAGAAGGAGGCACGAGCTGGAGTTAGACCCCAGCCTTTCCAGCACTCAGGCAGCCAGTGCCTCTGGCCCTTCGCTCTGGGTGCTGAGTTTCTTTGGGGCTAACAGTCGCAAAGTACGCCAAAGCTTTCAGAAATCTCTCTAACCTCCACATCCTACCCAATCTGCACATACACACATAAAACTCCAGGGGCCGGAGCACAACCACCACTCCTGAGAGGGCAAACTGAGAAGTCTCAGAGATTCAGGGAGTTGGCCTGGAGCTACAGAGCAAGCTGTTGAGAGAGTTCTGGAATGGAGCTCACAGCTCAGGACTGGGGAGTCTTGGGAAGGGCCTTCCTTTTAGGGAGTGGCTGAAACCTGCAAACGGATCACTCCCAAGCAGGCCTTTTCAGCCCTGAGTAAACTTCTTTAAGCCTCAGTTACACTTGGTCCCATCAGGGTTTCCTACGACTGTCAGGATCTTTAGGGACTTGGGCCTGGAGACTGACTCCCTGGGCATTGCCTAGGATGAGTATGTGTCACCGCAACACAGACAAAGGGGAGGTTCACCAGATACAGTGTGCACAGGTGCCATTCAGACAGCCAGGAAAACAAAGGAAATAATTATGACAACCCAACCTGAATGGTATGATTTGATTTCTAGATTGAGATGATTTAGAAAAAATTTATCAACTCTTCAATGTCCAAGCTTTCATTTATTTGTTCAACAAATATTTTTATGTACTTAAAGTACATGAGGCCTTGTGCTAGACACTGGAGATACAAAGGTGAATGATACAGGTGTGTCCCTGACCCCATGCAGACTACAGTCTAGGAGATAAGAGAGGTAAGTGGAATCTTGGTAGAGTAGAATCTTGGTAGAGTAGAAGGTGACAAATAATATTTATTCTGGTTTCCCCTTCTCAGTGATGGGCCCAGAGCAAGAACTCAATAAATGGTGAATGAATAAATGAATGAAAATAATTAACATCTACTGAGTGTGCACTATGTACCAGGCATGATTTTAAGCATGTAAATGTATTAACTCATTTTATATATGCAATGAATTTAAAGAATTGACACACAATTAAATATATAGCAAATGAAAGGAGTAAATGAACAAATGATGTACACTCAGCCTCCAAAGCTTCTATCCTGAATGTGTTTTGAATCTGGAGAAGAAAGAACAAGAATAAACAATAATGGCGGATACGCTTTGGGTGAGGCATCAAGAAATCTATACAAACGTGGAAAGAAAATGGGTTTTGCAGTAGCCATAGGAATACGCTGAGTTCACATCCTAACTTCACCTCAAGGCTGGGTGATCTTACGCAAATAGTTTAACCTCTCAAGCCTTGAAATCCGAATTGGTACACTGGATTTAATACACCCACCTCAGGGGGCTCTTGTGAGGGTTAGTCATATCCATCAGGTTCTATATGAGAAAGTGCCCCTGAACAGGGAGGCACCCTCAAGATACTACTTGCTATGGATTTAGGACTTAGTAAGAGGCAGCAGAGCACAGTGGGAATTTAAACTTAGAATCAAAGGCCCTAGTTCTAAATCTGGGCTCCATTAGCCAATTGAAATATCTAGACAGAGGGATTAATTGAGATGATGTGAGTTAAGATGTTTCAGTACAGAGCTACTGTTGTAGAACAGGAGGAGGGAAAAAAACAAGCCCTTCCTGGAGAGTGAGTCACCAAAGACTTTCTAAGAGTCTCTGGATAATCTTTCTGAGCTAGTTTAAATGGACAGAATGAACTGGTGAACTCCCAGGACGCTCCTCTCCTGAGAGCCTGTGATAATTCCCACGTGGGTGTCAGAATCATGTGATTGACTCTGACTATGGGATCAACAAGACCCACCTACACAGGAATTCCTAGGGTCACCTGTGTCTAACGGAGGAGTTGCTGCTAAGCAAGGAAGAGAGTGTCAGGGCAAGGGAGAAGGCAAGCAGGAATGGCCCTCCTCCATGCTCAGCCAGGGCGTCCGCAGGCCGGGCAGGTCTGGGGGAGGCCCTCTGAAAAGAACAACTTCTGCTTGTACAGCAATGTCAGGCCATTTGGGGCAAATTTCACAAAATGTTCCAGCTTTCAACACAGAGTGTCTTCCTTGAATAAATTTGCGCAAGGCGTAGGTACAGTGGGTTAAAAGACAATATGGACAGTATTTTATAGACTGTACAATAAATTCTTTCTTGTCCTTGGCCCACTGAACATGAGACACATTGTATGTATGTCATTTCTAATTTTTACAAAAACTGACTACGGAGTCAATATAGCCTCAAATGCATGAATTAATTAGGTGCCTGTGACCCTTCACTCTGAATGCACGTGTACGCCAAGGGAACTATGGTACATCTGTGGTTGACTGGTTAAAAATTAATTCATTGAGACCTTGTTCAGAAAGAGTTAGCTGATATCAAGAGCCATCTCTTTAGACTCTCAGCTGCTTTTGCAAATAGTCTTGACACCACAAGAATTTCAAGTTTTTGGTTCAAAACTCTAAACCTGTAAGGTTATAAATTTGGCAAAATCTGTTCTGCCTTTGCTGTTACCGGAATACCTGTTATTTTGAAAACTAAATCCACACAGATCAATTTATGACTCCTTAGATTAAATGTTAGAGAAGCTATAAAAACTGGAAAATATGTGTAGCAAGTAATTATTTGATTTACAGGGGAAAATTGTAAAGGTGCTCATTTGCCTAGTGTCTCAGAAAGCATTTTTGTTTGTTTGTTTATGAACCCTGGTCCTACTGTCCTGGTCAGGTGAGAAGAATCCTTAAAGCTGTTCATATGGGATCGATGTAATGAATCACCTAGGCTGACTTTCACTCTGTGATGCTAAAATTAAAACCAAAACTATACGTGTTCCGAGGCACCTCTGTGTGCCACACGGCCCTTCCTCACTTATACTGATACACCGTCTTACAAATTTTATCTAATCAACTGACATTTTTAAGGATCAGAGAATTCAACAAGAATAAAAATGTGGCGACAATTTAGGCTTTCCCCTCCTTCATAAAAACACCGTCTCTATTTGGTCTCCACTCAGGTCAAGACATTTCACTAATTTGCTAGTCATTAAAAAGATATTTTTATACCCAGCCTGTAATATTATCCTCCTCAGTGATTATGATAGCTCCCAACAGAATTCCAGACTCGAAAATGAAGGCTGGGAAGCTGAACTGCAATTATGATACTTTAAATAATTCCACAAAAGTAGAGCCGCTGTTAAATAATTTATGGTCTTTGATCTTGTCACAGATCTACTGAAATCTTCACATCACTCAGCTAAACATTTTCAAACAGAAAAGGGATGGTTACTTTCCCCTCTACCACCCACTCGCCCCGGCTGAAGATACATCAATAAAGCTTCCAGATGTTTGTCTTGTTGAGAAGTCGGACCCCGGGAGGGGCACTGCTGCCAGCCTTAGGAGACCTGCCAGCATCAAATGCTTTGCCTGGCATTTGACTCCCTGTGCTCGATTTGTACAGCTCTAAAAGTAGACCTGGGAGGAGGTGAGCGAATACAGAAACTTCGATTAAATTTATCTGAATCTGTACAAGAATTAGACCTGTGGCTCTCAAACCTCAGCATGTGTCAGAACCACCTGCAGGGCTAGTTAAAGCGGACTGTCTGGCTCCAGCCCGAGAGTTCCTGATGCTGGAGATCTGGGGTGGGGACCAGGAATTTACCTAGCAAGTTCCCAGGTGATACTGATGTCACTGGTCGGGGCACTGCATTTAGAGAACCCATGAGCTAAATCCATAGCTTCTGTTTCCTTAGACACAGTTAAATCGTGACCTGAAGGATGCTGAGTTCTTAGATTCCATCAGAGCTGTCTTGAGAAATAAGTGTGAGGGAGAAAAGGGGCAGGCCTAGGTCCCTCCGAGGCCACACCTAGAGCTCATTTCAAGGGAGCAATCCCCTGCTAGAGGGGCCTCTGTCTTCACAGTGAGCCCTCAACCCACGATGAGGGGAGGGATAGAGTTCTTCAATGAGAAGGGAGGCAGCCTGGGGACTCAGAAGTTTTAGCATCTGGGAGCAAAGGCACCAGTTGTCAAAGTCACCATATTCATGGGGAAAAATCTCATTTCACTTGAAAAGCAAAGAGAAAGAAATAGAAAAAAACAGCTCATAACAGTATGGCTTTTCCTTCTTCTGGGACCAAGTCTTTTAACCTTAAACAACTTTTTTTTTCTTAAACAACTTCTTAACTGCCATGTATTTCAGCTATTTAACATTTACAAATGACAGGTTTCCAAATCAGTTGGGGTTGTCTTCATTTGCAAATTTAGGCCAGACCCTGTCTGGTACTTCACCTAACAGCAGTGGTTGTGTGAAATGTGTTTACTGGGTTTGCTTTCTTTAAATAAAACGCGGGGGAAGAGGACTGGGGGTGGGGCAAAGAGACTATCAGACATTATTTAGCTTTAGAAGCAAAGAGAGCTCAAACCAGATGAAATTTCACAGGCTCTCTGCTGATGTTTACAGCGTCTGCGCTAAGGAATCCTAGAGAAGGGTTAGGTGATGATATGAAGGTTCCCTGATAATCCCCCTCAGTAATTATCCCCATTTTGCCTCGGGGATCTACAGAACTCGGGCTAAAGCAGGTGGGTTGTTTTGCAGTAATTTCCCAGATAACTACTGCTGAGTGTATCTGAACAGAGATTTTTTTTTTTTTTTTTTAAACCTATTAGAACAGAAAATGTTGAAAGAAGAAATATTACAATTCTTCATTTATAGGTCATCTTCAAAGGTAGCCTCGGCCTTGCAGGGAGAAAGAAGGTACCTGAATCATTTGGGGCTTGTTTTTATCATGAAGGAAACGCTGTATTTCAGCATTTCCAAATAAAAACTACAGGGAGACATCTGAAGGCTGTGCAGCTGAGTTGGTAATAGTAATAACACCAAACATTTACACCAAGCACACAGTCCAACCTTCACAACAATCCCACCAGGAAGTTTAGGCCTAGAGAGATTGGGTAACCAGCTCAGGGTCACAAGGTAAGTGGCAGAGATGGCCGCCAGCCTGACCTGTGTCTGTCTGACCCCAAAGCCCCTGCCAGGTCAGAGAGAAATAAAGAATTTGCAAAATAAAACATTTGTTTTCTATAAACAGTGTGTTACTATTTGCAAGGAGGGTGAGAAGATGCACATACAATATTTGTTTGTCCTAGCATTACGTTCACAGGTGGAAGCTATGAAATAGGAGCCCCAGTCACCGTGGAGAGCAAATATCAGAGGTCAGGTGCAGGGAGCTCCACCTACAGACCTCAGAACCATTTCCTTCTGCTGTCATTTGAGCAGTCATTGTCTATGATGCTTCCTTGTGTCACTCAATCTGCTGAAGAAGCCAGGAGCTCTGCAAACCATCTACTAAACATTTTGCCTTCCTTGTGATCTTACCAAACCTCTTTCCCAGACCTTGATAACCCACGGTCACTCAATTTATTAAAACACGAAATTCTCTTGGCTCGGTAATTCTGATCATTTTACAAAAGGTGAAAAATATATTTACTGTATTACAAATATGCTATAGCCCAAGTTCCCAAGTTTGTTCTTCTAAACCTGCCCCCCAACACCTGTTCCCCGTCTCAGTACCTGGCACCTCTCTACTTCTCAGGCCATAAACATATGTCATCCTTATTTTTTCCTATGTCCCCTTCTTCTGCATCTGACCCAACAGCCACTCCTAAAAACTATCTCCAGGTTGCATCTCAATTCCTTCCACTCGTCTCATAACCATGGCCACCTCCCAAGTCCAGGTTACTGTCACCTCTCACCTGGTCTAAGCACCTCCTACCTGATCTTCACAAGGCAGCCATGGGCATTATTTTCCACCCACCCTTCAGAAACTATTTTTTAAATTATATAACATGTACATGGATGCACTATGGGAGGCTGAAAATGACCCCAAAAGATATTCACCTCTTAACCCTGGGCCTGTAAATTGTGACCTTATTTAGAAAAACAGTCCTTGCAGATGTGGTTAAGTTAAGGACCTTGAAACGAGGAGATGATCCTGAATGATTTGAGTGGGTCTTAAATACCATCCCAACTGCCCTTGTAAGAGAAAAGCAGAGGGAGATTAGATGCACGCAGAATGGGAACAGCAGTGTGACTGTGTAGGCAGAGACTGGAGTGATGCGCACATAAGCCCAGCAATGCTGGGGGCCACAGGGAGCCGGAAGACACAAGGGACAGAGTCTCCTCAGAGACACAGATCTGCCAACACCCTGCTTTCAGCCCAGTGAAACTGATTTCAGGCTTCTGGCCTCCAGAACTGTGAGAGAACAAGTATGTGTCGTTCTAAGCCATCAAGTTTTGGTAATTCGCTTCAACGGTCACAGGAAACTGATACCTGCACTATGGATGCAAAACTCAGAAATTATAAAGAACCTACTGTAGGGCACAGGGAACTCTACTCAATACTCTGTCATGACCTATATGGGAAAAGAATCTGCAAAAGAGCGGATATATATAATACGTATAACTGATTCACTTTGCCGTACAGCAGAAACTAATACATTATAAATCAACTATATTCCAATAAAAATTAATTTAAAAAAACCTCAAAAATTATAGATAAGGTTCAAATACCTCTAGTCCACCTCCTCTCCTCCCACCTCATTCCATTTCCCTCATCCAGAGTACTCACTGTCATAAGTTTTGGGTTTTATCAGTTCAGTTCTTTTTCTATGCATTCATACACATGCATGTACTAAAGAAAGAGGCCATTTATTTTTATGTTTTAGTGAACCCGATGTGCTCCCCCCAATTTATGGTTAGTTTTATCTGCTTCTGAACTTGACAGAAATGGGTCATGTATGTACTTCTGTGACTTCTTTCACTCATCGTTAATTTTTTGAGATTCATCCATATTGTTACAAGTAGGGATCTATAGTTTGTTTTCTCTACTGTACCATATTCCATTGCATGAAAACAAAATTTATTTACCCATTTACATCTAGATTCATCTTAGGAAAGAGTAGTTCCATCATAATACTCCCTGCTTAGAGCCCTCCTCTGGCTTTCTACTGTAGTTTTAGTATGTCAGACTTTTCCCAATGCCCCCTTTGCCTCTCCCATCTCATTTTATCCCACTCTCCCTGATTGACAGACTTTTCTTTGGGTTCCTTGAACACACCAAACTCACTTCTACCTTAGGACTCCTGCTGTTGCCCGTCCCTGGACCACTGCATCCCCAGATATTTGCATCGCCGGCTCCTTCTTTTTATTCAAATCTCATCAAATCTTATCTGTGCAGCCTTCCCTGGCCACCTGATCTGAATTAGCCCCAGCCCCACTCATTTGCTCCCACTAGCCCTTGTTTTCTTTTCCTTGGTGCATCTCTCCCTATCTGCATTTGCCTTGCGTATCTGCTTCCTGGTCTATTGTCTGTCTCCCTAAACTGCAGCTCTGTGAAGGCATGAACCCTGCCTTACCCATCACTCTATCCCCAGCAGCTAGAATAGTGCCTGGCATGGAGTGGATGTTCAGCATATATTTGTTGGATGGATGAATGAATGAGTAAATGAAGCTGTAAAGAAATTAGTATCTTAAGAGTAGATTAGACCCAACCAAAATTCAAGTACTCATTCATTCCTTCCACACATATTACCACGTGCTTATTTTTTAAAAGCCCTGAGTTGGTACAGGTGATGAGAAGACACAGTTTGCTTGCTACGACAATGTCTTTGACAGGCTAGGTCAGTGAGGACTGTCCCACAGGAAGTGAGGAACTGTAAGGGCATTTATTGAAATGGGGTTTTAACCTTAACTATATGCTTTTCTCCGCTCCTGTATTTTCAAACAGGGTGGAGTGTGTGCTCACGGGGTGACTAAGCCACTAGACTATTATTAGTGAAGCAAGGGGTGCTGGTTACCGCACCAAACCGGCCTCTCCTTAGCCTGGAGGGGAGGATCTACCCAAGCCTGTCTGATGATTTGGGCTGGATTCCAACAGGTGGAGAGGCTGTCCCCCAACTAGGCCCGCCTCTGAGAGAACAAAACATCACAGAGATGCCAAAGACCAGTTTGGGGGTTCGAAAATAGAACACGATAAAAAATCATGTGCCTCACCGTTCACTTTACAAACTTTCTGAGCCTCTTACTACACCCCATGAATTTGATTTCAAAGTTCATCTAGTTTCATTGCAGATGTGTGGCGTTCCTAATTTCTTCTAGACAGTCTGTTTTTTAGACTTTATTTCTTCATTCTCTAGAGGCAGAAAATACAATAACTGAAACCTGTGCAGGAGAAAATTGTGGCAGATGATTTTAGGGGTGTCTTGTGTTCCCTTTCTCGACAGTATTTCCCCGTGTTTTAAAAAAGTTCTCAACTATGAGGCTTCTTCTAACATTAACTTCAAAACCCAAATACCCAATTAACATGACAAAGCAAAGCAAAGAGGAATAGGTGGTTATAAAATGTATTAATTATGGGGCTCTGGGGGGAGGGTGACTCAGGAAGCATGGACAGCACGGCCTCTTGGGCCTAAACCAGAAATCACAGCGGGCAGTAGCACCTGCGAGCACACACCTGCGTGGAGTTAGGTGTATTAAGCTGGGGTGGGCGGGGGTGGGGTGGGGGCTTGTGGTGGAGCACTGGCTTTACAGATGAAGGAAGCTGGAGCCTAGTTTTTCAGTACAAGTTATAACACGCAGAGCAAAGACGGGGACAGACAGCATGGTCACTTTTACCAAATGAGTCACCCTGTGTCTAAGAGTCACAAACGCAATTGCCCGTGGGCACCATAAAGAAGCTTAATGAGTCACATTGGCTAAGTCACGACTCTGGTGATTTGGAGAGGTGATGCCCCTCTAAAGCGGGTCGGGGCCTCCATGACCATTCGAGTCCCCGTATTGCTAGACTGCCAGAATTTCCAAGAGAAGTCAGAAATGCAGAAGGTTTCTGAAAAATCTAGTTCTAAATGCTGGCAACACATTTGAACCCCTTTTTTCATATTCTGAGGATCACGCCAAACATGTCTGTAGGCTAAATTTGGCTTGCGAGCCATCAGTTTGCAACCTCTGACCCGAGAGCGGTGGCCTCGGTGGCATCATTAGTTTGATCTCTCACCTCCACATGACCCTTTTCTTACAATGAATATTTTGGAACAACTTCCTTCTTCTTCTAAAATAAAATTTATGATAAATAACCTACGTATGTACTTAATTCAAAAATTTAAATATAATGTCCTAGCTATCATGTAAAGGAGAAGTAAAAAATGGGTACTTTATTTAAAAATGTATTTCAGTGCATAACTGCTGGGACATAACTGCCTTGGAAGGCATGATGACATCGGCAGATGCTTGCCTCTTCTGAGCAAATTGCTGAGAATGCAACAGCTCCAAATGCAGAGTAATACAGTATGTTGGTTAATCATGTGCAAGTGTTTTATCTACGTGAATGCCCAGTGGAATATTTATAAGCCACACAGAATGTGGGACAGTTCTCTGCAGCATAAGACTGTCCTTGCATTGCTGCTCCTGCCCACTGATCATTCTGACAACCAAAAATTGCTCCCACAAAATTCCAAATGTCCCTTGGAGGGCAGTGCCACCCCTGTTAAGAAACAAGGACACAGACTGACTGGCTACAGGGCTGACCAATAGATTTCAGTTGTCAACTGACAATATGACCTTGGACAGTCTGCTTAACCGCTTTAAGTTTCCTCAGCTGTAAAATGGGGAAACAGTGGCACCTATTTCATAGGTATTTTTGTGGAAATTAAATACATTAATAACTGTAAAGTGCTTAGATAATCAAGCTCCAAGCAAATGTTAGTTAACTTCTTGTGTCATTATTGGATTGGTATCAGATGGTAGTTGCCCTGAGTCATCATCCCTCAGTGGGAAGCTATTGCTAATTCCACATGTTTGTTAAGGAAGCACAGGGAAAGAGGCATGTCCTACAGAGATGTAAAGCTTCACTCGCGACGCTGAACAAAGTTTTCCATCATTCGGCTGACTCTAATTCTACTTAGAAGAAAGCCACAAAGACACCAACTTCTTAATTTTTTTCCAAGCTGCTTCTGCTACAGCACTTTCTGTTTTACTATGTCAGAAAATATGAAGTAATACTGTTACCAAATCACATGTGATAAATTGATTTTCCCAATTTGGCTCATGGTTTCTTCAGGGAAGGCCCCAAGTGTTACTCTTTTTCTCTCAGTTCACGTGACCTAACATGGGACAAAGGACAGTGAGAGCTCTCACCTAACACATGACAGGCACATACTCGTGGAAACTAGCTAGCTAGCTAGCTAGCTCTCTTAACCAGAGGCTCAGGACTTCTATTTCTTGTCCTTCCCAAGATGCCTGCACATTCTCTGGGGTTTATGCTGCCACTTTTGATCTGAGTACCAGCTCCTATGAACCAATTATCCTCAATCTCACAGCAGCCCTGCCTCCATAGCTGTCCTCTTTCTCCATGCTTTCTATCAACCCTGGCAGAGAACTCAGCACTGTTCTTGACTGCTACAAAACTAAAACAAAAATGAAAACACTCCCCCAAAGAATATGTACTCATTGAGGATTTTACTGAAGATGTGCAGTGATGCAGGATGCTTACAGCACTGCATTGCAAACAATGTATATTTTAATGTTAGACCCCTATCTCTCTTGGAGGGTTTTGGGTCACTCCGTCAACAAATCTCATGTCATTTTTGCATGACTCTCCTCTATTCTCCCAGTCTCCCTGACCTCTAGTTGCTTTAAAAAAAAAAAAAAATCCTTCCATTTTTACAGAAAATTTCACTCTCTACTGTCTCCGCCCCTAGGCTGGACTCTGCCAACACCCAAAGCATCTGCACATCCTGCAACATCTGCTCCAGGCCTCACACCTTCCAGCTCCCGTTAGAAATGGCTGGGGGGAAACAGTCTCAATATTCCTGGCCCCACTGATATGAATTATGCTGCCCTTCTCAAAACACAGAAGAGGCTAAAGCCAGCACTGGCTTTAAATAATTTTTCCCCTCCATTGTACAGGACATTGGTCACTGAGGCATAACGGTTTGACCTCAGAAGACGACCAGACAGAGACTCTAGGTTTTCACTTCATTGCTGGATACTCATTTAGAAGCTACTCTAGGTACTGATAACACGAAAAATCACTACCTAACTGTTAGCTCTAGAAAATAATTCCATGCTTGATTTGTGGACAAAATTCATCAACTCGACCCTGTTGCCACCCGAAGGTGTCCACTAACGCACCAGGCATTGGCATTGTGTGCCTCAGGTTCTCATGTGGTAGAGAGAGACCAGGTGAGCTCAGTAACATTAGGATTACAAATCATCATATGCTGAAGTGCAGAAAAAGGCTAAGAGGCACTAAGTATGTTTCAATAAATACCAGCAAAAATTTAAAAAATTACTTCAAGATCATCATAAATTAAAGATGTCTGTATCTCTATATATTATCAACATTACTGTTATTTCCTGTGAGGAACTTAAATCTACCAAACTAGGTACACAAAACTAGCATAAAATGCAACAAACACAAATATCAACATTTTCAGTTGGTGACATCACCAACTGAAATATATTTTTGCCGAAAGTTTAGACCCAGTGCCATACCTTGGTTCAGTGAGTGCTGACCTTATATATTTTTCTCATTTCACTGAACTAGACAAATCCAAAACAACAAAATATACTTTGAGCTAAGCCCAAAACAAGCCAGTAGTTCATTTAGTTTAACCCATGGATTTTCATATTAAGAACAAACAAAAACAAGCTACCAAACAAAAAACATCTCTCTGACACTGAAATATTTTTCCCCTCTAGAGTAAAGTTAACATCCGTATTTTTCCCTCATTTGAGTTCTGTGACCCAGTGATTAAAGGGCCAAATAAGAGAATAATTTCCCTGGTCTACAAAAGGTTAATCAGAACTCACGTGTTTTTTTTTTCCTTTTTCTCTCTGCTCCCCAAAAAGGGAAAGAAAGTGACAAGTTTAAAAATAACTCAAATAGGGAGGCTACAGATATACATAATAAAAAATCTGAGGCAGAAACCCAAAATAAATAGATACAATTTAAAGAAGTAGACAGAATTTAGAAAAAAAAAAAAATCTCTTCCCTCTGTTCATTCTTAGTAGCACAAGAGATACTTTATATTTTCTTGGCCGTGCTTAAGCCATTCAAGCACTATTGCTGTAACTTTTTTTTGTCACTTCATAAGCTTTATTTCATAGTTTCAACTTTTAAAAGAACTTTATTCATCACCCCAACTCAAAAAATCTAGTAGGCACATTTTAAGTATGCTGCCACCAACAACAGTGGCAGTCCTGCTATAGTCACCTGATTCAAAAACAAAAACCTTTGGCTTTGCCTGTCATTCAGAAGTAGATCGCTACTAACACTTTTCTCTTTATAGACTTACTAGGTCTCTTTACCAACTTATTTTCCCACTACTGATACATCAAAAACAGCTACACTTGTAGCCTGCTAATAATATATTTCCTCATCCTCTAGCATAAAATCCTTCAGTATGAAAATTCTAAGTAGAAACAGAATTGTCTTCCATGGCTACCAATAGCTATGTTTAAACTGATAATCTCAAAGATTACATTTTAGAGCAACTTTTCAAGAAATGAACATCTAAGTTACAACTAAGTACCTTTTTCACTAATTCTGAGCCTTTCTTTGTTTTTTTTTTTTTTTTTTTGCGGTACGCGGGCCTCTCACCGCTGTGGCCTCTCCCGCCGCAGAGCACAGGCTCCGGACGCGCAGGCTCAACGGCCATGGCTCACGCGCCCAGCCGCTTCGCGGCATGTGGGATCTTCCCGGACCAGGGCACGAACCCGAGTCCCCTGCCTCGGCAGGTGGACTCTCAACCACTGCGCCACCAGGGAAGCCCTGAGCCTTTCTTTAAATCACCTTATCTGAATTGCTAAGCTTGGTATCAAAATCCCTTCTCAGCAATTTGTTCAAAACTTCTGAGTTTCCTCAGATCCAAAGAGCCCTCTGGGCTTTGCTAACATCCACGTATTCTCTTTCTGTATCACTAACAGATATTCTAGGCACCTCATCCAGGCTGCTGGAAAGAATTCAGTGCTCAAAGCCTAGTCTTCCTTTCTTTTCATATGACAGCAGAGAGTACACAAGCCTTCTTTTCTATTTCTCTACAACTATAAGTAGCTAAGCTTCCACTTTATTCATTTTTGTCTCAACTTCCCTAATTCCCAAGCAGCTATTTCCAATAAGTGCATCTGGCAGAACTTGTTAAAGCTAAATTTCTAGAGGACTTAATTAGTTACATCAAGCTCTCAACTACCTTAACAATATACTCAGATCTTTGAGCCATGTAGACTGTCTCAATGATACTTAAAAAGAGAAAGCCTCAGAAACTGTTTTCTGAAGGCACCTATATCCCTTACACAGAGCAGACATCTCTTACAACTAAGAGTTACATAATTTTTTAAAAGAGACTTAAATTGGTTTCATAATGAGGAATATTCCACACTGCTTTGGGGACATATTTTACAATCCATTCGAACTCAAAGCAGCTATGTACACAGCTCTAGAAGAAAGTGAAAATGGGATGATCTTAAAATTAATATTAATAAATCGCCACAGAGGTTCTATTCTTCTAATACAAAATGTCTAAACCTCTCTTTTCCCTCTTCTTTTACTTTCTCTCCCCCTCCACCCCCTCCCCCTTCCTCTTCTGCCTCCCTTTTCTCAGTGTCCCATAAACCTCTCCGTTCTCTGTTTAACCTTTTCTCAATGCCGGGCTTTGCCAGCACTTCTGCTGACCGGGTTCACACCCAGCCTGCTTCCAGTCACAGTACCAGGAGAGAAGAGCGCCCACATTCAGCATCCCCTCAAACCTCTGCCTGTTCCCAGCAATTCCAGCCAGACCCACTGACGGTCCTGCTCCGTGAGAAAAAAGTCCCTTGAAACACAAATGTGTCTTTTTATTGCGGAAGAATCAAGGTTTGATTCACCCACCAATGCTTAAAATCCTCATATTTTTCTCTCTCTCCCTCACTGCCATTTGCACAAATCCAGAAGCCAGGAAGACTACCTCTGATACAAACTCTACCTCTCTGGAATGAATGAATGAATGAATGAATGAATGAATGAATGAATTTATTTATTTATGCCTGCATTAGGTCTTCATTGCTGCATGTGGGCTTTCTCTAGTTGCGGCGAGCGGGGGCTACTCTTCGTTGTGGAGCGCGGGCTTCTCAATACAGTGGCTTCTCTTGTTGTGGAGCACGGGCTCTAGGCACACAGGCTTCAGTGGTTGTGGCTCGCGGGCTCTAGAGTGCAGGCTCAGTACTTGTGGCGCACGGGCATAGCTGAGCATAAACCGAAGAGCATAAAGCATAAATCCATTCACACTTTTCTCCTGTACCCATAAACATGGGAGGCACTCAGTAGATACTTCTGAATAAATAAATAAATTTGTCAATAAATAAGAGTTTAACAGTGTTTTTCAAAAGGATTTAGGAATCATCTGCATCAATATTACCTGGAGAAGCTGTTCCAAAATATCCTGGAGAGTCGGCTACATCAGTTGTTCTCAACTTTCACTGTGCTTTGAAGTGACCTGAGGAGCCTTCAAAAATACGGATGCCTGGGTCCCACTCCCAGAGATCTGGATGCAATTTGGTCTGGGGTGTGGTCTGGGCACCTGGATTTTTTTTTTAATTTATTTTTTATTTTTGGCTGCATTGGGTCTTCACTGCTGCACACGGGCTTTCTCTAGTTGTGGTGAGCAGGGGCTACTCTTTGTTGCAGTGCACAGGCTTCTCATTGCAGTGGCTTCTCTTGTTGTGGAACACAGGCTCTAGGCTCACAGGCTTCAGTAGTTGTGGCACATGAGCTCAGTAGTTGTGGCACACGGGCTTAGTTGCTCTGTGGCATGTGGGATCTTCCTGGACCAGGGCTCGAATCTGTGTCCCCTGCACTGGCAGGTGGATTCTTAACCACGGCACCACCAGGGAAGCCCCCCTGGGCACCTGGATTTTTAAAGCTCCTTTGGCAGATCCTAATGCAAGGCTCTAATTTAATGAGCCTGAGTAGTAAGGCAGACATTGATACTTGGCAACCTCAACGTCATTTCTAATCCCCTTCTCCCTTGCCACTCCTCTCTGCGAAGGCTGGAAGGAGAAATGACTCACTTTCTCAACTTTCATTAAAGTTAAGGGGTGACCATGTGCCCAGGTGTGGGTCAAGGGTCAGAGGTCTGCTGGGTCAGACAAAGAGGCTTCTTTAACGCTTTTATTGTTCTGATAAAAAGAGACGGCTGTGCCTCCTGCACCGCTTCTGGTTTTACCCTCTTCCTGCCTTGAACACCCATGTGGCTGGACCTGCCACGAACCCAAGAGAAAGGCCAACCAAGAGGACCCCAGAGGTGTCAGTCTTGACACTGTTGAGCCTCTGAATCAACTTCAGCAATCGCCTACCTGTGACTTTCTTACTATGAGAGAAAAACAAACTCCTAGTTTATTTAAGCCACCAAAACCCAGCTTTCTGTAGCGTGCAGATAAACACAATCCTAACTGACAGAAGGAGATCCTGGCTATTTTCTTTTGCCCTGATCTTCAGAGGAGACGCTGATATGCTAAATACTTTTATGTAAACACGACTACAAGTTTATTTACAGAGTGATGAGTTTGCCTGGGAAAGAATTTGAAGAGTGGCTTACTTGAAGGTGCGGCCTCCTCTAATTAAAACCTCTCATGGGCCATCCTACCTGTTGAGACACCCGTGATGTAAGCGGGAGGAGAGGCTTTCACGGAATGATTTCCTGGAAACTTTTCTTCCTTAATTGTTCCTTTACAGAATGACACAACATTTAGATTAAGGGCAGGCATTAGAGAAAAAGTATGCCCTCCACTGCTAACACTCCCAGCCCTCCCAACCTTGGGTGACAGCTCTGGGAGGAATAACTAGGTTTATCTCTGGCTGATTCGGGCAGCTCTTTAGGACTGCCTGGCAAAGAACTGGCTAGAGCAGTGGCTTCTGTCCTCAGCAGTCTCATCTTCCCACTAAGTCTCCACGTGCTACCAGCACAGGTATGTCAATCCTCTGAGCAGCTGACATAGGCTGTAAGGTGTCTCTCCTCTCTAGCAGGGTACCCTTATGACAGGAAAAGCCCCCATTCTCATACTCTTAGTCAAAGACTCCCCACTCCCAAAATATCTATAAAAAGGGATACAAGAAGGAGAGCAGGATTCCTCTCCTGAAGCGTGACTCACACACTGTCCAACTGTGCCCAGTCCCCCATAGGCCTCTCCATGAGATGACAAATGAAAGCAAACGTGTTTACTTTATCCCACAGATGACCCTCTGCCTGTAAGTCCCAGCATGTGTCATATGGTACGCATAGCTCTTTCCTGGGTTCTTCACACTAAAACCAAAGGTTCCCTGCACTGATTCAGGCTTCTTTCTCCCCCTCTCCACTTCTTCTCTTGGGATCTCTATCAGGCTAGATAGTCACTCAACCTCCACTGCAAAATAACATATTATCTTGGGTTTCCCCTGCTCAAAAAAGTGTAAAGGCACTCTCATACTTATTAGATAGGAAATGTATCAGCTAGTGCGGAAGACTCGCCATACTGTGAACTCTAACCACCTTCCCACCATCATCCCCCAGCTCCACCACTCTTAACTGAAGCACTGGTACCACACTGCTTTACTTCCTGCTCTGCAAACACAATTTGAAAATCCCAACAAGATTCCTGAAGTCAAGATAAAGTACAGTATTTGACAAAATTGTTTAACTACTGGAATTACCTGGGCAATTGATTAAAATACAGTCTCCCGGGATCCACTCCAAGAAAACTTGATCCTTTAGCTCTGGGTTTGGGGATTTGCCTTTTCACAAGTATAAAATGTGATTTTAATGGCTTGAGAAATTCGGGAAATATGATGACTAGTAAAGAGAAAGAAACACTTTTTTTTTTTTTTTTTGCGGTACGCGGGCCTCTCACTGTTGTGGCCTCTCCCATTGTGGAGCACAGGCTCTGGACGCGCAAGCTCAGTGGCCATGGCTCACGGGCCCAGCCGCTCCGCGGCATGTGGTATCTTCCCGGACCAGGGCACGAACCCACGTCCCCTGCATCGGCAGGCGGACTCTCAACCACTGCGCCACCAGGGAAGCCCGAAAGAAACACTCTTATCCTATCTTGTTCTGTGCAAAACCTACCTGTCCTTCAAAGCCTAACTCACACTTCTCATCTCTGAGGTCCTCAGACCATTCCAGCTGTGGTGCTCTCACCTTGTTCTCCATTCACCCTCATTTGGCACCTGGCAGTCTTTCCTATGACCCATGTTGCAATTTAAGCTTTCATGTGACTGTGTGCCTTATCTCATTAACCCAAGGGTCCTTAAACAAAGGTGTGAATCACATTACCTCTGTAGGTGCTTTCAGAGTGCAGATGTCAGGGCAGCTTTTACTCCTGTTGACTTATCCAGAAGACAAAGGGTGATGCACAGGCAACTGTATTTTGAAAAAACTTTCCAGATGATTCTGGTGAGTGCCCACCCCTCTTTCACTCCAGCTTACACCACACTTTAGGAATCCTTATACTGATCATACTATGAGGCCTTTGAGGACAAGGACAGTGTCTGACACTTCTTTCTAGTTTTCACACGGTTTACCTCATCACTTTGAGTTTGGTGAAATGAGTGTGCAATTAAGATGCGTGAACTGTTTGAATGACTGATTGATGATCAATTGAAAGGGTAAAAAATGGCCCCTGCAGTGGCCCATAATTAATTCTCATTCAGCTTCTACCCCTAGTCCATGCACTCACACTATACCTATTTGCTACAAATTCTGAAATGTCTGATGAATACACTTGTTCCACACGTGGGAAAAAGAAAGTGAGAGGTTCCATACACATTAGAAAGGTGGATGACGTCTCACTTATCCCAGAGCACCAATCAAGGGCTCCCCTATCCACCCCAAATGTCATATACATGGAGGATGTGAAGCCACGCCCACAGGCATTGTCAATGTGAACCTCCAACCGCCATGGAGCCTCAGAGGCTACTCTGACACCCCTCAATGTCAGGACCACATTTAATGTAATGATCTTACATTAAAATAGGTGCCATTCAGCAAGTAACAAAACCAGCAAAGAACAGTGCATTATTGGGGTCAGTTTAGCAATTAGAATAACACCTGGCAGCTCAGACGGTGCACCCTATAATTCTGACATTGTAGGAAAGTCTCTGCATGCTGAAAATCTCTTCCCTCCTGGATTGTCAAGGAATCTGTTGTAGCAGTTACCTAAAATGTAGTGTGTTGTTAAGGAACAGCAATCAGACATTGACATCTCTTGGTGATTGATTTGTCATGTTGGTTTCAGTTACCCATCAGGGCTTTGAGGGAAAGGAATGTAAGGCAGGTACGTTTTGATTGATGAGGAGATACTGGTAAGGGGAGTAGGGCTAATTATGGCATGCCAGGGAAGGTTCTGGTTGGCAAGGATATGAAAAGGCTGAGAACCAGAAACAGCTAGAGGAGGGGAGAAGGTGATGAAAGAAAGTGATTTAAGAGTTGGAGGGACATTCGACTGACTGTGAGTGTCATCTTTCAAAAAGTATCAGGAACATGGATGTGCTGTGTTTGGGATTATCAAAGTAGTGTTCTAGCAAACTGTGTGACGCTAATTCCCAAGATTTAAAGGGGCCAGGCAGTGCACACTTCCAGATAGGAATAAAGTCTGATTCTTGTTCAGAAACAACTGGTTTAACTCACATACACAGATCATCCACCATAGACAGGGGTCACCCAATGGCCCTGCTTGCTTCACTCCAAACTTCTGCATTCACTCCTCTGGACTCCTAGGACACTCTTAGTGTAAAGGGACCTTCTCGTAATTAATTAGATAGCCAACAAGGGCCTACCGTATAGCACAGGGAACTCTGCTCAATATTCTGTAATAACCTAAATGGGAAAAGAATTAGAAAAAGAAAAGATACTTGTATATGTATAACTGAATCACTTTGCTATACACCTAAAACTAACACAACATGGTTAATCAACTATACTCCAATATAAAATAAAAATTAAAAAAATAAAATGATATATTAAAAAAACAAAAACTTTGTTCCTCACTGGAGCCATATCAACAATTCTACCTCTCATTAGGCTGAACTCACATCACTGGAACGGCTTACCAGGAGCAAATATTTTTCAGTGCTGACTTTCTGAATATAAGAAAACGTCAAAGGGCAATGAAATAAAGGGAGAAGGAAAGAGAGAGGGAGAGAGGAGCAGCAAAGACAGAAGAAGGAAGGGAAAGAGGGAGAGAGGGAGGGAGGGAGGAATGCAGCGCTTCAGTCATAGTTTTCATATGATCTCAGAAATCTCCGGGCGGGGAGGTATGGCCTGAGTTGAACAGAAATTGATAGCAAGAACTAAGAGGTAAAAAGACAAAGATGGGGGCTTCCCTGGTGGCGCAGTGGTTGAGAGTCTGCCTGCCAATGCAGGGGACACGGGTTCATGCTCCGGTCCGGGAAGATCCCACATGCCGCGGAGCGGCTGGGCCCGTGAGCCATGGCCGCTGAGCCTGCGCGTCCGGAGCCTGTGCTCCGCAACGGGAGAGGCCACAGCAGTGAGAGGCCCGCGTACCGCAAGAAAAAAAAAAAAAAAAGACAAAGATGGATGCAATCTCTCTCATGGCCACTCTAAAACTCTAGCTTTGAATGCCTTCCCCACATCCGAACAGCATCTCTCCCAGTGCTCATTAGCTTTGTCAGCTGCTGCCAGGGCACTCTCTGTCAGTGAGGTCTTTAGATGCGATATGCTGGAAATCTGCCTGGGGTACTAGAAATTAATGATTCCAGCAGTAGCCCATGTTTTAACAGAAACCAGAATTCTCTGTGAGTCCCAGCTTCCCTATCAAAGGAGGATCCTGCGTAAGCTCCTGTATTTATGTGGCTATATCAGGCCTCTTCCACAAAGAGCCAGAGTTAAGAACTCTGCAAGTGTAAAAACTTGGGGCCTCTGAAGGTCATTTCTAGGAGGAAAAACTCCTGGGGGATGAGAAGAGACTGAATCTTTAATCCTCTGTATTTACATGTATATAAGGGGTTCTAACTGTGCTAATCTCTCATTGTGGTAATCTCTGCACCTTGTGGCCTTAAGACAGTTCCTCCACATTCAACTCACTATCAGGATCGAGCACATATATTTTGAGGTTTAAGTCTTGGAAATTTAACAATAAAACTGAAAAAGCAAATTGTGGTGCCCATTCTATTCAGAAGCTCTGATCAATGTCAACACACAATGAAGGTTCCATGAATGGGTTTCAGAGTCATCAGACGTGAGTCTGAGTCCAGGGCCTGTGGTTAACCAGCTACATACAGGGGGAAAGTTCTAAAAGAACTTTCTAAAGAGCTACCTTATAAGGCTGTTTTAGGGACTTGATGATTTAAGTGATATTTATTAGATATTGATTATGATGGTGACTACTAAGTCTTGTCTAGTCCTGGAAGGCCCTGGGGTGCCCTGGGCCAGGAGTCCAAAAGCCTAGGTTCTATGTGCAGCTCTGCCATAAATTACCCACATGGCCTTTGTTTTGTCTTTTCATCCCCTAGATTTTAGTTTCCTCATTTGTTAAATGAAAGTCTTCAACTAGCTGATGCTGGACTAGCAACTGGAAATACACTCTTCTGTGGAATATATTCTTTTTGAAAGAAGTTGGAGAGAATTGTGATCGCCATAGAGAGATCATGTGAGCAAAGCAATACCTCCTGGAAGTCTCAAATAAAGATGATCTCGATGACTTTATTCAAGGCCCAATTAGACAGGAATTAGACACTCCTAAGCTTTGCCCAATGGGAGAAGTGCATTTCTAAAATGTGAACTCTACGTCCAACTCGCCTGCTGGACCACCCCCACAATAAGTGGTTGCTAAAATTTTGATATACCCCTTGCCTGACCCCCAATTTCTCCTCCCCCCTCCCACCCCCCATAACAAGAAGCCACGGACTTCTGCAGAACTGGTTTGGTGAAGTTTTTGAATGCAGAAGTTCATTCCATCAATGATAGATGGTTCAAGGAAAACACTCAGCTTTAGGTAGGAAGTAAAGACACTTAAAAGAACGTGATTTGGACAGAATTTCAAGACAGACACAAACATCATTATTTCTCAGTGATGAGAAAGGAATGAAGTCAGAATCCCACTGGGTGTGGTAATATAAGGAAGGAGAAACAGAGACGCTTTCTCTGAGGCTAAAATTTCTCGATAAGCTAATGCAAGGGTGTGATCCTGAAAGTGGATTCTTCAGACTTGCAGTGTAGATGTTTAGCAGATGCTCACCTGGCAGAGTTCAGAGCCTGAGATTTCGGTCTCTCTACAAAAGGCATGCAAGGGGCGGTAGTTCAGAAGTGACAACTGTGAAAGAATTCAAGAAACGTATAATGAAAGCGTATCTTGATATATATCTTTACTTGTTTTAATCTTCCTGGCCATTTAAAATTAGGGGTCAAGAACTGGCAGGTAATTTACAAGTTAATCTGTCTAAATTCCTGCCTCCCTACAGGCAATGTTTCACCCTCATTTACCCATGAAAAACTAAGACCCTGAAAACACTAAGTTGAAGGTACATGGTCACACCTGTAGTTAACAAGGAATGGCAAGGGGGAGTGGAAGGTACTAGGGTTTAGTGTCTTATAAGGGCTCTTAATTCCTGGAGACTTCTTGGCATCATTTTCATAATCATCTGCAAGAATTAGTATCAGTGTAGTTCTTCCAGGTGCTGGCCTAGATCAGTGCTTCTCAACTTGAACATGCACCAGAGTCACCTGAAGAACCCGTGAAAACACAGATTGCTGGGCCCCAACCCTGGAGATTCTGACTCAGTAGGTCTGGGGTGGAGCCCAAGAATTTGCAATTCTAGCAAGTTCCCAGTGATGCTGATGCAGCAGACCTGGGAATGGCCTAGATCATCTCTTAGAATGTTTCCCCAGACCATTCTTGGGGTCTGATTTTTGTGACTGGTAGGCTGCCTCAGTCCAATTACTCTATCCAGGACAGAGAGGGGGCAACTTCCCACACAAGTTGAGGAAGTGGTATCAGTTCTGTGGCCAGGACAAAGAAGTTTGTGGGATGATGGTGTAAGCAGAGTCAGGAAAGCAATTCAATTCAACCGCACCAGCAAAAGAGCTGGGGAAATGATGCGTGTGTTTATCTGGTTTCAGAACTCCAAAACTCTACAAACAGGCTCTGTGTCAACCCTATGCTGAGCCCTATGGGGCTTGGAGTAGGTATTATTCGTATCTTAGACATAATATGTGGTTTCTGTAAATGTGTCCTCCCTCCCTTCCTTTATCCTTCCTTCCTCTCTCTCTCCCTCCCTCCCTCTCTTCCTTCCTTCTGGAATCACTGAGTTAAATTTACAAAAAAAAAAAAAACTAAATAAAATTGACAAAATACAAATTGAAGCTCATCTCAAGGCTATTTACCCTAAAGGTCACCATCCTGTTTTTCCTGACCTTTTTCCTAATGAAAAGAATAGAGATCCATCTTGGAATTTTCCCAGCATCCTTTACAATGGTAAGCTCCTGTGGCTCAGCCCCCAGTTCCACTCTGCATTAAGTAGGACTTTAGGGTCTGGCCAGCGCAAAGACAAGGACAGCTATCAAAGTCAGGGTGGGGGGAATCATCCATCTCACTGTCAATGGCATGTATCACTCCTATGCTTCAAGCCCTATACACACACATCATTTTGTGTGATTTATGGCCCTAATTAGATCCCAGTGGCAGTATTCCATTAGCTAACAATGCGTAGCCTAATCACCTTTTCTTCATACAAATGATTTCCTTAACTTTGCATGCATAACTTAACAGCTTTTATTTTAAAAACTCATGTTAACAGCTTTCCTGTGGTAACCAGTAGGGGTGCTATGATAAGAATCTAATTTGCTGTAAAAATGACTCATTTGTCAAATAAGCATTAAAATAATTGTTCCCCTTTTGACTGTTACCCTGCTGTTTCCAGTCATTTTCCAAAACTAAATTATTTACTCATTTGAAAGTTCAGCTGTGCATATTTTAATTGATATTCCCTCACAGGACTCATATTGTTAATGACAATAATTAACCCGAAAAGGCTGCTAAATAATTATGCTAGAAAGATATGAAGTATTTGCACAGAAAGTAAAATAAGCATTTGAAAAACTATCGAAATGTAAAACTTTCATATTTTATGGCAAAGCACAGTAATAGTTCATAATCAAATTAAAGAGAGAAAGGGTAAATGTAGATTATATGATATGATGCAGAATACTTTATGTTTTCAATATAGAAAAGTAGTGCAGCTAACAATACGATTCTGTCATCTCAGTAAGCTCCCAATATTACTATTCTAGCTGGTAATATAAATTGTTCTCTGACACTTAGCATGGCTTGGGATGGGAGCAAACTAGCTCTTAATAATAATACCTAACACATATTCACTGTCTCTCTGTTAGATAAATCTCCCTGTGAGGGACTCAACAAGCCCAACCCACTTCCAGCAGAGACACCAAGCACTAGACAGATCGTACCCCTTCCCCAAGAATACAGCTGGCTCTCAACTTGCTGGGAAGTTCTCAGCAGAAGTGGCAGGTCCTTGCCACTGTGGATCCCAGAGAAGAGAGCTTCCTTGTCAAATCAGACAAAGAAGGGACCACAGAGAGCCTTACACTTACTAATGTATGGTCTTCCCTGGCCAGTCTACCAGGCTGCTAGTTCCTAGAAGCCCACAGAGCTGACATTCCCATGGAGATTGCTAGAGATCATTTACCCAAATGGACAGTAAGGACTGCTACACCCCACCTACTATCCTACTCTAATAGGAGTCTTGAAGGTCAGGACCTAGCTATGTATGCTCCACAAATGCTTTTGAACTAAAGCAGAAAGCAGCTTTACAATGCCACAGAAGTGCCAGAACATCAGTTAAGGATATATTGGTACATGCCTCCCATACGGCAAGAGCAGCCAAACAGGACATCAAGAAAAGCCTCTGTCTGTCATCGCTTCAATTCTCTTCATTTTTACCTTACAGCTGATACCACTGGTAGCATAATAATGCTGTAATAAAAGTGATGATAATACTTGGTATTTATATAGTTCTATTTATTTTTGCTCACAGGTGCAAAGACTAATGCTAACAGGAGGCAGAAGAATAACTTACAAATACATGGCCATACCTGACTTCCACAAATATATCCTGCAAGCACTGAATACATGGAATAAACGGATAGGTGAGTGTGGTGCTAATTATGCTTGTCATCAAATAAAATTACAACTTGCACAAAGAACAAAATTTGATTTTACTATATATCTAGGTTGTTCATTTGCTGTTATCTATATCACTATTCTTTCCATAAGCATTAATTTAGCAGCTACTCTGTACTTAGCACTGGCAATACAGTGGTCAACAGGATAGACAGGGGTCCTACCCTCAAGTTGCTAACATTCTAGCAGTTAACCAAAGGGTATATAAGTAAATTTATTTCTAGTCAAGATGGTGAAGAGTAGCAACATTTTAATGGAATCCCTCTCTCCAAATCTGCCGAAATAGTACAAAAGCATAATTGAATTCAAAAGTTAAGCATTCCTGAACCAGAAATGCAGAGAGACGAAGCTGGCTGGAGCAATTGGCCAACTGGGCTCCAGGTCTGGAAGCAAACACTGGAGCCAGGAATTCAGCTCCATATAAAATGAGAGGTTGAAATTAGGGACTAAGCTGAAGTTCTCCTATTGAAATGAAACTGAGATTGGGGGTGGGAGACTACTGCCCTATTTTGCCTAGCTCTATGGCTGTGGACCTACGGAGTAGCATAGAGGCATTATTCAGCTTCACAAATAAGAAATGAGCTAAGCCATCCTCTGACTCAGTGCCTGGATGTGCCACATTCCTAACATCATCTTAAGGAGAAGTATAAAATGTTATATTGTAAGATCTAATCCTGAACTTGGGGCAGAGGGAACAAAGGGTAAGGTAGAGGTAACCACAAACCTACTAGACAAGGAGAGGTGATCACTGAGGGGGAGAAAATATAGTTGCAGGGACCCATTCAAAATAAACTTAGGTAACAAAATTCCAAAGTGAAGTAAGTCAGAGAAAGACAAATATCATATAATATTACTTACGAGTAGAATCTAAAAAAAGGTACAAATGAACTTATTTACAAAACAGAAATAGAGTCACAGATACAGAAAACAAACTTACGGTTACCAAGGGGGAAAGTGGGGGTGAGGGATAAATTGGGAGATTGGGATTAAAATACGCACACTACTATATATAAAATAAATAACTAATAAGAACCTACTGTATAACACAGGGAACTCTACTCAATACTCTGTAATGACCTATATGGGAAAAGAATCTAAAAAAGAGTGGATATATCTATATAACTGCTGTACAGCAGAAATTAACACAACACTGCAAATCAACTATACTCCAATAAAAATTAATTTAAAAAAACAGGACATAAAACTTTAAAAAATATATATATGAGATAATCTAGTATTAAGAAATACATCTGAAAAAATTAGCACTAGAAAAGTGGATTCATGCCAGATAATATTGACTGTGTAGAACAGCATTGACAAAGACTTTAAAATAAGTAGATTTAAGGTACTCAACTGAAAATGAAATAATAGTCTTTGTTTAAAAGAGAGCAAAAATTGTGAAACAAGAACAGGCAGAAATAATTTAAGAACATATGAGTCTGAAAAAGAATCAATTAGAAATCTTGGAAGTAAAATATATAATCATTAATATTATGGAAGAAGCTCATATAGACAAGTTAAAATCTAGACTTAGAAGATATTATAGATAGATAATTAGAAGATATTATAGAGGAATCTGTCCAGAACAAAGCACAGAGAGACCAAGGACAACACAAAAGAACAACTATGAGATACAGATTCTAGACTGATATGCTCTAACCCAGGGGTCAGCAAACTATGACCAATAGGCCAAATCCAGCCTTCTGCCTGTGAGCCACAAGTGACTTTTACAGCTCTTAATGGTTGGAAAAAATCACAAGAAAACTAATATTTTGTGACTCATAAAATTTATACAAAAATTCAATTTTCAGCTTTATTGTAACATAGCCACATTTGTCTGTTTACCTATTGTTTATGACTGCTTTCAGGCTACAACAGAATTGAGTGGTTTCTACAATAGAAGTGAATAGTTTCAACAAGAACAGAACGGCCCACACAGCCTATTTATTATCTCTACAGAAAAGTTTGCATATCCTGACTCTATCATCCCTGTTTAAGAAAAAAGGAGGAAACAGCATAGACAGTATATCTGTAGAGACAATAAGTGAGAATTTTCCAGAATTAAAGGAAGACTTGGTGGTGAGAGAGATTTAATACTCTTCTTAACTGTTCCTATTTTAAGAATATTGATGGGCATTTGTTAGGCCATCGCTGTGTTTTACTGCCTGGGGTTTACAGCCAATTGTACTATTTCATTGAACTGACCAATTCATTAGACAACTCATCAATCCAGTCAACCATATGTTGTTGTTTCACTGAAATGATTGTTAAATTCTGGCATCCAGAAGATCTAATCCTATAACTCTCAAAAACTTCTACAAATCTGTCTCACCAAATTCCTGCCCTCTCCTTTTCCATGAGTTAGCTCACTAACTCAATTCCTTCAGCAAGGCATGCCCTTCCCATTGTTCTTCATGTTGCTGTCTTTGAAGTTGCAATCCTTTAAGATTCAGTTAAGACAGTATCTTCTTCATTCAGTATTAACTCTGCAAATATTTACTGAGTGTCTGCCATGTAGCAGGTGCTCTTCTAGGTGCTAGGGAGACAATGGTAAACAAGTAATAACGCCTGCCTTCAAGGATCTTACTTTATTTTACAGTCAAGCAGGTAATTAAAACACACAATTGTTAAAATCAGGAGAAGAACAGATGAAGAGCACGTAACACTTGAGGGCTTGGCGGAGTCAGGGAAGTTTTCTCAATTAAGAAAGATCTTAAAAATCTTAAGATGAGTGGGAGTCAGCTGGACAAGGGTGGTGAGGGGTAGAAGAATTCTAAGCAGAAGGCATATCATGTGCAAAGGCCAGAAGATAGGAGAGTGCACATAATTTCAAAAAGTGTGTGCAGTTGGAAAGTAGAGGCTAAAATGGGAATAGCAGGTTAGTAATAAGTGAAGCTAGAAAAGCGAACGGGAGCTAGACCATTAAGAACCATCTTAAATCTTACCAAGAAACCTGGAGATTTTCCACAGGCAGAGAAGGGGAGGTTTTGAATGGCATTAGGCAGAGAGCAGTGTGATCATATTTGAACTTTAGAAAGATTTCTCTGGCAGCACTGAGGAGGAGGGCTTGGTGTGGGCAGGATAGGCATGGTTGCAGGTTCATGTTTGGCTGCAGGAAGCTGAGGGACTTACTATCTTATGCTTTCCATTTTCTCTGTGAAGTGAGACCCAGGGCCATCCACTAAGATAAATGGAAAGATGGCTGCCTAGAACATGCAAAGATGGTGGAGTTTTGTCATAGCCATCACAAAAGAGATAAAGAGCTGACTGGGAAAACAGAAAAAGGACTTCCGAACACCTCAAGATTGGAGGCCTTGAATTTTGAGCAGCCCCATCTACTTAGCAGCCTGCCATGGAGAAGACAGTGGGTCAAGGACCCATAGCTGAAGGTGTTACTTGGTATATATGATAAAAGAATAATCAATTCAAGGAGTTGAAGAGACTTTCAAAAGAGTGATTGAAAAGGGATCATAGGACCAGGATGAGCAAGGAAGAAAGTGAAGATGAGAGAAACCAGGGAGCTGGAAGGCTGGAAAATGCTAAATGACCTGAATGAAAGCAGCTCTGAGAGCCCCCAGAAGGGCAGGAAGACAAGGTTAGGTTGTAGAACAGCATCGTCTCATCAGCAAAGCAGTAGTGGGTGACACCAAAGTCTAGGGAGTAGCTATAGGAGTGGACGGTTGAAGCCAAGTGGAAGCTAAAATTAGGAACTGAAGTGATCAAGGAACTGAGTGGCCAGAGTGCTATTAGGTCATCATATGGATGATATTTTCACCCTGGACGATGGAAAATCTTGACTAGGGATAGAGGAGGTTGAGCCATATGCCAGTGTCTTCAGTGATAAAGAAATAATGATGCAGAAGGTGAAAAATGACAATAAGGAGAGGCAGAGGGCAGTCTAATTGGATGGCATGAGCCTCTATGGAGGAAAGGTGATTATATATATAATGACAGTGGCAAGGTCAGTCTAAACGGGACCTTGAAGGAGTCAAGAAGATGCTGATGGTACCTCTCAGACCGAAGTCATGTTACGTGGGGTGGTGAAAGCTAGCTGCAGAAGAAACCATGTGCTTAGGAGAAAGCCAGAGTTTTAACTAACTAGGAGGTAGATGCCAGTTTAGAGAAGATACTGTACAAAAAGAATTTGTCCCATAAGGGGGATTCTAGGAGGCAGAGTGGAAAGGTTCTGGGCTGAGGATGTACAAATGGAAAAGACATGGACTCTCTCTCCAAGGAACTCTTCATTCCTCATCACAAGCTCTGTTGGAGCACCTTTCGAGCAGCCTCCCCATAACATCATGGTGTGTGCTGTGACCACTGGGAGACTTCAGTTCATGACCACTTCTTGAGCAAAGACATGAGATGGTGGAGGCACTGACTTCATGAGCCTCCTGCAATCAGAGAAGAAAGGTAGTGCAAACTGCGGCCAATTCTCTGTACACGTGCAAGAGGAGGGGAAAAACCCACACCAGGTGTCCCAACTTATACTGTCACCAAATCCTTTTTGTTTAAGGTGACAACAGTGGAACAATGAGCAAAATGAAGTATGAACCTCACCATCACAGGAGTAACTGTGCTCTGTAAACGTGACCATCTCCTCCACCAGAGTAAAAGCTCCTCAGAAATAAGAGCCATGTCTTATTTTTCTGTACCTAGCACAGTGCCTGGTACACAGTACTCAACAAGCATGTGTTGAGCTGAAATGAACTGAACAAGTGATGTTTGCATAATAATTAACAGTTGACCAAGTAGCTTCATATTAATTATGTCAGGGTTATAAAAACTTTGCAAGGCAATCATTCTCATAGCTCTGGTTTCTTAAATGCTTCCTACTAGTCAGAATCAGCGTAACTATTTCCCTCACTTTACAGATAAGGAAAGTGAGGTTCAAAAGTTAAGGGACTTGCCCTGAGTTATACAACTAGCTACTAGAACTCCAAATCCCAGGCAATTTCTGTCACAAAATGTTGCAGTCCACAAAGAATTAATTCCTTGGTAGTCAGTGAGTGTGATAAAGAATTAATGATAGTAATATTAAGTATTAGAATAGTGTTGATAGTATGGTAATGATAACATATGAACTATTATTATTATATTATTCCTATTATTATTACTATTTACAGCTCCTCTGTCCTGTGCCAGGCTTTACCTATACAGTCTCTAACACAAAAACCTATAGGATAGCTATCATTATTCCCATTTTATAAATGACAAAACTGAGAATAAGAGAGGTTAATTAATTTACCCCAGGTCACAGAGCAAGAGACATATTCCAGCTCCAAGCTCAAGTCTGTCTATGGCCAAAGTCTGAATCCTTTCTCCCATTCTCTTCTGCCTCACAAGTCAGCCCCTGACTGCTATCTTGCCTAAATTTTCATCTTCAGTGTTCTGAAACTCTGAAAGTGAGAAAGAATTTTGGCAGTTTTGTTATATGAATGGTGAAAGTCACCGTACTTATTGATTATTCATACTACTCATTGTTACTTGGGGGATAAATAAGAAGATGAACAGAAAACAGAAAGAAAAGATATTCATTCATTCTTTCTGTCTTTCACTATTTCATGAGTTTTTACCACGTGCTGGTCCCTGTTCTAAGCGTTAGGGATGAGAAAGGGAATGAAACAGATGAAATCTCAATCCTCATGGATCATCTATTCCAGTCCCTGTCTTCTGTGGCCCCTGCAGGTAAACCCCTTTCATTCATTCAGATACACTCACGCCTTTACAAATGATGGTCAGGCCCCCAGGTCCAGAGGAAAGGCAGGTTGTCTTGTAATCAGAGCCCACACAAAGATGTCCAGGGACCAGACTTTTATAGGGCCTAGAAAATTGTACCCACACAGCCACTTGAGAGAATTTGCAGCCATCATTTCCATTAGTCAAAGGGGTGTACATATCAGTGAAGAAAGCAGATAGTGAGCAAGCCTCAAAATGCCAAGGCTGAGCCACACATGCTCAAAAGATCCACTGATCTCCTGACCTCAGCTACAAGTTTACTGTGTGCTGAATTAAGGGTTATGTTAAGATGGTGCCTCTCAACCTCAGTCATCAGAAAGGGCTGTTTCCTTTTAAAAGTCTTTTGTAAGGCTGCCCACTCCTCCTCCCAGAAGGGCAGTCGTCCTCACTGCCAAGCCTATCTTTATGGTTCGCCTCCAAAACAAGTGCAAAATAGTGTTGGACTCGGATGAGCCCTCCCTCTCCCTGGCCACTGGGACACCATCTGCAAGTTGAGTGGGAAGAGTAAACACTGCAGGTTAAGTAACTCATTACTAATATTTTCCTTGAGCTCTGAAACTTTTTAAACAAACAACAACAACAATTGTATCATAATAACCTTCCAGAGGTTAACAGCCGGCAGGTGGTCCAGCTCAGTCCAAATGAAAACCAGACAGCTGTTTGATTATAAACTGTTGACTCTTATGGAGATCTGGGGAAAACTTCTTGCCGAAAAAGGGTCTTCTCTTAAAAATCCCTAATGAAACAACACATAAATGTCAAAATGACAAAAATAAGGAAGTGTGTCATAGACTAAGCATTTTAATGTCCTTTCTGGCTTCCTCCAGAGTGTACTCTGGATCTAGCCCCATTTAATGGCACAGATTCTTAAAGAGGTGGTGCACAGCGCAAATTTTTATGACCCAAATAAAACCTGGAGAGGGCCGCTTTCTCTGCCATAGTCAGTGTCCTCAGCAGATGTGTGGGAGGCTCACATTTCAAATCAGCAACTGTACCAGCATTTTACCTGGACCCAGAGGCTATACAGAGGGCACATGTGAAGAAAACCCTGAGGTGTGGGGCATTACCCTGTCTGTCTCCAAGCCATTAAGACATTGCACGGACGCCCCTGGGAAGCCTTGGCAAAACTAGAGAAAATTCCAAGGGCTGATAAAATGATTCGAGAATGGTGGATGAAAAGTTTCTAATCAAAACCTTACATTAGCACCACACGGCCTCACAGATTGATGACTATAACTGTTTTCTTCCCTTGATGATGAAATGGAACACAAGAAAATTACACCCTAAATCAGTATTTAATTACTGGTCTATTATATTACAATCAGAAACATTTCAGAAAGCTCAGAAAACAAAGTTGAACCTTTTTACACTGAATTCTGCAGCAAGTGGTGAAATGCAAAAAACCTTAAGATTCCAAGAAAAAAAGAAGCTATGCAATGACAATCACCTATTTTTTTTAATAAAAGAAAAGGAATAAAAATGAAAAGTGTAGAAGAGAGAATTTCATAGCTCCTAGTTTAGTTGCAGTAAATTAGGAGAAAGGTGAGATCACAGAGTGTGGGGGAAAAAAAGCAGCTTTTTGGTTTGACCCATGTTTGGTGGGGTTTTCTGGTATCATATAAGCAAGAGGTGGCAATGAGCCAAACTCTCAGAGATAAGATGGGCAGCAAAAGAAAGAAAGAAGGAAAAGCAGCACCCAAGATGCTGAGCAGGCCCTTGATACTTTTTGCTAGTTTGTAGAGAGAGGAATATGAGGGTGTCAGTGCTTCATTCTGATAAA
The DNA here is from genome assembly GCF_937001465.1 of Orcinus orca. Classification (NCBI taxonomy): domain Eukaryota; kingdom Metazoa; phylum Chordata; class Mammalia; order Artiodactyla; family Delphinidae; genus Orcinus; species Orcinus orca. Next base: position 36,135,990 of record NC_064571.1, read on the forward strand.
ATACAGTGTAAAGCTTTTCATATCCTATTAGAACTAGACTGTGGCTGCTTCTCAATTACTGGAGGCTCTGAAGGTGAGACAAAATGTAACTTAATAAATATTTATTGAGGGTCAACATATAACACACTCTGCTAGGCAATGTGGAGCTACAAAAAATGACCTCAAAGTGCTTTCGATCTCCAAATGAAAAACAACACATGAATAACTAACTAGAAGATAAAACATAAAGGCATGAAGACTTTCTCTCTACTTCATTTTCACGTTTGTTATATTTATTATTTAGTTAGGGAGCTTCCAGGAATGCTACCTGGGGGGAAAGAGACTTTGAGCTTGACCTGAAAGTTTGAGAAAAATTTCCAATCATGAAGGTTAATTCCAGAGTAATCTAAGAAGCATTAAGTACAAATAGTAAAAACTAGTACCAAATTTACCTAGTCACTACACATTTCTTCCTATGCTGCTCCTATTCTTTTTAAAACTCTAAATAAAACGAGTGCCTATATACATTTTTTTATTTTAAAGAATTTTTATTTTTAAACATATTAATGTGGTTTTCTCTCTGAAATAGTTATCTGTCCTAGAAGTAAGCTACTGCAAATGTCTATTAGCTAGATGGAATTATTGATAATGTAGTCACAACCCTGCCTCAAGAGATTATGCCCAGCAATTCCCATCCCACACATGCAAGATCAATGTACGGTTCAGGCTTTCAAGCCTCGTCGATATGCAAAGATGATATTTGCATATTTTGTCATTCCCTTTTAGTCCCTTTCTCATAGGGTCTGGTGAGCACCAGGGTTCCATTCTGCCCTGCTCCTTTTTGTTTGTTTTGCCTTTTCTTTCCTACCCCGACTGCCTTCTAGCTCCTCCCAGCACAGAGTTTACATTCCATTCCATCAGGGCCATGCTCTTGTTGAGAATCATAATTTTTGAGATTGTGAAGTTTGTATTCGTTTTCTATGGCTTCAACCACAGATTTATTTTCTCACAACTCTGGAAACTACAGGTCCAAGAACAAGGTGTTGGCAGGATTGGTTTCTTCCCTCCTTGACTCATAGATGGCTATCTTCTGTGTCTTCACATGGTCTTCCCTCTATGTATGTCTGAATCCTAAACTCCTCTTCTTACAAAGACATCAGTCATCTTGGATTACCTCTTGAAATGCCTTATCTCCAAATATAGCCACATTCTGAGGCCAGGGGTTAGGACTTCAATATATAGGTTTTGGGGGGTACACAATTTGGGGGTTAGGACTTCAATATATAGGTTTTGGGGGGTACACAATTCAGTACACAATATATCTCCAAATATAGCCACATTCTGAGGCCAGGGGTTAGGACTTCAATATATAGGTTTTGGGAGGTACACAATTCAGTATCCAAGTCACTAAAATTCTCTGATCATCCATTTCCATCTCTGTGGAAAGAAAGTCATAAGAGGATGTCCTAAGTATTTTCCAGTTCTACGAGAGCATGGGTAGAGAGTGTTGCATTCCTACACCCTGTTCCCTGGCTACTTCCTATGGAAATCACCAGACTGTCTCAGGGCCTAATGTCACGAACAAAGTAAGGCAAGTAAGTCCCCACTCGATACTGATAAAGGAGTTGAGATTCAGAACGGCTAAGTGATCTGACTAAAATCTTCTCCGTTAGTTGAAAGAGGAAAGGTTCTTCTGACTTCGAATGCAGTGTCTATAAGAGTGAAAATTAACATGTCATTCCTCAGGTGTTAAAATAAATGAATTTAACATTAATTTTCTAGATAAAATTAATCCCAAAAGAATAACCCTAAGAGTGATCATTTGAGACTGTTTTTGCTGAGTATATATTTATCTTCATGGTATTTTCAAGATGGCCAGGAAGGTTCTGCTGCTCAAGAATTTAACTCCCCTACTGATGCAGGATGTCTGGAATTTCACCCTTAATACACAAGTTCTGTAAACTAAGGCTTTTTTTGGTTTAGTTTTATTAGTTTCAATGATGTAAATTCTCAAACAAATACAACAATAGAGAGACTATATAATGAACCACCATGTACCTATCATCCAACCTCAACAATTATCAATATAGGGTCAAACTTATTTCCTCTCTACTCCACCAACTCCTTCCTCCACAGATAATTTTGAAGCAACTCCCAGATATTGTAGGTGTAAATATTCCAATATGTGTATCTTTTTAAGATATAACCACAGTACCATTATCACACCTTAAAAAACTAACAATAATTTTATATAAATTAAATATGAAGCTTTTAAAGGTTTATCCTCAGGTTTCTTTTTTTTTAATTGAGGTATAATTGACATATAACATTATATTAGCTTCAGGTATAAAATATGATGATTTGAGGGCTCCCCTGGTGGCGCAGTGGTTGAGAGTCCGCCTGCCAATGCAGGGGGCGTTGGGTTCGTGCCCTGGTCCGGGAGGATCCCACATGCCGCGGAGCGGCTGGGCCCGTGAGCCGTGGCCGCTGAGCCTGCGCGTCCGGAGCCTGTGCTCTGCAACAGGAGAGGCCACAGCGGTGAGAGGCCCGCATACCGCAAAAAAAAAAAAAAAAAAAAAAAATGATGATTTGATATTTGCTATACACTGCAAAATGATCACCACAATAAGTCTAACTGCCATCTGTCACCATACAAAGTTATGAAACGTCCTCAGATTTCTAACAGTAATTCTTTAGTAACATCAAATATTCATTTAGTATTCATATTTCCCCTATTATTTGATAAATTTTTTGATAATTTGTTTGAATTGTTTCCAAGTAAGTTCCAATGTATCAGTTAGCTATTGCTGCATAACAAACCATTCCAAATCTTCTTGGTGCCTTAAAACAAACGTTTATTATTTTGCATGATTCTATAGGTTGGTAGGGTGATTCTTCTTGTTCATGTAGCTATATTCAGCTGGTATCTTGACTGAGCTGGAATAACCAAGGCTTTACTCTCATGCTGGAGGTCTTGATGAGAATGACTAGAGGGCCAGGATTCCCCCAACCCCTTAATCCATGTGTTCTCTCCCCAGGAGATACCTCTTTATATCATGGCTGAGAGCTCCAAGACAGCAAAAGCAGATGAGGCCAGGCCTAAGGCTCAGATCAAGGACAGTGTCATTTCTACCATATTCTATTGGTAAAGTTAGGGTCCAATCCATGCTGAAAAGGAGAGGAAATAGATCCCATCTCTTGAAAGGAAAAGGACATGATTGTATAGAGTTGGGAGGAATTACTGGTGACCATCTTTGCAGGGGAACAACCACATGCATCCATTGAAATTTTGACATGTTTCTTAAGTCATTTTTAATCTATGGGTAACTCCTTCATATTATTTTTCCTCTTGCAATGTTTTTGTTAGTTTGAGAAATCTGTTGTTTGTTCTCTAGAGTTTCCCGGAGTCTAGATTTTTCTAATTGCCTCTCCCTGGGTTTTCTAATATGTTCCTATGTTCCTTTTATTCTCTGAAAATTGGTAATGAAATCTAGAGGCCTGATCAGATTCTGGTTTGATTTTCTTTTTTTCATGGAGTTGTATGCCTCCATTAGGAGGCACATAACTTGGCTGTCTCTTTTATTGTGATGTTATTAGACACAGATGATCATTACCTATCACTAGATCGGGGGGTTCTGCAATTTATGGCCTATAGGCAAAATCTAGTCAGTGTACCCTGTTTTTAATAAATAGAGTTTTATTGGAATGCAATCATGTCCATTTGTTTACGTATTGCCCATGGCTGCTTTCACATTCCAACTGCAGACTTGAGTAGTTGCAACAAACTTTATGTGGCCTACAAAGCCTAAAATGTTTGCTATCTGATCCTTTACAGGGAAAGTTTGTTGACTCTTGATCTAGATTCATTCAGATTGCAAAATCATGATTTTCTAATTCAATTATTTCTTTTTTATTAACTGAAATACTCCTATAAAAAGAAACTTCTCATCAACTATGTGGTTACCGAAGGTACAGATCATATAGGAAAAACAGGATACGTGCTAGATTCTTTCCCTCTACTTAGCTGTTTTTAATATGAGATAGCTTCCTAGTATTCTCCAGAGGTGACCAATGAGGTGTTGAGGGTATTTTTTTTTTTTTGGTGTTTTTGTTTGTTTTGTTTTAAAGTACCACTATGAACCCATTCCCTATGTTTAAATCCATTGCATTCAATTCTTATTAGTGCTCATATTGTCCCATCTTTTCTAAGTAAGTTTATTTAAATCACCTTCTGAGTCCTTTTTAAAGAATCCCCGTATTATTGAGAGCCTTGTTACTACCTGGTCTAACAAAGTGTTCCCCACTAATCTTGTACATATCCTTCCCCATACATGGAATTGCCCATTTCTCCAAAGAGATGTGATCCCCTGGTGAGAAATGGAATTGAGTGAACAGAATTCAGATGCATGGGGTACATATTGATACCAGAGTGGTTATTATTTCTAAGTCTTTTTTGAGACTAGAGCTTGAAAATATGTCTTTTTTTAAAGAAAGAATATTATGAATTTACACTGATTCTTCTGATTGAAATTCTGGACTACAGGATTTTCACTTTATCTCATTGATCTTACATCTTTATTTCCTTAAACCACTCTGAAAACCCCAGTTCTAAACAAACCAAAATAAATATCTATTGAATTATGCCACATACACACAACAACAACTTCAGGATAGCAATATCAGTGCTATGATCAATAATATGGTTACCAAAAAGTTTAAGGTCTTTTGTAGTTCTTCTCTACTATGAGAATATATTCCACTGGGGTTATCCAATCAAATCACTCTGTTAAAAAGTTAAGCTAATGTTTTTGATGAAACAGGACATTTTGACATGACCATTTCAAAACAACTCAAATTGTTGAAGCATTGTTTTTATTGCCAAGTAATATGTGCAACAGATCACCACCCAATTTCTGAACTACATTCTAGACAGGATCAGGGGTGGGGTGAGGCTCGGAAATGAGGTGTGTCCACTGTATACATTACAAAAAACAAAAAAAAGGAAAAAAAACCTGTTCCTTAGGAGGAAATACATTTTTCCGTTTTACTTCCTTTTTAAAGTACAAATTCACCTAGGAGAAATAATAAACTAAGCTATTACTAGTAATTTACCCTTTTGTATTAATGGGCTCTAATAAGGAACAGGGGAAGAAGTTTGAAATCACTACCTAACCAAGGGTAGAGGAGTCAAAGAAGAATGTGAAGGAAAGGGGGCAGAGTATGAAGTTCCTCAGATTGCAATTCACAACTGTTTCCTTCATCCTACTTTTCCCAAGGGTTACCCCTTATAAGGCAACTAGATAGAGAAGTAGGAGAGATTTCATGGTAGTCAACATCCTTAAGCCTCCTTTAAAACACCAGATTGCTTTTGAGAGGCACGGCTTCCCTCCTTATAGGTACATTTCTGTTTCCTTTCCTCTCTCTCTTCTTTTTCCCCTTCTTGCTCCTATGCCTTGAGCCAGACGTTGGCAAACTACAACCAAGCCAACTGACACCATTTTTGTAAATAAAGTTTCACTGGAACACAGCCAGGTGCATTTGTTTATGTGCTGTCTATGGTGGCTTTCACACTCTGATGGCGAAATTGAAGAGCTGAGAAAGAGACCATATGGACCACAAAGCCTAAAATATTTATTATTTGGCTCTTTACAGGCAAAGTTGGCCAACATCTGCTCTAGACTATGGGTTGACCATAACTTCAACCTTCTGGGATATGGCTCAGCCGTTCTGAGCTCAAAAGGTTGCTAAGATTTAATTAAAATGTGTCACTGAGAATAAGCTCAATCCCTCAATAGGACAGAATATGGGTTCTAGAAATTGAACTAAACTCAGGTTCAAGAGCAGCGCCTGCTGGAAGTGATCCAGTCACAGGTTCAGCTTGCAATTTTTTCAGAATTCTGAAATAAACGAAAACTTTTCTTTTAGGCACACCACCACCAGAAATCCCAAATATTTAAATTAAGGATAATAACGTCCACTACCATCGCTCACTTTTCATGTGCTAGGCACCATGCTATGCACTTTACAGGTGATGTATAATCTTCTTTCATTCTTTCATCAGTCCAGGGAAGCGGGCACTATGATTATCCACATTTTATAGCTGAGAAAACAGACTTAAAAGGAAATGAGAAACTTGCCCAGGGTCACACAGCTGGGAAGCAATGGAGCTGAAATGCAAAAACCCAAGCTTTCTCAAAAGGAGCTCATGCTTTAAAACCACTAAGCAATGCCACTCTTAGCAAGACACTGAAGTCTGCCATAGTCTCAAGTCTAGAATCTGAAGGGATCCTAAGAAAGGACTGAACTTTCTTGTTCAGGACTGAGACTTCCTAGAGAAAAAGAACTCCTGTGAATGACATGGAAAGGAGAGGAACCTGTCACCAAAAACTATGATGTAACTTCTTTCATTAAAGAGACTTCCAGTTAAATATGGTAGCCTGACCACAGACATGTAAGCTTTCTTCCTCCTGAGTCCCCACTAAAATGATTATAAATGAATAAAAAGCATATAAGTTCTTGAGGACCGGGAAGCAGGTGAGGAGACATCAGTAGATGAGAAATTTAATATATTTTTAGAAGGAAAATATATCAAGGAGGAGTGGTGACCAATCTAGCTGAGCAAGGAAAGCTAGAACCAGAAGTCCCTGCAAAGGGAGATACCACAATGGGAAGAGAGTGATGACCCCTTACAGAGTCCCTAAGAGGCCCAGGAACTAACAGTGCTGGATAAGGCAGTGGTCAGGCTCAGGTCTAAATACAGATTTGGGGCTTGGTGGTAAAAGTCTGCATAGAAAATGGTTACCTGTCTAAATCCCTTTCCTCATACCACATAATCCTCAGGCAGAAGACTGTAAGTGTGTATCCTTCTAAAAGGAATAAACTAAAGAGGCTCCAGACATAGCAAAGGGATGGGGTGGGATGAAGAAGTGAAAACTGGAGGGTTAAGGAAGTTTTGTGGGCCTGTCAATTAGCCTCCTTTACTTGTCCTGTCTGAAGAACTCCTACAGCAAAGTGTATGCCCCGCCCTCAGAGCTGCTTCTGTCAGATTCTTTGCTGGAGATGGTGAACAGTCCCAGACTTCCATATGCTAACATATGGAGCATTCTCCAATGAAAATGCTACTCTCTGTGCAATGATGTTACAGTGAAGCCTGCCAATTAATAGGCCCACAAAGCTTCCAATCAACTCCATTCTCAAATAAGAGCAGATATTCAAAGATTACCAGATTTGAGAAAAATCTCCAGAATAAGAGAAAAGAACAAAGCAACAGAGGAAAAGGAACCAAGGTGAAACACAGATAATGTAGAAACAAAACAAAGTTTCACAAACTATAATTAATATCCTCAGAGATATAAGATGTTACGTCCATAAGACAACAATTAGATGCTATAAAGGAGGAACAATAAGAGAAAAAGAAGAGCTTTTAGAAACGAAAGTTATGGTAGATAAACCTTTTTTAAAAATCTTTAAAAATCAGTAGAAAATTTGGAAGAAAAAAATCATGCAATCCTAAAAGAAAATAAAAGAAGATAGAGTGATGGCAGATAAAGAGAAAAGCAGAGATACATAGAAGATAAATCTGGTTAATCCAACACCTCATTTATAAAAGTTCTAACAAAAGCAAACAAAAAAATGGTGAGATGGAAATGATCAAATATAAGAAAACTTCTCTAAGCCAAAATTATGAATATTCTGATGGTTCTATACTCTTAGAACCCCAGGTGAACATAGAAAAACCCCAGGAAAAATCATTTTTAAAAAACTCATACCAAGGCACATCACTGTGAAATTTCAAAATAAGAGTAAAATGAAAATTCTAAAAAGATTCCACTCAGAAAATCCAGGTTGCTGGCAAAGGTACAAGAATCAAAATGATAGGACTTCTCAACAACAATAAAGTACTGGATAACAATGGAATAATGCCTTCAAAATTCTTAGTGAGAAGTGATTGCCAAATCATAATTCTTTATGCAGCCAAACTGAAAATTAGTTGGAGGTAAGAGGAGGGAAGACTGCTATGAAGACTCAGCTATAACTTCCCTGCATCTTCTAGCTCCCCTGTACCCTTTCTTAGGAAGCTACTGAAATAGTACCCCAATGATGAAAAGGAGTAAACTCAGAGGGAGAAATATTTAAGGAGATCTCTAAGTAAGGGATTCAATCCAAAAGAATGACAAAGGGAAGTTTCCATTATGGTGGCTATGCAATAGCCTTTTTTTTTTTTTAAAGGAATTGATTAAATGACAAATTTAAACATTTTGGGAAAACATATATATATATAAATATATATAAAACAGACCTGACAAACCGGTCGGGAAAAATCAAGAAAAGATTCAGTGGCCATCTTAAATGCTTTTCACCAGATATCTTTACCTCTTCACCTTTCAGACACGTGGTAGAATTTCTCTTCTAAGGCATCTTGTGGTTTGTGAAGTCATGTGACTTATTCTGGCCAAAAAATTGTAAGCAAAAGTGACATGCATCACATCTGGCCCAGAGCAGTTTAAATGGTTTGTTGTCCTTCAGAGCACTTTTCTTTCCAGTGTGGAGACTGACTAGGTTCAAGGTAGTGGTTGCCCCAAGAGCCTAGGACCCTTAGTGACTATAATAAGTAGAGTCTCTCTCTCACCCCTTAAATCAACCCATAGTGGACACACGACATGAATAAGAAAGAAACCTCCGTTGTTTTGAGTTGTTACTCAGTGAAACCTGTCCCCCATCCCGATAAGTATATGGAAATCCACATCTGTAAAACTAAGGCAATTATTAGAATCACAGTATGCTACTAATTCTACAGTGATAATATTTGTATCACTGTGATAATGGAAATCTGACTATTAATTTAATAAAAATTTTGATACTACTATATTGAGAGATTGGGAGAAGAAGTTAAGGGTTGTAGTGGTTTAAGAGAGCCAACAGACAAGGTCTAAAAATAATAAATAAAAAATAGTAGTTAATAATGGTGTTCCTTCAGCAATATGGAGATACACACCAGAAGAAACAGTTTAGACTATTGAAAGCTATTTCTCTGGGTTATGGAAGTATATGAGAATGGGACCAAAGGACTGCTCTCTCTGGGGCTTCCCTGGTGGCGCAGTGGTTGAGAGTCCGCCTGCCGATGCAGGGGACACGGGTTTGTGCCAAGGTCCGGGAAGATCCCACATGCCGCGGAGCGGCTGGGCCCGTGAGCCATGGCCACTGAGCCTGAGTGTCCGGAGCCTGCGCGTCCGGAGCCTGTGCTCCGCAACGGAAGAGGCCACGGTAGTGAGAGGCCCGCGTATTGCAAACAAACAAACAAACAAAGGACTGCTCTCTCTATGAGAATGGAACCAAAGGACTGCTCTCTCTATGTTATCTAGTACCATTTGATTTTAACTGTGTGCATGTATCACTTAGATGAAAATGAATTTTAATAGTGACTCTAAGCACTATTTGACATTATTTGACATTTCTACCTTAAAAGAGTTGAGCATGAGGTTGGGTTTCCCCCTATTTCTCTGAATTTGCACCACAGAAGGCAAAGTTGTGTCAATCTTCTCCCACTCGCTCTCTTTGAGCCCTCTCCTGGACTGCCCTGGTGTTGCCAAGGCCTAGACGGGCTGAATGTCAAGCCTGAGCAAAGGTATCTGGGCTCCCCTAGGAGGGCAGCAATGTCATCAAGTCTGACTCATCTAAAAAACCCCTCACAGAACCAAGCCTGGGGTTGCTGCTGGGGAGAAGCTGGAAGAAACCACACACCTTTCTGGATTGATTATAATGTCTGGCAACATAGCAAGCACTGGTCTTCTGAAATTAACCCCTGGTCTGAGAGGTCCATCTTTGTTCATAAGTTTACCTGTAAGTAAATATAAGGTCAGTCAAGGTGAGGTTTCAAAAAGGCCTACCTTTCAGTGGGCTGCATGTCTAAGAGGTAAAACCCCTCAGTCCAAACAGCTCAAAGTAGCTTGCAAGACCTTCCCAGGCTGTCCCCTGGGCTGGGTTAAGTCTCCAGACGAGAAGAGTGCTTGCCCACGTGAGTGGAAATGGCAAGGCTTAACAAGCCATCCAAATAAATGGCTGAAAACACTCCAGGAATTATATAGATTGTCAGGATGGATGTTATTATTTCTTCAATAATGACTGAAAAAAAGAAATAATAGCCTTGCTATGTGCTAGGATGTTCTAAGTGCTTTTTGTATGATCTAATACTGGTATTATTATGGTCATCTTTTTACAAATAAGAAAACTGAGGCACCGAGAGGTTAAATATCTTGCCCAAGGTTGCAGAACTAGTAACTACAGAGGTGTAATTCAAATCCAGCTATCTCACTGGGCCCAGGGTCTAAAGTGAATCACCAGTAATATCTGAAGGAAAAATCATTTTCCAAAATTCCACATCAAAGTTCTGCACCAGACAGAGTGGGGGCTACTTTTCAAAGATGCTGTTGCTATTCACAATTCCACAAAGCACGGATATATGTGAAACAATCATTCCCCCGACTGCAGAGGTCTACTATTTATATGAAGCTATTTAACTTAATTACAAATAATTTAGGCTACAGATGGGAGCAAAGCAACATTAAGGATCTTGATTTTGAAACCGTTCTAAAATAGCTTTTAAAATCTAAGAGGCAAATTGTCTTTCCAAATGAAAATGAATGTGTGACGCAGTGAAGTCTTAAAGTTATTAGCATCTTTTGCTGAGCCCCCATCTATTTCCTTTGTCATTTACGTGATGTACAGTCTTTAATTTCAGCTCCATGATCAAAGACATGAAACTTGAGAAGCTCACTATTAAAATCAATGGCTGTACTTGGAGAGAGGAACAGTGGCGACGTGATGGCTGCTTCTCACCTACAAGGGGAGACCAGACTCCCTTAAAGGTTTTCAGGCAGAGGTCCCAGCCCAAGCTCTAAATGAGGGATGTGAAGTCACACACACACACACACACACACACACACACACACACACACACACACACACACACACACACACACACACGGTTCAAGGAGGCTCAGCTTCGCCCATCCCATTCCACCGTACCTGTGAGAGCTCCATTGCTGAATGCAGTGCCAGGAAACATGTTTTTAGGAATTCAGAGTATCATGTTTCATAATTTGATTTAAATCAATTACCCCATCCCTCCCTGGAACAGGCACAAGCTCCAAAAATACAAAATGTAAATGGAACCAGCTGCAGCAAAAGCTTTTTGCCAGGATGGATTTCAGTCAACATAATCAGCCTCCTCTTCGAAGTACATTACTGTTGAGACCCAGAGATTGCGTGAACTGCTTCCAGTGTCCTGGGAGGGACCAGGAAGGTAACCAATTATGGGAGGGGAGAAATAGAAGGAGCTAATCTTCTCTGTCCTGGCTTGCCTTTGCCCCAAACTCTTAGGAAGAATTAATTCACTCCGCTGGGGGATACTGGGAAACTGAGGTCGTTACTGGCAGCCTTCAAACACTATCCTTAATTTATGGATATTTACTAAACCACATAATCACCCTGAGTTATACCATTACAGGGCTCAGCAGAGCCAAGGTCTGCAGTCCTGGGTGTGAAGATCAATTGTGAGAGGTTTTGTGAGTGTGTGTGAGTGTTTATTAAAGAAGGCATGAATGTACCCCACAATTATTTAGGCTCCCAACATGCTGCCCAACAAATGGATCCCATGCGTAGGGTTTGGCATCTTTCCATTGAAATCCTTCCCCTTAATCGATTTAAAATGATAATTCAATTAAAATAATTATTCTAATCAAACTTCATATCTTTTTGGCAGGTTCTATGGGGACCTCTGTCCTCAATGTTATTTTAGTATTTTCTTTATTTGTTTTCTGACTGGGCTGACTTTGGCTTTCTGAATCTTTGGAAAATTTTACGTCATTGGGTAATCATTGCACCTTTCTGGAGCTTTCCATTCAAGATGCAGGGAACGAGGGAAACAAAATAACCTAGAGAGATACAGTACTTTGAATTGTGACCAAGTGGCAGCCAAGAAATGACTGAGAATGATGGACGGATGTCTCATCCACCCATTCACCTAAAATGTAGACCTCGGAGTGGCCAACCAGCCTGTTAAAGCTGTAGGGGGAGGATGAACGGTAGTCCCATCCCTCTTGCTCTTATCTTTTTTTGAGTTCCCCATTTTTCTTTCAGAGGCTGTTGCACTGTCGAACTGTATCACAGTTGTATCAGATCTTGGGAATTCTCCTATATCTCTTTTTTTTGTTTGTTTTTTTGCAATATGCGGGCCTCTCACTGTTGTGGCCTCTCCCGTTGCGGAGCACAGGCTACGGACGTGCAGGCTCAGCGGCCATGGCTCACGGGCCCAGCCGCTCCGTGGCATGTGGGATCTTCCCGGACCGGAGCACGAACCCGTATCCCCTGCATCGGCAGGCGGACTCTCAACCACTGCGCCACCAGGGAAGCCCTCCTATACCTCTTAATTTTTGAAATATTATTATAACACATCTCATTTCTTCTACACAGCTATGCTGGAAGGTAGGTAGGGCAGATCCTGTCAATTCCATTTTAAAGATTAGGAAAAAGCAACACAGAGATGGTAAGTAGCTCTACCAATACCACACAGCTAATATTGTAAGGTCTGACTGTCACTTTCCAATTAGAGAACCATATAGCAATGTAAGTGAAAAACTATTTCTATGTTTTAATTTTTTAGCATTAATAAAATGTGTAAGGACACTGGCCAGTATGATTTGTATAATGACCAACTTTTGCTTTTAAAAAAAAACCCCAAGATTCCAGGTGCACTTTTGCCTGAAGGATGCTATCCTCTTGATCTGAATCACTGATGTCTGGGAATCCAGCTGTGGCCTCTTCCACTTTGCAGCCACACTAATGAGTGTGCAAAAAAGATCTGCAATAGAAGAGTCAGGCCCCTTGATGCTATTCTAAGTTGAACATCGGACCAGAAGTCCAAGACTTGATTCAACAGCTCTGCCACTGATAAGGTATGTGACTTTGGAAAATCTTTTTTATCTCACTGGGCTTCAGAGCACCCCCTAGACCTTCAGATTCTAGTATCTACTTTTAGCCAAAACAGCCTTGACTTTTGAGATTCCAATATTAATTCCATTTGAAAATTGTATCTAAGAGAAAAACTGGACTTCATCAAGGCAAAAGGACAGTCTTATTTTTTTAAATTAATTTAGTTATACAGCAGGTTCTTATTATCTATTTTATACATATTAGTGTATATATGTCAATTCCAATCTCCCAATTCATCACACCACCACCATCCCACCCCCGCTTTCCCCCCTTGGTGTCCATACGTTTGTTCTCTACATCTGTGTCTCTATTTCTGCCTTGCAAACCGGTTCACCTGTACCATTTTTCCAGATTCCACATACATGCATTAATATACAATACTTGTTTTTCTCTTTCTGACTTACTTCACTCTGTATGACAGACTCTAGGCCCATCCACGTCTCTACAAATGACCCAATTTCATTCCTTTTTTATGGCTGAGTAATATTCCATTGTATATATGTACCACATCTTCTTTATCCATTCGTCTGTCGATGGGCATTTAGGTTGCTTCCATGTCCTGGCTATTGTAAATAGTGCTGCAATGAACACTGGGGTGCATGTGTCTTTTTGAGTTATGGTTTTCTCTGGATATATGCCCAGTAGTGGGGATTGCTGGGTCATATGGTAATTCTATTTTTAGTTTTTTAAGGAACCTCCATACTGTTCTCCATAGTGCCTGTATCAATTTCCATTCCCACCAACAGTGCAAGAGGGTTCCCTTTTCTCCACACCCTCTCCAGCATTTGTTGTCTGTAGATTTTCTGATGATGCCTATTCTAACCAGTGTGAGGTGATACCTTATTGTAGTTTTGACTTGCATTTCTCTAATAATTAGTGATGTTGAGCAGCTTTTCATGTGAACAGGCCAGTCTTGATTAGTAACCTCCTGGCAGAAGTTTAAACCTCTTGATCCAAGGGAACTCCTGCTTATCGCATATTATGAGTATAACTTTTTTAAAAAAATAACTTTGCCGCACTTTGATGATGCTTTGATGGAATGTAAATTTAGCTATTTTACAGATGGCAAAATACAGATCTGGAGAGACATTTTGAACATCTCATCATGCACCTAAAGGCAAGGAAGGGCCTGAAAATGAGGAAGAGGAAGGAGTCCTGGGCCACAGAGCCTGAATGGAGTAGCCACAAAGAAACCTGCCCAAGGGCTCGGACTTTGAGTCCCAGGCCTCTAGCTTGGTGCTTCTCTGTAGATCTTGCTCTGGGTAGAGCCCATCTCGGGATTTACGTTAAAAGACATATGGAAAAATCAAAGAAAAGGGGGCTGTCGGAAAGGGCATTAAAACATCATTCAGAAGGAAACTAGGTCAGACAGCAAGTTTCTCCCAAACCTCATTCTTTTCCAGATTGTTTCTACGCAGGATTACCCATTTTAGGTGATTCAGCTTCCAGAGGGGATCCCTTTACACATAGACACTTTGTCCATTGCAGCTGTCTGTGGCTAACAAATTGAAAACAAATTCTATTTACATGTATATAAGAACAAATTTTTTTTTTTTTTTTTTTTGTGGTATGCGGGCCTCTCACTGTTGTGGCCTCTCCCGTTGCGGAGCACAGGCTCCGGACGCGCAGGCTCAGCGGCCACGGCTCACGGGCCCAGCCGCTCCGCAGCATGTGGGATCTTCCCAGACCGGGGCACGAACCCGTGTCCCCTGCGTCGGCAGGCGGACTCTCAACCACTGCGCCACCAGGGAAGCCCATAAGAACAAATTTTACGCACATATATATGACCCAGCCCAAACTGCAAGCTCAAAGAAACCCATATTTTATGGTATGCACTATTCTTTTCTTTTACTCCTTTTAAATGTAATTTTAAATGTCCAGAAATATGAAAAGTAATAAACAAAAATAAAGACCCCCTCCTAAGAAAGTAACTGAAGGGATGGAACTAAATCATCTCCTAAGACTGTTCTATGCAAAAAGCCTATTCAATAAGCAGTTTCTATTGTAGGAAATCATTTGACCAGCTGGTCCACTAAATTCCTGGCTGTGAGTATCACCTGGGGAATGTGTGGAACATGCAGATTCCTGGGCTGGCCTGTAGGTATTCTGACCCAGTAGTTCTGAGCAGAAGCCCCGGAATATGCATTTTTAATAAGAACCCAAGCTGATCCTGATGTCATGACCTACAAACCAATTTTCAGAACCACTGCCCTGGACAATTTCCCCTGAAGGCTCTAACTTATTAGTGATCAATAAGTTTACTTTTGAACACTGTCATTTACGAGGACTCCTTCCACTAGTCTCTAATAGAATTTAGAGGTTTAGAAGAATAAGCAAGGGACTGAGAGCCAGGAGGCCTGCATTATATTCTCAGCCCTGTAGCCGGAGTTGGATGGCCTCATCTCTCCTACAGTAAAATGAGTTAATAAATGTAGTTATTATTATATGGAGTGATCAGCATCACAGCAGCAAAATCTAGATTTCTCTTTTCTAAACAATGAAAATGAACAGCAGGCATTACGAGAACACTGGTGTGGTGCTTTCTGGGGCTGGCATTGGTTCACCTGCCAGGTACTGAGTGGAAATATCCAAATTCATTTAATGCCAGTGGTATTTCTCAAATGCCCCTTCTGAGCCAAACCAAAACACTTATATGAAAGATATAAGACATGGGCCATTACCTCTCCTGGAGAGTTAATGTGTAACCTCACAGAACTCATTCTATACTAGAATTCACTAGCAATAGGAGTCATTCCATATCAGAGACATGCAAAGTGCATGCAGAAGGGCTGAGAGACAAAGAAACATGTTTAGCATGGGAAGGAGTAAGTCTGAGGCTCTTTGTGGAGATTTGTGGAGAAAGTAAGTTTTGGGTAAGGACTTAACAAGCCATAATCTTTGAGTTCATGGGAAGGAATAAAGTCTTGAATTTTGGCTGTTGCTTAACTGAGGCCGACTGCCTGAGACCATGGGACATAAATGCCCTCCTTATCGGGAGAGGCTATTTTCTCTCTCCTAGTGTGTGTTTCAAAACTAGGCTGATATCCCATGTAAACATACATACATACACACATCCATCCACCCATCTAACACTCTTCCTATCAAGGACTGCACTTTTCGCTGGGGATGCAAATAGGATGAAGCCTTGATGCTGCTCTCAAAGTTTACAAGAGAACCACAGAGTTCATCAATGAGAATTTCTCAGTCACCACAGGGACATCCCAGTGAGCTCAGATTAAGTAATCCAGGAACATTCTTTCACTTCTCTTTTTCCAGATTAACTCATTCTGCCCAGGGGGAGAGTGACTGGAGAGAGAGCATAGTATTACGATTCAGGTATATATTCTGGAGCCCAACTGCCTGGCATGAATCCTGACTCTAAGTAACTCAAATAACTGCCAGCTGTGTGATCCTGGGAAATTTACGGAATTTCTCCAGGGCTCAGTTCCTCATCTGTAAAATGGGGACAATAAAGTAATATATGGAAAGCACGGAGAAGAGTGCCTACAAGCGCCGTGTGGACCCTAAGTAACTGTTCACTAACATGATACTAACATGATGTCTCCTCCTTCCCTAGTCATCATCAGCTGCTTGAGAGCAGGAAATCTGTAGCCGCCCAACTCCATCACAGATGGGCACCACCCACGAGAGCATCTACTACGTGCTAAACACTCAATACGTGCATTTTCGTGCAGGCTTTCCTGGGAGCTCCTCTCTTAAGCAAATCGACATTTCCTTATGGCCTGAGGTCCATAATCTTCCCGGAGACAGAAAATAGCTGGTGAACACCCATTCTACAATAACGCGCCTAGCACTTCATGACCTCCCTCAGGTTACCCAGCAGGCTCTTCCTTTCCAGGCTGATCCATTCTTCAACACTGCCATACAAATATGCCCCACCCACAGCCTTTTAATCATCTTCCTTGCTTGGCCCAGAGCCTGCCCCAATTCTCTGTTGTCCATGTTGCTGGGAGAGCTCCAAATAGGACAAGCACACATTATTCTCCAAAAATGTTTTCTCCAGTTTTCAGTTCTGACAAATGCCCTGGTGCATTAGACTGAAATACTTCTGAAAATAAGATTCCATACACTTTCTTACTATTTCCTTCACCTTAACCTGACAGATTAAGAGGCTCTGGATGGAAAGAAGGTGCTGTGCTCATAAGTGAGAAAAGGTATGTGAGCTGATAGATATTCTTACCCACTAGGACTTAGATCTAGAAAGCAGGTTTCATTTCACACGTCAACTCCAATCATTTGATGTAAGGGTTCTGTTAAGGAGGATTCTGAGGTCATGTCTCAATAAGAAGTGAGCTGTGATCAAATAATAGTGTGTGCCATGGGCTCAGGAGTGGGGAACAGTTTTTGATACATGCTAGGCCTGCCCTAGATCCTTCTGGCAGTCTGCATACTAACCTGGTAAACTTAAGGCTTAGAACATGCTCCTATGTATGTACTCTGATTTGAAGAATACAGTAAGCCCTTCAGGTCAAATATTTTTTCAATTATTTTGATCTCCTGATAATCACTTTTACAATTAAAAATCTTCAACAAGGTCCCAATTCACTTTAAAATGTGCATCTTGGAAGGAATGACTTAAGCTATTACCAGCTTATTACTATTCAATCTCAGAGTAACTAGCTAGTCACCTAGCAAGGGCCTAAGGGAATGGTATCTAGAACAGCTAAGTTTTGACATGGGGGATGAAAAAGAAAGGAATTTTGAATATTTTCTCAAAATATACACACTGACGGGATTACACAGTGCAGCCTGGGCAGTCATTAGGGAACACGAAGGCACACAGTATTGGGAGAATAATGAATGGAGTGTCACAGAATGGATTGGACTTAGCAAGATATAGATGTCTGAAAAGCATACACCATCTGTTTCACAAATTGGCCTATCCCTGGTCCTAGGGGATAACTGTAACTTTGCAAAGTGCACAGAAGATACACAAGAGGTCAAAGGCACTGCTACTTATCAACTAGATGAGGAAAACCAATTAAGTTCTATTCAGCTACTAAAGGAAGGAATCCCAAGGAAGTTTAGGCATTCAGCTCAGTGTTCTGGCAAAGGGAACGGGATGAAGGGTAGGTAGTCTCTCTTCCCTTCTAGGGTTTGTAGATCTTCTATTACTGTATGTCATCTATCGTAAGGCTGTTCACATATTAACATCTCTAAAATCAAGATGCATTTGAAAATCAATGGCATTTCATAGTTTAATTTAGACAACTTGTTTCTCCTTTCCTAACAGAACAACATAAAATAATGGCATCTATTACATTTGATGGCAAATGCGATGAAACACAGTAAATTGGAAGGGGGAGTTTAATACATGGGAATATGCCAGAATCCTTCACCATCTCTTCTCTTAGGTTCAGCCACAATCAGCACAGCCCTCCAAGCCTCTGTCTTGAATCCATCAAGTGTTTGTAGAGTCCCCAAGACTCCCAGGCACAGTGATTATGCTTGTGCGGCTACATAAAAAGTCTTGTCTGAAAGGGAAAGGGCGACGTGGCCCTATTTATTTTAATATGTCTTCAGCTATTTTAAAGGGTTTTTTTCTTACTTCCATGTTGGAGGTCTTTCTACCAGTTTGGAAAAGTGCTCCCCTCCCTGAATTCCCCAAACGCACCAGTTAAATGTTAAAGCTTAGGAGATTTCTATGTGGCCCTCTGTTTCCATTAGCTCAAGGAACAGCAACTAAGAAAGGAAGGAATGCTTTCAGAGTGTCATTTACACCCCCAGAGGCTCTGTACCACCCACGGTCTTCCCTCTCTGCCTCTCAAATGGATCAGAGCAAAATTAAATATCAAACCTCACTCAGACACTACCAGTTTCTCCAGACTTTCAGACTAGCCTTTGCCACCTGGTAAGGCATATAGCTTAGTTGAGCTCTGGGTACATAAAATAAAGTTGCTATTGGTGTCTTGTCAATCAACATCCAATTCCATGGAAAGGCAGAACGTGCAGCCATGTGCCTGCCACATGTAGAATGTTACTCAGCCACCTTAGAGGGAGGGGACAACTCCTCCAGGGAAATTCTCACAGTCCAGACATCTGACTCAGGGATCCAAGTGGAGGAAAAGATAAGAGAAGAATCAGGAATGAATTCATGGCAGGTACTGATGTAACTCTGATCTCTCCAGGCTTGACCATTCAACTATGCGTGGGGGAGAAAAAGAAGGAAAGAGCACAGACAATAAAGAATGGAGGGGCTTCCCTGGTGGCGCAGTGGTTGAGAGTCCCCCTACCGATGCAGGGGACGTGGGTTCATGCCCCGGTCTGGGAAGATCCCACATGCCGCGGGGCGGCTGGGCCCGTGAGCCATGGCCGCTGAGCCTGCGAGTCCGGAGCCTGTGCTCCGCAACGGGAGTGGCCACAACAGTGAGAGGCCCGTGTACCACAAAAAAAAAAAAAAAAAAAAAAAAGAATGGAAAGGAGAGAGGAGGGCAAGGATGTTCTCTTCTGGAAGCACAACCAGGGGTTCAAGGGGAGCACATTCTCTAGAAGCAGCACCTCTCAATAAAAAGTTCTTCAGGTACTCTGCTGAGTAATGTGAAAAAGTACAGGTGAAAAGACATCAGAGACAACCACGTGAAAGCAAGGAGAAGCTAAGAGAAACTATGTGGGAAAACCTGGAGGTAGAGAGTAAACTTTTCTCATTCCCGTGAATAATGCCATGTGGCAGCCATGACTCTGCTTAGGGAAACTGGCTTAGTCAGGAGCCAAGGGGACGCTGCTAGAAAAGAACCAAAGCTGATAATCATTCAGGTAGACTTCAAGTGATTCACGCTGGGCCAAGGAGAAAAATCAAGAATCTATTAGCTGCGTTAACTGGCTAACAGAAAAAATACATTCATTAATACATGCTTGCCCTCCAGTGAATGTAATAATGTCTCTGTCACTGTCTCTCAACCTCTCTCTCTCTCTCTCTCTCAGTTGCTTGGCCTGAATCAATATCTTCTGGTAAAGTCCTAAAGGAGGACGATACCTTCCCCGAATCCTACCTCCCGGTGTTATTTCCCTTCAAGTTACATTTGGTCATGTCTACAGAGTATTAAGACACAAGTTGATTTATCAAAGGAAGTCACAGGAATGAAACAATCTTCAAACTGAGACTTTAGCAGAACTGACAGATGTAGTAGTTCCCTGTAGAATAGCTACGACATGCAGAGGAACTTGAATATCATTGTCCTAAATTACCAGGAATAAATTGCCCAAATTAAGGCATATGAGCATGTCTCCTTCTCTGGAGATTGTGTGAGAAGTAAACACACCTTCACTTATCTGATCTACTCCTCTGTGGTTTTAAGTGGGGAAGAACATACTCATCGGAAAGAATATTTTTCTTCTCTAACTGAAAAAGCTTAAGAAGAATTCCCTACATGTGTATAGAACTTATACCATTTCAAGTACTTTCAATCGTTATCACATTTGATGCTCACAGGCATTAAAGCCCACAAGTGAGATGTGTATCTACAGTTATCTTAACACCACCAAGCAAACTAGCAATATCTCTGTAAACCGTACATTAACAGTTGCTCATAGCCTCAAATGATCTTTCTCTCCATCCACTGTCCTACCCTTTCTTCTTCCCTAAAGCTTATTTCCCTTCCTGGTCAGTTCTGCCTCCTTTATAGCCTGTATTACACTGTTGTTTTATATAGAGAGATGCTTACAATTCAATTGCTTCTGAGGATCTTTATTCATAAGTTGATGTCTCTCCCATTTTCTCTTCTTTTTTTTCTCTTTTCTACTACCATAATCCTGATCAAATGATGCCCACACTTTTCACAACAGATTTTGTTTTGTTTCCCTTTGCAACTCCCTTTTCTTGGTCATATCCTTTGGTACTTATACTTGTTCTCCTCGTGATTTGCATAGAGAGTATTTACTTGCCCTTCCTCACCCTGATTCTATTTCTGCTGCCACAAACATAAATTGATGTTAGCCTCAAACCATCAACTTCGAAAATGGAAATTACTTATTTGTATAGAGAATCTTTCCAAAAGTTTTCTTCTTACAAACTCAGCCTTTACTCTTCGACCTGCCACAGAATTTTAAACCTGAAAGACACCTATAAAATCGAACCCAACTGTCTCATTTAGAGATGAGTAAACGGGGATGCAGACCCAGGTCTTATGAGTTATGGTCTTTGCAACACATATTGATATCTGGCCCAGTCACATCGCCCATCTGAGTTTTATTTTCATAAATTATTTGATATTGTCACCACGTGGCCCAAATGTATTTTGAACTTGATCAGACTCCATCACTGAATTCCTTACTCTTCAAAACTCCTCCTCTTACCCCAAAACCTGCTGCTCCTCCCTGGTGAATATACTGCCATGCACCAGAGGTCATCCTTGACTTGGGTGTCATCCTGATTTCTCCCCTCTTTCCCCCTCACCCCCAGCTCATCTCTTGATCTGCCCCCTTCTCTCAGGCTTCTCTCTCACTAGCCTAATTCAAGCCACCAATAGCTCTTACTTGAATTACCACAACAGCATCCTAAGTGGTCTCCCTGCTCCCACTCTCGTCCACGTCCAACTGCAATCACATCTCCTTGCACCAGCCAGAGGGAGTTCTCCAAAAGAAAATTGGGTCATGTCACTACTCTGACCAAAACCACCAATGAGTCCCCCCACTGCCATTAAGAGCAGGTCCAGACTCTGAGCAGGGTTACAAGCTATCTATGTTTTGACCCTTCCGTATGTCCAAGCTCATCTATGGCTGCTCCCACATCACATTTGAAACCAAACTTCCTTCAGTCGCTTGGACTAGTCATGCTCTTTCCCACCTTCCAGACTCTGCACAAGCTATTTGCTCTGGCTGCAGGATTTTTCCTCTTCCATTTTATTTGGATAACTGGCAACCTCCTCTTCACCATTCAGTTAGGAACTGTAGAAAGCTTTCCCCCAGATCCCTGCTTAGCTCAGGCTCACTTCTGCAGTTGCTGGCTCAGATGTCCCCTCTTCAAGGAGCCCTCCCCTCACCGGCACCTCACCCATCATCATGCTCCATCCTCCTGCTCTGATTGTTTCTCCTCATAGCACACATCACAGCCTCTTGGATTATAACCCATTTGCTTATTGTTGTCTCTGCCTGTCTCTGCCCCTCCCCCCCCACCACCACATTAGATGTCCTTAAGCACCATGAGAACTGGGACTCTGCCTGTCTCGGTCACTGCTGAATCCTCAGTGCCTAGAGGAAGCACTTAATAAATATTTGAGAAATGAATATTCTCCACGCTTAGCACAATACTCTGCTTATAGCAGTAGCTTAATAAATACTTGAGGGAGGGATGGAGAAAAGAAGGGAGGAAAGAAGGAAAAGAGGTTAAAAGCTTGAGAACTCATACTGGCTTTCATCTTTCTTTTCTATAAGAGCTGCTACATCTTCTCCTTCTATTGTGTTTGTTATTTCATCATCATCCTCCTATTAGCCATTGAAAACAGTTGCCAAAAAATAGATCAGACAATCATCAAACTTAACACAGAATCCAGCAGAGCAGTGAGACCCTCAGTCATGAGTGCACTTAAAGACTCCTCCAACTCATTTCTTAAGCTTACATGTCTGCACTGAGTCACCAACTTCTGCAACTTTGATTGAAATGCCAGAGTTAGTCCACAGCCTTGCCCCTTCCCCTGCACTTTTCCTGAGAACAATTACCTAAAGAACTCCTGTTTTATTCTATTCTTCTCATATGCCATCTCCTACCTTCCCAGCCCTAACCCTGTCTGCGAGCTATGTGTAGGTGGCACTGTTATTATTTCCTGACCTCCTGTCCCTCATCACCTGCATGGTGTCGACAGAGATGCATCTCATTTGTTCTCTGATTTGTACTATTTTTTCCCTACTTAGTTCTCTTTTATTTTATAGAGAACATTTGCTTCCTATTTTGTTTCCTCTGACCCATTCCTTTCTTTAATGATCTATTTGAGAATCCTTCCCACTAGACTGAAGTTTAAGGGCCTCACCTTTCTTTCCTTTTTGAAACAGGGAACTATATTTGCCCACATCCCATCTGTGAACCCCTCTCATCACCCCCCCACCCCCCGACCCAGTCGGTCCATGAACACTGGCAGTGACCTGCCCTCTTGGGTGCAAGAACACAGACGGGCGTCTGCTCTAGCCAGAAAATTAGAATTCACCCAGAGCAGGGAGGTCCCTGGATCTGCTCATACACATGAGCCTAGTTCCTTCCTACTGAGACTTGTTCCTCCTTTACAGCCCCAGCATCGTTCCTTTTGGCAGAAGAGATGAATGTAAAAGAGGACTGACGGAGTTTGCACTGTACTGATCTTTCATCAGCAGTACCCTGGTGCCGCCAAGCACCAGCCAAAGGGTTTCTTTCCTTCTCATTCCATGCTTAGCTTTAAATCCTTTTCCCTATGCTAAGCATTTCTGAAAGCCTTCATACTTTGAGCTTTAGCTCTCTTTCTTTTTGAAATTTTCTTTTCATATTTTTCTTTTTTCTTTTACTTTTTTTTACACTAGACATTCTCTTTTATGCATCCCTGGTTCAAGGTTCATTCTTTTAAATTTTATACCTCTTTAAAAACGTGAGCTCATCTGCAAAGGACCTGTGGGAGACTAGTATCAGGGTGAATCAGAATAGAATCAGGACTGAACAAAGAACTTTTTTTTTCCATTTACTTTTAAGGTAATCATTGCAACCTTGATCCATAGAACACTGTAGAAAATAAGAAAATCAAAAAGAAAAAGATTGAATTTATTCAAAACCTGGCAAGCTAGGAATAATCATCATTAACATTTGGAGTATGTATTTGCAGGGTTTTTTTCCTGATGCATTAGCAAAAAAAAAAAATGGAATTAACTGTTCATCCCATTTTACTGCTTTCTAAATTCACTTAACGTTCTAATGTACACATTTTTCTGTGTCATGGAATATTGTTCTACAACATCATTTTTAAAGACTACGTAGTATTTCATGATATAGATAAGCTATTATCAATTCAACAAATGCTTATTGTGAGTCATAGGATGCTTCCAACATTGGGGATTATAAACAATTGTGTACTGAACATCATCGCAGAGGAAGCTTTGTGCTTATCAATGATTGTTTTTGGGGGATTCATTCCTAGAAATGGAACTGCTACATCAAGAAACATGAATCAAATTTGGGGGTATATAGATCAAGATCACCTTCTGTATGGGCTTTACATTCTCCGTGAACGTATAACAATTTATGTTCTCTGGAGATGGGCATGTGTATGTCCCACATCCAGGACAACAGTTGGTATTACAATTTTTAAAAAACCTTTTCCAATTTTATAGATGATAAATGGTGTTATCTGTTGCTTTCAATTGCATGTATTTAGTCACTAGTAGGTAATCATATTTTTCATATGCTTATTATTTTTCTGTTTTTGTGAATTATTTGTTCATATCCTTTATACATTTTCTTACTAGAGTGCTTGTCATTTTCTTAAAATCTATAGGAGTTCTTTATAGGATATTAGTAGACCTATCCTTATAAATATTTTATCCCTAGTTTTACTCACTTTTAAATTTTCATTATTTTTATGGAGAACTAGTCTTTATTTAGGAAATTAATTATTCTTTTCTTATATATTATCTACCTTTGGTATTATGCCTTAAATGTCTTTCCCACCAAAACATGATTTTTTTCTAAAGCACCCATATTTACTCCTAGTACTTTTATGGATTCTTTTATCTACTTAAATATTGAATTCATATGGAACTTAATTTGGTACATGGTGTGAGGCAGGAGACCTTAATTTTTGTCCCAAATGGTTAGCCATGTGTTTCAAAATCTTTTCTTAAATAATCTTTCCTTCCCCAGTGATTTTAAGTACCATACTTATCACATAAAAATCATTGTATATACTTAGGTCTATTTTTGGATATTCTATCCTGTTAATTTGAAAAGAACTGGCTTTTAAGTTTTCTTATTTAGAAATGACTTTCATTTATTAAGATATTGTTTCTCAATAAAAGCGTGTTGTTTTTTGCAAATAAGTCTTTAACATTCCTTATTAAGTTTGTATAAACACGTTTTCTTTTTCTGGTTGCTAGTATTAAAGGGATGGTCTTTCTCATCCTGTTTTAGGGGTTATCACTTGTATACAGGAAAGGAATGGCTGCTATGATGCGCTGCTTAGACCCTCCATCTTGGCTTGTACACTCATTTCTCTAGCTTCTGGGTGTTGATGGATGACAGTTTAAACTGAGTCCCTCTCTTCATCTGCCCTTAGCAGGAGAGAGCTGCCTTGCCTTGAGCCATACTCCTCCCCTAGACAGCCCATGTCCTGTGACTGGTAGGTTAGGGATATGAAGGTCCAGACTCCTTGCTTCAAAGCAGGGAGATTCTCAAGAACCATCCCAGCTCCAGGGCTCCCCATGGAAGTGGATATGGTTCTTGTGGCAACTTCATCACAGTCTAACACCTCCCTTCACTCCCCCTAAGGTACTGACCCTGAAAGCATTCACCAATTAGCTTCCTGCATGGGAGCATCCAACTCAGAGTCTTTTTCTCAGGGAACCATTCTTTCTCTTTTTTTTTTGCAGTACGCGGGCCTATCACTACCGTGGCCTCTCCCGTTGTGGAGCACAGGCTCTGGACGCACAGGCTCAGCGGCCATGGCTCACAGGCCCAGCCGCTCCGCGGCATATGGGATCTTCCCGGACCGGGGCACGAACCCGTGTCCCCTGCATCGGCAGGCGGACTCTCAACCACTGCGCCACCAGGGAAGCCCAATCAGGGAACCATCCTTAAGAAAGACAGTTGTTGTTAGAAGTAATCTAAGAAAGAAGGCTGAATTAATAGGCAGTTTCGGAACTGGATCACCTGCTAACTAGTTGGCAATGAGGACCCCATCCCTAGAGGTTGGTAGAGAACTACAGTCTTGCTGTAGCAGTGCAATTGCTAAAACTTTTCACCAGTGACAACCTGGGATAGGATACTCATGGAAGAAAATGCACTGGCAGGTGCAGTAGCTTAAGCTTTGAGAGGTTTGGAAGTAGTAATTATAAGGACAATGGCTTGCTGAGTGGCACTGATGCACTGGAGAAAGACAAGAAAAGGCTGAGGGCGATTAATCACTAATTGAATGCTAAGTGTGAAAATCAGAGGACCTCCTTGGCAGCATGTAAAGGTGCTCTGATTTCTCATCTCCTGTGGGAGAAGGAGGTTAAGGATCAAGCCCAAGACTTCATTATAAGAGTAACAAAGCTGCAGAGAAAGTTGAATTTTCAGCCCAGGTAAGTGCACTTTGCCAAGGTCAGGGCCCTGAATGGGGAAGGTGTGGGACCGTGAGATTTGAGATGGCTCATTTTGGTCAATACACTTGAAAACCTTTACACTCCAGATCCCCCTGACCTCTCTGGGCCTACGCAAGAGGCTCACTGCTTCCTATGAGTATAGAGCACCCCCTTGCTTAAAGATGATGCAGAGGTCTCTGCCCTGCAATGGAACCTATATCCTTGAACAAATACCCCACTATTAAAGTGGGAGCTTATGCGGGCCAAGTAATAAATGGAGTCCTGGGCCCAATCTTGCTTGCAGGCCCAGTGGGTCCACAAATCCACCCCTGGGATTTGAAAATGTCCTCGGATGCCAAATGTATAAATGAAATGGACATACGTGGTAGATGACAGGATCTTTACATGAGATCCTTGACCTTTGGGGTAAGAGCTATTGTAGCGGGGAAGGTCAAGTGGAAGCCTCTGAAACGTCCCCTTTCCAGCTGAAAATTATAAATAAAACACTCTATCATGTCCCTGGGAGAACAGCAGAGTTTAGTAGCACTCTAAAGACTTCATCATGATCTAGGATGCAGGGGTGGTGGTCCCCATCATACCCACTTAATTCTCCAGTCTGGTTATTACAAAAACCAGACTGATCCTAAGGGATGACAGTGGATGACATCAAACTCAGTCTAGCAGTAGCTTCAATTACAGCTGCTGTGCCAGATGTGGTACATTTTCTAAGGCAGATCAACATGGTCTTAAATATATGGTGTATAGCCATTGATCTGGTGAATCCCTATTTCCATCCCTGTTAGAAAGAAGGATCAGAAATAGTTCTCTTTCATTTTGGAATAGGCAAGAGACTACAATAACCATCGTTCTCTGGGACTGTTAACTTCCCCAACCTCTGTCATACTGTAACTTTAAGAGATTGAAATCTACTTGACCTATTGCAGAATATCACACTGATCCATTCTATTGGGCAGGATGAATAAGAAGTAACAAGTATGTTGGAGGCCTCAGTAAAACACATCTCCGGAGGGTGGGAGATAAACTCTATGAAGATTCAGGGACTTGCTAGATAAGTGAATTTTTTTTAAAGACCCAGGGATGTTGATTCATCCCTTCCAAAAATAAAGGACAAAATTCTGCATCTCACACCTCCTGTCAATAAGGAGGAAGTACAATGCCTGATAGTCTAGGTTCTGCAGGAAACATTTTTCTGTACTTGGAAATATTGCTCTGATCCCCCTACTGGGTGACATGATAGGTTACCACTTTGGGGTAGATCCCAGAGCAGAAAAGGGCTCTGCAAAGCAGGACCAAGCTCTGATGAAAGCAGGCCTGCCCCTTGGTCAATATTACTGGCAGCCTCTATTAATTAGAGGTGTTGATATGGGAAAAAGATGTCCTGTGGAGTTCATGGTAAGCCCCAGTGGAAGAATCACAGCATAGCCCCCTGAGGTTCTGGAGCAAAGTCATGACACCTGTAGACAAAATGATGTTTTCTGAAAAATGATTACTGTGTGCTACTGGCTCCTAGTAGAGACATAATGCCTGATTATGGGACATCAAATGACCATGTGACCAGAACTGCTCACCATGAACTAGGGTCTGTCAAACCTAACAAGTGATAAGGTCAGGCAGGCTCAGCAACAATTCCTCATAAGATGAGTCCTGTCCAACAAGCTGGGCCAAAGGGCACAAGCAACCAGCACAAGCAGGTGGCCTCAACCCACAATTCACTCACTGCAGTTACACCAATGCCTCACCCTCAGCTCAAGTCTATGGCCACAGGGTCAGGTCCTTTAAGACTCTCCCATGGGACCAAATGACAAGAGAAAAAAGTTTGAGCTTGGGTCACAGATGTGTCTGTTCAATATGTAGTTGTGGGGTGAAAATGGGCAGCCACTATACAACAGCCCCACTCAGAGGTGGCCTAGAAAGGCAGTAATACAGAAAATCCTCCCAAAGGGCAGAGCTTCAGAAGGTGCAGTGGGCAGTGCACTATGGAATGAGAAGTGACTCAAGATAAGAATACATGTGGGCTTAAGGCCAATGGGGAATGGCTCCTCTGGTGTGTCAGGAGCCTGAAGGAGAGAGACTGGAAGATCATGGACAAGAAGAGTTCAGGAAGAAGCATGAGGATGAATCTCCAGAAGGTGGCACAGAATGTGAAGATCTTTACCTTCATGTTAACTAATCCACCGGCGAGTGTCCACCATAGAAGGTCTAAACAAACAGGCAGGCAGGATGACTTGTTCAACTGATGTTAGCCAGCCTCTGCATCAACCCACCAGTGCTGGCAGAATGTTTGTAGGAACTGAGTGGCCAAAGAAACAGGGAAGAGGTCTGTGCATGGGCCTAACAGCATGGGCTCCCAGGCACTAAGACTGATGTAGCTACTGCTGCCCCCAAATGTCTCACCTACCACAAACAGAGACCAATGCTGAGTTTCTGAAAAGGTACCATCCCTCAAAAAGACAACCAATGATTACATTGCACCCTATCCTATATCCTAGAAGTGATTCATCCTGATTGGATTTAAAACACTTTCTATCCATGGGTTTGCCTTTCCTGTCTGTAGGCCTCAGTCAGCATCACTATTTTAGAGGTGAATATTTGAGTTGCTGACCCAGACCCCACAAATATCATATTGGACTGAGGTACCCACTTTACAGCAAAGGAAGCACAACAATGGGTACATGGTCATTGGATCCACTAGTCTTATCTCATATCGCATCACCCAGAAGTTGTCAGCCGGATGAAGCAATGGGATGGCCTTTTGAAGGTGCAACTGAGGTGCCAGCTCAGAGGTGATGCTATGTGAGAATGGGGCACCCTCTCCAGAATGTAATATACACTCCAAGTCAATGCGCACTATATGGTGCTGAATCCCCATAGGCGGACTATATAGTTTCAGAAAAAAATGGCTGGAAACAGGAGTGGCACCACTTACCATCACTCACAGTGACTCACTTGTGGGAATTCGTGATTCCTGCTCCTGCACTCTGTAGATTTAGAGATACTGGGTCCCAGAGAAGGAGAGCTTCCATCAGGTGACACAGCAAGAACCACATTAAACTCTAAGCTCTGATTCCATCTGGTCACTTCAGGATCCTCGTGCCAAGAGACCAGCAGACGATGAGTCACTAGGGTAACTGACCTAGTCATCAGGCGGAAGGAGGGGTGCTGACTGGGAAGGGAAGAATGTTTTTGGAAACCAACTGATCCACTGAGGCATCTCTTGGTAGAACCTTGTCCAATTTTGACAGTATGTGGAGAAGTGCACAGCCATGGCCTGAGAAGGGCATGACAACTGGGGGCTCTGGTTACTCAAGCATGTGGGTCTCAGTCATCCTACCAGGTAAACACCTAGACCAGCAGAAGTGCTAGGCAATCATGAGGTGATACTAGGATGCACAGTAGAGGAGATGGTGAATACTGGTTGCAATCTCGAGACCAGTGACAGAAGCGAGGGCAGAAATTCATCCCACTTACCTTCCTCTTCTGAGCTCTCTTTTCTTGTTCATTAAAATCTTCTTTTATATTTACTGATTTCTCTTTAATGCTTTTTAAGGCTACACTCTGTTTTTACTTCTTGTAGTCTTTCTTATTTATTAAAATATTTAAAATTATACATTTTCCTTGATTATAGTTTTAGCTACACTCCATCAGTTTTTGTGTGTGATGTTCTCATTTCATGTCTAAATAGTCTAGAATATTTTTATTTTTCTTTGAACTAAGACCTAAGAGTGCTTCGTTTCATTTTTTAACTTAACTAAAAATTTATCTTTAACAAATTTTTATACAGTCTCTTTCTCAAATGTTTATATAAATTCAGTTATCTGGTACCCTTGACTTCCACAACTAAAACATTTGACTTAACAGCACACTGCTATGCACAAATGATTTCTTAGGTCACCATCTATGGTATTAGAAACCATCCAACTTGCTACAGCCCAACTTCCCATTCATATTGCCAAGTTGAAACCTCAAACCAAGCTGCTTTACTGGAACTCTTACCGCAAGCAAAATCCCTCCTAAACAAAGTCCCAGTGTTTTCTATATTTGCCCTTTCATTCATGAATAAAATGAACAGAGCCTCTGACCCCGACCTGCTCGATTAAAGCCTGCCACGTTCTTCCAGTTCTTTTCTCCTGGTAGAACATCCACACCAGATTCAATGCCTGTGTGGGTCTGAACTTCACATTGAACTCTGTGCCTACAGAAATGTGCTATCCTATAAAAAGCATCCTTTCACTGAATTCATAATTGGGGTTCCCACACTATATTACCTCTCTCTGAGTAGCTGCTTTTTGCCTCAAGAGGGAGAGACCCAAGACTCAATTCCAGTATGTCCCCCAGAGGTTTATTCTTGTTGTTTCTTCCCCTCCTAGCAGCTGCACAAGTTCTCTTTTCTTCTCCTGAAAACTCAGAAAAATAAGCAATGCCTCCATATTTTGCTTTCTGCCCATCTTATACGTGAGGAAACAGAGGCATTAACAGATGAAGTGACTTTTCCTAAACCAATTAGTGGCAGGGTAGCAGCTGAGCTCGGATTTGCTCTCTCCTAACTTCTCCTATTACAGTTACCCTAGAATTATGCTGAAGTATATAGAATTGTGTTCATTCTCAACGAGCAACCTCAAATGGAAAGCAGCCGATATCTAGCCTTCAGTGTCTACACAGTAAGAGGGCACAGGCATAAACTCACAACCATCTCAAATTCGATATGCATACTCTGTAGTCACGTGTCCTCATGTCACTGGCATACTCCCTTGTCAATCTCAGGTGACTGTTCTTAGTTTTACGCTATTTTACCTTCAACCAGCAGTATACCTCAGTCCTGTAACCTGAAGCTTCTTTTGATCCTCAGTAGATTTTCCAGTGTAAATATTAAATGTGTAAACTCCTATAAATCGTAGAGATGAAAAACAGCTACCAGAGCTTCTAGGAACAGGAGCCTTACTCTATTCTCTATGTTCAACTACGTGGGCCCCTTATTCCTGCCAATATTAACTAGGTAAGTTCCATGG
The DNA here is from genome assembly GCF_937001465.1 of Orcinus orca. Taxonomy (NCBI): domain Eukaryota; kingdom Metazoa; phylum Chordata; class Mammalia; order Artiodactyla; family Delphinidae; genus Orcinus; species Orcinus orca. The sequence continues at coordinate 36,167,237 of NC_064571.1, forward strand.
TACTGTGCAATTGGCAGCAATTTCATGTACAAAAGGGAAAAATTTTCTAAAGTTAAAGGTACAAGGAGGAGGGGGGAAATCAAGCTTTGGTGTTGATTTCTCTTGTGTTTCAGCAACATGTTTTGACTGTGCCTATACACAACCTAAATGCTTTGGCAAGGCTACCCTGCCGGTGGAATGTGCCACACCTTTGTGCGTGCAGTAGGGATGTGTAAAAGTGCACACTTCCTGTCACGGCAAGACCATTGGAACTCATTCTATGACATCCTAACTTCTGGCCTCAGGGATGCATGAGTAACCTCTGATAACATACCCATAATTTTTGTTTACACCTGCCAATAAACACCCACTCTCTGCCAGTTCTTAGGAGGATACAAGCAACAAGCAAGGGGGTTCCCAGATTAGGAAGCACCTTGGGAGAATCCGTTCTAGAGTAGTTCACCTGGGACCTTGATCCTAAAGTCACCCACTGAGGTTCCGTAAGGAAGAAACAACACAGAAAGCTTTTATTCAAAAATGTTCAGAAACAAGATGCTGGACCTCCGGGAACTTATAACAATAGAGCAAATCAAGATTCAGACACATAAAAAGGTACGTGTTAGAGGAATCAAAATGAAGGTAGTTTCTGTTGGTACCCACAAACGTGTACACACACATACACATACAAAAGGGCTCCAGTCTTTCTCCAACACAACCCATCCTGTACACCACTGTTTATCATGATACTTCTCAATGTCATATTCTTCACACTACTCTATAAATTGTAGAAAATCCTGTTGCCTACAGAATAGAAGTGCAAATTCATGGCAATGAAGATGCAACGTTCTCCTCCCAAGCCCTCCTATTTGGCCATGGGACTCTCACCTGTGAACCCTACCTTAGTCTGACATTCCTAAAACACAGTGCTCCAGACAACCACTACCATTAGACCATCACTGGCAAGGGAGCAGAAATGTGCTTGCCATACCTGGTTTAAATTTAACTGCTCACATTTTGCTTGTATTCACCCCTAAGGCTTTGTTCCCTACTTACCGTTAATATATTGACTTATTCATTCATTGATTCAGCATGTTAAACTCCTATTATTGACTGTGCACAGTGGAGACAGGGAAACAAAATTGAAGCCAAGGAGCCTGGGTTGGAGGCCATCTCAGGTGAAGGTGGAAAGGGAGAAACTGGTATAATTTGAGAGTGAGGATGCAGGCAGGTGATCAGCTTTGGAAAGGAGAAGAGGATGAGTATGGGTTTGGGCACTTTTGTTGGAAATTTCTTTATGATAATCAAGTAGGAGATCCATTAGGCATTTGGGTAGAAAAGAAGGTTATGGGCTCAATCTAAGATCAGGGAGTCATCAAAGAAATTGTGTGGACTGAGAAAGCTGCCAAGACCAAACCCAGAAGCACACCAAGACTACCAGGCCTGAGGACAGGTGAGGGGGACATGCAGGAAGGTCAGGGAAGCCGATGAGGACCTGAAAGAGCACAGAGCCAGGGCACCTAAAGAAGCAGAGATTTCCCTTTTTAGAAGATGCAAGACATAAAACATTTTCCCTTCGATTCACAAATTATGTCAAGGAAATGATATGAAATATTCATTGAGGGTACACCTCAAAGGAATAACAAATTTTACAAGATTGTCTGGGGGAGGTATGCACATTAGCAGATATGACATGCAAGCATCTTATTTTTCACCAACAGTGAGTAATATCTGTGGGTTGATTACAAACATACTCTTCAGTTAATGGTAGAAAATGAACAAAAGACTAGTGATGAATTTGCATCAGGATTTTGATCTTTTAGCCTTTAAATCTGTGTGGGTCTATCCCTTAGCATGATGTGCAGTCAGAGGGAACATTACCCCCGGAAAGCATACACTGCAGTTTAAATTTCTGGAACATGGCCAGGCCCAAATGGCGTGTTTACTAAAGGCAGCTGAAAGCAATATAACTGGAAGGCCAGTCTGAACTGCGATCAAAGAAAGGGGAAAAAGGTCACAACTAGAGCAGGGGTGCCAGACAATTAGGTCAACAGGATGAAGCCAGGCCATCAACAGATAACCCAGCCGAGGATTAGAAATCAAAAAACAGGCAAACAGGTTGGGAAGTAGAATGAAGACAGAATGCGAAGGGGGCCCACGCCAGGGGACAGGAAAAAGGCAAAAGTGTCAGAGATGGGCCAGACATGGAGGCAGATCCACGGCTCAGGAATATTCGCAATGGCCTCAAGGAGTGGCAGGATTTAATCAATGGGCTAAAACCTACCAGCTTCTGCAGTTCCAGGTACAGCAAAGTCTCAGTGAGAGAAGATCACTCTGCCTTTTGGCTGGCACCCAACTCCACCCACCGGGTGACAAGCATCCCATTTTCCTGCTGTGGAGTCTCCCACTGGCCTGGATTGTGTGTGACTCTGGCCAGGGGTAGCCTCTTTCCCTTTGTCTCCTAGGCTGTAATCACTGTTGAAGACTAGGTGAGAATGATATATTTGTAAATGTGTAATATAACATTAGGAAGTAGGCATTCCTCCACATAATTAGATAAGTAAGTAAATGAAATAAACCAACACTTATTGAGAACTAAAAACTGGGGTCATTTGGAAATGTTTCATATTAAAAGGGAGGATTATGAGAGATTCTCCATGGTTTTTCCCTTCTACTCCTTTCATTTACCTTTAATTTTTTTTTTCTTTGCAGGTTAGAGCAGAGTCCACATCCTAAGGGACCAAGACAAGCCATCAAGTTAAATGATTTCCCTGATAGCCCTGTGGATCGATAGTTATATAGGCCTATTCCTCATGTCAGGGCCCAAATTATACACTGTACATGAAAACCACCTCCTGGATTTACTGCTCTGCGCCCCCCACTCCCAGCCACAGCAGGTGGCTTATTGTCCTGCATTTCTTTCTTGTAAGCTTTAACTAAGTCTTTGCTACTGATTTTTCAACATTTCCAGAGTGGCAGAGCAGCAATTAGCCAAGTTTCTTCCCTTCCACAGAACAGCAATGATTTCCTTGACTTCCAAAGAAACTCTTTAATGTCCTATTTCTCTCACAGAAATACAAGAATCTTTCAGTCAAAGGATATGCAGTTAGCAAAGAGATTACAATAGTATGAGGAAGCAGACAAAAATTCAGCCTGCAGTGTTTCTGATGCCCCTAGGATAACCCATCAGTGTTAGTGAGAGAGTGGCTGATAAGCTGAAATCTCTAGTTCTACTTCTGATACCAAGGCATGGAGTAAATAGCCTCACCTCCCCATGCCTTGGTTCTCCTCTCTTTTAAATGGGAATGATTTTACTTACTCACATTACTTCCATGACATGGAGAGGATATTAACCTAAATCAAATAGAGTATATGTGAAAACATTTCATACTGTGGAGAGGGAAGGTGTCCCGTAAGTTCTAGGTTCTGTTATTATTTAATATTTCTATATCTCAGATGGATCTGGTCTCATGAATCACTTTATTAACGAAGTGGACTTGAACTATATTGAACTGTTTTCGAGCTTCCTAATCTCCCAATTGTGTCAGATATCTAGAATTATAGCCCTCTGAAACAGTGTGTGAAGCGTGCTTTATGATATCGAGACCAACTCTTGTCTGGTTAAGAGACAACATCCCATGACTTTCTAATCAGTGTTGCAGACAAAGAGGTTCAACAGAGGTCAGTCTGGGAGCCAGATTAATGAGTTGCCTTACTTCCATGAACTGTGATCTTCAAATTTCTCTCAGTCTGACCCAGCTTTCTTATCCTTTTGCATATGTTCCTGGGACATTTCTGTTCAGCGAACAACAATAATATCCACTACTTTAATTATGTTTAAGATAAATAAACAAGAGACTATGTTCTGTTGGTCCAAATAGATGAATATGGTTTCAACATACAGTTTCCCTATGGCTTGCGCTGTTGTAAATACTCTTTTTATATTCTAGTGCCCGGTTACCCACATGCCGACCCAGTTATAGTCTATCTTGTATAGCGTTAGCTCTTTATTTTAACAATAAGATGAAATGAAGCACTCCTTTAATTTCAGGCATAATTCACATTAGCTTCTGTACTCCTGCATCCAATTATGTCAACCCAGTGTTTTCCACACCGTCCTATTCTGAGTTCCTATAACACTTCATTGTGACCTGTCATTTTAGCTCATCTTAACCAACATTTAATTAATCAGAAACATTTGAGTACCTTCTATTTCTAAATCTGACTCAGCTATAAAATTGTGGAGAAGTGGTCAGTGCTGCTTTTGTATTTCCAGACCCAAACCACAGTTCTGTGGTCATGTATACAGGTCAATTTCTAAATATCTGAGTTTAATCAGCATTCAATTTTGCAATCTGTGCAGAAAATGAATTACAGACTTTCACTGACTCTCCTGCTTGCAGGACAGAAGGATCCTTCCCATTGCTACTCATGGAGTCTATTCAGATCATTTTCTCAGGACTCTCTGGCATTGCTGGGGACCTTGAGGTCTAGATTGAGTCCTTTTGGTCTCTGCTGTACTCCCTGATGAGTATCAGCATATAGCAATGGCCCACATCTTGTTCATTGTATATGTTGAATATATTCCCCTTTTTCTCTACCTCCCTGGATTGTTTTAAGACTCAAATGAAGTAACAGAATAATAACTAACATACAGAACTTTATAGAATTGAAGGTGTCTTTTCATAAAAGTAGGGAAGGGGAGCCTTGAAAATTTAAGTCTGTTAATAATAGGAAATAAATGCTCTATTCAATTTTTCTTCTACTCTTGGGTGGTCAGCTCTTCTGAAATACTGGCACATCCCAGATGTTGAGTTCTCCATTAGTCCTCTAAGCTCAAAAGATTTGAATTTCCCTACCATGACCCAGCCATCAGAATGGAATTGCTTTTCATCATTTAGATTGACTTGCATTCATTGATACCCCACTACAACTGTAGATCATCTCTAAGTTTCTTATTCTGTTTAACAGCCACATTAACTGTGCTTTTGAGTTGGCAGAAAGCTCAGTTACCCCTGTACAGCAAATGGCTTATGAAGTGATACTGGTCCTGATGTCTAATCTTAAACCCCAAAGTCAGTGCTACTTAGTTTTATCTTTTATGGATTCAGTCCACAGGCACAATCACCACAGACCAAGCAAGTCTCCCTGAAACAGTCACTGCTTTAGGAGTTAGCCTTTAATTTGAAGGTACCTTCCCCAGCTGAAAGCTGTAATAATGCTCCATTCATCTGGCAACAAAACAAAGAACTGTAGGATTTATAAGCTGACAGATCCTCTAATAAGTGTGAGTGAAAGATCAAATTTCCACCCTTTTACGTGACTGGGTGACACATCTCATCACCTATTCTGACTTTGGGGCCTTATTAATAGCCAATTTGCACACAAGCATTGGCATGATGACCCAAATCAATCATAATCATGATGGAAAATGCTTCACGGGACAATGACAAAATAAATCCATCGGCACCCAGAATGTACAGACAGAGCAAGCTCTGAAGGTAATCCACCTGAACATGCCGCCTCCTAATTTCTGAAGATCGACTTCTCTAACAAACTAGAGGTTTGTGCCCTTCCTCACTGGTCTACAAACATCCCTCACATAGAAGCTTGGTCAATAAAGTGAATGACTTTCCCAAACAGAGACTGACAGGAGACAAAAACCAGGGGTGTTTCTGGTTGATTTAAAAGTATTCGTGGAAAGGCCATGGTGGTAAATGCATTTTGTGCCCATCACATCATGTGTGGTGTGGAGACGTGAACTGCAATCCTTGTGTTGACATGTAAAGAGATGTCCACTAGATAATCCTCCTGGTCTCCTGGTCATGGGCCACTCCTTACAAACAGTCCAAGGATGGAGGGTGAAAACTATCAGCTCACACTGCTAAGTTACAAGAGAACTACAAACCCTAAAATTTGGTCTCTTTTCCTCTCCTGTTCCTTGGACCAGAGTAATGCTGCAATCCCAGATGAGTATATCTGCTGTGAAAATGCTAATTTTCCTTCAAGTGGCAATTTTAGGGTCTAGACTGGAGGGAGGGGCAGCAGAGCATATTAACAAGCCCATTTGGCTGCATAGTTATGTAATGGTTAAAGTTAACCATTTGATTTCCATCTGACTGGCTCCTGTGCTGATCTTCAGTTCACTCTGATTTCAGGCAAGGAACAGAGGGGTGGTGTTTATGGGCTCCTTTCACATCCCAACAGCTTCATCAGGTAGCCATAGGACTTAAGATAACATTAGCTGATAAAACAAACTAAGCCCAACATTTCACTGACTTGGAACAACAAACTCACGTAACAGTTCAATTTAGCAGTTGAGCGGCTATCCTCCAAGGAGGGAGTCAAAGCCCTGCCTCCTTTCATGCTCAGGTTCTGCTATCTTCAACATGTGGTTTCCAAAACCACCTAAAGGGTCAATGTCATTCTAGCAAGCCAGAGCAGAAGGGTGCTCAGAAGAAGCAATAGGAGGATTTTAGGGGCCAGGCCTGGAAGTGGTACATATCGCGTCTCTTCACATTCCTCTGGCTAGAACACAGTTACACGGGTACAATAAGAAGGCAGGAAAATATATTTGAGCCATATACTCAGGAAGAAGAGGAAATGGGTTTGGTGAGCATCTAACAGGCTCTGCTACAGTGGCAGTCTACGAAAAACAAAAGGCCAGTTGATTAGGTTTCAGATCATTGTCAGCAGTCCCATCTGGATGGAGATGCCTCAAGAATAAATGGTGTGAGAATCTGTCAAATAATCTCCCATACACAGCAAACGCTGTTATTAGACAACCCATCAAATGGTATAAATAGGTGTTAAAGGCAAACCTGGAGACTTGCATCGTCTACCACAATCTCACCCCTTGAGCCCACGAACCACTTCTGTGCCATACCACCAGCCCTGAGGAGGCACAAGATCCTGGCACCCCTGCCTTCTCCCCAGACTCCTGGGCATTATCCCACCTTGCACTCCACTTCCAATCTTGACTGCCCAGTTCTCTACTTCGTGCTTCATCCCTGTCCATGGTGTGACCCCTAGGTCTCCCCTTGGATCTGACCCTGATCCTTTCCTTTCTGTCTGTTACCTCACTCTCATGATTGGTACTCACTCCTCAGACTGAGGTTTCCGGCCACTGAAGCTGACAACTCAGCCAATTTCTGGTCTGCATCACTGGACTCTGCCTCAGTACCAGCCCACAGACCTGCATGCATTAGGAAAATACATTGTTCGTGATTTACAAAATTCCCCACCCAGCCAGGTTTTTTTATTTTAGCTACTAAAAAGCATTCTGTATGTAAGCTGATCCAAACCTTTTAATAATCCAAAGCTGCTGGTACCAATGTCATCCCCATGTTGACTACAAGGAAAAAAATAAGACTTAGTAGGAGGAGCTTCAAGATGGTGGAAGAGTAAGACGCAGAGACCACCACCTTCCTCCCCACAAATACATCAGAAATGTATCTACATGTGGAACAACTCCTACAGAACACCTACTGAATGCTGGTAGAAGACCTCAGACTTCCCAAAAGGCAAGAAACCACCCACGTACCTGGGTAGGGCAAAAGAAAAAAGAAAAAACAGAGACAAAGAATACGGACGGGACCTGCACCAGTGGGAGGGAGCTGTGAAGGAGGAAAGGTTTCCACACACTAGGAAGCCCCTTCGCGGGCAAAGACTGCGGGTGGCAGAGGGGGAAGCTTCGGAGCCGCAGAGGAGAGCACAGCAACAGGGGTGCGGAGGGCAAAGCGGAGAGGTTCCCGCACAGAGGATCAGTGCTGACCAGTACTCAGCAGCCCAAGAGACTTGTCTGCTCACCTGCCGGGGCAGGTGGGGCTGGGAGCTGAGGCTCGGGCTTTGGTCGGATCCCAGGGAGAGGACTGGGGTTGGCGGCATGAACACAGCCTGCAGGGGGTTAGTGCACCACGGCTAGCCGGGAGGGAGTCTGGGAAAAGGTCTGGAGCTGCCAAAGAGGCAAGAGACTTTTTCTTGCCTGTTTCCTGGCGCGTGAGGAGAGGGGATTAAGAGCGCTGCTTAAAGGAGCTCCAGAGACAGGCGCGAGCTGCGCTCTGAGCGCGGATCCCAGAGACGGGCATGAGACGCTAAGGCTGCTGCTGTCGCCACCAAGAGGCCTGTGTGCGAGCACAGGTCACTCTCCACACCCACCTTCCGGGGAGCCTGTGCAGCCCGCCACTGCCAGGGTCCCGGGACAACTCCCCCAGGAGAACGCATGGCGTGCCTCAGGCTGGTGCAACGTCACGCCGGCCTCTGCCGCCGCAGGCTCACCCCGCATCCGTACCCTCCTTGCCCCCAGCCTGAGTGAGCCAGATGCCCGGAATCAGCTGCTGCCTTAACCCCGTCCTGTCTGAGCAAAGAACAGACGCCCTCAGGCGACCTACACGCAGAGGCGGGGCCAAATCCAAAGCTGAACCCCAGGAGCTGTGCAAACAAAGAAGAGAAAGGGAAATTCCTCCCAGCAGCCTCAGGAGCAGCGGATTAATTCTCCACAATCAACTAGATGTACCCTGCATCTGTGGAATACCTGAATAGACAACAAATAATCCCAAATTGAGGAGGTGGACTTTGGGAACAACGATATATATATTTTTTTCCCTTCTTCTCTTTTTGTGAGGTGTATGTGTATGGTTCTGTGTGTGATTTTGTCTGTATAGCTTTGCTTTACCATTTGTCCTAGGGTTCTGTCTGTCCTTTTTTTTACTTAAAATTGTTTTTTCTTAATATTTTTTATTTTAATACTTGATTTTATCTTCTTCTTTCTTTCTATTTTTTTCTCCCTTTTATTCTGAGCCGTGTGGAGGACAGGCTCTTGGTGCTCCAGCCAGGCATCAGGGCTGTGCCTCTGAGGTTTGAGAGCCAAGTTCAGGACACTGGTCCACAAGAGACCTCCTAGCTCCACGTAATATCAAATGGCGAAAATCTCGCAGAGATCTCCATCTCAATGCCAAGACCCAGCTCGCCTCAATGACCAGCAAGTTACAGTGCTGGACATCCTATGCCAAACAACTAGCAAGACAGGAACACAACCGCATCCATTAGCACAGAGGCTGCCTAAAATCATAATAAGGCCACAGACACCCCAAAACACACTACCAGACGTGGACCTGCCCACCAGAAAGACAAGATCCAGCCTCAACCACCAGAACACAGGCACTACTCCCCTCCACCAGGAAGCCTACACAACCCACTGAACCAACCATAGCCACTGGGAACAGACACCAAAAGCAATGGGAACTACGAACCTGCAGCCTGCGAAAAGGAGACCCCAAACACAGTAAGTTAAGCAAAATGAGAAGCCAGAGAAACACACAGCAGATGAAGGAGCAAGGTAAAAACCCACCAGACCTAACAAATGAAGAGGAAAGAGGCAGTCTACCTGAAAAAGAATTCAGAATAATGATCGTAAACATTATCCAAAATCTTGGAAATAGATTGGAGAAAATACAAGAAACGTTGAAAAAGGACCTAGAAGAACTAAAGAGCAAAGAAACAGTGATGAACAACACAATAAATGAAATTAAAAATTCTCTAGAAGGGATCAATAGCAGAATAACTGAGGCAGAAGAATGGATAAGTGACCTGGAAGATAAAATAGTGGAAATAACTACTGCAGAATAAAGAAAAAAGAATGAAAAGAATTAAGGACAGTCTCAGAGACCTCTGGGACAACATTAAACACACCAACCTTCAAATTATAGTGGTCCCAGAAGAAAAAGAGAAAAAGAAAGGGACTGAGAAAATATTTGAAGAGATTATAGATGAACACTTCCCTAATATGGGAAAGGAAATAGTCAATCAAGTCCAGGAAGCACAGAGAGTCCCATATAGGTTAAATCCAAGGAGAAACACGCCAAGACACATATTAATCAAACTATCAAAAATTAAATACAAAGAACAAATATTAAAAGCAGCAAGGGAAACACAACAAATAACACATAAGGGAATCCCCATAAGGTTAACAGCTGATCTTTCAGCAGAAACTCTGCGAGCCACAAAGGAGTGGCAAGACATATTTAAAGTGATGAAGGAAAAAAACCTACAAACAAGATAACTCTACCCAGCAAGGATCTCATTCAGATTTGACAGAGAAATTAAAAGCTTTACAGACAACCAAAAGCTAAGAGAATTCAGCACCACCAAACCAGCTTTACAACAAATGCTAAAGGAACTTCTCTAGGCAGGAAACACAAGAGAAGGAAAAGACCTACAATAACAAACCCAAAACAATTAAGAAAATGTATTTAGGAACATACATATTGATAATTACCTTAAATGTAAATGGATTAAATACTCCAACCAAAACACACAGGCTTGCTGATGGATACAAAAACAAGACCCATATATATGTGGCCTACAAGAGACCCACTTCAGACCTAGGGACACATACAGACTGAAAGTGAGAGGATGGAAAAAGATATTCCATGCAAATGAAAATCAAAAAAAGGCTGCAGTAGCAATTCTCATATCAGACAAAATATAATTTAAAACAAAGACTCCTACAAGAGACAAAGAAGGACACTACATAATGATCAAGGAATCAATCCAAGAAGAATATATAACAATTGTAAATATTTATGCACCCAACATAGGAACACCTCAATACATAAGGCAAATACTAACAGCCATAAAAGAGGAAATCGACAGTAACACAATCATAGTAGGGTACTTTAACACCCCACTTTCAACAATGGACAGATCATCCAAAATGAAAATAAACAAGGAAACACAAGCTTTAATTACATTAAACAAGATGGATGTAATTGATATTTATAGGACATTCCATTCAAAAACAGAAGACTACACATTCTTCTCAAGTGCTCATGGAACATTCTCCAGGATAGATCATATATTGGATCACAAATCAAGCCTTGGTAAATTTAAGAAAACTGAAATCATATCAAGTATCTTTTGCAACTATGAGACTAGATCTCAATTACAGGAAAAAATCTGTAAGAAATACAAACACATGGAGGCTACACAACACACTACTTAATAACCAAGATATCACTGAAGAAATCAAAGAGGAACTCAAAATATACCTAGAAACAAATGACAATGAAAACACGATGACCCAAAACCTATGGGATGCAGCAAAACCAGTTCTAAGACGGAAGTTTATAGCAATACAATCCTACCTTAAGAACAAGAAACATCTCAAATAAACAACTTAAACTTACACCTAAAGCAATTAGAGAAAGAAGAACAAAAAAACCCCCAAAGTTAGGAGAACGAAAGAAATCATAAAGATGAGATCAGAAATAAATGAAAAAGAAATGAAGAAAATGATAGCAAAGATCAATAAAATAAAACCTGGTTCTTTGAGAAGATAAACAAAATTGATAAACAATTAGCCATACTCATCAAGAAAAAAAGGAAGCAGACTCAAACCAATAGAATTAGAAATGAAAAAGGAGAAGTAATAACTGACACTGCAGAAATACAAAGGATAAGGAGAGATTACTACAAGCAACTCTATGCCAATAAAATGGACAACCTGGAAGAAATGGACAAATTCACAGAAATGCACAGCCTTCCAAGGCTGAACCAGGAAGAAGTAGAAAACATGAAAAGACCAATCACAAGCACTGAAATTGGAACTGTGATTAAAAATCTTCCAACAAACAAAAGCCCAGGACCAGATGGCTTCACAGGCAAATTCTATCAAACATTTAGAGAAGAGCTAACACCTTTCTTTCTCAAACTCTTCCCACATATAGCAGAGGGAGGAACACTCCCAAACTCATTCTACGAGGCCACCATCACCCTGATACCAAAACAAGACAAAGATGTCACAAAGAAAGAAAACTACAGGCCAATATCACTGATTAACATAGATGCAAAATTCCTCAACAAAATACTAGGAAACAGAATCCAACAGCACATTAAAAGGATCATACACTACAATCAAGTGGGATTTATCCCAGGAATGCAAGGATTCTTCAATATATGCAAATCAATCAACGTGATACACCATACTAAGAAAATGAACGAGAAAAACCATATGATCATCTCAATTGATGCAGAGAAAGTTTTCGACAAAATTCAACACCCATTTATGACAGAAACCCTCCAGAGAGTAGGCATAGAGGGAACTTTCCTCAACATAATGAAGGCCATATATGACAAACACACAGCCAACATAGTCCTCAATGGTGAAAAACTGAAACCATTTCCACTAAGATCAGGAAAAAGACAAGGTTGCCCACTCTCGCCACTATTATTCAACATAGTTTTGGAAGTTTTAGCCACAGCAATCAGAGAAGAAAAAGAAATAAAAGGAATCCAAATTGGAAAAGAAAAAGTAAAGCTGTCACTGTTTGCAGATGACATGATACTATACATAGAGAATCCTAAAGATGCTACCAGAAAACTATTAGAGCTAATCAATGAATTTGGTAAAGTAGCAGGATACAAAATTAATGAACAGAAATCTCTTGCATTCCTATACACTAATGATGAAAGATCTGAAAGTGAAATCAAGAAAACACTCCCATTTACCATTGCAACAGAAAGAATAAAATATCTAGGAATAAACCTACCTAAGGAGACAAAAGACCTGTACACAGAAAACTATAAGACACTGATGAAAGAAATTAAAGATGATACAAATAGATGAAGAGATATACCATGTTTTTAGACTGGAAGAATCAACACTGTGAAAATGACTATACTACCCAAAGCAATCTACAGATTCAATGCAATCCCTATCAAACTACCAATGGAATTTTTCACAGTAGTAGAACAAAAATTTTCACCATCTGTATGGAAACACAAAAGACCTCGAATAGCCAAAGCAATCTTGAGAAAGAAAAATGGAGCTGGAGGAATAATCAGGCTCCCTGACTTCAGACTATACTACAAAGCTACAGTAATCAAGACAGTATGGTACTGGCACAAAAACAAAAAGATACCTCAATGGAACAGGATAGAAAAACCAGTGATCAACCCACACACATATAGTCACCTTATCTTTGATAAAGGAGGCAAGAATATACAATGGAGAAAAGACAGCCTCTTCAATAAGTGGTGCTGGGAAAACTGGATGGCTACATGTAAAAGAATGAAATTAGAAAACTCCCTGACAGCATACACAAAAATAAACTCAAAATGGATTAAAGACCTTAATGTAAGGCCAGACACCATCAAACTCCTAAAGCAAAACATAGGCAGAACACTCTATGACATAAATCACAGCAAGATCCTTTTTGACCCACCTCCTAGAGAAATGGAAATAAAAACAAAAATAAACAAATGGGACCTAATGAAACTTAAAAGCTTTTGCACAGCAAAGGAAACCATAAAGAAGACAAAAAGACAACCCTCAGAATGGGAGAAAATATTTTCAAATGAAGCAACTGACAAAGGATTAATCTCCAAAACATACAAGCAACTCATGCAGCTCAATATTAAAAAAACAAACACCCCAATCTCTAAATAGGCAGAAGAGCTAAATAGACATTTCTCCAAAGAAGACATACAGATTGTCCACAAACACATGAAAGAATGCTCAACATCATTAATCATTAGAGAAATGAAAATCAAAACTACAATGAGATATCATCTCACACCGGTCAGAATGGCCATCATCAAAAAATCTACAAACAGTAAATGCTGGAGAGGGTGTGGAGAAAAGGGAACCCTCTTGCACTGTTGGTGGGAGTGTAAATTGATACAGCCACTATGGAGAACAGTATGGAGGTTCCTTAAAAAAATAAAAATAGAACTACCATACGACCCAGCAGTCCCACTACTGGGCATATACCCTGAGAAAACCATAATTCAAAAAGAGTCATGTACCAAAATGTTCATTGCAGCTCTATTTACAATAGTCAGGCCATGGAAGCAACCTAAGTGTCCATCGACAGATGAATGGATAAAGAAGATGTGGCACGTATATACAATGGAATATTACTCAGCCATAAAAAGGAATGAAACTGAGTTATTTGTAGTGAGGCGGACGGACCTAGAGACTGTCATACAGAGTGAAGTAAGTCAGAAAGAGAAAAACAAATACCGTATGCTAACACATATGTATGAAATCTAAAAAAAAAAAAAGAAAGAAATGGTCAAAAGAACATAGGAGCAAGACAGGAATAAAGACGCAGACCTACTAGAGAATGGACTTGAGGATACGGGGAGGGGGAAGGGTAAGCTGGGGCAAAGTGAGAGAGAGGCATGGACATATATACACTACCAAATGTAAAACAGATAGCTGGTAGGAAGCAGCCGCATAGCACAGGGAGATCAGCTCAGTGCTTTGTGACCACCTAGAAAGGTGGGATAGGGAGGGTGGGAGGGAGGGAGATGCAAGAGGGAAGAGATATAGGGACATACGTATATGTATAACTGATTCACCCTGTTATAAAGCAGAAACTAACATACCATTGTAAAGCAATTATACTCCAATAAAGATGTTTAAAAAAAAACTTAGTAAAGCATGATATTTTAGGAACATCACACTGAAGGGCTTCTGTTTGAACCCAGTTATGCCTGTCTCCTAAGTTTAAGCTCTAGAAAAGAGCATTGTGTATAAATTAGCAGTGATCAAAGTTTAGATGAGACAGAGATACACTAGGTTAATAGCAGGTTTCTGGGTGAATCTAGTGATGTTGATCTGGTCGTAGGCTGTTAAGGTCTCTCCCCAGAGAGACAACTGTTAAAGAAAACCATTATATGCCCATCCATTCATGTGGAATCCCAGACCCCATCATTTTTGAGTACCCACTATCACAGTTCCAGACAGTTCTGACTGGTTTCACTGTCCTTGACCCTTCTGAGGATATGGTTGTTACCTCTTTGTCCAAATTATAACACACTTTCTGTTTATTAGTCATGACCTGATTTTTCTGACAATGTGAGGAAATCTTCTCAGCCCCAAATGTCTGCCAATGATTTGTGGATGGCAGGTAAGCATAGTAGCAGGCTATATTTAACACAATTTGAAATTTCATTGTCTTTCAGTAAAAGGCAGATGTTTCCAGATGTCATGAATCAACCTTTATGTCTGACTGACGTGGTATTTGCAGGAAACATCTTGCAATACTGTCATGTGTTATTGGGAGCTTCTTGGACTAGATTATTTGCAAGTCAGAACCTGCTGCTTTCTAGTGAATTGTTATTTGGATTGCTTCAGTAACCTCCTGTTCAGATATGACAATAGGCTGACAATTCTATGGTTCATCTGCCCCATTTAGTTCTCTCACAACTACAAAGCTGCAGCCCATTTAGTATTAGGAACTTTGAAAACATTTGCCAACAATTCAATCACACATCATAATTGAGGAACACACTCAGTGAGAGCTAATTGGTGCTATTGTCAAACCCAAGAACATTTTATTTGGTTTTCCTGGAATTACTTAATTTTTCAAATCCTGAATTTCCTTCTATTTCTGTAATGTTTTGAGTACTGAGTTAATTTTTGTGTGCATTTGTCAAGTATTTCCATCAACTTATCTTCACTTAAGTCACTCAATGTAAGATACTAATTAGCTGAGCAATTTTATTGTTTAGTCTGTCAGATCCATGGTTATTTTTATACCATATAAGTCTTCCCAGGCTTTTGGTGGCTTTGCCAAATTTCTGTCCCTTTGTTTCACTACATTTTGCCCTATTCACCCCTTTGCTGCTATGTTGTGGAATAATTTAAGTCATTTTTCCTACTGCTGTAACAATCTTATAGTAGATATTTTACACATATTATTTTAAGCCTGACCTGTCATTTGGCTATTGAGGTAATGCATAATAGCCTAATTATTGTAAGGTAGGAAATCTGGGAAGTGTGGTGTCTTTCATTAGGTCAGAGTATGAAAGAAATTCAATGCCACAATGAACGTAATTCTTGCAAACAATTTTTGAGTGCCATGGTTTTCAAAAACTATCAGAATTCATTTGAAATTTATACCTTTCCTTCCTTTTTTCAAGCTACAATACTCTGTACCCTTATCCAAATTTCCATTCATTGCTCCCAGATCTGAGCACTCATATCTGATGGTATATCCATTTCTGATTCAATAACTAGGCTTCTCTTTACCATGACTAGTTTCAGATCTACCACATTTTGCTTACTTAGCCTGGCTGTCAGTTCAAGATATTTGGTAATAAAATGTGGCTACCTCGCAGGTCTGCACATCGTCACCTCAATTCCCATTACAGAGGTCTCCAATAGCTGTGCATTTACTGGCGCTTCCCTTAATACCCTCTCAGCAATCTGGCTCAAGTGGATGACTGACTCTTTCAGCCAGAACACTTCGGACAGTCACAGCTCACTGGGCTGGGGTGTGTCTTAAATCTCTGGTTACAGACCATCGGGCCCAGCCAGCTACTCGCAACTATTTCCAGCGTGTAGGGCCATTCCTGAGTGAAAAGGCCATCAGTGTCCCCATGGATTCACCTCTAATTCTCCTTTCCCTGGCAGAGTGACTACTCTAGCCCCATTATGAGCTACTAAAACCTTTGTGGGGCATCAGAACCACACGACATGACAGTGGCACAGTTTTCCTCTCATGCACAAGGATACTGAGCTGGGTTTTGAGAGGTTTGTAATTAGTATAATTACTTTATTTTGATTGCTGAGGTTAACAACATGGGCAATGCCCAAGCATATTATCATCATCAATTGATGAGCTGGAGGTTTAAAAATCTGATTATATGACATGTGTTCAGCCATATCACCCTCTGCGTTGCTACTGGGGAATAACTAATACCTTGTTCCTTAAGACGCTGAAATAATTTTGCCATGATACTGTGCCAGGTATGAGTAAACCTAAAGAAATGAGCTCCCCGAATACTCTGCCGTGTGGGTGTGTTCGTGTTGGCACAAATGCCATTTTCAAACAGCATCCAAGAAAGCAGGGAGCTCATCGCACAGTTGATCAGGAGTATGCCAGCAGAGTTCAAAATACGTTTCCCTGTGTTAATCCCCAGAGGAGCCAATAAACAAGTGGTTCTCAACTGGGGCCATTTGGCCATGTCGAAGTTTGGCAAAATTCTGATAAATGCTTTTGGTTGTCAAAACAGGTTGCAGGGGGTGGCGGTAGAGGAGGAGTATGCTACTAGAATCTAATAGATAGAGGCCAGTGATGTTATTAAACTTTCTACAATGCACAGCACAGCCCCCGCAATGAAGAACTGCTTGGCTCAAAATGTAAGCAGTGGCAATGCTGAGAAATGCTGGGTTAGACCAATGAAGAAGACTTAAAAAGGTTTAAGAGAAGTGCATAGGACTATTCAAAAATAACAAAGCTCAAACAGTTCGCCCAAAATTACTCAATAAGGATTACAAAAATTTCAAAACAGTGTCATTTGTTGGAGTATCCCCAAAATTGAAAGTCCTCAGCTTGGCTTTTCAAAGTGAAACACTTTAGGCATGTGGAAAACTCTCTGAAATTAGGATTTAAGATTTAAATGAACAATCTGCCTTTACTCCAGTACCAAAGGCTCTTTCTCTCATAAATAAAGATAGGATAATGAATCTCCTAACCCCCATCCCAGTCCTCCCACACTTACACCAGGATTTCCTCATGAAATCATGTTGTGTGTGAGACAGCCAACAGGCAGAATTTTATTTAAAAATGATCGCTACCCAAGGTTACAAAACGCAGTCCTGACTCAGGGTGATCAAAAATGAAGGGCTAGCCTTGTACTGCAAATAGACATATGGTTTAATTTATGTTAATATAGGTTATCGTTGCCTAAATTCTGACTCTTCCCAAAATTATTCCCTTCCCTGTGCACTGTGACTCAAATAAATGAAATAAAATTTAAGTTTAATTCTTGACCATTTAAAACGTAAATACTACTTGCAGGGGTGGACTTTCAATCATTCGGATCTTAGCATGAACAGTTATAAATGTTTGCTAGATTTCTTACATCTGTTTCTGATGACTATGGGAAAGGTGAAGAGATGAAGCTACAGATGAATAAGTCTCATAATCATCTGAGCTTCAAAAGTTAAGGAATTTGTCCAGGAAGGCCCAGGAACCCCAGAATCCTGGCTTCAACTAGCCATCCCACCCTAGGAGTGGTCTAAAAACCTATCCACACAGAGGACAATGACACTTGCCCTTTATTAGAAATGGGGCTTTGGTCCCAAATCCCAAGTTGGGTCTCAAGCCCTGCTGAGCTCTGCTGCCTGCCAGAACTCCTCTTGGCCAGACTAGGAAGGCTGAAGTAGCCTTCTTTCCCCTGAGTCTTACTCTAGTTTTCACTTAGGTTTAAAGGGAGTGGTGGGGTCATTCTTTCACAGTGGAAAGGGAGCACCTCTTACCTCTGGCCTCCTGAAGGGCAGACCATCTAAAGAAAGAATAGGCAATACAGGAAGAAAGAGACAGACGGACAGACCCTATCAGGCCTTCCTCCAAGCATAGCAAGTCTCTACACAGCCCCCGCCTTGCCTCTCTAAGCCCTAGGAAGGAGCCGCATCTAGAAAGACTAAATGCCATGAAAATGCACTTAATTATGCTATTCTGACTAAGCCTCTACATCTTAGAAAATGAGACCCAATGAATGCCCTCAGGCTTGACCAATCCAGGCACAGCCAAACTCCTCCTCCTTGGAGATGGGGGTGCAAGCGGGGCAGGGGGGACTGTGACCTCCCTTAAGCACAATCAGCTAAAATGATTAATAAGGGGTTTTGATGGAAGTGTGGTGGAATGGGGAATCAAGTGATTCTGGGTTTGTGGTCTTTAAGAGCAAACAAGGTAAATGGAGAAGTAGCTTAACCAGGAGTCAACACAAGTTCAGAGCATCAAATAGGATCAAGGGGTTAGAAAGGAGCACGGAAAGCATCTGTAAGAGAGCCAAAGGCAAATAAACGTTTGCAAGATCTTGCTTTGGCCAGCCTAGGGTCTGAAGGTCTTTTCTCACTGATGGTTCTGTCACCAGGTAGAGAGGATCTCTAGGATGACCCCTCTCCCAAACAGACTTTTTTTTTTTTTTTTTTTTTGCCGTACGCGGGCCTCTCACTGTTGTGGCCTCTCCCATTACGGAGCACAGGTTCCGGACGTGCAGGCTCAGCAGCCATGGCTCACGGGCCCAGCTGCTCCGCGGCATGCGGGATCCTCCCGGACTGGGGCACGAACCCGTGTCCCCTGCATCGGCAGGCGGACTCCCAACCACTGCGCCACCAGGGAAGCCCCCAAACGGATTTTTTTACAGAGATGTCCACCTACACCCTCAATCAAGCATCAACGGTTCAAGCTGCTGTTCAGGCAAATTTAAATTGTGACACTACATATATCATAGCTCCAACCTAAGTTGCCTATGGAAGACCCTGGGTAGCAAATCAGAGATTGCTGAGATATTAAGTTTACCCAAGAGACAACCACCACTGTGGATTTATGTCCTAAGCTTCAGGAAGTAAGACTAGCTGCAGCAAAAGGTAGGTAGTTTGAACAGGTTGACAGTTTCTAAAAACATTCAGAACCATTATTTGAGATTAAGTTTAGAATCACGGAGGTGCCACTTCAACATGCTGTGCAGACTGATGGTAAAGAGGGCATCTACACTTGCTTGTTATTTGCCACAGTACCCTCCTAGGTTGGATGGTGGAAGAAGTACCCCAGTATCCTTATCTACCAAACAATTATTCCCAGCTACTCTTGTTTGGCCCCCAAGTTGTGCACAAGCCCACTGTTGGACTGATTTGAGATTCATGAGTACTCTGCTGAAGAGAAAAGAAGCTATGAAATGGCCCCAGAGCAACTGGCAGGAATGTGAAAAAAGAAGGGCTTAGAAAATCCACCTAGAATAACTGTAGCGAATGCTCTATCCCATTTTCATTGTTGAGGATTATTTGCCTCACACTAGCTTAAAAGGGAAAATGTACTTCCCCGTATGTGCTTAGAAGAAGACAGTCATAGAGGGAAAGCCAGCCAAGATTAAATCAGGACATGCAGAATTACTGCATTCAGGCTGAAAAGAGTTGATTTTAAATGCTTTAGGTAAGAGTTGGATAAGGACAGCAGTTGGGGAAGACTTCTCCAGTGATTTTGCCCTTGGTATGAGGACACTAATGTAAGGCTGGCTGCTACTCAACAGGGAGGTAACTTCAGCTCTCATCACCATCCCTTCAAACTGGGGTCAGTCCTGGGGATGAGTCCACAGCTCTAATGATATGTATTCGTGGCCCCAACCAAATGGGGCAGCTTGCTTGCAGGCAATGGAAGTAACTGCCCACGCAGCAGAGCTTGTCTCTGGATTTCAGAACCTGCCTCTATCCTTCTGGTCCTCCAACCCACTATTATTTTCTGTCTCATTCTAGTTCCCTTTCTTCTTTCTCCTTTCTCCTTTGTGTGTCCTGAACCCTCCCTTCCCTATGGGGCTGATTTGACAACAGCAACCAAGCTTTACCTTCTTAATTCGTTTCACTTGGAGTTTTCCATTTTAAAGCTTTCGGGAGTTTCACCTCACATTATAATTCTGATTAAGTGGCTCCTGCTTTGCCTCCCTCCTAGGCTTGTCGTAGGAACAGAGGAGTGGGAGACCTTAACGATGGCGGAGGAGTAAGACGTGGAGATACCTTCCTCCCAACAAATACACCAGAAATACATCTACATGTGGAACAACTCCTACAGAACACCTACTGAATGCTGGCAGAAGACCTCAGACTTCCCAAAAGGCAAGAAACTACCCACGTACCTGGGTAGGGCAAAAGAAGAAAGAAAAAACAGAGACAAAAGGATAGGGACGGGACCTGCCCCTTTGGGAGTGAGCTGTGAAGGAGGAAAAGTGTCCACACACTAGGAGGAGTGTCCACTTCACTGGAGGAGACTGGGGGTGGCGGGGAGGAAGCTTCAGAACCACGGAAGAGAGTGCAGCAACAGGGGTGCAGGAGAGATTCCCGCACAGAGGATCTCTGCCGAGCAGCACTCACTAGCCTGAGAGGCTTGTCTGCTCACCAGCCAGGGTGGGTGGGGGCTAGGAGCTGAGGCTCGGGCTTCGGAGGTTGGATCCCAGGGAGAGAACTGGGGTTGGCTGCGTGAACACAGCCTGAAGGGAGCTAGTGTGCCACAGCTAGCCGGGAGGGAGCCTGGGAAAAAGTCTGGACCTGCCAGAGAGGCAAGAGACAACTGATTTGGGGTGCACGAGGAGAGGGGATTCAGAGCACCGCCTAAGTGAGCTCCAGAGACGGGCATGAGCCGCGGCTATCAGCGTGGACACCAGAGACGGCATGAGATGCTAAGGCTGCTGCCGCCGCCACCAAGAAGCCTGTGTGCGAGCACAGGTCACTCTCCACACCAACCCTCCCGGGAGCCTGTGCAGCCCGCCACTGCCAGGGTCCCGGGATCCAGGGACAACTTCCCAGGGAGAACACACGGCGCGCCTCAGGCTGGTGCAACGTCACGCCGGCCTCTGCCGCCGCAGGCCCGCCCCGCATCTGTACCCCTCCCTCCCCCCTCCTGAGTGAGCCAGAGCCCCCGAATCAGCTGCTCCTTTAACCCCGTCCTGTCTGAGCGAAGAACAGATGCCAGAGGGCGACCTCAGAGGCAGGGCCAAATCCAAAGCTGAACCCCGGGAGCTGTGAGAACGAAGAAGAGAAAGGGAAATCTCTCCCAGCAGCCTCAGGAGCAACGGATTAAATCTCCACAATCAACTTGAAGTACCCTGCATCTCTGGAATACCTGAATAGACAACAAATCATCCCAAAATTGAGGCAGTGGATTTTGAGAGCAAATGTAGACTTGGGGTTTGCTTTCTGCATCTAATTTTTTTTCTGCTTTTATGTTTATCTTAGTTTAGTATTTAGAGTTTATTATCATTGGTAGATTTATTGATTTGGTTGCTCTTCTGCCTTTTTAAAATATAGATATATATATTTCTTTCCTTTTTCTCTTTTTCTGAGTGTGTGCGTGTACGCTTCTTTGGGTGATACTGTCTGTGTAACTTTGCTTTGTCCTAGGGTGCTCTGTCTGCCCGTTTTTGTTGCTGTGGGTTTGCTTGCTTTCTTTTGCGTAGTGTTTAGCACTTGTTATCATTGGTGGATTTGTTTTTTGGTTTGGTTGCTCTCTTCTTTCACTCTTTCTTTTTTCTTCTGTTTTTATTATTTTTAATTTTTAATAATTATTTTTAATTTTGATAAATATTTTATTTTATTTTATTTTATTCTTTCTTTCTTTCTTCTTTCTCCCTTTTCTTCAGAGCCATGTGGCTGACAGGGTCTTGGTGCTCCAGCTGGATGCAGGCCTGTGCCTCTGAGGAGGGAGAGCTGAGTTCAGGACACTGGTCCACCAGACACCTCCTGGCTCCACAAAATATCAAATGGCAAAAGCTCTCCCAGAGATCTCCATCTCAACGCTAAGATCCAGCTCCACTCAATGACCAGCAAGCTACAGTGCTGGACACCCTAGGCCAAACAACTAGTAAGACAGGAACACAACCCCATCCATTAGTACAGAGGCTGCCTAAAATCATAATAATGTCACAGACAGCTTAAAACACACCACCAAACGTGGTCCTGCCCACCAGAAAGACAAGATCCAGCCTCAACCACCAGAACACAGGGACTAGTCCCCTCTACCAGGAAACCTACACAACCCACTGAACCAACCTTAGCCACTGGGGGAAGACACCAAAAACAACGGGAACTATGAACCTGCAGCCTGCAAATAGGAGACCCCAAACACAGTAAGATAAGCAAAATGAGAAGACAGAAAAACACACAGCAGATGAAGGAGCAAGATAAAAACCCACCAAACCTAACAAATGAAGAGGAAATAGGCAATCTACCTGAAAAAGAATTCAGAATAATAACAGTAAAGATGATCCAAAACCTTGGAAACAGAATGCAGAAAATACAAGAAACGTTTAACAAGGACTTAGAAGAAATAAAGAGCAAACAAACAATGATGAACAACAAAATAAATGAAATTTAAAATTCTCTAGAAAGAATCAATAGCAGAATAACTAAGGCAGAACAACAGATAAGCAATCTGGAAGATAAAATAGTGGAAATAACCACTGCAGAGCAGAATAAAGATAAAAGAATGAAAAGAATTGAGGACAGTCTTAGAGACCTCTTGGACAATATTAAACACACCAATATTCAAATTATAGGGGTCCCAGAAGAAAAAGAGAAAAAAAGGGACTGAGAAAATATTTCAAGAGACTATAGTTGAAAACTTCCCTAATATGGGAAAGGAAATAGTCAATCAACTCCAAGAAACATAGAGAGTGCCATACAGGATAAATCCAAGGAGAAACACGCCAAGACACATATTAATCAAACGATCAAAAATTAAATACAAATAAAAAATATTAAAAACAGCAAGGGAAAAACAACAAATAACGTAAGAGGGAATCCCCATAAGGTTAAGAGCTGATCTTTCAGTGAAACTCTGCAAGCCAGATGGGAGTGGTAGGACATATTTAAAGTGAAGAAAGGGAAAAAGCTACAACCAAGATTACTCTACCCAGCAAGGATCTCATTCAGATTCGATGGAGAAATCAAAAGCTTTACAGACAAGCAAAAGCTAAGAGAATTCAGCACCACCAAACCAGCTTTACAACAAATGCTAAAGGAACTTCTCTAGGCAGGAAACACAAGAGAAGGAAAAGTCCTACAATAACAAACCCAAAACAATTGAGAAATGGTAATAGGAACACACATATCGATAACTACCTTAAATGAAAATGGATTAAATGCTCCAACCAAAAGACATAGACTGGCTGAATGGATACAAAAACAAGACCCGTATATATGCTGTCTACAAGAGACCCACTTCAGACCTAGAGACACATACAGACTGAAACTGGGGGGATGGAAAAAGATATTCCATGCAAAGAGAAATCAAAAGAAAGCTGGAGTAGCAATTCTCATATCAGACAAAACAGACTTTCAAAAAGACTATTACAAGAGACAAAGAAGGACACTACATAACGATCAAGGGATCAATCCAAAGAGAAGATGTAACAATTATAAATATTTATGCACCCAACATAGGAGCACCTCAATACATAAGGCAAATGCTAACAGCCTTAAAAGGGGCAATCAACAGTAACATAATAATAGTAGGGGACGTTAACAGCCCACTTTCACCAATGGACAGATCATCCAAAATGAAAATAAAGAAGGAAACATGAGCTTAAAAATGACACATTAAACAAGATGGACTTAACTGATATTTATAGGACATTCCAACCAAAAACAACAGAGTACACTTTCTTCTCAAGTGCTCATGGAACATTCTCCAGGATAGATCATATTTGGGTCACAAATCAAGCCTTGGTAAATTTAAGAAACTGAAATCATATCAAGTATCTTTTCTGACCACAATGCTATGAGACTAGATATCAATTACAGGAAAAAAACTGTAAAAAATACAGACACATGGAGGCTCAACAATACACTACTTAATAACCAAGAGACCACTGAAGAAATCAAGAGGAAATCAAAAAATACCTAGAGAAAAATGACAATGAAAGCACAACGACCCCAAACCTACGGGATGCAGCAAAAGCAGTTCTAGGAGGGAAGTTTATAGCAATACAATCCTACCTCAGGAAACAAGAAACATCTCAAATAAACAACCTAACCTTACTCTTAAAGCAATTAGAGAAAGAAGAACAAAAAACCCGCAAAGTTAGCAGAAGGAAAGAAATCATAAAGATCAGATCAGAAATAAATGAAAAAGAAATAAAGGAAACAAATAGCAAAGGTTAGTAAAACTAAAAGCTGGTTCTTTGAGAAGATAAACAAAATTGATAAACGATTAGCCAGACTCATCAAGAAAAAAAGGGAGAAGACTCAAATCAATAGAATTAGAAATGAAAAAGGAGAAGTAACAACTGACACTGCAGAAATACAAAGGATCATGAGAGATTACTACAAGCAAATATATGCCAATAAAATGGACAACCTGGAAGAAATGGACAAATTCTTAGAAAAGCACAACCTTCCAAGGCTGAACAAGGAAGAAATAGAAAATATGAACAGACCAATCACAAGCACTGAAATTGGAACTGTGATTAAAAATCTTCCAACAAACAAAAGCCCAGGACCAGATGGCTTCACAGGTGAATTCTATCAAGCATTTAGAGAGGAGCTAACACCTATCCTTCTCAAACTCTTCCAAAATATAGCAGAGGGGGGAACACTCCCAAACTCATTCTACGAGGCCACCATTACCCTGATAGCAAAACCAGACAAAGAGGTCACAAAAAATAAAAATACAGGCCAACATCACTGATGAACATAGATGCAAAACTCCTCAACAAAATACTAGCAAACAGAATCCAACAGCACATTAAAAGTATCATACACCATGATCAAGTGGGGTTTATACCAGGAATGCAAGGATTCTTCAATATACGCAAATCAATCAGTGTGATACACCATATTAACAAACTGAAGGTGAAAAACCATATGATCATCTCAAAAGATGCAGAAAAAGCTTTCGACAAAATTCAACACGCATTTATGATAAAAACCCTCCAAAGTAGGCATAGAGGGAACTTATCTCAACATAATAAAGGCCATATATGACAAACCCACAGCCAACATCGTTCTCTATGGTGAAAAACTGAAACCATTTCCAATAAGAGCAGGAACAAGACAAGGTTGCCCACTCTCACCACTGTTATTCAGCATAGTTTTGCAAGTTTTAGCCACACCAGTCAGAGAAGAAAAAGAAATAAAAGGAATCCAAATTGGAAAAGAAGTAAAGCTGTCACTGTTTGCATATGACATGATACTATACATAGAAAATCCTAAAGATGCTACCAGAAAACTACTAGAGCTAATCAATGAATTTGGTAAAGTAGCAGGATACAAAATTAATGCATAGAAATCTCTGGCATTCCTATACACTAATGATGAAAAATCTGAAAAAGAAATTAAGGAAACAGTCCCATTTACCACTGCAGCAAAAAGAATAAAATATCTCGGAATAAATCTACCTAAGGAGACAAAAGACCTGTACACAGAAAACTATAAGACACTGATGAAAGAAATTAAAGATGATACAAACAGATGGAGAGATATACCATGTTCTTGGATGGGAAGAATCAACACTGTGAAAATGACTATACTACCCAAAGCAATCTACAGATTCAATGCAATCCCTATCAAACTACCACTGGCATTTTTCACAGAAGTAGAACAAAATATTTCACAATTTATATGGAAACACAAAAGACCCTGAATAGCCAAAGCAATCTTGGAAAAGAAAAACGGAGCTGGAGGAATCAGGCTCCCTGACTTCAGACTATACTACAAAGCTACAGTAATCAAGACAGTATGGTACTGGCACAAAAACAGAAATATAGATCAGTGAAACAGGATAGAAAGACCAGAGATAAACCCACGCACATATGGTCACCTTATTTTTGATAAAGGAGGCAAGAGTATACAATGGAGAAAAGACAGCCCTTTCAATAAGTGGTGCTGGGAAAACTGGACAGCTACATGTAAAAGAATGAGATTAGAACACTCCCTAACATCATACACAAAAAATAAACTCAAAATGGATTAAAGACCTAAATATAAGGCCAGACACTATAAAACTCTTAGAGGAAAACATTGGCAGAACACTCTATAACATCAATCACAGCAAGATCCTTTTTGACCCCCCTCCTAGGAAAATGGTAATAAAACCAAAAATAAACAAATAGGACCTGATGAAACTTAAAAGCTTTTGCACAGCAAGGGAAAGCATAAACAAGACGAAAAGACAACCCTCAGAATGGAAGAAAATATTTGCAAATGAAGCAACTGACAAAGGATCAATCTCCAAAATTTACAAGCAGGTCATGCAGCTCAATATCAAGAAACAACCCAATCCAAAAACAGGCAGAAGACGTAAATAGACATGTCTCCAAAGAATATATACACATTGCCAAAAAACACATAAAAGGATGCTCAATGTCACTAATCATTAGAGAAATGCAAATCAAAACTACAGTGAGGTATCAGCTCCCACCAGTCCGAATGGCCATCATCAAAAAATCTACAAACAGTAAATGCTGGAGAGGGTGTGGAGAAAAGGGAACCCTCTTGCACTGTTGGTGGGAATGTAAATTGAGACAGCCACTATGGAGAACAGTATGGACGTTCCTTAAAAATCTAAAAATAGAACTACCATACGACCCGGCAATCCCACTACTGGGCGTATACCCTGAAAAAACCATAATTCAAAAAGAGTCATGTACCACAATGTTCACTGCAGCTCTATTTACAATAGCCAGGCCATGGAAGCAACCTAAGTGTCCATCGACAGATGAATGGATAAAGAAGATGTGGCACATATATACAATGGAATATTACTCAGCCATAAAAAGAAATGAAATTGAGTTATTTGTAGTGAGGTAGATGGACCTAGAGTCTGTCATACAGAGAGAAGTAAGTCAGAAAGAGAAAAATAAATACCGTATGCTAATACATATATATGGAACCAAGAAAAAAAAAACGTTCTTAAGAACCTAGGGGCAGGACAGGAATAAAGACGCAGACGTAGAGTATGGACTTGAGGACACGGGAAGGGGGAAGGGTAAGCTAGGATGGTGCGAGGGAGTGGCATGGACTTATACATACTATCAAATGTAAAATAGATAGCTAGTGGGAAGCTGCCGCATAGCACAGGGAGATCAGCTTGGTGCTTTGTGACCACCTAGAGGGGTGGGATAGGGAGGGTGGGATGGAGGGAGACCCAAGATGGAGGAGGTATGGGGATATATGTATAGCTGATTCATTTTGTTATAAAGCAGAAACTAACACACCATTGTAAAGCAATTATATTCCAATATAGATGTTTAAAAAAAAAACAACAGAGGATTGTTGGGTTCTTCATATCTATAATGGGCCCCAGAACTCCCTAGAGGAAGGTCTTATATTTAAGACAAACAAACAAAAATAACTCTGATAACAATTAATAAATGAAAAACGAGGCTTCCCATGTAGAATGTCAATAAGCCTCCAGTATATTAAACATTCAGGAAAGAGATCTGTTGAAGACTCAGCCTGAGATGACCCAGGAGGGGCACCGTCATAGTTAATGGAACTGGGAAGCAAATGACACTAGGTGATGTTCAGGGCTACCAGTTGCCTCAGCAACTTGAAATATCTCCAGCAGCAATCTCACTCCTATGTTAAAGAAACACATTCTCTAAGCAGAGAGGTGAAAGAGGTCAGATCAGCTTCTCTCTGACAACCATCCTCAAACTCACTGACCGTCTCCTCCACCAGGTATAAGCCTTGGGGAGACACTTCTAATATGTCCATTATGCTATTTAACCTCAAGCTTGCTCCAATATGGGGCACTTCTTCCAAACAATAATATAACTTTGAAATGAGGTGGACCATTGTTTGAACCCAGCCTCTCTCTACTGTGCTACTTTGCTGATTCTGGCCAAGCTTCTTAACTTCTTCGAACCTCAGCATCTACTCTTGGAAACTAAGATTGTATGTTTTTGCTGCATATCAAATAATCTCAAAATCTCACTGTCTTAAAAAAAAAAACAACACTGATTCTCTTGCTCACAGGTCTGCCAGCAGTTTTAGGTCTACTGGGATTGGCCAGGGTCAGCACAGCTCGGCTCTAGGCTGTGGGTTGGGTTCATATGTTTCCGTTTTCTCCTAAAATCAGTGGCAACCTAGGGTATGTTCCTCTCCTAGCAAGCCACAGGAGGACAGGGGCAGGCAAACTGCAAGCACATCTCAAGTCCCTGGTCAAGTCATGTCTGCTAAGATCTCATTGGCCAAAGCAGCTGCATAACCTAAAGTCAAGTAGGGTGAAATACACTCTATCCCCTCTCTTTCCCATGAAGTCTTTGTAAAGCCACAGAGGGAGGGAAGAATTGAGGTTCAATCTCTCACAATTAAATAACTATCACATAAGGTGTTGAACACATTAAATGAGATCAAAATATATAAAGCCCAGGACAGAGGAGGCACTGAATAAATGATAGCTATTACCATGGGTTAACAAATAGTGTTTTTGATAGCTATGCCTATCTATACAAAAGTTCCAAAATGAGGCAGATATTACTTTATTACCCTTTAATGAATTTTATCAACTGTAATTACTAAAACATAGCCCCAAGCTTTTGCGCCCTGTCTCTAGGCAACTCTGATGACGCAAATAAGCCAGGGCAAGCTACCAAGAGGCATATACACAAACTCAGAAACTGGAGATGTTTGTCCTAACCCTAACCCCAGCCTCCCTGTTCTGACCAGCTTCCTCCAATTGCTCTGGCCTCATTTAACACAGTAAAGAAGGTCTCCAAACACTCAAATCCTATGTCCGTGCCTTAATTAGAAACCATTAGTACGTCTGGAAAATAGATGCCCCCTTCTCTCTATATCCACATAGGGGTAATGGGAGAACAGGTATGTTGTAGGGTGGCTGATTTCTAGTTTCTTCTCATACAGACCTTTTTTTCTCCATTTCCTGCAGGGAGGAGACTTACAGTGTGGGGGAGGGGGGTGAGGGGGGTGTGTTTTAACCTCTCATGATGATCTTAGGGCCCCTTCTCCTGGATCCACAGCCTCTCCCTCCTGCACCATTTCACATACACACTCCCCTACTTCCCACCCATCC
This sequence comes from Orcinus orca, assembly GCF_937001465.1. NCBI lineage: Eukaryota > Metazoa > Chordata > Mammalia > Artiodactyla > Delphinidae > Orcinus > Orcinus orca. The sequence continues at coordinate 36,196,753 of NC_064571.1, forward strand.
TTCTCATGGAACTTCAAGCAAATTTACCCCCAAATGTAGGCACCATTCTAGTTGGCAGGGATTGAGAAGTTTGGGAACATCTCATAGCACTCTAGGAGAGCTGAGTCTTTGGATCTGGAGTGACATTCCTGGGTTAAACTCACCACTCCATCACCCCTTAAGTGGACCCAGAGCATGTTATTTGGACTCTTTAGGACTCCTTTCTAGCAATTACAAAACAGGGTTAAAAACATGTGCCTTGAAATATTGCTGATGGGATCAGATGAGATTGTTCACTACTGAGAAAATACCTATGGAGTGCTGTGTGTGCTAGATCCAAAAGATGAAGACAGAGCCACTGCCGTCCAAAGTCTAAAGTCGGTCCCAGGCACATAGTGGGAGATCAGTAAACCATCACTACTATCATCATTTACGTTTATCTTGGTGGCAACGTGTGAGATATTTAACAAGTGGCACAGTACGTGAACCCTTCTACAGGAATGAACAGCAGTCTTAGAGGGTGCTGGAGACCACCTACTAGGCCAGGATCATGGGGAGTAATTATCTGGTAGCCCAAGGGTAATGACCAGGCTATGGCAGCATGGCCACACAGGAGACTCAAGGCAGCAGCTATTTACCCCCCAATAAAGAACTATTTCAACATTTTAACAACTGGTTCAGTGCTACTATTTAAAATATTATTTATTTTTAAATATTATATTTTAAATGATAAATATGCACTTATCACTTAAACTCATATCATACACTTCTGATTGTTCTCTTTTCTACCTAAATGCTAAAATAAAGGAAGAGACCTCTCTTATGTATGTTGCTTTTACTGTCCAGTGATGCAAGGAAAACTTACCCTGGGTGGTGTTCCTGTTTCAGCTCTCAAATGAACACATGATATGGCCAAAGAGGAGCCATCCTGTCACAGGCACCAAAGATCCCTCCCCAACCACCATCCATGGGCCCAAAGCACAATCAACTGACCCTAAAGTCAAGGTTGAAGGAAGCATCTCTATGTCAGATGTCAGGGACACCAAGCCAGTGTTTAGATGCTCTACCTTCCCAGGCGCCTCCTATCCCATGACGACTCACTTTCTCAGGGATGTCTGAAGTTTCCCTGAAGTCCTCAAGTTGATAAGTGACAAACAGGTGATGAGGGCAGCCAGTTGCAGGAGAGAAGGAACAAGTACAAGAGCTCTATTAAAAGCCAGAGGAAGGAACTTCCATGACGTTCATTCCAACCAGAGTAAAACAAAGGCTTGAGACAGCATCAGCTTTCTGCCTGTATCATGTTTACTTGGTAGCATTCACCCCTCCCCCAAAATATGAATGACTGAGGTAAATGAAGCAACATATTTCAGCAAATGAAAACTATTCCGGTCAAGGAGAGAGTGAAGAATCAGAAAATTCCCATGCATAATGGACAAGATTCTTGTAAGAATCACAGCAAGTAATGACACATTTTTACCTAATTCTGGCTTAGGGTCGTGGCAGTTCACAGCTTATAGAAATCATCCAGTCCATTTAATCTGGGAAACTGAAGGCCAATGATGTGAAGTGCCCTGTACTAACAGAGGACTCTTGATCCTCAACCCGGGGGCCGGTTACATCATGCTAACATTTCTTTCTCCCAAATGCAGAAAATAAGTACACACACACATACACAAAAGGAAGACACTGAGGAGTAATCAATGCATCATGAGACAGGCATTCTTGGAAAAGATCTGTGATAAAATATTCTCCAAAGAATATACAAACAGAGACATTTAAGATTATTATTTTAGTTGCCAAGACAACAAAAGAACAATATCAGAGAAAGAAAGAACAAAGAAGTCTTCCAAGTTCGATACCCAAACCACAAGAGACTAAGGGTGAGGTACCTCTCACCTTGGGATTGTGGGTGCAAGGAAGGCACCCAGGACCAAGATATACCTGATCACAGAAACCTGAGCTGTCCCCAGCCGTGGAAGTACCACAGAGCTAAAGTATTTAACGCCAGTGTGCTGCAGGCCAGAGTGATCTGAGGACTAATTCCATACACATGTGCCTAGGAGGTTTGTTTCGGGGAAAGCAATCCAAAAGCCAACTGCAGAGTTCATTTTAATAGCACTGAGGTTGTGTGCATGTCTAATCATGGGATCAGCAAATTACATGCCTGGTGCACAGACCATATGACCTTTGTGGGATTGTGGAACAACTGAGTGCATTTGGGAGAAACACTAAGAATTCACTGAGCATAAGGCCAAGTTGCGAAGCTATTGCACAGGGCAGACGAGCAGCAGCGATGAGCAACGTGCTTTTGAACATCTCCTAAGCCTGGGGCACTGAACTAGGCACTGAGGGAGGATTCATCCCACCCCCAAAGTCGCTGTAGAGAAAACTGCACTAACTCCTTTAATGAAAAGGCACCCCACAAAGAAGGCTCTAAATGCTTGTCATCAAAGACAGACAGATCACGGAGAGAATCACCTTCCATCCCTGTCTGCCTAGCTGTGCCCCCTCCAGGCTCTCAGAACATGGAAAAAGAAGACTTTGAGGCTCTTGGACATGGAAAGGCCCTAGGAGACTAACACAAAGTAGTTAAACAGGCAAAGCACTAATGGTGTCACTGATGGTGAATCAGGAAAAGAAGAGCTAACAGTTACACATCATCCTGCTCTCTTTTCTGGTTTCCACAACTCTCCCAGTACATCGTTGTCTTCACACAGGACCAAATGCACGTGCACATGCAAACACACACACACACACACACACACACACACACACACACACACACGACACACTCAGAGGAGTTACCAATTTGTGATAGTAAAAAGGCTTGGGCAAGATTAAGTCCTAGAACTGTGGCAGTAAGCTGTCATGAGAGATGCTAGAAACATCTGGAGAGAGGAGACTACGCTGAGAAGCCTCTGACCTGAATTATAAAAAAGGAATGTTAAGATCTCCTTTCTCCAAGAAAATCCTCCAGAACTTAAAATCCACCCAGACACACAAATGGTGTCGTCAATACATGAATGTGTCCTCCTCTTATTTAATGCTTCCCAAGGATACACTCTGTGCTGAAGACTAATTTCAAAGCATCTAAGAAGCCATGTTTTGCGAGCTCACTAGATTCTGAGTTCCTCAAAGGCACAGCCTATATTTCCATCATATTTGTACATCAGTTCCCAGCACATAAGAGGTCTTCCTAGACGGCTACTGTTGTTGGATGGCCTGCCTACCCCACATGCCCACACCTCAAAGAGGGATTCAGTTCTCCAGTGTACACCTCTGTCTCTTACCTGAGATTATGCAGAGCCCAGTAAACCATCACTAATATCATTTACACTGACCTGGTGGCAATGTGTGAGATATATAACAAGTGGCTCAGTACAAGATCTCACTTACAGGAAGGACCACAGTAGGGTAGTGGATGTTGCCTACTCTGCCACTACTGTCCACCCATCCATTCAACAGGTACCTATATTCAAGGCACAGTTCTTGGCACTAGGAATACATTCCAACCCATGGTTTTCCTGGAATGGTCATCCAGTCAATCCTAATTTGGGACCAATCATTAAATAAACACTGACCCAAAGAGCACCTACTGTGTGCTTGAGTGTGTCCTGAGCACTTTTAGGGAGATGATGTAATAGATGCTGACCATGTCCTCAGGAACCTAACCATTTAGCAAAGACAAACTGGGCAAACTCAGCAGAATAGAGAGGTTCCCAGTGACAGGAAAAGTCACTGAATACTTTAGTGTACAGAGGCAGGAACCTGCTGTCCAGCCTACTCAGGCCTGTTAGATCTGGGGCTTTGTCAGAGCTGGTTCTCTGAAGACAGAGAGACTTACAGGATTGGTAGAGTCAGCCCTGAGCAGAAATGTGAAGAAGGGAAAGAAAAATGAACACCGATTGAGCACAGCAATGGACCTCTACAGCCATGACATTATGCAATTCCCTCAGCGGCTCTTTTGTCATGAACGTCTGCCATCATGTTAGGTGGCTTAACATCCAAGCCCTCTTCCCTTCCGAAAACCTTCCACCGTTTCGCCCAATAGAATGTCCAGCCCCAAACAGGCTTAAATGTGGAGGGAGTGCCAAGAGGAATGGAGCTGAGAGCCACGCAGTATCCCACAGCTGGAGCGTCACACAGTGGTGCATCCAGAGGTGGCAGCATCCTAACAGGACTGTTCCTTCAGCTGCATCTTTGCTGACATTCTGGCTGTTCAGCTTCCCTTGGTCTCTGCCCATTTTCCAATCCTGTCTCCTCAGCCTTCTCCTCAATTCTGAGTTATCTGATATCTTTCCAATGAATTCCTTTTCCGCTTGAGTCACTTTTGGCTGCTTACTATGAAGAATGCTGACAAACACACCTGCGATACAGGCATCATTTACTGCATTTTACAGATAAAGAAACCGAGGCTCGGGGAAGTGAAGTAAATGGCCAATTAGTGACAGAGGTAGAGTTTAAGCTCAGGTCTTCTGATCTCAAACCCAGGCATGTTTTCTCTAGTTGTTAGGTTAATCAGGACACCTTGATTGCAAGTGATAGAAAAAATGACAACTGAAACCGGGTTAAACAAAAAGGATATGTGTTGGCTGAATAGTTGAGATATAGAGAGTATACCTGGCTCTATTCCCCAAAGGATGTTGAGTCTGTCCATTGCTGGTATCTGCTCTCACCTATGTGGACCTGACTCCCGGTAATCTCTTTCATCATGGTGACCTTCTCCAGCTTACATTCTCATAACCACAAACCCAGTAGAAATGGGTAATTATTTTCCAAAATAACAGAATGAAAATCTTGGGTTTGACTCTCACTGGACCATCTCAGTGGCCAGAGATGGGATATATTGCTGGCCAAGCCTCTCTCACCCTTCCCCCCCCCCCAACACACACACAGTCTATGGTGGAGGCAACACCACTCAAACTTTATAAGCTGAGGTTTGTGGAGTGACAGTTCTCAAGAGGATAATCACAGTTCTTTACGGAAAGAAAGGTGAATAGATACTGCGTGGCAAAAACGACAGATGTCCACTGGCATCTACTGCTTTTACAGTATGGGTGACACTCATCTTTCTAGCTCTTCTCCACACTGCAGAAGAGCCTGTATCCAGAACTACATCCTGCCACCCACCAGCTGTCTATTCTCCGCACAACCAAAGTTTCTTTCAAATTATGTTTTTAATTTATATTGCAGTATAGTTGCTTTACAATGTTGTGTTAGTTTCTACTGTACAGCAAACTGAATCACCTATATGTATACATATATCCCCTGTTCCGGATTTCCTTCCCATTTAGGTCAACACAGAGCAATGAGTAGAGTCCCCTATACAGTAGGTTCTCATTAGTTATCTATTTTATACATAGTATCAATAGCGTATATGTGTCAATCCCAATCTCCCAATTCATCCCACCCTCCTTTCTCCCTTGTTCCATACCTTTGTTCTCTACATGTGTGTCTCTATTTCTGCTTTGTAAATAAGATCGTCTATATCAATTTTTTCAGATTCCACATATATGCATTAATATACAATATTGGTTTTTCTCTTTCTGACTTACTGCACTCTGTATGACAGTCTCTAGGTCCATCCACATCACTACAAATGACCCAATTTCATTCCTTTTTATGGCTGAGTAATATTCCATTGTATATATGTGCCACATCTTCTTTATCCATTCATCTCTCGAGGGACACTTAGGTTGCTTCCATGTCCTGGCTATAGTAAATACAGCTGCAATGAACACTGTGGTAAAAGATTCCTTTTGAATTATGGTTTTCTCAGGGTATATGTCCAGTAGTGGGATTGCTGGGTCATATGGTAGTTCTAAGTTTTTCAAAGAACCTCCATACTGTTCTCTATAGCAGCTGTCTCAATTTACATTCCCACCAACAGTGCAAGAGGGTTCCCTTTTCTCCACACCCTCTCCAGCATTTATTGTTTATAGATTTTTTGATGATGGCCATTCTGAGCAGTGTGAGGTGATACCTCATTGTAGTTTTGATTTGCATTTCTCTAATGATTAGTATGTTGAACATCCTTTCATGTGTTTTTTTGCAATCTGTATATCTTCTTTGAGAAACGTCTATTACGTCTTCTGCCCATTTTTGGATTGGGTTGTTTGTTTTCTTGATATTGAGCTGCATGAGCTGCTTGTATATTTTGGAGATTAATCCTTTGTCAGTTGCTTCATTTGCAAATACTTTCTCCAATTCGGAGGGTTGTGTTTTTGTCTTGTTTATGGTTTCCTTTGCTGTGCAAAAGCTTTCAAGTTTCATTAGGTCCCATTTGTTTATTTTTGTTTTTATTTCCATTTCTCTAGGAGGTGGGTCAAAAAGGATTTTGCTGTGATTGATGTTATAGACTGTTCTGCCAATGTTTTCCTCTAAGAGTTTTATGGTGTCTGGCCTTTCATTTAGGTCTTTAATCCATTTTGCGTTTATTTTTGCATATGCTGTTAGAGAGTGTTCTAATCTCATTCTTTTACATGTAGCTGTCCAGTTTTCCCAGAACCACGTATTGAAGAGGCTGTCTTTTCTCCACTGTATATTCTTGCCTTCTTTATCAAAGATAAGGTGACCATATGTGCATGCATTTATCTCTGGTCTTTCTCTCCTGCTCCATTGATCAATATTTCTGTTTTTGTGCCAGTACCTTACTGTAGTTTTGTAGTATAGTCTGAAGTCAGGGAGCCTGATTCCTCCAGCTCCGTTTTTCTTTCTCAAGATTGCTTTGGCTATTCAGGGTCTTTTGTGTTTCCATGCAGATGGTGAAATTTTTTGTTCTACTTCTGAGAAAAATGCCATTGGTAGTTTGATACGGATTGCACTGAATCTGTAGATTGCTTTGGGTAGCAGTGATTTTCACAATGCTGATTCTTCCAATTCAAGAACATGGTATATCTCTCCCTCGGTTTGTATCATCTTTAATTTCTTTCATCACTGTCTTATAGTATTCTGCATACAGGTCTTTTGTCTCCTTAGGTAGGTTTATTCCTAGATATTTTATTCTTTTTGTTGCAATGGTAAATGGGAGTGTTTCCTTAATTTCTCTTTCAGATTTTTCATCATTAGTGTATAGGAATGCAAGAGATTTCTGTACATTAATTTTGTATGCTACTACTTTACCAAATTCATTGATTAGCTCTAGTAGTTTTCTGGTAGCATCTTTTGGATTCTCTATGTATAGTATCATGTCACCTGCAAACAGTGACCATTTTACTTCTTCTTTTCCGATTTGGATTCCTTTTCTTTCTGTTTCTTCTCTGACTGCTGTGGCTAAAACTTCCAAAACTAGGTTGAATAACAGTGGTGAGAGTGGGCAACCTTGTCTTGTTCCTGATCTTAGTGGAAATGGTTTCAGTTTTTCACCATTGAGAACAATGTTGGCTGTGGGTTTGTCATATATGGCCTTTATTATGTTGAGGTAAGTTCCCTCTATGCCTACTTTCTGGAGGGTTTTTATAATAAATGTGTGTTGAATTTTGTTGAAAGCTTTTTCTGCATCTATTGAGATGACCATATGGTTTCTCACCTTCAGTTTGTTAATATGGTGAATCACACTGATTGATTTGGATATACTGAAGAATCCTTGCATTCCTGGGATAAACCCCACTTCATCATGGTGTATGATTCGTTTAATGTGCTGTTGGATTCTGTTTGCTAGTATTTTGTTAAGGATTTTTGCATCTATGTTCATCAGTAATATTGGCCTGTAGTTTTCTTTTTCTGTGACATCTTTGTCTGGTTTTGGTATCAGGGTGATGGTGGCCTCATAGAATGAGTTTGGGAGTGTTCCTCCCTCTGCTATATTTTGGAAGAGTTTGAGAAAGATAGGTGTTAGCTCTTCTCTAAATGTTTGATAGAATTTGTCTGTGAAGCCATCTGGTCCTGGGCTTTTGTTTGTTGGAAGATTTTTAATCAGAGTTCCAATTTCAGTGCTTGTGACTGGTCTGTTCATATTTTCCATTTCTTCCTGGTTCAGTCTCAGAAGGTTGTGCATTTCTATGAAGTTGTCCATTTCTTCCAGGTTGTCCTTTTTTTTTTTTCTTTGCGGTACACGGGCCTCTCACTGTTGTGGCCCCTCCCGTTGCGGAGCACAGGCTCCGGAGGCACAGGCTCAGCGGCCATGGCACACAGGCCCACCCGCTCTGCAGCATGGGATCTTCCCAGACCGGGGCATGAACCCGTGTCCCCTGCATCAGCAGGCAGACTCTCAACCACTGCGCCACCAGCAAAGCCCCGAGGCTGTCTATTTTATTGGCATATATTTGCTTGTAGTAATCTCTCATGATCCTTAGTATTTCTGCAGTGTCAGTTGTTACTTCTTTTTCATTTCTAATTCTATTGATTTGAATCTTCTCCCCTTTTTTTTTTTCTTGATGAGCCTGGCTAATCGTTTATCAATTTTGTTTATCTTCTCAAAATTTTGTTTATCTTCTCAGTTTTTAGTTTTTTTGATCTTTGCTATCATTTCCTTCATTCCTTTTTCATTTATTTCTGATCTCATCTTTATGATATCTTTTGTTCTGCTAACTTTGGGGATTTTTTGTTTTTCTTTCTCTAATTGCTTTAGGAGTAAGGTTAGGTTGTTTATTTGAGATGTTTCTTGAGGTAGGATTGTATTGCTATAAACTTCCCTCTTAGAACTGCTTTTTCTGCATCCCATAGGTTTTGGGTCATGTGTTTTCACTGTCATTTGTTTCTAGGTATTTTTTGATTTCCTCTTTTATTTCTTCAGTGATCTCTTGGTTATTTAATAGTGTATTGTTTAGCTTCCGTTATGTTTGTATTTTTACAGATTTTTTCCTGTAATTGATATCTAGTCTCATAGCACTGTGGTTGGAAAAGATACTTGATACGATTTCAATTTTCTTAAACTTACCGAGGCTTGATTTGTGATCCAAGATATGATCTACCCTGGAGAATATTCCATGAGAAGAAAATGTACTGTGTTGTTTTTGGTTGGAATGTCCTATAAATATCAATTAAGTCCATCTTGTTGAATGTGTCATTTAAAGCTTGTGTTTCCTTATTTATTTTCATTTTGGATGATCTGTCCATTGGTGAAAGTGGGATGTTAAAGTCCCCTACTGTTATTGTGTTACTGTTGATTTCCCCTTTTATGGCTGGTAGCATTTGCCTTATGTAGTGAGGTGCTCCTATGTTGGGTGCATAAATATTTACAATTGTTATATCTTCTTCCTGGATTGATCCCTTGAGCATTATGTAGCATTCTTGTCTCTTGTAACAGTCTTTATTTTAAAGTCTATTTTGTCTGATATGAGAATTGCTACTCCAGGTTTCTTTTGATTTCCATTTGCATGAAGTATCTTTTTCCATCCCCTCACTGTCAGTCTGTATGTGTCCCTAGGTCTGAAGTGGGTCTCTTGTAGACAGCATATATATGGGTCTCGCTTTTGTATCCATTCAGCCAGTCCACATCTTCTGGTTGGAGCATTTAATCCATTTACACTTAAGGTAGTTATCGATATGTATGTTCCTATTCCCATTTTGTTAACTGTTTTGGGTTTGTTATTGTAGGTCTTTTCCTTGTCTTGTGTTTCCTTGCCTAGAGGAGTTTCTTTAGCATTTGTTGTAAAACTGGTTTGGTGGTGCTGAATTCTCTTAGCTTTTGCTTGTCTGTAAAGCTTCTGATTTCTCCATCAATTCTGAATTAGATCCTTGCTGGCTGGAATATTCTTGGTTGTAGGTTTTTCCCTTTCATCACTTTAAATATATCCTGCCACTCCCCTCTGGCCTGCCGAGTTTATGCTGAAAAATCAGATAACCTTATGGGGATTCTGTTGCATGTTATTTGTTGCTTTTCCCTTGCTATTTTAATATTTTTTCTTTGAATTTTTTTTTTTTAATTTTGATTAATATGTGTCTTGGCGTGTTTCTCCCTGGATTTATCCTGTATAGGACTCTGCACTTCCTGGACTTGATTGACTATTTCCTTTCCCTTATTAGGGAAGTTTTCAACTATAATCTCTTCAAATATTTTCTCAGTCCCTTTGTTTTTCTCTTCTTCTTCTGGGACCCCTATAATTCTAATGTTGGTGCGTTTAATGTTGTCCCAGAGGTCTCTGAGACTGTCCTCAATTCTTTTCATTCTTTTTTCTTTATTCTACAGTAGTTATTTCCACTATTTTATTTCCAGGTCACTTATCCATTCTTCTGCCTCAGTTATTCTGCTATTGATTCTTTCTAGAGAATTTTAAATTTCATTTATTTTGTTGTTCATCATTGTTTGTTTGCTCTTTAGTTCTTCTAGGTCCTTGTTAAACGTTTCTTGTATTTTCTCCATTCTATTTCCAAGAGTTTGGATCATCTTTACTATCATTACTCTGAATTCTTTTTCAGGTAGACTGCCTATTTCCTCTTCATTTGTTTGGTGTGGTGGGTTTTTACCTTGCTCCTTCATCTGCTGTGTATTTCTCTGTCTTACCTTTTGCTTAACTTAGTGTGTTTGGGGTCTCCTTTTCACTGGCTGCAAGTCGTAGTTCCCGATGTTTTTGGTGTCTGCCACTAGTGGCTAAGGTTGGTTCAGTGGCTTGTGTAGGTTTCCTGGTGGAGGGAACTGGTGTCTGTGTTCTGGTGGGTGGGGCTGGATCTTGACTTTCTTGTGGGTAGAACCCTGTCTGGTGGTGTGTTTTGGGGAGTCTGTGAACTCATTATGATTTTAGGGAGCCTCTTTTTGAATTGGTGGGGTTGTGTTCCTGTCTTGCTAGTTGTTTGGCATGGGAGGTCCAGCACTGAAACTTGCTGGTTGTTGAGTGGAGCTGGATCTTAGCATTGAGATGGAGATGTCTGGGAGAACTTTCACCATTTGATATCACAGGTGGCTGGGAGGTCTCTGGTGGACCAATGTCCTAAACTCAGCTCACCCACCTCAAAGGCTAAGACCTGACACCCGGCCAGAGCACCAATCCCCTGTCAGCCACACGGCTCAGAAGAAAAGGGAGAAAAAAAGAAAGAAAAATAAATAAATAAAGTTATTAAAATAAAAGTTAAAAAAAATTATTAAAAGAAAAAAATTAGGGCTTCCCTGGTGGCGCAGTGGTTGAGAGTCCGCCTGCCGATGCAGGGGACACGGGTTCGTGCCCCGGTCCGGGAAGATCCCACATGCCGTGGAACAGCTGGGCCTGTGAGCCATGGCTGCTGAGCCTGTGCATCCGGAGCCTGTGCTCCGCAATGGGAGAGGCCACAACAGTGAGAGGCCCGCATACCGCAAAAAAAAAAAAAAAATTAAAAAGTAATACAAATATAAAGAAAGTAAGAAGAGCACAACCAAACCAGTATACAAATCCACCAATGATAACAAGTACTGAAAACTATACTAAAAAAAAAGACAGAACCCTAGGACAAATGGTAAAAGCAAACCTATACAGACAAACTCACACAAGATGCATACACATACACACTCACAAAAAGAGAAAAAGGAAAAAAAATTATATATATATATTAAAAAAAGGAAGAGAGCAACCAAATCAATAAACAAATCTACCAATGATAATAAGCTCTAAATACTAAACTAAGATAAGCATAAAACCTGAAACAAATTAGACACAGAAACAAATTAGATACAGAAAGTAAACCCCAAATCTACAGTTGCCCCCAAAGTCCACCGCCTAAATTTTGGGATAATTTGTTGTCTATTCAGGTATTCCACAAGTGCAGGGTACATCAAGTTGATTGTGGAGATTTAATCCACTGCTCCTGAGGCTGCATGGAGAAATTTCCCTTTCTCTTCTTTGCTCGCACAGCTCCCGGGGTTGAGCTTTGGATTTGGCCCTGCCTCTGCGTGTAGCTCGCCCTCTGGTGTCTGTTCTTCGCCCAAACAGGAGGGGGTTATAGGAGCGGCTGATTAGAGGCCTCTGGCTCACTCAGGCCAGGGGGAGGGAGGGGTATGGAATGCGGGGCGAGCTTGCAGCAGCAGAGGCTGGCATGATGTTGCAATCGCCTGAGGCACGCTGTGTGTTCTCCTGGGGAAGTTGTCCCTGGATCACGGGACCCTGGCAGTGGCAGCCTGCACAGGATCCCATGGGGGGTGGTGTGGAGAGTGACCTGTGCTTGCACACAGGCTTCTTGGTGGCTGCAGCAGCAGCCTTACCATTTCATGCCCATCTCTGGTGTCCGTGCTGATAGCCATGGCTCATGGCCGTCTCTGGAGCTCATTTAGGTGGTTCTCTGCATCCCCTCTCCTCGTGCACCCCAAAACAATGGTCTCCTACTCTCTGGCAGGTCCAGACTTTTTCCCGGACTCCCTCCCAGCGTGCTGTGGCACACTAGCTCCCTTCAGGCTGTCTTCACACAGCCAACCCCAGTCCTCTCCCTGGGATCTGACCTCCGAACCCCAAGCCTCAGCTCCCAGCGCCCAACCATCCCAGTAGGTGAGCAGACAAGCCTCTCAGGCTGGTGAGTGCTGGCTGGCACTCTGTGCAGGAATCTCTCCGCTTTGCCCTCTGCACACCTGTTACTGCGCTCTCCTCTGTGGCTCCAAAGCTTCCCCCATGCCCGCCCCCTCCCCCCACTGCGTCTCCTCTAGTGAAGGGGCTTCCTAATGTGTGGACAGTTTTCCTCCTTCACAGCTCCCTCACAGAGGTGCAGGTCCCATCCCTATTCTTTTGTCTCAGTTTTTTTTTTTTTCTTTTGCCCTACCCAGGTACGTGGGAAGTTTCTTGCCTTTTGGGAGGTCTGAGGTCTTCTGCCAGCGTTCAGTAGGTGTTCTGTAGGAGCTGTTCCACATGTATATGTATATTTGTTGTATTTGTGGGGAGGAAGGTGATCTCCACGTCTTACTCCTCCGCCATCTTGAAGGTCCCCCTCAGCTGAGGTGTTTTTAAAAATGACGATAAAATATTGATTCTATGACAAAGGCTTATACAAGGTTATCATAGGAACTCTGAAGAGGAGCAGTTAAGCCAAATGTTCTTAAGGTTGTGGGAAGGAACAGTAGATAATGGAGGGAGAAGGAAAGTTGGGCCTGACCCTCCATGGAATGGCACAGGTTGAAAAGAGGAAAAGCAATAGGAATTAAGAGTTGGATCAAAACACAATGCACACCATGATCTGAAGTTCTTCCCTAGAGCATGAGCCACTTAGTATGGGGCCTTCTACCTATAGGGGGCTCAGTAAATGTTTGTGAATTAAACAATGAACCCTGTTTTGCCTTTGGAACAGAATGTCGACCTGCAAGACCAAGGAATGCTGCTTCCTAAATATTATCACAGCCTTTAATTTCTCATTATGACCCTCTGAGCAGTCTAATTAATAATTGCTATGGGAAGAGGAGGACAAAGTGATAATTAACAGCTATTGGCCAGAGCTATTGATGAATTAAGAGTCCAACTACAAAACGAACAAAGCACATCCAAAAAGAAGCATGAGTAATGAAAGGCCATGGGTACCAAGGACTCTAGAGGATTTTCTTAATCTGAGCAGCTACTGAGTGAAGTGTGCTCCAAACAGAACTAATGAAGAAATGATAAATGTGAATATTTGCCAGGAAATGACACGCCCACCATGGTCTGCACTTCCTAGAAGGGCAAACTTTGCCACTGGGCTCCTTTTCCTCCCAACCAACAGCACAGATTAAAATAAAAAAGAGGACAAGGGGCAGATTACAGTCATCTTATCCAGGGTGTCAAATGCCCAGGATGCTTCCAGCAGTCCCAGGGCCCCCCAGCACTTCTGAGGTCAACAAATCCCTATGACTTGATGACTTTTTGATTCCCCCTTCAAAAGGCAGTATAATGTTTTCAGAAAGATGGTAACTACAGGACTGTTTAAACACAAAGAAACTCAGAAACACTTGTTGTTTGAATAGCTGGGTGGTTGACCATTCCACTAATCTCTGGCGTTAACCTGTGCATTTATCTCCACCATCCCCATCAGGGATCCTCCTGTTACTGACTTTTCCATGCATACTCACTCTCCAATACCAGCTGGCTTCTCTCCACAATCTCTTCCCCACAAGGTAGGTCTTCAATTTTCAGTCTTTAGAAATTCATTACACCCAAACCATTAATATAGCTAAGTTTTTACTTTCTTTTATGAAGAGCCTTCTATAAATATGGGATCTTCAGTATTAGGTACTTAAGGTATGGTAGCAATCCAAGTGTCCAACAATAGATGAATGGATAAAGAAGATGTGGTATACACACACACACATATACACACACACACATACACACACACACACACACACACACACACAGTGGAATACTACTCAGCCATAAAAAAGAATTAAATAATGCCATTTGCTACAACATGGATCAACTTGGAGGGCATTATGCTACATGAAATAAGTCAGAGAAAGACAAACACTGTATGGTATCACATGTGGAATCTAAAAAATATAACCATCTAGTGAATAGAACAGAAAAGAAGCAGACTCATAGATACAGTAAACAAACTAGTGGTTACCAGTGGGGAGAGGGAAGGAGGGAGGGGCAATATAGGGGTAGAGGTAAAAAAAGGTTATTATGGGATTATGTGAAATCAGGTGTGTGAAGATTTTAAAGACTAAAGCACTACAGAATTTAAAGAATCTTTCACTCAAAAAAAGAAGAATTTCTAAACTTGAATCTTTAAGCTGGTTAAATAAAATATAAAGTTTCAGACTTTTTAAAATAAAAATGTGTAGTTTATAAAACTGTATGCTAGGGCTTCCCTGGTGGCGCAGTGGTTGAGAGTCCGCCTGCCGATGCAGGGGACGCGGGTTTGTGCCCCGGTCCAGGAGGATCCCACATGCCGCAGAGCGGCTGGGCCCATGAGCCATGGCCGCTGAGCCTGCGCGTCCGGAGCCTGTGCTCCGCAACGGGAGAGGCCACAACAGTAAGAGGCCTGTGTACCGCAAAAAAAAAAAAAAAAAAAAAAAAAACTGTATGCTAAAGAAGAAATTCAGAAAAGCGGTAAACACTGCAAATAATAACAATAATGTGGAAAAAATAGGCAGAAGAGAAGAAAGGAGATTTTTTTTTTTTAAATAACAATGATTTCTATAACTTGGGAACTGCTTTAACTCAAACACTGACTGAGATAATTCTGTGCTTGTAAAGTGGCTTCTTTAAGAAAATCCCTCTTTTTCTGCCCACTAGGAAATGCTGTTATCCAGAAAGCTACATGATGTAAAGATGACATTTTGACATTCTGTGGCTGAGCCAAGGAATTGCAATGGTTTAATCCAAATGCACTGGTCTTCTACCTACCCGCCCCCTTCAGAGCTCCATGAATTTGTAGGCTGGATGGTGGTCAAAGTTAAACTATTTCTTTACATTTCACGGACTGAACCTCAACTAGTATTCACATGGGAGCCTATATGCTTTCTTTGCAGGTTAAGATCTGAGAGTCAACATCAGTTGCTTTCAATTTCTCCTTCATCAGAGTTTATGTAGCAGAAAGATTGGAAGGGTTGGAATCAGAAAGCTAAGTTCAAGTCCCAGATCTGCTCTCCCTACCTGTTCTCTTGCCCTCTTGGGGTCACTCCTCTCTCATCTGTAAATTATGAGTGATCATGCCTGCCATCTCCAGACCACACAGGAAGGTGTACATATTTGGAGAGTGGGGGGAGTGGACATGATGCACAGTGAAAATGCTGTACCAAGACAGAATGTTTTCCATGTCACAATGGAAAAGCACTTTCTTCCAGACAGAGAACTCAATCCATTTGCAGTATCCACACCTGACAGGTAAACTACAAAGCATCTTTGCCTTGTGTCCTCCACAGGTTTCTCCAATCTTCCTGCCTCTGTTACAGACCTGAGTTACTGGAAATGACTCGGGCACATCATTCTTCTACAAGATGCATTTTGCAAATTCAGTGTCTAGTTCATCTCTCAAGGCATGAGTTTTTAGGGTCAGTATATTAACATATCAATAGGTGTCATAGAACAGAGCACTGAACTTGAATCCAGAGTCCTAAATTCAGCAAACTAGTTCCCCCCAAGTTTATATTCCAAGCCACAGACCAACTCTTGTATCATCTGATCCTTCTCTTTGTGGAGGCCAGGAACCACCAAAGGCTTACTGGGCTGAGTATCTTCCAGAGTGTGGAGGCTTGATTAGTTCTCCTGCTAGTTTTATTTTGACAGGCGGAAGTTTCATTTTCCAGATGGGAGCTTAAGATTTCCTTTTTGCCCCTCTAAAGCAAAAACCAAAACCACTAACAGACTGCAACCCTGAATAGATTAAGTACCAACACTACCTGGCTCAAATTCATCTTTGTATTACCATAGTTGTCCTTTCTCCTCTTCTACTTTTTTATTTTTATTGGATTTCTGCCTTCCTATCTGTAAGAGAAGAGATAGGAAAGAGCAAAATAAGGTAGGGACTTAATATCAAAACCTATGACTTACTTTTGCCTTTTTCATTTCTTTTATCAGAAGAACACAAAGGTCTATTGGGGGGAGTGGAGAGAGAGAAAAAGAGAGCAATGCATCAGTTATTACCTACACTGAAGTAAAAGTAAAGTGAGAATGAGTTTTTTTTTTTTTCAACACTACAGATAGATGAAGATCTAGGGCCTGGGATGGGGAGAGATGACAGAATAGGGAAAACTGGTTAGAACTGTACTGACTTTGTTCTTATCTGTCTTCATGAATACATAATTTTTGGATTTTTCAGTTGTATTGAGGTATTTTCTCCCTTTCTTCTCGAAGATGCCAAAAAGAATTGCACTCAACGGTAAGGAAACACCTGACAGCCCGGGGATTCTGATGGTGCCCTTGCAGAGGCAGCCTTGCAACTATGCGCATGACTGAAGGCTTTCAGAATCTCCTCCCCTAGCACTGGCATATGTTTTTCCAAGCGAGTAGCACTGGCATCGGCTTAAAGAAGAATCAGACACAAGTTAGAATCCACTTTACGGGAATCGGATACTGAGAGAAGCCTGGCTGAGGATAGGCCTGCAAAGTCCTATCTCTGAAGGTGTGCATCCCCTGCACACACAAGCCCTCCAGGGAGGCTGCATCCTTGTCTCTGGTGAAAACCAAAAGCCTAATATTTATGCACACCCTGCTGGACAGTCCTCAGTGCAGAAGTAATGCCTTAAAGGGTTAAAGCACAGCACTCTGCCAGAAAGAACAACAGAACTTATTGTGGAGTTCAGATGCATTTGGACAGGTCATTTAAGCTTTGTAGGTCATATGGTCTCTGTCACAATTTGTGTTGCAACTAATCAACTCTGCTGTTGTAGAACAAAGCAGTCATGGATAACATGTAAATAAATGAATGTGGGTGGGTCCCAATAAAACTTTATTGACAAAAACAGGCAGAGGGCTGAACTTACAGTTGTTTTTTTAAGTGGGGTTTGCTCGGTGGGGAAAAAAAGACAGTTTAAATTAAGAGTAAGGTAAGAGATAGCCAGAAAATGCCACCACATCTGAGCCACATTCTTATTTAAAAATATACCTGTGGCCATGAGAGTTTTGCAATTTGACTACAAAATGTAGATAATCACAATTATCTAAAGCCTGTTTTGAATAATGCCTTTTACTTTCAAAGCAAGTTCGTTACTGTCATCTTATTTGAGCTTCATGACAAGTATTTGGAGTAGATAGCATCTACCTGTTTACGTCAAAGAGGAATTCTGCACAAAGGAAAATGATTTGCCTGAGAGTTCACAGATTCATGCTGTGCCCTTCAGCCGTACACTAGTGATTTCTCTATTATTTACTTGCAAAACACAGAAAATTGGTTCACCTCATTTTTATGATCACACTACACCTCCATTTTATGTAACCCTTTGAAATACGTATTAAGTGCTGAGCTTGCAATTTGGCCACCTAAGCACCTGTTTTCCTTTCCATTCTGTACATGAATGTGAGTCTGAACAGGTTCTACCAGCTCTGAAATACTTCAGGTGGGTCAGCACGACACTAATGCGCTGTCACCCATAAAAAGAACAAGCTGAGTCACCTCCTGTAGTTTTCACTCTTCAGGTCCCAAACCCCTCAAATTAGATGAACTCTCTCCTATTTAGGGGGAAAGGATGGTTAGCGGTTAAGTTTCATGTCTCAGTGCAACACCTCAGTGGAGAAATACAAAAGAAAAAGAGAAATGCCAGGTAGGTTATAGAAACAAGGCGAGGCCAGGTTTCGGGGACTAAGTCACACCTCAGAGACGAGCTGAGCTGAACCTGACTCCTTCCTGAAAAAACCCGAATTGCTAGGAGGCGCCGCCCTCCTGACAGCAGCCCTTTCCTGGGCCTCCTGCTCCCAAGACCGCCTTCCTAGCAAGGCGCCTTCTCTGGGCCTCTCATCCTTTTGTTTTCACGTTAGTCCACTCAGCCAAATAAAGCCAGCTTTTTGCATATTAAAACTTAATTTGCTTAAGCACAAACAGTTGGAGGCCTGCTTCTCAGGGGCCAGAGTGACAGATCACATGAGGGGGCATTACGGCCTTGGGAGCTGCCAATTTGGCAGGTCCCCGACCCTGAGGAGAGACCAGCCCAGCCCATGAGCTGCTCACTGTCAGGACTCCAAAAGGCATCACTCTGAGCTCCAAGGTGGAAGTGTTTACCGATACCATGATCTCTCCCCAGATGCAGTTGCTACTGCAGCTAATTAAGAGAACAATTAAGACTAAGGCAATCAGTCAAGTACACAGACCTCAGTCATCTTCCCAGCTCTCGGATGCGGCGCTCCG
The DNA here is from genome assembly GCF_937001465.1 of Orcinus orca. Lineage (NCBI taxonomy): Eukaryota > Metazoa > Chordata > Mammalia > Artiodactyla > Delphinidae > Orcinus > Orcinus orca. Next base: position 36,215,377 of record NC_064571.1, read on the forward strand.
CTGCTCCCAAAGGGCTGAACCGTATTCAGTCATTCAGAAAATGACACGAAGAAGCTATTAAATATCTGAAAACCATAAAAATGCAATCATACTGTTCTTTAGCTGAGCCATCCACCAGAGACCAATGCCCAGCAACTTTAGAAACGTAGCAGTCGTCTCAAATTCACACACTCACAAATAAGAAGATTAATCAAAAGCAGCTCAAATCAAAATTTAATTATAAGATGGGAATGGGAGAGGCTAGGCTGGCCATTCTCCTGCTTTTTTTTTTTGCTTTATGACTGATCGATACCCCTCGTATCAGCCAAATGCATGACAAAGTCCATGGGGTGTCTTTAGAAAGGAAGTAACAGATTAAATATTGAGCTAAACAATTTAATCTTCTCCTGGAAGAATTTTCAGATATTTGTAAGGTAAATCATACTAGAGGGGAACAGTCTCCATGTGCTACATTATAGAGCCTCATTGGGAGAAGTTCATAAACACATATACAAGACACTAAAACAAAACTTCTCTTAATTGCGTAACAAATAAAGACACGAAAAAATGCCCTTAAAAAGAAAAATATATATACATATATATGGATTTTTTTAGTAAACTACTTGCAGAGCAGTCTGAGATTTCTCCCTTTGAGCAGGTATTTATTCTCTTTGAACCCGTGGTGACCTACAGCTAAGAAATGAGGCTGACCAGCTTAGAAAAAAGCACCATAAACAATGTTATCAAAACATTTCTTAGGGACTTCCCTGGTGGTGCAGTGGTTAAGAACCTGCCTGCCAATGCAGGAGACATGGGTTCAAGCCCTGGTCCGGGAAGATCCCACATGCCACAAAACAACTAAGCCCATGAGCCACAACTACTGAACCTGCGTTCTAGAGCCTGCAAGCCACAACTACTGAGCCCACGTGCCACAACTACCGAAGCCCGGGTGCCCAGAACCCATGCTCCGCAACAAGAAGCCACCACAGTGAGAAGCCCGTGCATTGCAACGAAGAGTAGCCCCCGCTCGCCGTAACTAGAGAAAGCCCATGTGCAGCAAAGAAGGCCCAATGAGGCCGAACATAAATGAATTAATTTAAAATTTTTTTCTTATTAAACACCTGCTATATGCCTTGTGAGGGATAATGAAGGAATAAGTAGAAAGTGTTGAGATATATGAACATGGACTTTGGAGTCAAAGCTGGGTTCAAATTCCAACTCCCCACATACTAGCCCTATGACTTCAGGCAAGTGACTAAACCATTCTGTTTCCTCATCTGTTAAGAGGAGGCTAATACTCTTTCTGTTTTAGGGGGCTGTTCGAGGTTTAAATGAGATAATATATGCAAAGTTCTTAGGACAGGTCCTGACAGAAGGGGGACCTGTCTTTATTAACTACTCAATAAAGCTATGATCATAATGACGATGATGATTTCTAATAACTACAATTTGTAGATGACTTGAACAGTCACTGTGATTTCTATACATGATCTTACTGAATTTTCATTACAGCTTTATACAGTGAATATCATTTTTACTATTACAGTCACTTTAGAAATGAAGAATCAGATCTTATAAGGCAAGGCCTCCTGAGGTAGTGACCAGAAGTACCAAATGAACCAGACTGGCATTCACAAAAGACTTCAATTTCAGACTTTTGTTTTTATTTCCAAATGAGTGGATACCATCACAGACAGAAACCAAGACCACTAAAAGTGAACAACTTAACCTTTTTCTCTGATTAAAGTCCAGGAGGACACATCTTTTAGTGTACTATGAATTAACATTTTTTCTTAAAATTTAAAGTTATCTTGTAGATAGCAGAATCATAATATATTGTTTTATTTATTAAAATGTACTTTTGTTCCAGATTAATATTTAAAACATACCATGATTTTTTAACCTATTTTGGCCTTTCATCTTTTTTATACATCAAAAGCCTCAAAAAAAGGGGGGAGGGTGTGTCCTGGGTTTCTTGTTCACCTGATTTCACGTTACTAAATGGATGCCACTGAACACAGCAGGGAAGAGATGCACAACACACAATACTATATATGCTTCCACCATATAGACACAACAGTCTCAAGTATCCTCAAGAGCATAGACAAGAGTAAAATGTAGTAAATTAATTAGAAAGGAATGAGCTTGGAGTACCTATTACCTTTGTTTTTAACATATCTAATTATAAGCCTACACAATTTGATTTTTACTAATGTCTGTCTTTAATAACCAGCTTGGAAATATTCTGAAAATCTAACAAGGGGCTCCCATGCCAGTAGGAGCCAGATCTAGCACATTACAGACTCCACACAAAGGAGTCATGTGTACGAACATGAACCTTTTGGCAAGTGCGTGCAACTGATATAGTGACACTCATAGCAAGTCACTTCTGAATAGTTACATATGCTTAAAAACATATGACCAGGGCTTCCCTGGTGGCGCAGTGGTTGAGAGTCCGCCTGCCGATGCAGGGGACACGGGTTCGTGCCCCAGTCCGGGAAGATCCCACGTGCCGCGGAGCGGCTAGGCCCGTGAGCCATGGCCACTGAGCCTGCGCGCCCGGAGCCTGTGCTCCGCAACGGAGAGGCCACACCAGTGAGAGGCCCGCGTACCGCAAAAAAAACCCCAAAAAACATATGACCAGGTGCATCCCTTTATATTCATATAAGTATATATGCCTCACACTAATCCAGGGGAGTTCTCCACGGACATTGCTCTCCCAGTCTCCCCAACAATGTGTTAGTTCACGTGTGCAAACGCTGGTACTGCCTGCTACAAACCTTAACTGGAATTGTCCAGGAATGAAAAATACCCACACCCATATGCGGCTGATGGAGTACACTGGGCTTCACCTTGCTAGCTCTTGTCAGACCCAACCCAACATCGCAGATGAGCTGATGGCCTCTGGGTGGCCATCAGTGGGCTACTTTTCCTCCTCATTTGGTGTTACCCATCAGAACACGCTCCTAACGCTATAAAATGCTCAGAAATTGAATAACCAATATCCACTCAGATCAGAGATTTCTTTTTTCATTACTGTGTGCTCGCAGGCACACATATACCTACATACATTCACTCCAAAGAAAGCTCACGTTTTAAGCTAAATACTACTCTTCTGAAATGCATAATACTTGTAAAGTGATATGCCATATTCATTTCCTGATATATAGAATGAGAGCTAAAAAACACATTCTTTTAAGAACTAAATTCTACATCCGGCTATTATTTCTACTATGTTATTTTAGTACACGCATGTAACCATTAATTTTTTTTAAGCTACCACCTGAAAAATCCTTACAGCCAAACTACTACTATCAAAAAGGAATTTGTCAAATTCTTATTGCTTCTCCTTTTATTGGAGATGGGAAACCAATTGATCCAAAATCAATGGCTCAGATCTCCACTGTGGAAAAGAGAAGCAAGTTCAAAGCCTTTCATTAATGCTCCAAATTTGAGAAATGTCCACAATGGACAAAAATAAGAGGAATTCATGGGGGAAAACGGAAAGCAATGATTTTCAGGCTCTGCATTTTCCCTGAGTAATTCAAAATGATTTTATAATGAATTTTTCCAGGCCATTAGCCCAAAATGTTGTCTGATACCTATGACTATTTTGAAAAGGAAAAGGAAATTAAGCAGGAAACAGTCACTGAATTTAGAAAGACAGTTATGCCTTTATATAGCAGTCTTTTCATCTCTGCCTACATTGTACATAGATTTTTTTTTTTTCAATCAGAAGAACCACTGGTCTCTATTTGTAAGGTATAATCTTCTTGGACAGGATTTTCATACAAAAAATCAATCTCTTGACTCAAATAGGATCAACTCACCAACCAAGTTCTTTGTTAAGAATCTTCTCTACCTATCATTCAAAGAAATGTAGAATAAAAAGGGAGAAGGAAAAGAAAGTCCTCTGCAACAAAGGAAAACGTTTCATAATAGACAACAATGCACCTTCCTCCCCACGGTGGCAAGGAAGGACTTGTTCACTTATATTTTTAAATAGATTGTTGAGAAACTGGACAAAGAAATGTCAAGCAAACCTCAAGTGGTGAACGTCCACAAAGACCAAAATGTCCCAACAGTGCTTGAATAGCAGAGAGAAGGAAGGAAATCTCCCTAAACATTTTCATTTACCCCTTTTCTGCCAAAAATACTCATGCAGGAGCTCTCTGGGCAGCCATTCCTCTGAAAATTGACTTAGTCTTCACATCATATACAAACAAATTTAGAGGTAGAAAACGTAAGTCCAGACTACATTTATGCAAACGACTCGTTATTTCTTTACTAAGCAATCACAAAGTAAGTTCATCCGGTTTTTCGTTCAGGTTTTGAAAATAACTAGTTGTTTAATTGAATGCAATTTTTCATACTTCTTTCAACATTTAGAAACCCAAAGGATTTAGAAGAACTATCTGAATAATTTTTGCAAAACAATAATTTACTCAACCACAATAACTGTCACTTGGATATTGTTGGGAAAAACTTACATTGATATGTGGCTTGATTAGACTGATCTCAAAGGTAAGTCCAAGGAAGTTTCTAATAAAAAAGAAAATTTCTAAGAGGAACACCTAACATTACAAACCTCTGGTTTCAGAGCTTAATGAGATTTGAGCAAAAACTGGGTATCAACATAGCCAATGTGCATTTTCTGCCAGTACTTAGGCTAATTCATTCTGCATATTTTCTAAAAATAACAAAATGAAGAGTGGTGAAGAGTATGTGCCCAGTGATGGGCACACTATGTGAATCTCATTCCACCTCTCATATCAAAACTCTCCCAGATTTCTGGCTTCCACTGTGGTTTTAAGTGTGTTTAGTTAGGAAAAATCAAAGAGAAATTGGGAGAGTTCAGAATCAGCACAGGAATTCAAGAATAGACCAAGTACTAACCTGTTTTTCGTCCCACACCTAAATCATGATCAAGAGCAGCCACAAAAAGATGCCTATCAAAGTCAGTGTCTTCACCAAGAATTTGTTTTCTCTCCCAACTTTCCTGTTTGGGTCGGTGTAATCATCTCTCTTCTACTTTCACAAACTAGAACCTTGAGGTCATCCCAGAAACTCCCCTCTCCTCTGCATTTTGACCTGCTCCCAAGTCTTACCATAACCTTTTCAAATTATATCTCAGGTCCAGCCCTGTCTCACCATTTCCATGGCCATCAGCCTAGTCATTCCTGAGCAACTAAGACAACCTCCCACCTCGTTACCAACTTTACTCCACCCTCTGGCACACAAATCCAGAGACCACACCACTGTTAGACAAAATCATAAAACCCTGTTGTCTTCAAATTGGTCTGTAGAATCAATAAAAGTCCCTGATCTAAATTCCCCTCTCTTACTCCTATGTTACTCCAGTCTTCCCATTTGTGAGACACATGAGTAGATGTCCCCTGATATCCACTGTCATCTTCCTCCTTTAAAAACAGAACGCCAGATTATAGCTGGGCACATCACCACCTGAATAAAGGCTAATTTTTGTACATTCCTTTGCAACCAGGTGTGCCCTTGCAATCAAGCTCTAGCCAATACAATCAGAATAGAAGTATTATGTGCAACCTCTAGGTCATACCCTCAAAATGAAGTAACGTGCACTGGCATTCTTCTTTTGTCCTTCACACTGACTAGGATGAAGATGTGATAGCAGGGTCGGAAACAGCCACTTTAAACACAGAAATGTAAGCCATATATGGGGGATAACAGACACACTCTATCAGCCCTACCAGTTCTCTGCTTTCAGATGGTTAAGTAAAAAGAAATAAACTTATATCTTACCTAATCCATTGTTAAGTTGTGCTTTTGTGGCAGCAATCTAACCCATACCCTAATGGATACCCCAATATATTCTATGTCCTCAATTGTCTGATAAAACAGCACATATTTCCTCAATTTATTTTTAGGCATTTAAAACCATGGATTTTTCATTCAAAATCACAGTCACTTTTGGCACACAGCCCAACACAAGCCAGCAATATGGCAATAGTTTCATCATTCCAAATCACTTTTTAAAATCTCCAGTTGGATTGAAAATATTTCTTCATACATATTTCTTATACATATTAGTTAAACGTTTCTGGTTTCAGGAAACTCAAAGTAACATGAGAGAAACAGGAAAATTTATATATATATAAATTATATATATATAATATATAAATTACATGTGTATTATGTATGTGTGTGTGTATATACATACACACACACACAAATAAACCACACAACACACACAGAGTGGCATATAATGGTTCCAATGACTCTCAAGGAATATCAGAAACTTTCCTCTCTCCATGTGTCAAGTTCCTTGCTCTGTATGTCTGTTTCATTCTCCTCTCTATAAACTAGCTCCCTATGTTTCTCTGTTTGACAGTGGGATACAGCTGCCTATTGTTCCCAAGTTTTACATATTATAATCCAGAAACCCAAAGAAAGAAACCCTTATTACCTTGAGTTTTATCATGTATTAACCTAGACAGACCCTGAGAGCAGAGGTATATAAAATTGGCTAACCACTGTTAATGTATTTGTTTACCAAAAACAAAACAAAACAGAACAAATGAAAAAACCTGCTGAGCCTCCAGGTACATATAAAAAGAGTCCCTAATAAAAATTACGCTCTGTCTTGGTCAGTGGCTAATGGATGTACACCTGGACCAGGGGTGGAGCTGAAATGCTCATCAAAGAGTTCTATGAGCACAAGTTTGTTCAGACTGCCAAGTTATAGGAAGATTCACTCCCTTTTCCCCTGGTCCCAAGAACCACAAACTCAGTATGGAAATGTAAGGATGCAGCCAGATGGGAGACATCAAAAAAAAGCATAAAAGTGTACTTAGTGTACTAGCATTCTATTTGCTAACATATACTGTATGCTCTGTTCTCACAACCTCAAGGGGCAAGGCACTTCCTTATCACTGGAAACCAGAGAGATACTAGTGTGGACTAGAGTGGTCCATTTCAGATCCTTACCTGAAGTGATTTTACAGAAATGGCCAGTTGCAGCAAACTAGTTATTAATAGGTTGCTTTCGTTTATTTTTTTTTCAGAGTTCCTCCAGGAGAACCAAGATACAACTCAAAGTCTTCTTTTGTCTGATCCTGGTTTTATTCCTTAGGTTTTACCTAATTTCTCTTAAGCCACAAATCTCTGGGTTCTGATGAGTGTGCATGGATGCTACACACTGTTATTTCAAATCATGCCAATAGTTTACCTACTTTTTCTCATCTAATCCTTTCAACAGATTTGAGATAGATATCATCATCCCCATGTTTTTTATCAACTTTATTGAGATACTGCTTATGCACAATACATCAATTTTAATTTCACTGTTTGATGCATTTATAAATAAATAAAATCAAAAATCAAGATATAGAACATGTTCACTACCCGCAAAGAGTGCCCCATTCTATTCACTCCCCACCCTCCCATCTCAGATAACCTAGGCCTCAGAAAACCACTGAAAAATCCTTCTCCAATTAGACATTACATTCCTCATGTAATGTTTCGTGTAAGTGGTATCCTTTGTATCTGACTTTTGTACTCTTATCTTTTTTCACTCAACATATTTTTGCAATTCACTAGGTTGTTGCATATATCAGTGGCTCATTCTTCTTTATTGCTGAGTAGTATTCCATGGTGTGCACATGTCATAATTTGTTTTTCCATTTCATCAGTTGATGGACATTTTAGTTGCTACCCGTTGTAATCTATTATTAATAAAGCCACTATAAAGATTTGTGTACAAGTGTTTGTGTAGCCATATGCTTTCATTTCTCTTTGGCAAATACCTATAAGTAGAATTTCTGGGTCAAAACAAGCATATGCTCAGTTTTACAAGACATGCCAAAACCTTTTTTCAAAATGGCTGTACTACTAGATATACGTCCTCAGCAAGACCTAGTATTTCCAATCTTTTTACTTTTACCTATTCTTGTGGATCTGTACTGGTAGGTCACTGTGGTTTACATTTCCCTGAAGAATAATGATATTGAGAATCTTTTCATGTTGTTATTATCCATTCACATATCTTCTTTAGGATATCTCTGTTCAAATGTTTTGTCCATTTTTAAGAATCATTTGTGCACCTATTATTGAGTTGTAAGTTTTTATACATTCTGTATGCAAATACTTTAGAAGCATATGTATTTTGACGGGTTCCACCTAGCTGTGTCTTATCTTTTATTTTTTAATGATGCCATTCAAAAAGAATCTTGATAAAATTCACATTTATCAGAACCCCAAAAAAAAGAACTAAGTGAAGTTGAGATAAGCTAACTGCTTGAGAAAGAGTTCAGGATAACAATCATAAAGATGATCAAAAAACTTGGGAGAAGAATGGATGCACAGAGCAAGAAGTTAGAAGTTTTTGAGAGAGTTAGAAAATATAAAGGACAACCAAACAGAGATGAAGAATACAATAACTAAAATGAAAAATACACTACAAGGAATCAATAGTACACTAAATGAGACAGAGGAATGGATCAGTGAGCTAGAAGACAAAGTAGTGGAAATCACTGACAATGAACAGAAAAAAGAATGAAAAGAAATGAAGACAGTTTAAGAGACAGCTGGGACAATGTCAAGTGCACTAATACTTGCATGACAAGGGTCCCAGAAGACAAAGAGAGAGAGAAAAGGGCTGAGAACATATTCAGAGATATAATAGCTGAAAACTTCCCTAATGTCTGGAAAAGAAAACAGACCTTTATGTCCAGGAAGTACAGAGAGTCCCAGATGAAAGAACAAAACAAAGCCCCAGGAAAACAACTCAATGAAATGGAGATAGGAAATCTTCCAGGAAAAGAATTCAGAATAATAAGAGTGAAGATGATCCAGGACCTCAGAAAGAGAATGGAGGCACAGATCGAGAAGATGCAAGAAATGTTTAACAAAGATCTAGAAGAAATAAAGAACAAACAAACAGAGATGAACAATACAATAACTGAAATGAAAACTACACTAGAAGGAATCAAGAGCAGAATACCTGAGGCAGAAGAACAGATAAGTGACCTGGAAGACAGAATGGTGGAATTCACTGCTGTGGAACACAATAAAGAAAAAAGGATGAAGAGAAATGAAGACAGGCTAAGAGACCTCTGGGACAACATTAAACGCAACAACATTCACATTATAGGGGTCCCAGGAGGAGAAGAGAGAGAGAAAAGACATGAGAAAATATGTGAAGAGACTATAGTCAAAAACTTCCCTAACACTGGAAAGGAAATAGCCACCCAAGTCCAGGAAGTGCAGAGAGTCCCATACAGGATAAACCCAAGGAGAAACATGCCGAGACACACAGTAATCAAATTGGCAAAAATTAAAGACAAAGAAAAATTATTGAAAGCAGCAAGGGAAAAACGACAAATACTGTATAAGGGAACTCCCATAAGGTTAACAGCTGATTTCTCAGGAGAAACTCTACAAGCCAGAAGGGAGCGGCATGATATACTTAAAGTGATGAAAGGGAAGAACCTACAATCAATATTACTCTACCTGGCAAGTATCTCATTCAGATTCGACAGAGGAATCAAAAGCTTTACAGACAAGCAAGAGCCAAGAGAATTCAGCACCATCAAACCAGCTCTACAACAAATGCTAAAGGAACTTCTCTAAGTGGGAAACACAAAAGAAGAAAAGGACCTACAGAAACAAACCCAAAACAATTAAGAAAATGGTAACAGGAACATACATATCGATAATTACCTTAAACGTGAATGGATTAAATGCTCCAACCAAAAGACACAGGCTTGCTGAATGGATACAAATACAAGACCCATATTTATGCTGTCTACAAGAGACCCACTTCAGACCTAGGGACACACACAGACTGAAAGTGAGGGGATGGAAAAAGATATTCCATGCAAATGGAAATCAAGAAAGCTGGAGTAGCAATACTCATATCACATAAAATAGACTTTAACATAAAAAATGTTACAAGATATAAGGAAGGATACTACATAATGATCAAGGGATTGACCCAAGAAGAAAATATAATAATTATAAATATTTATGTAACCAACCTAGGAGCACTTCAATACATAAGGCAAATGCTAACAGCCAGAAAAGGGGAAATCAACAATAACACAATAATAGCGGGGGCCTTTAACACCCCACTTACAACAATGGACAGATCATCCAGACAGAAAATGAATAAAGAAACACAAACTTTAAATGACACAACAGACCAGATAGATTTAACTGATATTTACAGGATATTCCACCCAAAAGCAGCAGAATAAACTGTCTTCTCAAGTGCACATGGAACATTCTCCAGGATAGATTACATCTTGGGTCACAAATCAAGCCCTGGAAAATTGAAGAAATCTGAATTCGTATCAAGCATCTTTTCTGACCACAATGCTATGAGATTAGAAATCAACTACAGGGAAAAAAACACAAACACATGGAGGCGAAAAAATACGTTATTAAGTAACCAAGAGATCACTGAAGAAATCAAAGAGGAAATCAAAAAATACCTAGAGACAAATGAAAATGAAAACACGACGATCCAAAACCTACGGGAGGCAGCAAAAGCAGTTTTAAGAGGGAAGTTTATAGCTATAGAAGCCTACCTCAAGAAACAAGAAAAATCTCAAATAAACAATCTAACCTTACACCTAAAGGAAGTAGAGAAAGAACAAACAAAACCCAAAGTTAGCAGAAGGAAAGAAATCATAAAGATCAGAGCAGAAATAAATGGAATAGAAACAAAGAAAACAATAGCAAAGATCAATAAAAGTAAAAGCTGCTTCTTTGAAAAGATAAACAAAATTGATAAGCCATTAGCCAGACTCATCAAGAAAAACAGGGAGAGGGCTCAAATCAATAAAATTAACAATGGAAAAGGAGAAGTTACAACAGACACTGCAGAAATACAAAGCATCCTAAGAGACTACTACATGTGACTCCATGCCTATAAAACGGACAACCTGGAAGAAATGGACAAATTCTTAGAAAGGAATAACCTTCCAAGACTGGACCAGGAAGAAATAGAAAATATGAACAGACCAATCACAAGTAATGAAGTTGAAACTGTGATTTAAAATATTCCAACAAACAAAAGACCAGGACCAGATGGCTTCACAGGTGAATTCTATCAAACATTTAGAGAAGAGCTAACACCCATCCTTTTCAAACTCTTCCAAAAAATTGCAGAGGAAAGAAAACTCCCAAATTCATTCTGAAGCCACCACAACCCTGATACCAAAACCAGACAAAGATACTACAAAAAAAGAAAATTACAGACCAATACCACTGATGAATATAGATGCAAAACTCCTCAACAAAATACTAGCAAACAGAATCCAACAACACATTAAAAGGATCGTACACCATGATCAAGTAGGATTTATCCCAGGGATGCAAGGATTCTTCAACATATGCAAATCAATCAATGTGATATACCATATTAACAAATTGAAAAATAAAAACCATATGATAATCTCACTAGATGCAGAAAAAGTTTTTGACAAAAATCAACACCCATTTTTGATAATAACTCTCCAGAAAGTGGGCATAGAGGGAACCTACCTCAACATAATAAAGGCCATATACAACAAACCCACAGCAAACATCATTCTCAATGGTGAAAAACTGAAAGCATTTCCTCTAAGGTCAGGAACAAGACAAGGATGTCCACTCTCTCCACTATTATTCCACATAGTTTTGGAAGTCCTAGCCACAGCAATCAGAGAAGAAAAAGAAATAAAAGGAATCCAAACCAGAAAATAAGTAAAACTGTCAACTGTTTGCAGAGGACATGATACTATACATAGAGATTCCTAAAGTTGCCACCAGAAAACTACTCGAGCTAATCAATGAAGTTGGTAAAGTAGCAGGATACAAAATTAATGCATAGAAATCTCTTGCATTCCTATACACTAATGATGAAAAATCTGAAAGAGAAATCAAGGAAACACTCCCATTTACCATTGCAACAAAAAGGATAAAATACCTAGGAATAAACCTACTTAGGGAGACAGAAGACCTGTATGCAGAAAACTATAAGACACTGATGAAAGAAATTAAAGATGATACCAACAGATGGAGAGATATACCATGTTCTAAGATTGGAAGATACAATATTGTGAAAATGACTATACTACGCAAAGCAATCTACAGATTAAATGCAATCCTTATCAAATTACCAATGGCATTTTTTACGGAACTAGAACAAAAAATCTTTAAATTTGTACGGAGACGCAAAAGACCCTGAATAGCCAAAGCAGTCTTGAGGGAAAAAAATGGAGCTGGAGGAATCAGATTCCCTGACTTCAGACTATATTACAAAGCTACTGTAATCAAGACAATATGGTACTGGCACAAAAACAGAAACATAGATCAATGGAACAAGATAGAAAGCCCAGAGGTAAACCCACACACCTCAGTCAACTAATCTATGACAAAGGAGGCAAGAATATACAATGGAGAAAAGACAGCCTCTTCAATAAGTGGTGCTGGGAAAACTGGACAGCTACGTGTAAAAGAATGAAATTAGAACATTCCCTAACACCATACACAAAAATAAACTCAAAATGGATTAGAGACCTAAATATAAGAGTGGACACTATAAAACTCTTAGAGTAAAACATAAGAAGAACACTCTTCGACATAAATCACAGCAAGATCTTTTTGGATCCACCTCCTAAAGTAATGGAAATAAAAACAAAAATAAACAAATGGGACCTAATGAAACTTAAAATCTTCTGCACAGCAAAGGAAACCATAAACAAGACGAAAAGACAACTCTCAGAATGGGAGAAAATATTTGCAAAGGAATCATCAGACAGAGGATTAATCTCTAAAATATATAAACAGCTAATGCAGCTCAATATTAAAAAAACAAACAACCCAATCCAAAAATGGGCAGAAGACCTAAATAGACATTTCTCCAAAGAAGACATACAGATGGCCAAGAAGCACATGAAAAGCTGCTCAACATCACTAATTAGTAGAGAAATGCAAATCAAAACTACAATGAGGTATCACCTCACGCCAGTTAGAATGGGCATCATCAGAAAATCTACAAACAACGAATGCTGGAGAGGGTGTGGAGAAAAGGGAACCCTCTTGCACTGTTGGTGGAAATGTAAATTGATACAGCCACTATGGAGAACAGTAACGGAGGTTCCTTAAAGAACTAAAAATAGAATTACCATATGACCCAGCAAACCCAGTACTGGGCATATACCCTGAGAAAACCATAATTCAAAAAGACACATGCACCCCAATGTTCACTGCAGCACTATTTACAATAGCCAGGTCACGGAAGCAACCTAAATGCCCATCAACAGACGAATGTATAAAGAAGATGTGATACATATACACAATGGAATATTACTCAGCCATTAAAAGGAACGAAATTGGGTCATTTGTAAAGATGTGGATGCATCTAGAGACTGTCATACAGAGTGAGGTAAGTCAGAAAGAGAAAAACAAATATCATATATTAACGCATATATGTGGAACCTAGAAAATGATACAGACGAACCAGTTTGCAGAGCAGAAATTGAGACACAGAAGTAGAGAAAAAACGTATGGACACCAATGGGGGAAAGCAGCAAGGGGTGGGGGTTGTGGTGTGATGAACTGGGAGACTGAGATTGACATGTATACACTGATGTGTATAAAATGGATGAGTAATAAGAAAAAATAATTAATTAATTAAAAAAAAGAAAGTTCTAAGAATAAAATGTTGGAAATGATTCAAACTTAGAAAGAAATGTGACTATATTCTAACACATAGAAAGGATTTCCATTCCATAATGTAAGATATACATATATATGTAAGTTTGTACATTTGGGTACACTGATCAGTATAAAAATGTAATTTAAAAAAAAAGAAAAAGAAATAAAAAGAATCCAAGTAAAACTGTCACTGTTTGAAGATGACATTATACTATACCTAGAAAATCCTAAGATGCCATCAAAAACTACTAGAACCAGTCAATGAATTAGATGAAGTTGCAGGATACAAAATTAATATACATAAATCTGTTGCATTTCTATATACTAACAATGAACTATGAAAAAGAGAAATTAATGAAACAGTTTCATTTACAATCACATCAAAAAGAATAAAATACCTAGAAATAAACCTACCTAAGGAGGTAAAAGACCTGTACTCAGAAAACTAGAAGATACTGATGAAGGAAACTGAACACACACAAACAGATGGAAAGATATATCATCTTCACGGATTGGAAGGATTAATATTGTTAAAATGACCACACTGTCAAAGTCAATCTACACATTCAGTACAACCCCTATCAAAATACCAATGGCATTTTTCACAGAACTAGAACTAATAATTTAAAAGACCCCAAATAACCAAACCATCTTGAGAAAAATGAACAGGGCTGGAGGAATCATGCTCCCTGACTTCAGACTATACTACAAATAGATAGATTAAGAGAATTAACACAATGGAGAAAAAACAGTTTCTTTAATATGTGGTGCTGGGAAAACTGGACAGCTACATGTAAAAGAATAAATTAGAACATTTTCTCCCACCACATACAAAAACAAACTCAAAATGTAAGACCAGAACCACAAAACTTCTGGAAGAAAACATAGGCAGAACCCTCTTTGACAAAAATCATAGCAACAGTTTTTTGATGTGTTTCCTTAGGCAAAGCCTACAAAAGTCAAAATAAACAAATAGGACCTAATAAAACTTAAACGCTTTTGCATAGCTATAGAAACCATCGACAAAATGAAATGACAACCTACTGAATGGGAGAAAATATTTGCAAATGATGCGACCGATAAGGGGTTAATATCCAAAATATATATAGGTCATACAAGTCAATGTCAAAAAACAAACAACTCCATTAAAAAAGGGCAGAAGATCTGAACAGACATTTTTCCAAAGAGGACATTCAGATGGCAATCACATGAAAAAATGCTCAACATTGCTAATCACCAAAGAAATGCATACAAAACCATAATGAGATATCACCTCACACCTGTCAGAATGGCTATCATCAAAAAGACCACAAATAACAGATGCTGGCAAGGATGTGGAAAAAAGGGAACCCTTGTACACTGTTACTGGGAATGTAAATTGGTACAGCTACAGTGTGTGTAAACAAATACAACATGATCCAGCATTTCTACTCCTGGGTATATATCTAAAGAAAATGAAAACACTCATTCAAAAAGATACTCACACCCTAATGTTCATAGCAACATTATTTACAATAGGCAAGATATGGAAGAAACCTAAGGGTCCATCAACAGACAAACGGATAAAGAAGATGTGGTATATATATACAATGGAATATTTTTCAGCCATTAAAATGAATGAAATTTCGCCACTTGAAATAACATGGATGAACTTGAAGGATATTATGCCAACTGAAATAAGTCAGACAGAGAAAGACAAATACTGTATGATATCACTTATAGGTGGAAACTGAAAAATAAAACAAAGTAGTGAATATAACAAAAAAGAAACAGACTCACAGATATAGAGAACTTATGGTTACCAGTGGGTAGAGAAAGGAGGAAGGAGCAAGATAGGAGTAGTGTATTAAGAGAGACAAACTGTTAAGTATAAAATAAATAAAGTACAAGGATATATTGTACAGAACAGGGAATATAGCCAATACTTCATAATAACTATAATGTAATATAGCATTTAAAAATTGTAAATAACCATGTTGTACACCAGGAACTTATGTAATATTGTAAATAAACTATACTTCAATTTTTAGAAGTCCAAACTCTACTGTGAAAAATAAAAATAATTTTGATCAAAACCACCTCCTTTTTTCTTTTATTGTTCATACTTTTTTCTCCTCTATATAAGAAATACTTGCTTACTCCAAAATGAAAAAGATTTTCTCTTATTTTCTTCTACAAGTTTTATGATTTAGCTTTTTAAAACTTCCATGATCTATGTGGGGTTAATTTTTATGTATATGATGTGAGGCAATGATCAATATTCATCTTTCCATATGGAAATATATTTATACCATTATAATTTTTAAAAAATATTCTCCTTACCCCCATTAA
This sequence comes from Orcinus orca, assembly GCF_937001465.1. Classification (NCBI taxonomy): domain Eukaryota; kingdom Metazoa; phylum Chordata; class Mammalia; order Artiodactyla; family Delphinidae; genus Orcinus; species Orcinus orca. Next base: position 36,231,367 of record NC_064571.1, read on the forward strand.
ATTTTCTTGGCACCTTTATCAAAAATAAATTGACCAGGGACTTCCATGGTGGTGCAGGGGTTAAGAATCCGCCTGCCAACGCAGGGTACACAGGTTCGAGCCCTGGTCCAGGAAGATCCCACATGCCGCGGAGCAACGAAGCCCATGCACTGCAACTACTGAGCCCGCACACCTAGAGCCCGTGCTCCACAACAAAGAGAAGCCACCGCAATGAGAAGCATGTGCACTGCAACAAAGAGTAGCCCCTGCTCGCCGCAACTAGAGAAAGCCCGCGCACAGCAACGAAGACCCAACACAGCTAAAAATAATTAATTAATTAATGTAAAAAAATCAATTGACCACATATGAGGTGTCCTATTTTTAGAATCACTGTTGTGTTCCACTGTCTGAACATGTCCATATGTCTGTCCTTATACCAGTACCACACTGTCTTGGTTACTGTATCCTTATGCTCAGTCTTGAAATCAGGTAGTTATTCCTATGTTTCAAAATTACTTTGGATTTATTCGGTATTTTTCCATTTCCATGTAAATTTTAGAATCAGTTTGCTGATTTTTTTTTAAAAAGCATACTAGGGTTTCATTGAGATTGTATTGAATCTATAGATTAATATAGGGAAAATTGACATCTTAACAATATTGATTCTGATACATGAACAAGATCGTTCTGTTATTTCAGTCTCCTTTGTCTCAGCATTTCTTCAAGTATTTTGTAGTTTTTAGGGTATAGGCCTTATTCATATTTTGTTAAAATTTTTACTAGTTTTTCATGGGTTTTGATGCTATTCCATACGATATCTTTAAAATTTTAATCTCCAATTGTTTGTTGCTAATATATAGAAACTGACGTTTGTACATTGACCTTTTATCGTGCACTTTGTTAAACTAACTTATTAGTTCTAGTAACTTTCTTGTAGAAGCCTTTGGATTTTCAATAGCTATGATCATGACAGTTTTACTTTTTCCTTTGCAATCTATACGTGTTTTTTCTTTTTTTTCCTCTTGCCTTATTATACTGGTTAGGATGTCCAGGACAATGATGAATAGAGGTGAGGAAAGCAGATATCCTTCCTTGTTCCTGACATTAGGGAGAAAGTCTCCAGTCTCTCACCATTAAATATAGTATGAGTTGTAGGTTTTTCACAAATATTCTTTACCAGGTTTAGGAAGTTCCCTTTTATTACTATGTTCTGAGGACTATAACCGATTTTCTAATGTTAAACCATTTGTGCATTCCTTGGGATAAATCCTACATTTATCATATTGATAATATGTCATACATTTTACTTCTATGTAGTTTATAAGCCTCACAATTCTACATTGTTATTTTTGCTTTTAAAAAGTCAAACATTTTGAAGAAATTTAAATATGAGAAAAATGTGTTTTATATTCCCCACATACCCATCATTCGGAGTGCTTTTCATTTCTTTGTGCAGATATGTTTCCATCTAGCATTATTTTCCTTCCACCTGATTCCTCCTACATTTCTTATTGTGCAAGTCTGCTGGCAACATACTTCCTTGGCTTTTCTTAATCTGGAAACATCTTTATTTTGCCTTCAGTTTTGAAGGATATTTTTGCTGGGTAAAGAATTCTAGGTAGACAGGTTTTGCATCTTTCTTCTTTTAAAACTTTAAATATATTGTTATATTGTCTTTTGTATATGATCATTTTTTCTCTGTGATCTATTTCTCTGGCTGCTTATAAGATTTACTCTTCATTACTTATTTGCTTCAGTTTAATTAAAATGTGCACTGGTGTGGTTTTCTTCATGTTAATTAGCCTTGGGATTTAATAAATGTCTTGGAAGTGTGGGTTTATAGTTTTTCTCAAGTTTGAGAATTCGTGACCATTGTTTCTTCAAATAACTTCTGCACCCTCCCCCCTTTCTGGAAGTCCAATTATACATATTATAGAACACTTGATATTATATCATAAGTCACTGAAGTTCTGTTCATTTATTTTTCATTCTATTTCTATGTTTCCTTTTGGATCACTTCTATTACTATGTCTTCAAATTCACTAATCTTTTGTTTTTTTGTTAAGTATACAATCTGCTATTAACATCACTCAGGGAAATTGTCATTTCTATTTTTACCTCTAAAAGTTCCATCTGCTTCTTTTAAATATCTTCCATTTCTCTCCTCATCATGTTCATGTTTTCCTTTAAATACTTGAACATAGTAATAGTAACACTTTAGTAGTCTCGTCTGTTGATTCAATAACTTCTGTTTCATTGAGTTTTCTTCTAGTTATAAGTCACAATTTCCCTTCTTCACATGTTGAGCAATTTTTTATTGAATGCTAGACATTGTATATTTTACATTTTTGAGTATCTGGTTGTCTTGCTTTAAAGATCTTTGGGATTTATTCTGGAAGGCCCCTAAATTACCTGCTAAGTTTGATTCTTGTTTTTAAGACTTTTAGAGTGTGTCTAGAGAACCCTCTATTCTAGAGTATATTTTAACTTTACTGCAATGGTGTGACCATTCTGGAGTTTCCACTGAATGCCCTGCATGGTCAACAAAGACTTTTCACCCTCTTTGGTCAGAACCTGAATATGACACAGTCCTGAGTTATCCCTGGGAAACCTTCAGCTCCCAGCTTACCAGCATTTTTTTTTGGCATTTCACCCTATGCATGTCGATCATAGTTTTCAGCGAAGAGTCAAGGAGACCTCTATACATATTCCTGGAGATAATTTTCTGGGCAGCACCTTCCTCTCCATAACTCTGCCCTTTATGTTACAGACACTTCAGCTTCCCTGAACTAAGATCTATGTCTCCTCAACTCCACAGAATCAACATGCTTTGCTTACAATCTTACTCCCTGTTCCATGGTTCAGAGTGTCCTTCCAGGAAGAAAGCTGGGGCAATCACAGGGCTCACCTCATTTGTTTATTTCTTTCAGAGATCACAATCCTCCCCTGCCCCTTGTCCAAAATATAGAAGCAGTTGTTTCATAGGTTTTGTCAAGTCTTTCATTGTCTATAGCAAAGTGATAAAGTTCATTCCTCTTGTTCCATCATGGCCAGAAACGGAAGTCTACTATACACTTTTATTCTAATTCTTAGTATTTTGCTCTTAGATTCTAGTTTGGGACAAACGTAGAGACAATGATGACTGACTTTTTTTTGAGTGTTTACTATGTTCCGGGCATTATGCTAAAAAGTTTTACTTTAATTGCCTCATTTAATCCTTACAATAACCTACGTACCATATAATACCCCATCTTACAGAGGAGGAAAATGAGACTTACGGAAGTAACTTCCCTATAGTCACATAGCTAGTAAGCAGTGGGATCAGATTTTCAATCCAGCTCTGCTGGACTCTACAGCTGGACTCTTAACCAATATACTTGGAAAACCCTTTGATATACCCAATATACTCACCCCATATGACAGTATCTCAAGCATATACACTATTATATATGTACACTAACAGTAAATGGCATTATATAATGCCAAAATGTTTACACCAATGCCTGGAAATTAAGTGCATTTTTTTTGCAAAACATTATATCTATCTATCTGTCTATGCAAAATACTTAAAGGTAATGTGTGAAGTTGGGAGTAGGAGAATTTTGCACTTACATACTGATCAAGCATATTGAAGTTTTAAAACATCATCTCTGCAATTCTTTAACAATTATAATATATTGGTACTTATTTTGTTATTAATTTCATGTAATTCTATTTTTATCTCCCCCAAAAGATTGTAAACAAGCTTCATGAGAAGAAAATCATGTCTTAGTCCTCCTCTGTACACCCTGCATTGTCTAGAACAATGCCATCCATATAGTACTTACTAGATTATTTTTTGATTTCTTGATAGTTGGTTGATTCATCAAGAAAAGCTTTTTAACGTAATTGCCTTGATTTGTACTTTGCTTTTAAGTACAGATCCCAAAGGATGTTACTACTATATTAGGTATTTCTTGCTAATTCTTTCTAGATTATAAGTTTCCCAAGGTCAAAGATATGTTTTAAGTATCTGTGTCTCTGCTCAACACAGTGTGTAGATCCAGAGAAGCCATCAATACACAACCAATTGCTGGCTTCTGGTATGGATACACAGGCAGGGGGCCCAAGACTGAAGAGATTGCCTACTATACCTATAGGCCCACTGACTAGCACAAACTGGACCAAGCTCAAATCACCACAGGATTTTGCATTCCAAGATTCTCTTCAGATATAAACATCCTAAATAGTAATAATGTAACCTAACATATCCCCATTTATATCACAGTTTAAAAAACACTTCCATTTCACAGGTTAGCCATGATCTAGTCAGAAAATGGAAAATTACTATTTCTCCTACAAATAGAGGAAAGCAAATACAGAGGAACTGGTTACATTCTGGTGAGGGAAAAGTTAGGAATACAATCAGGGTCACTGAAGGAACCGTGGCATAATTAACAGTAGGAAGCCACTGTCACCCTTAGGTCTGGAGGGGCAATGGGAAGAAGTGGTGAAACAGAGCCCAGAACTTGAGGCCATCCAGTGGCTCCACAGCCATGAAGGAAAGAATGAGCCAAGGATGCCACAGGAAGCCAAGAGGAGAAGTGTCCTGGGTTCCCTCCACTCAGGCTCTCTAATATTCTGCTGCTGCCTCTCATTGGTCAAATCAATCTGGAAGCCAAAGGGCAGGGAAGCCTGGGAAAGAAACGTAGCTTCCTGTGTTACAGAGCAGATCAGGGAAAGGCAGAGAAAGGATCTGAGAGCCATCAGGCAGTTGATTCTACATTTTATCTCGTTCTGTGGAACAGAAAATGGATACTTGGAGAACTCCAAGGATATACTCAAGGTCATACATCAGCAAGTGGTAGAGCTAGAATTTCTTTAATTACAAACCAGTTCCATACATTTTTTTTATAGACCATGACTTCCTTTCACAATAGAACAGGAGAGGAGGTGGAAAATTGTATTTATGTGCATTCTCCCACTTTCTATCTCATTCCTTTCTCATTTCTATTCTCACTACACACGACTGAATTTCCCCTAGAGTTTTATTTACAGTGGTACTATTCACTTTAGAAGTCCTAAGCTCTAAAGAGGATTGTCCTCAGGACCAAGACCACTGGTGTCCTTCATTCCCCCAGTCACTCTCCGTCCCCCTGTGCTCCCAGGGTCCCTTTGGCTTCCTTCCCTCACACACATGCACTTTGAGCAGCAATTATCTGTTGCCTGTCTCCCCTCTTAGGTTGATGAGAACCAATTCTCAGTCATCTTGATATCCTAGGATGATATCCCTGATATCCTGATACAACATCTAGCACATTATCAATGCTCTGTAAGTGCCTGGATAAATAAATGAATATAACTGAAGGTATCCTCCCAACAGATAGGTGAAGTATGCAAAACTGAGGCTGCTTAACTGACCTTAAGTCCCTGAAGATTGTAAGATACAACAGTTCACAGAAGGTTAGAGTCATCAGGAGGAGGGATGTTTACTCCTTTAGTCCCAGTGTCTTAGCTTTGGTGCTCTAGCTTTATCTTCATCCAAAATAAGGTTGTAGAAGTCATGCCTCTTCATTTAGTCACATGGATGAGAAGAATGAACACAAGTGAGTGGCTGCCTAGACTGAGAATCCATTCAGATGCTGACATAAAAATAACTGGACAACAAAGCCCCATTTTAGCACTTTCTCTACCGTGATACACAAGAGGCATTTGTGGGCCCACAACAATTTCGAAAGCATAGTTCTAGGGAATAATGCTATGTAATCATAAAATTACACTCGAGATAAGATTTAATTATCATTTTCACCTTTCTAACACCTTTCACAAAGTAATACTTAAAAGCTTTTTGCAAGAAAGAATATTACCCTCATAGTGATAACAATGAAAGCTCAAGAAAGACCAACCAACAGGCCAGGCTTTTACGGGAACTTAGGCTCAGGGTGTTATTCAAAATTATTATAAGTGACTGCCACCTAAGGGAGTTTATCGACTGGCTTCAAAGGGGAAGCCACTGGGAAAAATAAATGGACTCTTTCCTAAAAGAGATATTTTCATTTCTCCAGACAGAGAGCTAATAAAAGCTGCTGGCTACTACGATAAGCAGGCACTGATCGCAAGCTAAGATGCATGTCCTCAAAATCACTCCATTTTCACTGTGAATCAAAACACACTCAATATTATCACTAATAGAGATGTGCAAGGCAGAGGTGGAGCAGCTGTCTTCTAAGGGGGGGATCTACAGGATGACAAAATCTTGAACTAATTCTTACCTCTCCTGGATAGGAATATAAAATTAGACACGGTGTCCTAATTACATTCATGAGTTTCCAGTTAATTTTAAAATCGAACTGTCAAGGTCATGAAAGGTAAGGAAAATCTGAGAAACGACCACAGATTAGAACAACGTGTTATCCTGGATTGAATCCTACACACAAAAAAGGATATTAGTGGGAAACTGGTGAAATCTAAATGAATTCTAGAGTTTAGTTAATAGAAATATATCAATGCTAATTTCTTAGTTTCGACAAACTGGCATTGTTATGTAACACATGAACATTAGGGGAAGCTGGGTGAAGGGTGTATGGGAACTCTCTGTACTCTATTTGCAAATTTTCTGTAACTCTAAAATCATCCCAAAATAAAAAGTTTATCTTGTAAAGAGTGATAAGCAAAGTCCGCTGGCTATTCTGGTGGTTTTATTACTTGGATAACGACAAGTTGAATACTTCTTCCTAATTTCCAACTTTCCAAAGAGGAAGAAGACGATCCATCAGACAACATGGAATATGGAAGGGGCAGGGCGGATGTTAGCTCCTGAATGGCACTACGGGTCAAAAGGAAAATCTGCCACCATTAAATTTTGAGTGATGGCCTCAGCTGCTGAGGCGCCCAGAGGGATTTAGCCCGTGGTTCCTGATGGACTCCCTCCTTTTGCTGATCAATCAAACTACAGTCATCAGGCAACACTTAGAAATGAGACCAAAATATTTCTTAATTCATGAGCACGTGTATATACACTTTTTCAATGCAAATAATTTACAAGTATGTGTGCTCACTTTCTTTTCTCAGAGTACTGAAGAACAAACTACTACGAAGAATGTCCCCAAGTTTTGACAGATTGTTCTACCTTTAGGCTTAAACCGGAAGATTGAGATTGAATTTCAGAAGCATACGGGTCCTGGTAGAAAACAAATGGCATCATCAATCTGAGGAGAATTTAATAAAGCGACTGATTCCCAAGGTATGGACAAAATTTAGAGAAACAGCAAAGATCAGTGCAGCACCTCAGGCCCCGGTGTTGTGAAGAGCTGTTACGACAGCTCTTATGAAGATGCCCCTAAAGTGAAGAGACAAAGGGGAGGGAGAAGTTACCAGAAACTGAGAGATGGATATATCTAGAGGGCCACCTGTAGATCATCCACTGGACACAAGCCAGAGGAGTTAATAACCTGACCTTACTCTCCTCTTGCCCTCTGATTCTCTGCTGATGCCTCCCATTGGCCAAATCCAGCTAGAAACCAGAGCACACAGGAGCCCAAAGCTACACCCCACATGGGCAGCCTTCTGGAGGCTCAGAACAGAATGGAGAAAGGGGTGGAAAATGGATCTGGAGGGACAGTCTTATCCAGGCTACTCACTCTGTTAATGGCCTTATCTTGAGTTTTCATTGCCATTGCACCTATTTAATAATAATGCTAATCTATCCATTGCTCAGTTGCAGGATTTTTCTGAATCTAGTACAGCAAAATAATTTTGCATTTTGTAAAATCTTTGATATGGGTCAAGCCACACCCAGACAAGATGCAGTCACCTCTCAAAGAAGGGGCATTATTTGCCAAGTAGCTCAGGGTAGCAAAGCACAGGGGCTGCAGTATGCTTCCACAACGGGATGCACTTGGAAAGGACTGTACCCAGTTTCCCTAAGTGGCCTCAGCTGGCTTCAAATAACACTTTTCCCTCTTTCTGGTCTGTCCTTTATTTTCCCTTCACTTGTGAAACCCTTTAAAAACGTCAGCAGCAAAGACTTCTCCCTAGAGACAAAAGGGGGAGATGTGGCAGAGGAACAGTAAAAATACCATTGGAACGCAAAAGGGAAAATGCCAATAACTGCAGACTCGGGCACTCAGAGATTCATTGGCGTTTGTATTATTTGTATTTTCTTCATCACCTTTCAATTTCTAATTATGTGTAAGAAAAATTCCAAATGGAAAAATATGTAAGGCAGTTAAAAGAGAGAGAAGCAAGGCCCATGAGTTGAACTTAGCAACTGAGCTAAGGTAAAGATGGCCACAGAAGGAAAAAATGGGAGGATCAAGGGGAAGAAGACAGAGGCAAGATGAAGCCTCATGTTGGATGAGGGGTAATCTAATTCTCACCTCCGGGGTCAGTAAGACACAAGATGTGTGCTAGTGAGCCGGCCAAGCGGTAGGACTGGGGTGCCCAGAAAACACATGTAAAAGGTAGGCCCTGCTTTAAATAATTCAGATACCAAAAAAGTCACATTTCCTTGATATTCAAGTTGTAATGACTCCAAGGCTTACCTGCCTAGGTTAGCAGTGCTTCTCTTTGCCAGACAAGCCCAAGAACACACAGACTGCTCAGTCCATAATGTTAATCTTGTGTTTTTCATTTCACAGCAGAATCCATGCTCATTCCATCACTCACTCACTCATTCATTCATCAAATAAATATTTGCTGAGCACCTGCTATGCATCAGGCACTGCTGTAAATGCTGAGGATGCAGCAGAGAAAAATGAAAACAAGATCCCTTACTCTCCTGGTCCAAACATTCAATTTTTAAGGTAGACCAAATGAGCAGAAAATGAACAAGATACATTCAAAGATGAACATACCCTTGAAGGAAATAAAGTAGGATAGACTCTTAAAGAGGGCCTGCTAGTGCAAAGACGATTACTCTAGACTGAGAGGTCTGACAAAAAGCCTCAATGAAGAGGTGGCATTTCAGCTGTGATCTTAGATGACAAAAAAGAAATGAGCCAAGCAACAAAGTGGACCATGAATATTGGAGGCTCATGCCTGGAAGCCAGTGCAAAGGTCCTGAGGAGGAATGGACTTGGCTGATCTTACAAGGGTGTCAGAGTCAGGGTGGGTCCAAACCTTGGCCATAGGGTATGTTTAGAGCCAGCCCTTTCTAAGGACAACCTGGGCCCTGGGGTTCTAAGTCTGCATCAGGCGTCCAGATCCCTGAGCCATCTCCTCCCGCCAAGAGCCTCTCACCCATTCCTAATTAGGACGCAAATTTTAATGGACTTACAGAGTCCTGACAAAAACCACCTGGGAGGAATGTATCATAAAGTCCCTGGAAAGGAGTTTCTACCTCCTCCCAGCTCAGTGCAGGATACAGGGGAGATCTGCTAAACTTTTGGATATATAAATTTAGTTTTGAAGATTTTTTTTTCCAAAACAAAGGAAGCCCATCACAAAGTTAGTTGACATCCTTCATTAGTAGAAACTAGACTGCTCACAAAACCTCAAATGGCTGTCTTTCTTAAAATGAGAAACTTAGGTTTAACCCAAATAGGTTCCCTGCAAGGTGTGCCTGGCGTTCTTCTCCTCAGGCAGGACGGGAGGTGTTTATAAAGCTAGCTGCAGCTCCTGCATGGAGGTATCACGGTTCCTTCTGCAGTAGCAGTGGAAGGTGACGAGATCTTAAAGTTCAAACAAGAAATAAACATTTCAATGTAGAGTAGGTCACAGTCAGCAATGAGGTGGCTTGAAAGTATACCAACCAATTCCTTGGTACTCCTGTCTTCACAAGATGGAGACTAATTCCTGTTCCCTTACCTCTAAACTGAACTTAGTGACCTGAGGAATAGAATGTGGATGTGAGGCAGCATGACTCCTAGGATGAGGACATAAGAGGCAAAGTGGCTTCCTCCTTGCTCTCTTTCAATCTCTCACTCTGGGGAAACTCAGCTGCCATGTCATGAGGACACTCACGAACAGGCCCATGTGATAAGAAACTGAGGCCTCCTGCCAATGGCCATGTAAGTGAGCCACAGTGGAAGCTGATTCTCCAGCCTCAGTCAAGCTCTCAGATGACTGCAACCCCAAATGGTATTTTGTCATGATCTCATGAGACATCCAAGTCACCCAGTTAAGCCACTCTCAAGTTCCTAACCCACAGAAACTACTTTTTCTGGGGTAACAGACGTTTGCTGTTTTTAGTCGCTAAGCTCTAAGATAATCTGTTGCATATCAGCATAAGCAGTGAGGTCTGGAAGCATTTATATGGGGGTCTATGGGAAGGCACCAAGCCTTAAAATAAATGCTGTGATAGTTTAGTACCCAGATTCTACCTCCAGGCTGGCATGGTATGCAAACAAGGGGAACATATCTGAAACATGTCAAATGTCTCAAATAGAGGTAACACCATTTGTTCCCATTTGGAGTTATTAATAATCATACTGTTCTTATATTGTTATATGTTTTATATTTTTACACAATACTAAGAGAATGACGTGATAGTCTGCTGACAGGCACAACAAAATACTATGACATCAAGTCTGCCTCGAGACTGGAAGGGGTGAATGTAAAAAAATTTACCCGAGAGTAAAGATGTCAACCCCCGTGGCAGAGAATTTCAGTACCTTTAATGCAAGCTTATTAGTCTGGTGGCAGATAGAATCCTCCATCTTGACGATCTGAATCACTAAGCCCTAGACTGATATCTTTGCACGAGCCAGTGTCTCTCTGCAGGTTAAAAAGTTGAGAGATCACAAACAAGCAATATTATTTTGGAACCAAGAGATGTTATTCTCAAGCTTAAACTTCTTTACCCTCATCACATCTGCTTCCCAAAATATCAAAAATATTGAAAATCAGGAACTGTCAAAGGCAAATCAAGTCAGATGTGCCTATTCCGAGACTAGCATGTCAATAGTGTTTATACCCCTTCTTACACCACGGAGTCTAATTACCTCTGATTATATATTTAAGGAAACTTCCATTCACTGTAAACACTGCAAAAATATATCCCTTTAGGTTTTTATTTCCTCCATCTGGCAGACACAGAAAGTCTCCCAGTCAGCTAAAGTCCTGACTAGAACACTTCACCTATGGGTTAAGGGATGGGGAATAAATAATGACAACAATCACTCATGAGCAATGTCATTATTTCTCTTTTATTGCCCATCCTGCCCATCTCACCATCCTCTAAAAACCTCAAGCCTAGGAGAGGGTGTTCTTATGGCAAATTGAAAATCCAGATAGCACCTGTGCTACCAAATGCAACCTCCCCACAAACTGACTTGGGGACCAATGGTGCCACGATTCTTTGCCAGATTCAGACGCAGCTGCTAAGGATGGAAACACTATAGCCAAAGAAATAAGTGAACAGGACACTGCCCCCAATATGGCCCTTTGTAGAAAATTGTTTGATTGGGTTTTTTCCTCTGTCCTTAGGTAGCTTTCCAGTGAGTCCTGGGGAATTCTTGCAATTCAGAATCTCATCTATTTTTCCCTGTGTTCCTGTCACCATATTCTTAGAATCAAGTGGTTTAAATTCCCAGTGGGAAAACTCCAAGCATTTCAGTTTGAGTTTTTATTCCCAGAATAGACTACGTTTCAAAATCACCCAGTAAATAAAGGCAGCATTTTTAGAGGCCTTCTCTCATGGGAGAATTAATGATTGAAGATTGGAGACACTGGGGAGAGCTGAGGATCTCAGGAAGTATAAGGATAAGGGAAATAGCTTCAGAGGGATGTTATATTTTTATGCAGAGAAAGAGTTTCCTTAGAGTCCTCTCAAATAGAAAAAAATGATTGTCATTTTTCTAATATTTAAATGATGCCCATGATAAGCCCAGTAGTGAATTCAGTATTTCAAGAATACAATAAAAAACAGACAACTAGCACTGGTTCCCAAGATGCTTTTAACTTCAACTCAGTAAAAATGAATTAGCAAATCATATGCCTGTGTGTTTGTACATTTATTCACTTATTAAGCATCTTTTACATGCCAGGCACTGTGCTAGGTATTGAGCGGGCATTGTTGAACATAGAAAAAAGACATAATTCCTGTGTTTCTGAAGTTTATAGTCTAGAACAGAAGATAGATATTAAATGGATATAGGGGATGGGGAGAACGAGAGAGAGAAATAAAAACACAGAAGTAAATAACGGATAGCTAGAGACAGTTATATTAAAATGGTACAATTGATCCAGTCAGGGAGACCAGAGAAAGCTTCTATGAAGGAAGGTTGATTGAACTGAATTCTGAAGAAAGAATTTCTGGGTTATCTGGGGGCTGAGGAGTGAGGGTAACATACCAGAGAAAGGGAAAACCTATGTACAAAGGACCTGTGGCAGAAAAGGAGAACAGCACATTCAAGAAACTGAAAGAAGACCATTATAGCTGCACTGCAAAGATTAAGAAGCCTGGTGTTAGAGGAAACTATAAAGAGGAACAAGGGGCAGACCACACAGGGCCTTCCAGACCACGTATGCAAAGGACCGTGGGTGCATACCCTAATGTAAATGGGAATCTATCAGAAGGGCTCAAGAAAGGAGTGACACGATTAGATCTTCGTTTTAAAGGTACCCTTCTGGCTACAGTTTAGAGAGCAAATGGCAGGAAGGTCAGAAGGGATTTAAGGAGACCCAGAGTTCAAGTGAGAGATGGATGCTTGTGTCAGTGTGGTCTGTGGACCCAGATGCCAATTACCAACCTGCTTTTCAGCCCCACACCTGCCTTTACATGCTCTGCTCTATTCTGCCTGGCTGGGAGTCTATGAACCCCATCTTCCAGTGTGTTAATTTCTTCATAACACCTCATTCTCCTAGAACAGTGCACAATGCTCACAATGTGGTCTCAATGGTATAGAAAGTTCAGTGGGATCTCTCTGGATTTGAACAGACTACAAAACTTGAGCTAGATTTTTGTAATTATTTTGTTTTGGAGGTTACTGTTTTGTTCTTGGCTCATAAAAATCAAAAAAGAGATTCTGAACATACACTGTATACCACAGGTCCTAAGGAGAATTAAAGAAGGAAAAGGAGAAGCAAGAGGAGGACAAGAAGGAAAAGGAGACTAGGGCACAGTCCTGTCCTAAAGGACCTTAAGAACTAACTGGAGGAATTGTATATAAGCCCACGGTGTGCTGCAAAATCACTGCAACTGATAAATATTGAAGGCTATAAAATTAGTATATGCAACGTATTATCCTGGCACTCAAGGTAGGAATGAATTGCTTAATTGGGGAATAAGTGGAGAAAGCTTTACCAAGCAGTAGCATTTGAACTTAGTCTTTTAGGTGGAACAGAACTTGAAATATGTGGGAAAGTGTAGGAAAAGTATGTCTATCTAGGAGAATGATGTCATTCATTTATTCATTGATTTATTTTTCACATATTTATTAAACAACTCTGTATTCTTAGCACTGTATTAAGTGCTGAGAAAATGTGGCTGAAAGAACTATTCAAAGATCTTACAACCTAACACACAAAGATGTACAGGAAGGAAAATATGATTTTTGTGGAGATGAAAAATAAGGTAGCTGGATTTTCAGCACTGAACTCATAAAGGAATAGTGGAAGAGAATGGAAGGTAGTTTGGGACCACAGTGGAGAGGGACCTTTAACGTCAGATTAATAATCCAGAGTTTTACCCTTTCGTTCCAGTTACGATGGCTATGTTACAAAGTACTCCAAATTTTATTGCTGTATAACAACCATTTATTATGCCCATAGTTTCTGTGGGTCAAGAATTCAGACAAAGCACAGTGGGCAGCTTGTCTCTGCTCCACAATGTCTGGGGCTCACCTGGAAGGCTCAAGAGCGGAGGGAGATATGGAACCATCTAAAGTCTCATTCACTTACATTCTGGAAGTTGATGCTGAGGGCGGGCTGGGGGTCTCAGTTCTTCTCCACAAGGGCCTCTTCACGTGGGCTAGCTCAGACTACCTCAGAGCCCAGGGCCTGAGTTCCAAGGGGAAGTGTTGAAAGAGAGAGACAGAGTGAGAGAGAGAGGAGGAAGCCATATCCTTTTCATGACCTAACACTGGAAGTCACACACATCACTTTCATATACTCCTAACTGAAGGAGTTACAAGTCTCCTATTTTCAAGGGGAGACCTCACCTCTTGGTTAGAAGAGTGTTGTCACATTGTAAGAAGAGTATATGAAAGGAGTTATCAGTCACTTGTAAGAAGACAGATAGGTAGATAGATAGGAGATTAATCTTTGGAAAACACCATCTGCCTCAACTTTAGATAACACAAAGTCCTGTGAATAGAAGAGCAATCCGACAAAATTATATTTTAGGAAGATTAACCTGGTAGCAAGGACAGCACGGAGATGGAGCACAGAAATGATGTAACAATTACCGAAGTTGAACTAACGAAGAATTTGCATCTTGCCTTTTTGTGTATGAAGTCCATTATTCTGAGTTTCATTCCTTTTCTGCCTCACTATTCTCTTTCAGAAATTTTAATGCTGTACGCTCCAAAGTGTATTCTATAAAGTATCAGTCCCAGAAGATTCTCTAACAAAAGAAGACCCTATGTTCAAAAGGAGGTACACATACTGTACCCTTTGTCTCCCTCGGAAATTCCCAATGCTTCTTAGCATAGAAAAACCTCTCAGAAAGTCAGTAGCAAAAGAAAAAACTCTGCTTAACATTGTTTTATCCAGAGTGTCTCCAACCTTTTTGACCACTGAACCTTTTCAGCTTTTCACTAATTAACGTCCTATGGAACTAGCCTAAAGGCCACAGTCCTGGCTGCCCCTGGGCAGAAGAGTGAAAGGCCAGGCAACTAATCAGTCAACAAGTAAGTATCAGATGCCTAAATTAGGAATAAGACTCTGAAAATAAAGGGAATGTGTATTATATTGATAATAAGTTTTCAGTCCAATAACGTAAAACAAAAAAATAAATAAAAGCAATGGAAATTTTGAGTTGTTTCAAGAGAATCTAAGAAAGATCTCAATGAAGGACATGTGATTTCCTTGAGAATTTAACCAAATGGGGCTGGTTCTTGAATGTCTGCACACTTCTCAAACCTCAGGCAAGGCTAAATTACTGGGAAACTCTTTTACTTTTAAATGCAACATGAAAAAGTGTTTATTTTCCAAAGGTTGTTTTGCATTAAGATGTGACCATTGCTTGCACACAAAGAAAATTTTAGAGAAAGTGTGCCAATGAAAAACTCCATGTGCACTGAAGTAAACTACCAAGGAGAGCAGGAGAGCTTCCTCTAAATCACCACTGGTGTGTCCTGATGGGGCGTCAGCTGGTAGAATGGTGATGCTCTGGGAGAGCAAGGCTGTGTCACGGGCCTCTTTGTCAGTGTGATTGCTCACAGGCACCATCAGCAGCTTTTCCCTGTGGCCTATTTCCTTTCACCTTTTCCTTACTTTTCTCTTTTCTCCAAGGTCCCTGCTTCTGGCCTTCCCCAACCAATACTTTTGTCTAAAGAAGCTAAACCCAATCAAACAGACCTCCTTAATATCTCCTGGCCTGCCAGGTGCCAAACTAACATCTAGAACTCAGGCTGCTGTTGCTGGGTTAAAAAATAAATAAAAAATGAAAATTCTATTGCGAAGTAATTCTACAACTGCTTTGAATCTCTGAGAGGATTCCTTGATCTCTCCATTTCATCTCAGGCTCTCATACCCCTCTTGGTCTCTCCTCCAGCCTGAATTCTTAGCTTGATCTTCAAGCTACTCACTTACCTGCAGCCTCCTTTCTTTTGCATCTTTATCCTTTCCTCCAAATTCATTCAGAAAGACACCATCCTCAGATCGATGCAAGAATCTGCCTCTTCTGGTCCCACCTACAGCACAGCTGGAATGATTAAAACGATTGCAAGCTCTGATCCCAGCTGCTGAGGCCAGAGCTCCACCTTCCAACCCTTACCCTTGTCAGCGGTCAGCTCCCTTCCCCGTTCATCTCAGTGATTGCTCCAAACTTCCCTACTCTCCTTACCACCTAGACAACCCCTCCCACACCCGAGTCTAAGAAAGACTGAGCTCTCCTTCAGCATGGAAATCAGAGCCATCAGGTGGAACTTCCTGAACCACCCTACTTCTACAATTCTGTAGCTACATGTAACTGCTCTAATTTCATACTACATTCTTCTGTGCCTGTTATGGTCTGGGCACAGAGGCAGGGGACAATTAATTACTGGGTAGAAGAAGAAAGAAAGAAAAGAGGCAACCATGTCCTAGCGCAAGAGGGAAACAAGCTACTAGCTCTTCACCTGGCCATCACTGACCACCTCTCGCCACACCGCCTGTGCATTTTTACACGCAAGGGAATCTTTGTTCCTTGTTCTGCCTTGAGTTATATCTCCAGTGGCTCCATCTGTCTAATTTTGAAACATGTCAAGCCCCAGCTAGAAAGGGAGGTAATAGGAAGAAAAGTAAATGGCATCCTCTTACGTATTCATTAACATACAGGTTGTTTGCCTCTCAAGGAAGCTTCCCCTCAACACCTCTCTCTAGTCCCTTATCAGGATTAGAGAACTTCGGTTAAGCATCAGAAAACTTGGGGCATTTGTCTTTGGTGCCCTGCTGCACTGCTTCAAAACATCTATGAAGTTATCATAAGAAAAGCTGATTTTTCCTATTTCTTTAATTTTGTACCAATATGAGGTGGATATTCACTAAACTCCCTGTGGCAATCACTTCATGATATATATAAATCAAATCATTATGCTGTTCACCTTAAACCTACACAGTACTGTATGTCAATTATATCGCAATAAAATTGTAAGAAAAAATTTTTAATAAATAAAAATAAAGGGCAATGGGGGAAAAAAAAACCTATATATGGGTCTGTTTTCCCCACTAGACTTTGGGTCATATGAGGGGAAGCCAGTATTTTACTTATTTTTGTTTCCTATCACAAAGCGTAGGGCTCAGCGTATACTAGGCAATCATTAACTTTCACTGAATAACTGAATCAATAAACAAGTGCATGAATTATACCAGGATCAGCAGACTTTGCATGAATGCTGTAATAACACACACCGGGCAGACTCCCAGGGCATCTGGTCTCCTGTAAGGACCAGGAGTCATAGCGTCACCCTGCCCCACAGGACCAACCACAGCAGGCACCACGAAGAATTAGAGATGAAAGATGAAAGGCCCCCTGAGATAATCTGGCCAAACACGGACACACGGGCCACCTCTAAAATACTTGGAGTCCTCTGGCACAGATGATATATAAACAAACACAGGTATTATTGATGAACTGAAACCTGCTCAGTTCCCAAAGGTCCCTGAGAAAAATAAATTCTAGGAAAGTTCAAAGTACAAGTCAGCTCAATGGGAGGTGGCCCTATTTGTTTCTCTAGAACTAGTTCTCCTGCCCTTACTTGAAGTTTGACTTTTAATTGCCAAATCGTTACTTCCAGTGATGAGATTTACTGGTAGAACTAATGAGGTACCTTCAAAAAAATATTTTGTTTTTTATTGGAGTATAGTTGCTTTACAATGTTGTGTTAGTTTCTGCTGTACAAAAAAGTGAATAAGCTATATGCATACATATATCCCTTCCCTCTTGGACCTCCCTCCCTGCACCATCCCACCCATTTAGGTCATCACAGAGCACTGAGCTGAGCTCCCTGTGCTATACAGCAGGTTCCCACTAGCTATCTATTTTACACATGGTAGTGTATTTATGTCAAACCTAATCTCCCAATTCATCTCACCCTCCCCTTCCCCGCCGTGTCCACATGTCCATTCTCTACATTTCCGTCTCTATTCCTGCCCTGCAAACAGGTTCATCTATACCATTTTTCTATATTCCACATATATATGTTAATACACGGTTTTTGTTTTTCTCTTTCTGACTTACTTCACTCTGTATGACAGACTCTAGGTCCATCCACATCTCTACAAATGACCCAATTTCATTCCTTTTTATGGCTGAATAGTATTTCATTATATACATGTACCACATCTTCTTTATCCATTCATCTGTTGATGGACACTTAGGTTCTTTTCATGTCCTGGCTACTGTAAATAGTGCTACAATGAACACTGGGGTACATTTGACTTTTTGAATTATGGTTTTCTCAGGGTATATGCCCAGTAGTGGGATTACTCGGTCATATGGTCTACTTTTAGTTCTTTAAGGAACCTCCATACTGTTCTCCATAGTGACTGTATCAATTTACATTCCCACCAATAGTACAAGAGGGTTCCCTTTTCTCCACACCCTCTCCAGCATTTGTTGTCTGTAGATTTTTTGATGATGGCCATTCTGACTGGCGTGAGATGATACCTCATTGTAGTTTTGATTTGCATTTCTCTAATGATTAGTAATGTTGACCATCTTTGTATGTGCCTCTTGGCCATCTATATGTCTTCTTTGGAGAAATGTCTATTTAGGTCTTCTGCCCATTTTGTGATTGGGTCGTTTGTTTTCTTGATATTGAGCTGCTTGAGTTGTTTGTATATTTTGGAGATTAATCCTTCATCTGTTGCTTCGTTTGCAAATATTTTCTCCCATTCTGAGCGATGTCTTTTCATCTTGTTTATGGTTTCCTTTGCTGTGCAAAAGCTATTAAGTTTCATTAGGTCCCATTTGGTTATTTTTGTTTTTATTTTCATAACTCTAGGAGGTGGATCAGAGAAGATCTTTCTGTCATTTATGTCAAAGAGTGTTTTTCCTATGTTTTCCTCTAGAAGTTTTATAGTGTCTGGTCTTACATTTAGGTCTTTAATCCATTTGGAGTTTACTTTTGTGTATGGTGTTAGGTAGTGTTACAATTTCATTCTTTTACATGTAGCTGTTCAGTTTTCCCAACACCATGTACTGAATAGGCTGTCTTCTCTCCATTGTACATTCTTGCCTCCTTTGTCATAAATTAGGTGACCATAGGTGTGTGGGTTTATCTCCCCTGGGCTTTCTATCCTGTACCATTGATCTATATTTCTGTTTTTGTGCCAGTACCATACTGTCTTAATTACTGTAGCTTTGTAGTATAGTCTGAAGTTGGGGAGCCTGATTCCTCCAGCTCTGTTTTTCTTTCTCCAGATTGCTTTGGTTATTGGAGGTCTTTGTAAATTGTAAATTTTTTTGTTCTACTTCTGTGGAAATGTCATTGGTAACTTGATAGGTATTGCACTGAATCTGTAGATTGCTTTGGGTAGTATAGTCATTTTCACAATATTGAGTCTTCCAATCCAAGAACATGGTGTTATCTCTCCATATGTTTGTGTCATTTTTGATTTCCTTCTTAAGTGTTTTACAGTTTTCTGAGTACAGGTCTTTTGCCTCCTTAGGTAGGTTTATGTCTAGGTTTTTATTCTTTTTGTTGCAGTGGTAAATGTGATTGCGTCTTTAATTTCTCTTTCTGATATTTTGTTGTTAGTGTATAGGGATGCAAGAGATTTCTGTGCATTAATTTTGTATCCTACACAACTTTACCAAATTCATTGATTAGTTCTAGTAGTTTTCTGGTGGCATCTTTAGGATTTTCTATGTATAGTATCAACATCATCTGCAAAGAGTGACAGCTTTACTTCTCTTCCAATTTGTATTCTTTTATTTCTTTTTCTTCTCTGATTGCTGTGGCTAGGACTTCCAAAATGACGCTGAATAACAGTGGCAAGAGTGGACATCCTTGTCTTATTACTGATCTCAGAGAAAATGCTTTCAGTTTTTCATCACTGAGGATGATGTTTGCTGTGGGTTTGTTGTATATGGCCTTGATTATGTTGAGGTAGGTTCCTTTTTTATGCCCACTTTCTGGAGAGTTTTTATCATAAATGGTGTCGAATTTTGTCAAAATCTTTTTCTACATCTATTGAGATGATCATATGGTTTTTATTCTTTAGTTTTTTAATATGGTTTATCACATTCACTGATTTGCATATATTAAAGAATCCTTGCATCCCTGGGATAAATACCACTTGATCATGGTGTATGATCCTTTTACTGTGTTGATGGTTTCTGTTTGCTAGTATTTTGTTGAAGATTTTTGCATCTATGTTCATTAGTCATATTGGTCTGTAATTTTCTTTGTGACAGCTTTGCTTTTGGTATCAAGGTGATGGTGGCCTCGTAGAATGAGCTGGGAGTGTTCCTCCCTCTGCAATTCTTTGGAAGAGTTTGAGAAGGATGGGTGTTAGTTCTTCTCTAAATGCTTGATAGAATTTGCCTGTGAAGCCTTCTGGTCCTGGACTTTGGTTTATTGGAAGATTTTTAATCACAGTTTCAATTTCATTACTTGTGATTGGTCTGTTTATATTTTCGAATTCTTCCTGATTCAGTCTTGGAAAGTTGTTCCTTTCCAAGAAGTTGCCCATTTCTTCATGGCTGTCCATTTTATTGGCATATAGTTGTTTGTAGTACTCTCTTATGATCCTTTATATTTCTGCAGTGTCCACTGTAATTGTTCCTTTTTCATTTTTAATTTTATTGATTTGTGTCCTCTCCTTTTTTTTCTTGCTGAGTCTGGCTAAAGGTTTATCAATTTTGTTTATCTCTCAAAGAAACAACTTTTAGTTTTACAGATCTTTGCTATTGTTTTCTTCATTTCTATTTCATTTATTTCTTCTCTTTATGATTCCTTTCCTTCTACTAACATTGGGTTTTCCCTGTTCTTCTTTCTCTAGTTGCTGTAAGTGTAAGGTTAAATTGTTGGAGATTTTTCTTGTTTCTTGAGATGAGACTGAATTGCTATAAACTTCCCTCTTAGAACTGTTTTTGCTGCATCACAGAGGTTTTGGGTCATCGTGTTTTCATTGTCATTTATTTCTGTGTATTTTTAAATTTCTTCTTTGATTTCTTCAGTGATCTCTTAATTATTTAGCAGTGCACTGTTTAGCCTCCATGTGTTTGTGTTTTTTACAGTTTTTTTTTTTACTGTAATTGATTTCTAATCTCATAGTGTTGTGGTCAGAAAAGATGCTTGATACAATTTCAATTTTCTTGAATTTTCCAAGGCTTGATTTGTGACCCAAGATGTAATCTATCCTGGAGAATGTTCCATGTGCACTTGAGAAGAAAGTGTATTCTGCCACTTTTGGGTGGAATATCCTGTAAATATCAATTAAATCTATCTGGTCTATTGTGTCATTTAAAGCTTGTGTGTCTTTATTCATTTTCTGTCTGGATGATCCGTCCATTGTTGTAAGAGGGGTGTTAAAGTCCCCCGCTATTATTGTGTTATTGTCGATTTCCCCTTTTCTGGCTGTTAGCGTTTGCCTTATGTAGTGAGGTGCTCCTATGTTGGGTGCATAAATATTTATAATTATTATATTTTCTTCTTGGGTCAATCCCTTGATCATTATGTAGTATCCTTCCTTATATCTTGTAACACTCTTTAGGTTAAAGTCTATTTTATCTGATATGAGTATTGCTACTCCAGCTTTCTTTTGATTTCCATTTGCATGGAATATCTTTTTCCATCCCCTCACTTTCAGTCTATACGTGTCCCTAGGTCTGAGTGGGTCTCTTGTAGACAGCATATATATGGGTCCTGTTTTGGTATCCATTCAGCAAGCCTGTGTCTTTTGGTTGGAGCATTTAATCCAGTCACGTTTAAGGTAATTATCGATATGTATGTTCCTATTACCATTTTCTTAATTTGGGGGGTTTGTTTCTGTGGGCCTTTTTTTTCCTTGTGTTTCCCACCTGGAGAAGTTCCTTTAGCATTTGTTGTAAAGCTGGTTTGGTGGTGCTAAATTCTCTTAGCTTTTGCT
Source organism: Orcinus orca (assembly GCF_937001465.1). NCBI lineage: Eukaryota > Metazoa > Chordata > Mammalia > Artiodactyla > Delphinidae > Orcinus > Orcinus orca. Next base: position 36,253,006 of record NC_064571.1, read on the forward strand.
TGTCTGTAAAGCTTTTGACCTCAGCAGGCTCCCAGGTGCCCAAGTGGGCTGGTGAAATGCTGGCCTAGTTCCCTTCTGATCCTCCAATCCCCTGAGGGTCTCTCCCCATCCCCGCTGATCCCCTCACTGTGGGTGGGCCCCTCCCGAGCATGGGAACCCCTCTCCTCCCCCAGCTGCTCCTCAGGGGCACCGGTACTGTCTGGCCTCTGCTTTGCTTCCCCCCGCAACTCCCTCAGGACCCATGAGGCCAGAGAGGGCCTTGGAAGGCAGAGGATCAGGCCCGGGACCTCAGCAGGCTCCCCAAGACCCAACTGGGCAGGGGAAACGCTGGCCAAGTTCCCTTCCGATCCTCCAATCTCCTGAGGGTCTCTCCTCGTCCCCATTGTTTCCCTCACCATAGGTGGGCCCCTCCTGGCATGGGAACCCCTCCTCTCCCCCCACCGCCCCTCAGGGGTGCCAGTCCCATCCCGCCTCCACTTCTCCTCCCTCTTCCCTCTCTCCCCACATGCTACCCAGTCGCTCAGAGGTTCCTCCCATCCTCTTAGGTGTCCGTGGTCTCCCATCAATGCCTGGTAGGTGCCCTAATTGTGAAGAGACTCAAACTCTGCATCCTCCTACTCTGCCATATTGACTCTGCCCCCCAAAAATATTTTCACAACTTGCTTTTGAACTCTGAGAAGTTCCTTCTTGGAAGCTACAAATGGGGTCTTTGTGAGACAAGTCGCCTCCTGCCTGACCAGGTGTGCCCATCCAGCTCCGTGCTGACAGGCCCCTCCACCAACGGGGACCATCTTTTTTCTGGGACTGAAATGAGTCCCTGGAAGGGCAAAGCCAGCAAGAAACCCCTTTGCTTGGACAGAGGGAGACTCACCTCACTGTTCTCGGTAAGCTTAGCTGCTGCTCAGGTTCCTTGGGATGAAGACAAGTGGTCATGTTGAGTTGGGTTGGCCCTCCTAGAGCTCTCACCAACCCAAGATGCTTTCTAGATCTCTCTTCCCCTCAGGGTGCCGACCCCATTGTGAGGGCAGGTGAACACCTATGCCAGAAACTTGACATGTGTGCTCTAATATCTCTCGACCCGTAGGTGGAAATGTTAGCAAAACCTAAGGAACTTTTAAAAAGTGTACATGTCTAGACTCCCTCCCAGAGATTTCAATATACCCTCTTCTCACGCTGAACACCAGGGGTCCCCACACCCCGGGCCATGGACTGGTACCCGTCCATGGCCTGTTAGGAACCAGGCCACACAGCAGGAGGTGAGTGGCGGGCAGGCGAGTGAATCTTCATCTGTATTTACAGCTGCTCCCCATCTCTCTCATTACCGCCTGAGCTCCACCTCCTGTCAGATCAGCGCGGCATTGGATTCTCATGGGAGCACAAACCCTACTGTGAACTGCGCATGCGAGGGATCTAGGCTGCGTGCTCCTTATGAGAATCTAATGCCTGATGATCTGAGGTGGAGCTGAGGCGGTGATGCTAGTGCTGGGGAGTGGCTGCAAATACAGATTATCATTAGCAGAGAGGTTTGACTGCACAGAGGCCATAATAAATCAACTGCTTGCAGACACATATCAAAACCCTATCAGTGAGTGGCAAGTGACAATTAAGCTGTATCTGGTGGCAGGCTTTATAGTGGCAAGTGAGTTGATGTACTTCAATTGTACAACTGCATCTGGTGGTAGGCTTTAAGTCAGAATCCAACACTTACTTTAGTCTGCGCATGGCCCGCCCATTATTTTATTTACCACTTCCATCCACCCCTCTTTCCTGCACTGCACACTTGTCTCATAGTTTTCATAAGCTCACAAGCTAACCCTAGCCAAAATGAGTAAAAAATAAACGTTGCTGGAGAGCTTCTTTGGAAAGGGTGAAAGACCCAATGATGAGACAGCAGAAGACTCTAAGACTGCCAACAGAAAGAAAGCTGCATTTAAAAGAAAATACCAAGAGTCCTACTTAAATTATGGGTTCATTGCGACACGTGATTCACATTCTCCAATCCTGCTTTGTATAATATGTAGCGACTGGCTATCCAATGAAGTCAAACCTTCAAAACTGCTTCACCACAAAGAGACCAAGCACCCTGCATTAAAAGACAAGCCTTTGGAGTTTTTCAAAAGAAAAAAACGTGAACACAAAGAAGAGAAGCAATTATTGAAGGCCACCACTTCATCAAATGTGTCTGCCCTGAGAGCATCATTCTTAGTGGCTAACCGCATTGCTAAAGCTAAGAAGCCCTTTACTGTTGGTGAAGAGTTGATCCTGCCTGCTGCTAAGGACATTTGTCATGAACTTTTAGGAGAGTCGGCAGTTCAAAAGGTAGCACGTGTTCCTCTTTCAGCTAGCACCATAACTAGACGAACTGATGAAACAGCAGAGGATATTGAGACACAATTGTTAGGATTAATGAGTCATCGTGGTGCACAATCCAGGTTGATGAGTCTACCAATGCTGACAACAAGGAAACAGTACTTGTTTTTGTGCGATATATTTTTCAGGAGGATGTGCATGAGAATATGCTATGTGCACTTTTGTTGCCAACCAACATCACAGCAGAACTATTCAAGTCTTTGAATGATCACATATCAAGAAAACTGAACTGGTCATTTTGTGTCGGTATATGCACGGACGGAGTGGCTGCCATGACTGGACAGCTTTCTGGTTTCACTACACGGGTCAAAGAGGTTGATTCTGAATGTGAGCCTATGCACTGTGTCATCCATAGAGAAATACTGGCTAGCAGAAGAGCATCATCTGAACTTAAAGTTTTGCACGATGTGATTAACATTATCAACCACATTGAAGTACATGCCCTTAACCCATGTCTGTTCATGCAGCTCTCTGAGATGGACGCAGAGCACACGTCTTCTCTCATACACAGAAGTGAGATGGCTTCTAAAGGTAGATCACTGGCCAGGTTTTTGAGTTAGGAGAGCGGTTCCAGATATTTCTTTTATAAAAACAGTCACCACTGGCAGCACATTTTAGTGACACAGAATGGGTTGCAAAACTTGCTTACCTGTGTGACATATTCAACCTGCTCAACAAACTCAATCTGTCACTTCAGGGGAGAACGACAGCTGTGTTCAAGTCTGCAGATAAAGTGGCTGCATTCAAAGCCAAACTGGATTTTTGGGGGCGACGAGTGAACATTGGGATTTTTGACATGTTTCAAGCATTAGCAGAGATTTTGAAAGAGACTGAGCCAGGGCCTTCTTTCTCCCAGCTGGTGCATGATCACCTATCTCAGCTTTCAAAAGAGTTTGAGCATTACTTCCCAACCACAAAAGACCCCCAAACTAGGAAGGAATGGATCCGTGACCCATTTGTGAATAAGCCAGGTGAACTGACCTTGTCCGTGCTAGAAGAGGATCAACTACTTGAGATCGCAAATGACAGTGGCCTTCAAAGTATGTCTGAGATAACTTCAAATCTCCATACGTTCGAGATTAAAGTAAAGGTGGAATAGCCTGAGATTGCCACAAAAGCACTGAAAAGCCTGCTTCCATTTCCAACATCCTGTCTTTGTGAAGCAGCGTTTTCTGCAGTGACAGCAACCAAAATGAGACTACGGAGTAGACTGGACATAGCAACACACTTCGGGTGTCACTGAAACCATCCCCCCACCCCCAGTCCCTGGAAAAATTGTCTTCCACAAAACCGGTCCCTGGTGCCAAAGAGGTTGGGGACCGCTGCTGAACAGCATAGCTGTGCTGTTACATTTCTGTTATATTTGTCATGCTAATACTAAGAGTAAAGTTTATGGTGGGCACAGTAAAGGCAGCTGTCAGCAGGAAATTATTCTGATTATTGGAGGTGACAAGCAAGTTATATGCAAGGGTCAACTCTAGAAGTTGGCAGTGGCTGCCATGAATTGAGAAGGGCCCTGGGGCCATGTCCAGATGTAACAACAACAACAAAAAAGGTGCCAGGTTCGACTATCGGTATCTGCCGTGGGTTAGGGACTGGGCAGTGATGGCACATGGGCCATGTATTTGCCTCTGCTGCCTAGATCCTCTACAAAGCCAGAAACAAGGCTTACGGCTCCAGCCTCTTTGCATTCTAAGTAGAACCCCTTCTGTGAAGCCAGAAACAAGTCCTGGCAATGCAGCTGCTAAACAGTGCTTATTTAAAAATGCCACGGATAGGACTGGGATGACACTTAAAAAAAGGAAGTCAAACCATGTGCTTCCTGGAAACACACCCCAAATACAAAGAAAACAACCTTACAAAGAGGAAAAAGGAGGTTTCCTACGAGAAGCACAGCTAGGATGTATGAGAGAGTGTTAGCAAAGTGATGTCTGCCAGTTCACAGTATTTTCTTTGCACTGCTCAAGGGTAAAGTGAAAGATAACAGTGTTTTGAACATGTTTCGATGTTTTGTTACCAGAGGGAGCTGCAGAAAGCCTGAATTCTCTGAAATGAAAAAGAGAGCACAAAAAGGCAGGCTGTGCATTTTGCTTACTGTCAGTTACTTCACAGCTTTTCTTAAAACACCTGAGGCATGATCTGGTAAAGAGGGGTTGGTTAGTAGATATTTTAAATGAAGACAGTTTTCATATTTTCTTAAATGCTTTCAAATAAAGGTTACTGGGGACACCCCAAGGTCAGTGTCAGGTCTGACCTTGGTCCTCATTCTGAGTTGGCTGGACCAGAGGGGGCAATGGTGTCCAACTGCATTCACCTTTTCCCCAGGTGGACAACTCTGAGGACCCATCCTTTCCAGGATCCCCCTCAGCATTTAGCAACTTCGCTATAGGTGAGTTTACACCCACACCGGCATCTCTCTTGGGTGTGTTCGTGCATATTTACTGGCAGGTCTGATCTGTGCTGTGGGAGTGAAAGACTCCCTTGGACTAAGGCAGCCTGAGTCCAGACCCAGCTGTGTGCATACTTCCTAGTCATTTAACCGTCTCCACTCAGTCTCTTCATCTGTAACGGAGGATAATGACTTCTTCCCAGGGCTGTGATGTGAGAACTGAATGACTGTTAAAGCACTCTGTGCATTAAAAAGCAGATGCAAAGCATCGAGTGCCAGACTTCCTCACCGTAAATGCCATCTCCTCAGAGAGGTCTTCCCTGACCACACTGTGAAAATGATCACTTTTCTCCTCCTCCAGCCCCTTTCCCTGCTTTCCGATCATTTATATAGTTAGTTGGTAATGTATTTATTGTCTGTCTCCCACAGCAGAAATCCATGGGCGGGGACTTCTGTCTGCCTTGTCGCCTACTATGATTCCAGGCCTCAGAACTGCACCTGGTCTAAAGTCAGCACTCAGTATTTTTTGAATAGATAAATGGCTCTTTGCACCCCATACCACCTAGCTGATGAAGACGGGGGCAAATGACTTTTCTTGGTGGACCATCTATCTCCCAGCTAACCACCAAAAAAAAAAAAGTAGACAACTCAAAGATAAGAACAATCTTTCTGTTTAATGTATCTGGGACATTTCATGTAATAAGGAAACATGATCAAAAGTTCGCCTGAATAAATCCTAAAAGGAATGGATTTTAGTGTCTCGGGAAGTTCTAAGTTCAACAACTATAAAAATCAAAGGAATTTCTCCCTAGAGGAAAAAACTTTAAGTAGTACCCACTCTGTTTATAAGTTTGTTGCATAAGGGAAAATTCACTAAGAATGAAAGAGGCCTAACTCAGATCTGGCTCAATTTGAATAATAGCTGAACTCTTTTTCATAATATTTGACGGAAGCTGGTCTCAACTGGTGCCTAAAGATGTCAGTCTCACAGAAACAGCCCTCTGGAGATTAGAAAACAAAACACTGAGAAGCCTGCTAACCACTTGCTGATGTCAACTATTTCTTATTCATGTCCAGGAAATAATTCAATTCATAGTGCCAAGGCCCATTAAAAGTCTTCAAAATGTGCCATCAGCCATTTTAAAAGTTCATAATTAAATATGCAGCTTAGAGAGCAAATGAATTTTAGTCAGGGAACCCGGAAAGCAAAATAGTACAAATAATAATGAAGAACAGTTATCTTCGAAACCACTGTGACAACGATTACCTTCTAACAGGTCTACCATAAGTGAAAAAGGGGATGAAAATTTAGTCAATTTTCTACAAAACTCAAAACCCATCCCCCTCCATTGAGAGGAGCAATGGCTAACACTTCACATTTCTCATTTTAAATAAATGTTTCAGGATTCAAAAGAATATGTTTGAATTGCTCCTGAAATATTCACCAAGCTCAATCCCAATTCTTAGAGAAACCACACATCCTTACCCATTGATCCTGGCAGACATGAGAACAGCAGTGGAGAAGCCAAAGCAGTGTCATATTTGTATTGACTTGGAGGCAATGAGGAGGGAAAGTTCTGCCTGGGATAAGCCTGAAACATGCCATTATATCCACTGTCCTTTAAATGGATCTTCATTTCCCCTGGCAATCCCTCTAAGCCCACCCCTTCTCACAACCCCAATATCTCCATGGGAGACGTCAACAGAGCCCTAGCCCGGCACTTCCATCTCTAGGACTCTCTCCCAACACGCCCACTGAACAGCATATTTTCTCTTCAAGTCCACACCTCCTATTTATACCATACTATCCTCATTCTGTTCATCACTGTCTACTGACCCCCAGGAGACCCTGCTTGGATGACATCAACTCTTGGCTTCTGGTTCTTCTCACCAAGGAGCCCAGGCTCTGGGATAAGACTTGCATTCACAGACTATCTCCAGCATGTCCTCCCTGGAAGACCTTACCTGGGCCACCTTGAGAGGCTCCTGCTTCTCATCTGTAAAGTAGGTCCCATACTACCTACCATTATAGGGCTGCTCTGAGGATCAGATGCTATAAGAGATGTGAAAAAACATTTGTATACTGGCACACAGTAGACCCTCAATAAATAGTAGCCTCTTTCCTTCCTTTTCTGCCCCCTGCCTTTAACCCTGGTGGGTTCAGAATCCATATTGATGACCCCTTCAGCACTGACTTAACACCTCCCTGACCTGTGGAACTCTAAAACTTTCATCTCTATTCTAGTGCAACACCCTCTCAGCCATATCCTGGGATGCTGAATTACTGTAAACTGTCCCAGCTAAAAAATCCAAAACCCGGAAATGCCCTTCTCTGAGTAGTCCTTTCTTCTGCATGTGTTCACTCCTACTACATATACTCTGTGCCATTATCATGACAGCCAGCCATGCACCTTCTCCCTCCTCTCCAGCTCCATTCAGCATACTGCCCAACCCAGGCTGCATCCAGGCATTTCAGCCTCCTCCCCTGCAAGCACCTTACAGCCCCTCAACTTCTCGATCTCCTGCTGAGACTGCCTTGTCACACTCCAACCCCAGGAACACTTGCCATCTATCTTCATCTAACAAAATCATCACACCATGCTGACTGGGTTCATTCTCAATGCTGTTTCGCTCTAGCTGGCCCCTCACTACTGATGAACCTCCTCCCTTGGCTCTTCCGAACTTCCACTTACAGCCCTGTTCTCAGCTGCAGCCCTCTAACTCCCAGCAGTGGCACTGCCTCCTGCCTTGCAGAGACATTCAAGCTAATATGACAGGAGCTATCACAGCATGTCTCTAAGTGGACCTGCTCGCTTAAGAGCCTCTGGTGACCTCTAACAGCCTCATCCTCAACTGCTTCCCAGCACTTGATCCTACTGCTCACCACCTCCTTCTCGAAGCTCGCTCTCTCATCATCCTTTACACTGTACATAATTCTCCTGTCTCTCTCCTCATTGGTTCAACTTCTGCCTCTATGCCCGAAAAGCATAAATTCCCTCAATTCTGAGCCACGGGCCCTGACCCTCTGCCCTCAATACTCTCATTGGAAATCTCATTCATCCCCATTATTTTTGCCCTTACCTGCAAAAAATTACTTCCAAATTCCATGCCTTCAATTCTACTGAATACTCCAGAGGATTCTGTCAGGGTATTCCACGGGCATCTAAAATTCAACATCTTTAAACGTGTTCCTCTCACTTTCTTTCTCCTATTTATATTATAAGATTACCAATCTTCCATTCCTTCATTCTTGACTCTTTCTCTCATCCTTGACAATCCAACCATGCCAACTCACACCTATTCTAGCTCCTGAATCCATCACTGCCCCCCATTCCCATGTGCACCCTCCTACTTCAGGCCCTCAAAACTCTTACCTGAAATACTGCAAGAGCTTTCTAACTGCTTTTCCTTCCTCCTAAGTCCCAGGGTCCCCACCACCAGATTAAGTGGCTAACAAGTTAAATCTAAATCACAGTTTAGCTTGGAATTCCAGAACTTCTCTAGCCTGGCCACAACCTAGCTTTGCAGCTGAATCATTCTCTACTCTTCTCAATGAACCTTACACCAACTATAACTGTCCTACATTTCACTGTTCCCCAAACATGTGCTCACATTTCCTGCCTCCACACTTCTGTTCTCATCATTCATCCTAACCCATTCTGTACTCATCATATTATTTTCCCAAAATTCTAGCTGAAAAAAAATCTTCGCACTCTTCTAGGCTCAGCTCAAATGTCATACACACCCTGAAGCCCTGCCTGATCTACCACCAAACGTGAGCTCATCTCTTGCTGAGCAGGCAGAGCAGTCTGTCCCTCCACTGTTCTTGGGATTTAAAGCATTCTGTATGACTCCCTGATGACTCCTGCTCATAGAAGTGTCCCCCTCAGCAGGAGGCTCACCTTCTCCTTCCTGCCAAGCTCTCACGCCTTCTAGGACTATCCCCTCTATGCCACTGCTGCTGACTTGGGCCCCTCCTTCCTCTTTCCCCCTTGTCTTGCTCTGCTACTTCTCTGCAGCCAAAGGCTCTAGCCGTCACTATCACCATCCACCCCTTTCAGTCCCTTCCACCCCATGCAGTCTTAGTGTCTCCTAATTCCATCTATACTGACCCTGAAGTATGTCGGAAAGTCATAGGTGTGCAAGCTGAACTGTAAACTTGCATAGAGGTTCTGTTCTCAAGAGAGCTAAAAATAATCTTACAGTGAAATAAGTCAGAGAAAGACAAACACTGTATGACATCACTTATGTGTGGAATCTAAAAAATGCAACAAACCGGTGACTATAACAAAAAAGAAGCAGACTCACAGATGTAGAGAACAAACTAGTGGTTACCAGTGGGGAGAGGGAAGGAGAGAGGGGGCAAAATAGGGGTGGGAGATTAAGAGGGACAAACTATTAGGTATAAAATAAGCTATAAGGATATAGTGTACAACATGGGGAATATAGCCCATATTTCATAATAACTATAAATAGAATATAACCTTTAAAAATTGCGATTCACTATATTGTATATCAGTAATTTATATAATATTGTACCTCAACTATACTTCAATAAAACAAGAAAAAACAATAAAAATCTTACAGAATTGTCCTTCACACACAATTTTAATAATCGATTCCTATCATGTCGTGTGTCATATCATTTTCTTTCTTACTCATTTGGCTTATTTAATAGGCTGAAAAAGGCGAGAGTTCCCACATACAACATACAAAAAATGATTTGACCTCTCTCATGTACATTCACTTGATAGAACCTACACTTTTAGTCACCACATTGACATTTTCATTCTCCTGTTTTGGATTCTATTTTTCAATCATCAGGGGAAAAGTACATAAAATATTTAAATAATTTCATATATAAACAAATTGTACAACTAAAGATTGAATCCCTGCACAAACTATTAGAGGCTGGCAGGCAACATCAAAATTTTGAAATATCCTATTGGCTATTGTAAGAAAGCCTAAATCTGGCCCACAGAAGACAGTATGGGGTACCAAAGACAATGTGCAAAAGTGAGAGGCGTACAAAAGTTGGGACCACTGTTATTCCTCACAACACTCAGGGTCATTCTCGACACCTTGGTAATCCTGTGTCAGAGCAAAGTGGGCAAAGGAAACACTCAAGATACCAATGGTGAGAGTTCTGGGTTTTAACGGAACTGAAAGAGAATGCTTAAAATGGTTACCAACTGCACTGTTTCAATTACATAAGGAGTTAAAGAGGCTTTTATTTTACTTTATTTATTTTTTTTTTGCGGTACGCTGGCCTCTCACTGTTGTGGCCTCTCCCGTTGCAGAGCACAGGCTCCGGACGTGCAGGCTCAGCAGCCATGGCTCACGGGCCCAGCCGCTCCACAGCATGTGGGATCTTCCCAGACGGGGGCACAAACCCGTGTCCCCTGCATTGGCAGGCGGACTCCCAACCACTGTGTCACCAGGGAAGCCCCTAAAGAGGCTTTTATTGTCTTTCCTAATTATAATAGTATTTTATAAACAATAAATTGTTATATAATTGCAGTGTGTTTGAACCTTATTTATATGGAATTCATTCCAAATTTCAAATGACATCAAAATGCATTTTAAAATGTGTCTCAGTGTAAGCTCCCAGAAGGCAGGGCCCATTTCTTCCTTCTCTTTGTATCTTATCTCTCATTATATTTTTCATACAAATGATCAAAAGTTCTTATAATACACATGACAAGATGAACTGACATTAAAAAAATAAAAGCCATAATTAACCAAGAGGTCTTTTTTTTAAATTAAAGTATAGTTGATTTACAGCGTTTCAGGTGTACAGCAAAGTGATTCAGTTATATATATATGTATGTGTATATATATAAAATATATTCTTTTTCAGATTCTTTTCCATTATTGGTTATTACAAGATATTGAATATAGTTTCCTGTTCTACACAGTAGGTGCTTGTTGTATACCTATTTTATATATAGTAGTGTGTATCTGTTAATACCAAATCTCTAATTTATCCCTCCCCCCCTTTCCCCTTTGGTAACCGTAAGCTTGTTTTCCATGTCTGTGAGTCTATTTCTGTTTTGTAAATAAGTCCCTTTGTATCATTTGTTTCTAATAATACAAACCAAGAGGTCTTTAAAGATGTAATCACTTGGCATCACACACACCCCTATAAGTTACTTTAAATGGGCATATTTAAATCAGACGCAGACGCTTTCCAAGTAAGAAACAGAAAGCCTACAGATAAGAAAACAATTGTGTACATTTATATCTTCATCAGATTATATTTCCTCTCATGCAAATCAGCGGAATCAACTTGCATGGAATTTGACGGCAAGTGTTTCAGCAAAGGCGAAGGAAAATTATTCAGCTTCCTTGGCTCAAAAGCCAACTTGAGCCGTGGCTAGAATGGAAAGGAAATAAAAAGCAAGAGAGGCATCCGCAGAATGTGGCATCCTTTCACTGGAGGTTTTCATTTGCTCCCTCACACTGGCCAATATGAGAGCAGGAAAATGTTTAACTTCCGCCTTCAATGGCATTGCCTATGCTATTCAGGGAATCAGCGAGCTTGAGACCTCGGTATCCTCACCGCACGGCGATTGTTAACACACCACACACACAACTGAAACTTCCACTGCTTCCTCTGAATCCAGAGCTGGCTCCTCTACTAAGAATCTCCTCCCTGGGAGAGGCTTCAGTGGAGCAAGGAAATTGTCTCTCCCTCTGGGTGTGTTACCAGGGTTCCCTCCTCTCAAGGCTTGTCACAGCCGTGCTCTGAGAGACACTGATCTGTGCTCCCCTCACTGTCCCGCTGCACCAGAAACAAGGAACAGCAAAAGAACAGTCATTACTTGTATTTGGCAAGAAAGGCGGCAGTGAAAACTGGGAGGCGGTGGGCATGAAAATGTCAGACTGAGGATCTGAATGAGGCAGGGACAGCAAGCACAGAGGAGCAGTCTCAGGGGAGAGGAGCCTCAACTATAGACAAATAGGTAAGTGATGGAGAAGAAAAGAAAGAGAGAAATGGGGGTGGGGGAGTCCACTACACCAAAGACCAAACAAACTCAGGTTCAATGCTGCTGCCACCTCCTGAGGTACAGAGCAGAATGGATGAAAAGCACACAAACTCTCAAGCTGAATGTCCACAGCTCTAATGCTGGCTCCGCCACCTGCCACTTGCATGATGTGTAAAGGTCAATTTTTTAACCTCTTCGTGCCTCCGTCTCCCCATCTGTAAATAGTGATGATGATGATGACCCTGATAACCAACTAACAGAACTGTCATGAGGTTCAATGTTCATAATGGTTAAGGTTAGAACAAGGTCTGGCACATAGTTGCTACAATTCGGATGATGATGTGGTAAAAGTCATTTCAACACCCCTGACTTCCTTTCCTTATGTAGAAGAAGCTAAACCAGTTACTTTCATCTCTAATAGTCTCTCATTCTACTCACATTATTTGCCACATGCCTTGGGGGAACCACCGCCTAACCCTGTAGGTAAGCATCCTGTAAACCAGGCCTTCCGGTGTCATTTGACACATCAGCCTCCGCCTGTAACCAGTGCTACGCAGCAGGCAACGCCCAGGGTGGGAGTGGGGGGGGCTCCACTGGGCCAGATGCCTGCCTGGGGGCTGAACTCCAGTCTCTGGCAGACAAGGTTCTAGAAGGAGGTATCACTCCCAAAGCACTGACAGCATTCACCTCCAGTAAGTCAAAATGCTACTGCACAGGACTTTATGCCAAAATAAAATATTAGGTATTTTCTTTTTCCTTCCACTTTGGATTCAAGATGGGTCTTTAGCAAATCAAGTAGGTAAAATATGTCTTCAGAGCACTTTCTTCAGTTCTCTACCTCAAGCCCATTCCAAGCAGAGGTGGATTAAACAGCAGGACGGGGTCACAGGGAAGTTCTGCAGGGACCAATTTGTAAGGGGCACTAAAACATCACTAGGACACAGAACATCACTAAAAATGTCATCAAACGGTGAAAGATGTGTATTAAACGTGATCGGAAGAACATGTAACTCAATGGATCTTATCTGGGATTTTACTGTTCTGCAGGGGTGTCTGGAGATGGGTGGAGAGAAGGGTTTGGGTGGTCACAACTGCTGGGAGAGTAATAGGTGGCGCCAGGAACAATAATCCATGAAATAGAACTTTTCTGTCAAAAATGCCAGTGGCTACCTTATTGAGAAACAGTGCTAAGTATTCCCAGAGAGCACACACCTTCTAAGGACGGTAGTCCAGCTAGCCCCTGGCTCCCCGTTCCCGCCCCCATGGCCCAGGAAGGTGAGCATGCCCACTGGGTCAGATACTGGATTTCCAGGTCACAGAGAAGCTAAGGCTTCTCCTGGCAGCCTCCTCCATGGTCTGACACTCAGGGCTTGCTGCCCGATTCCTGCATCTGGAATCCAAGGCCAAGCACCTGCTCGTGGAAGAGAGTGAATTGTGACCAGCATGCTCTAACTGTCCTCCACTTGGTTTCACATTTAATTCGCACAGCAACTCCCTGACGATGAGATATTCACTTTCGCAGAAACTCCAAGACTAGCGAAGGAGACTGGGAGGACGCCCATCTAGAATACGTAGCCACAATTGCCCTGCAGCCCTCCTCCCAGACCCTGCCCTGAGCTCTGGGTCCCACAGGATGACCGCCATCCTTGATGCACCTGGAAACTGTAGGCAGCTCCGCGGAGACCCTGCTTCTTCGCATCACTAGCCCCCAAGCCAAGCCCCTTGTGGATGTGTCTGGTGGGCAGATCAGGGTCACATGTCTGTGCCCTAGTGCAAAGGGGTCTGAGAAAACACAGAGTGGGAGACAGTCTCTGACTCCTAACAAGACCGAGGAGACAAATTCCTCAACACGAAAGGGAGCCTCAAACGCAGGTGGCGGAGAGGAAGGGCAAACCTGAGAACATGGGCTCAGAGGGGAGACTTCGCCTTCAGGACTTGATTGTGGTTTTCACCTAAGACTAAGGTGACTGTGTATCCTCTGTGCCGGGACCATCTCACTTATGCCTGTCGTCCTGGCTCCATTAATAATACCCTTTTCATTCTCAGAAGTGTTGCAGTTTAGAAAATAAATAATGATACTGTCACCCTCCCTAAGCTCATGCCCTGCAATGAGCCTCAAATGAGGCCTACAGGGCTTTGCACATAGGTACATGCATGTGTGCGCACAGCCCCAAACGGACTGCCCGGAACCGTCTTGCAGAGGCCAGGCTCCGATACAGCGGACACTACCTCCACCCCCAGGAACTGCCCCACCCAATTTGAGACTCCATCTTGAGAACGATTCACAGGAACCACTTCCCCAATAACAGAGTTGCCTTGACTTGGTATATGATTTGTTGCTTTGCAGCTGGAAAACCAGGAAGTGATAATTCCTGGAAAAGATTCTTTCCACTGTGTCTGTTCTGTTAAGTGCATTGCTCAGACTCCGTCATTTTATCTCACTTCCCTCAGGACTCTGCCCTGAGCTGCCTTCCAAGTAGCAATAAAATTCAACTTTTTGCTTGAACTTCAAAATGCCAGCATATTTTAGCCCTTTGGGGATAAGCGGCTGGGGGAGGAATAAGAAAAGAAAAAGAGAAATTCAAAAAAGGAAGGTTGAAGGATGAAGCAGAGAAAGGATGGAGAATGGAGAGAAAAAACTAGAAGAGAAAGGAAGTAAAAAGGAAGAAGGAAATTAAATAAGGAGAAAGAAACGAGAGAATCATCTTATATGATGTATTATTCAGATGTTTATTTCCCTTGGACTGTAACATGTGTTGGTAAAAGCTAACAATTCATCAAGCTTGGTGGTCTCAGCCTGATTCCAATGGGTTTCTCCAGCTAAGCTCTTTCCCAGCATCTGAGCCAGTAAGCACTTCTGCCACACATCGCAGGACCACAGAGTCCTCCCAAAGAGCCAGAATCCATCCGGCAGACTGCTATATAGTGGAAGGAATGGATACCTGGGTTTACCCAAGCTAACGCTCAAAATAAACCCTGAACACAGTCCCTTGTGATGTTAATGCCAAGGGGAAACAACCCCAAATATTATCCAACCCTGATTTTGAGTCCCAGCAAAATAAAATTGAGAAACCCTTCCCAAGCTACAGAACAACTTTACCTGGAATTATCAGCTTCTTGAGAAAAGCCTTCCTCATTTTGAAAAATCCTTAGGTCCATTCCATTTAGGTCTTCTGTTATTCCCAGTGATGTTTTAAAACAATGGTACTCAAATACATATTCCTAAACTGATAGAGGGGAAATCACAGTTCACGAATTAAGACAATGACACTTCTCAAAAACCAATACACCCTATAACCCTGCTATGTTACTCAGTGCAAAGGCAGCATTTTCTCTCCGTGTTTACAGGTAATTTAGGCCCTCTGGCATGTTACTATCACTAAATATTGAAAATTTTTTAAAGCTTCTGTTTTAACCCACAACCTCATTCTGATCTGTACATGTCTAGAAGGAGAGAGCTGGGGAAAATATCACCTCTTCTGAATGATCCAACCTCACAATTAATAATTGAGAATCTCTTTCTCTTCCTCCCTTGCCTTTTTTCTCTCCGAACTAGAGTGCACTCTTCAGCTTGTTAAGCTCAGCTCACTCCCACTGATAATTCACTAGAGATCACAATTTATGGACAATTGAAGCTGCAGAAACATCTCTTAGAAGGAACAGAGCAGATCCATAGCAACAATTCTTCAGGGGAATATTAATCCCCAGCTTTATGTAGTGCTAAGTGTACAATAGTAATCAGAACTCGAGTAGAAGCTGCTAATCATTGAGGGAAAAGGCTGTATAAAGAATTCATAATGGAATTAGCCTGCGGCAAACAAAGAAAGACAAAATTAAATCAGCCATCAAATTGCACCAAGGAATTTTAATTTACAGGTTAATGTAGGATTATGTAACTAATCACAGCTAACATTTTCAATGAACAACCAATAAAATTCTGCTCTTTTTCTCCCTCTCTAATCTTACTAATGGTATTCTAATAACATGCTTTTATTACCTTATAATATGTGAAATGATTCTCAAAAATTCTAAGTCTTTCCAACGGTATCAGTGTAAAATGTTAGATTTGAAATAGTCAGTGGAAAGTGTGGATCTCGGAAAATCCATTCCCCAGTTTAGTCCAGACCCAATAATATCCATGTACGTTTGCATAAAATAGATTTACATAACCATATAGCTTTAAAGTATATGCATGTTTTTCATGCAGTGCAGGGAGCTAAAATAGGGCAAAAGAGACTAAATTAAATATGTGAAACTAATTTGGAGCACAAAGTGTATCAGCTAATTCTAAATAAAACCACTGCCATAGATTTATATGTCAATATTGCAGATATATCCAATGAGATACACACCAAGGACCACTCTAACGGAGTTTTCACGGTTTATAAATGTAAACATCATAAAAAGAAATAAGGTTTCTAGGATAAAAAGTTGATTAGCATTTCCCACGGGAGGGGGGTGAAATCCTGTATCCTCCCCAGGTATATTTTGATATCAACCAATGCATGACAAAGACAGGGGAAAAAACCCTCTATACAATTTGAAAAATTATATGAAACCCACTGCTTCATAAATATAAATATATAAAAAAAGACAGCATAACTCTTTGCACATTGGCAAGGGGAAACTCCAAAATTATTCTGTATGCTTAAAAAGACATCACTTTAATCAAAAAGATCTTTTTCCAACATATGGCAGAAGGAAAATTATTATAAATGGAGTAAGAAGTATGTTCATAAGCTTTACTTCATGAGGGAAGAATGCTGGGAAGAAAAGGCGACGGCATTCTTCTTGCATATGTTTTTCTTGTCGAGAACAATGTGGGAAAGTCTCATTTTCCTTTAATCTAAATGTTCATTTTATGGAAGCAGCAACACGCAGTCCAGATATTAGCAAAGGAGTTTTGTTGCTTTATAAAGTCTAATTTTAAGATGCTCACTTCCAAAAAAACATTATGGTGTCAATTGCACTACCCTTCAGCAATCCTGTAATAACTTTATTCAACCATTTCTAATTATAATTATATTTTCAATTCCTTTTAGCTATAGAAACTCTTTATCAATCAGAGCACAAGACAGAAAATTACTTTATTACAGCTACAGCTCGTTAGGCTGAGTGCTCTTAATGAAGCAGCCTCATAATCAGATGAAAATCATGCTGGAGAAAACTTGCATCATTAGTCTGGGCCTTAATTACCAAGAAATATAGTCACTAACAATGATATTCCATTTCATGATATGGTGCATGCACCTTCTACACTAGTTGCAATTAATAATTCCACCGACTGCTACAGAATCCTTTCTATTTATTCATAACAATGGAGGGGGGAAACTCTAAATTTAATTGAGTGCTTCAGATTGAGCTCTCTTTCTCCCTCTCTCTCGCATTCAGATTAAAATGTCACAAGGCTAATATTCTATCTTACAATAATTCATCATTTTAATTACATATTTTATGTATGTGAAATGTCTTTTTCAGCTTTATAGTTGAGGCTGACATTTTTGGGGACACATCTAGGAAAATGTGTGGCCTCTTGTGAAGGTGGTTCCTCCTACCCAGGACCACATCAAGGAAATTGCGGAACAAGAAAAGTCACTGCCATCAGTCCGTCAACTCCATCCATACTGAGAACAACTGCCAACGAGAGGAGGGACATTTGTTTAGATGTCAGTGTCTTCTGACGGGCTTTGGATGGCAGGCTGGTGATGCTCTGGGAAGAACAAGGCCCTGTGTCACGGGCGTCTCTGTTAAGCGTGATCGATCACAGACAGAATCAGCAACTTTCCTTTGTGAAAGCCTCCTTTCTTCTGCTCCGTTTCCTTTCACCCTTTCCTGCCTTCCTCTCTCGCCAAGATCCTTGCTCCTGACCTCCTGAGAAATACCTTCAGCCAGGGCAGAGTGCCCTCAACCCTCGTGCTGGGTTCTGCACCCTGAGGGGTCCCTGCGGCCCACCTGACTTCTCATCCTCTCTCCAGGCGGGCTTAATGCTGAGCTCAGGGTGCTGGTACAACTGCCGCTCTTTTTCAGAAGCAAATTAGGCAATGGGGTGAGGTCAAAGAGCACTTGAGGGAAGGCAAATGGCAATGGGGTTGGCACAGATAAATGAGAACCCCATCTGAACTCAAAACCCAAGTGTGCCTACAGCTGAACTTCCTGCCTGACATCTCCTTTCATAGGAATCGGTGCCAAGCAGCTGGTTTCATTAATCTGGCCTGTGCTTTCCCCAATCATCTGCCTTATAAGCACCAAGCAGTTTGATAAATGAAATCGATAGAAGAGAATGACTTGGAAAAATCCACAGGGCTCAAGATGAAAAGTTGGCTATAATAAAAGACAATGCTAATTTTTTTTAAGATTTTAACATCCAATTTCTATAGTATGAATGTAAAAATCCCAACTTAAAGAACCTTGGCTTCACCCTAATTGGTGTTGAGCAAGCTAGGGCACAGTTCCTGACGCACTATCAGGAGACACATTCTTCCCACCCAAGTTCAGACCCCAAATAAACGAATGACTGAATAAAGTAATATATGAAAAACCACCATCGAATAAAACACCAAATGACAATTAGCTTGATGATGTTGAAGAACTGGATGGATCATGTCTTTGTGCCTTCTGGCACTGCTAAGGTTTGGAGGGAAGTCGTGGCAAGTAGCATTGTATTTCACATAGACTTTACAGCAAAAGTGGACTCAGAGGAGGAATTGGGAAGATGAGAGCCAGTCAGAACCAGCAGCGCAGGAAGATGCAGCTGCCTGGAAAGGAGCACTAGGTGGACAAGAGGAGGTGGATCTGGACCAAGATAAAAAGCTACGAGAAGCAGCAGGAAATGAAAGCTGTCCAGGAAGACAGCAGAGAAGAAGGACATTAATCAGAACCACACAGAGCACATTTCCATAAAAAAAGTGTTTGGCATTCTGGACAGCACAGTGGCTTGCAAAACAGATCCCTAAAGACAACTGGTTTGCAAAGCCCAGCCTGACACCCTTAGAAGCAGCCTCTAAGCATCCTTAGAAGAGAGCCAAGTGAGAGTTAAAGGGAACCAGCTGCATTTCCGTGTTCTTCCATCAACGCAATGTCAGGAGAAGACGTCAGCATTATCGTCCTTGCCTTCAATCACTCCTTAATGTTTCCTCCTGACAGCACTTCACTTAAGTACAGGAGTCACTGCAGGTGTTTCCATCTGACAATGGCTACGCTCAGGGACACGGGAGAGGCCCCGGTGGAGCACTAGACCTTTGTCAAGGGCTGTGTCTCACATTCTGATGTTCCCACTCTCCATGCCTGGCAATGTCCACATCCAGTTCCACAGTGAGACAACAGCTGTACATGGGGAGACTGAAGAGCCCTGCACCGTGGAGGCGTTCAAGGGGAGGTACCCAGCTTAACAGCCCAGTCCTTCAGCATCACTGCAGTGGCTACAGCATGAGATCTTCCTGGGGCCTGCCACATACTAGCTAGGGGGTCTTAGGAGGTTGACTTAACTCCTCTGTGCTTCAACGTTCGCATCTCCAAATAAGGGCAACAATAGCAACAGTGTTGCTGCAACGGTAATCTCGGAAGAGGCATGTAAAAGTGCTCATAATACAATCTGGCACATTAGTAAGTTTCAATACAGTCATCATCACTGTCATCATTACAATCATCACCACAGACAAGAGACAGGCATGGCTTGCACTGAAAATTGGTTCAAGGATTTCAAACAGTGGTTTTCAAACTTGGCTATACATGGAAATCACCTGCCCTGAATTCCCCCACCCCAGACCAATTAGCTCAGAAGCTCCCAGGTGGTATTCTTTAAAGCTCTTTGCATGATTCCAGTGTGCAACCAGGATTGAAACCCACTGGTATGGAGTCTTGAGGCCTATGCATAATATTTAGACCATGATGTTGCCCGTTAAAAGGCCTGCATCTTGGAAAGTGGCAAAGCCCTCATCTCAGTCTCCCAGAGAGCAATGGGGATCTTGGAACTCCACTTTTAAGATGGGATGGTTTGGAGCATTTATGGCCCATGAAGGAGCAGCCACAGCCTTGGCTGAAGGAATGTGCCTGGTGGCTTTTCCAGCTGGCAGAATGGTCCATTTACAACATACAGAGTGTAATGCATGCAGCCAAATGTTCCCATAAGACAGCACCTGTGACTTGCAAACTCTTCTGTCTGGGGCCAGGACACACATGTGCCACAAGGACAAAGGTCGCCCTTGAGCACCAGTGAAAGGACTGTCTTCCCCTGTGGTTTAGTAAAAGCAGCCCAGGCAGAAACTGCCCAGAGAGATTACATTAAGGCCCCAGGGGAGGAAATGACTACCATCCAGATCTCTGAGAGTGAAGATGAACCTGTCAGAATGTATGAAGTTAGATGCAGGCGAACCCTGAATGAATGGGACACACCTAACCAGTTAAATCCTTAGCTATCTTGATGACTTAGGCAGCTGTCTGACACTTGCATTTACAGGATCTAGGAAAACTAAAACTTTCAACTACTCAGACTCCTCAAACCCAAATAAATCTGCCAGATGCTCATAAGACAATCCTCTATTTATTTGCTTTTAATATTTAAGACACTTCCGCCACAGAAAGACCTCCAAGACCAAGCACGAAACGACAGAAGAAACACAGTTTAAAAAAAGAAATTAAGAACAATAAGCAGCATCTAAACTCATCAGTCATTTCAATTCAAGTTTTTCTTCTGGCAGGAAGGGATTAATTTAGACTGTGGTGGTTACCGGAAATCTGAAAGGGGATCAGTTCATCCCAAGGAGTACAGGTTAGCACAGCCCTCCTGTCCTCACAGGGAGCTGGAAAGGATGGGAGGGTTCAATTTCCC
Organism: Orcinus orca; assembly: GCF_937001465.1. Classification (NCBI taxonomy): domain Eukaryota; kingdom Metazoa; phylum Chordata; class Mammalia; order Artiodactyla; family Delphinidae; genus Orcinus; species Orcinus orca. Next base: position 36,273,581 of record NC_064571.1, read on the forward strand.
TCCCAATTAGAGACATCAAACCCCCCCACTTTGTGTAATTATTTAATATTTCATGAGGTTTTGCTTCAGTGATTTTTTAAAAAAGCAAAACCAAAATAAATAAATAAAATGCAAGCTCTCCCTTGAAACACCAGAAGCAGATCAGAAAAGGAAGACTTGAGAGACTGACTGAGTCAAGAGTCCTGGGTTGACGACTTCTCTCTGACCCAAATGGGCCGAGTGACCTTGGGCAAGTTACCACACCTCTTGGGGCCTTGGTTTCCTCGTCATTAAAACCAGAGAGTCAAGGAGGATCACCAAGGCCATGCAATTCTGAAGTCCACAATTCTACACCTTCTTTCCTTTGCCTCATTCTTCGAGTCTACGTTGCTATTCATGGAAATATTTTCATAGGAAAACCAAAATCACTACAGGCAAGTATTCTCCTCCCTACAGGTTATGTAAAAAAAAGAGGATAGAGTTGGAAACAATTAGATAAAAATAACCTCACTGTCAAATTTTCAGACAAAGAACCCACAAAAATATGCAAACCCCAAGAGCGAATACTGTTTTGAACGTTTCACTCCTTTATCATGAAGTGTTTTTAACCTGATGAAAGTGGTCTTTTCTTCATGATTGTAGATTACCTAGTCAGAAGTTGTTGGGTCTACGCCTGCCCTTGAATGAGTGGCTGAGCCTGTGCTTAAGAGTCGGGGGACCAGAAGTGTTCAGAGTTCATGAACAGCCAGGTCATCACTACAGCAGAACGCAAAGCATCTGTCCCATTCTAAACTTTCACTCCTCCCTCTACCCAGAAATCTTGGCAATCAATGCCATGACTTCAAGGAACCAATATCCCAGCCACAATTTGCATTGTTAAGTACCTTTTCATCCGACTTTGTCCCTTCTTTCCACTTTGCCTCTAAAATGTCTGGAAAGCAGGAGTTCTGCTATACAACTCCTTGCTAAGCCCCATGGCATCTAGGGGAAGGTAAGAGTTAGTGTCAGCCAGCCTCCTTCTAAGTGCCACGAACCATGCCATCTGCACTCCATTCTTCAGGCCAGCGATTCTCAACAAGGGACAATTTGTCCTCTTCCCCACTCCAGGGACATTTGGCCACATGTGGAAACATTTTTGACTGTCACAAGTGAGGACAGGGGAAATGCTGGCATCTGGCTGGTGGAGGCCAGGGGTGCTGCTAAGCGTGCTACAATGCACAGGACAGCCCTCACAACAAAGGATTATTAGACCCAAAATGTCAATAATGCTGAGAAACCCTGCTTTACACCACTGAAAATTTCACAGAAATTATGAAATAGATTTTCTCATCCTCATTTTACAGATAAATCTAAAGAGGTTAAGTAACTTCTCCAAGGTCACCTAACAAGGCAATAGAAAGGCCAGGAATGGATCTCAAGTCTCTGGGTCCAAAGCCCCACTGCCTCTCCCTGAATGAATGAATGAACAGAGAATAAATAAAGTCACCCTGCTGCTCTGTGACAGGGAAGCCAAAAAAGGGCAGACTGCACTAGGGGCAGATGCAGGTTGACCTGAGACCATCTCACTGCTGATGCCCCAAGCCAGATGCTCAGTTAAGACATGCTCACGGCCTCTCCAACACTGCTCACTGGAGCTGCCCACCCCAATGGAGTAGAGACAGCGAGGTCAACCAACAGGACCTCACGTTTTTATGACACTGTCCGGCTCCAGGGGGCTTCTGGGGAAGGCACAGCTACTACTCCCCAGAGTGTCTCATGAGAAAGCTGAGAATTGGAGCCGCAGAGGTGCACATGCAGAAAGCGAAGGCCGAGACTGGCCACCTGGGGAGGTGGTCGGACCCCTTAGGTCCTTTCTTTCAGGAAATGGAGATGGATGGGAGAACAGTGATTGGGAATGGTCCCCACCCCCCGCCGACCCCAACTTTCCCCTTGTGGGAAGGCCACCTCTCTATCAGCTAATTGCTTTCAGTTTCTTTGAAAAGTAAGCCATTCACTCGGTAGAACCACACACAAGACGGTGGTGGTTTTAAAAGATAACAACTCCCCCCTCCATAACCTCCCCAAAAGCCTGCTTCACACTACTACTAACTGAGATTTCCACAGATTGACGACAAGTGCCAGCCTTCACGGTGAAGTGCAGTGGCGAAGGTCAGCTTTCAAACCCTGGTCGCTGGAGCCCAGGCTTGGGAAGCCCCCCTCCACCCAGTGCCTCCTGGCCCCTCACATCCCCACTGGCCCCTCGGAAACAAGGACCCACTGTCTGAAGCACTGCAGACTACTGAGCTGGATGGAGTAATTAAGGGCTGCTTCTGTCAACCATTTGTGCTAAAAAGTCTTAAGAATATTTAACTCCCTCAGGCTGTATGCATTAATTAAATCCTTTTTACCTGCTCTCTCAGACTTTTCTGGAAGCAGAAGACTGGTGGGGGAGAAGAGAAGTCCTATAGTATACCACACTGCAGACATTAAAACCCATCCATCAGGAATTTGAAAAGTGCCTTCGCGGTGCTTAGCATCTGGCCCACTCGTAAGGGCCGCTCTCCCAAGGACCAGACCACAGCGACAGAGATGAGTGTGAGTTTGCAGCAGCCTCCCAAAGACACCACAAGATGACTGTGGTTCTAAGGTCATCCTCAAAGCACCCATGACTGGTGGAGCTTTTTTTTATCAACTACTGAGCAGAAGAAACAAAATTTATTAAATAATACATGACTAGGGTTTGTTTATTTATTTTTTTTACTATTAACTAAAATTCAGACTTTATTTGGATTTTACTAGTTTTTCCATTAACGTCCCTTTTCTGTTCCAAGATCTAATCCAGAATAACTTACTGCATTTAGTCAATGTAGTCTCCTCTCATCTATGTCAGTTTCTCAGTCTTTTCAGGCTTTTCATGACCCTGACACTTTGGAGTTCTGGTCAGGTATTTTGAGGCATGTCCCTCAATTTAAGTTTGTCTGATGTGTTTCTCATGATTAGACTGAGGTCATAGGTTTGGGGGAAGAATATCACAGCGATAAACTACCTTCTCATCACATCCTACCAGGAGGTATACATACACACATCACTGGACATGCTCACACTGACCACCTGGTTAAGGTGTGTATAGCAGGCTCCTCCACCGAAGGCTTACTCTTTTCCCCCTTCTATAGTCTATTCTTTTGAAGCAAGACACCAAGTCGAGCCCACATTCAAGGGGGAGTGAAACATTTTTATCATGCTCTGCCCTAGGACAGACTTCTCAATAAGACGTAGAAATCAATTTTTTCAAAAAAGCATAATCTGGAAGTCAGGACCTTGGGCTCTAGCTTCAACTGTGTGACCTGGGAGGCATCACTGCTGCTTAGAATGGTTTGCTCAGCCTCCCCTCTGTAAGATACACAGGGTGGCCCTGCCTTCTCCAGAGGGTGGCTGAGGGATCAGAGGAGCAAGACATGTGAAAGGAGTTTCAGCTGCCATGCTGCACCCCACGGCCATGAAAGTTAAACTCCTGCCATCTTCCTTGCTTTCCCCTGCACCTGCGAACACACAGCACTTGCCCACTTCTGGCCTCTGCTACCTCTGCCGGAAACGCCCTCCTCCCTCTCTCTGCTCAAATATCACCTCCCTAGGGAAGTCTCCCTTGACCTTCCTACTTAAAATAACATTCTCGTACACTCTCTCTATCCCTTCACCCTGCTGAGGTGAAGTCTATTATAGTCCATTTTTATTTCTATTGTCTGCCCCCTACACAAGGTTGCTTGCCCCTTGAAGAGCAAAGACTTGGTACGTTTTATTCCCCCACTGAATCCCCAGTGCCTAGGACAGAGCCTGGCCCAAACTAGGCAGAGTGTCAAGAGATATTTTCTGAATGAAGGAACACACAGGAATGATATTTTCCTGTGTCTTTACAATGCTTGGTGTCCTTGTAGATTTGGGTACCCTTGGGATAACTACAACATCACACAACCTCCCACCAGGCTTAGAACCACTGCCTAACCTATTAGTGACTAAGATTATAATGCTGGATGAAGATACCTCAGACAGGAGAAAGACTATAATATAGGGATGGGAAAATGGTTTTATCTGCCATGACACCTGTGGTCCATGGGCAGTGGCTGCCTAGAAACTGTTTTAAGAAAGTTTCTGAGACCAGATATGGGTTCATTAGGACAATGTGCCATGATTGATTTGTAGTTTTGTAATATCTGCAATGGATAAAAGAACAGGAGCAGTGAGGTGCATGAGATTATATATATATTATTCCTGAGCCTCAGATCATTCCACGGTGAGTAGCCCTGGTTTTCTAACTAATACAAAATGATTGCCATTTAGTCAGATTCCTGTAAAATCACTGCCTATATCAAGGGTTGGTAAATTTTATATATAAAGAATCAGTTAGTAAATATTTTAGTATTTATACTATTTAGTATTTAGACATATAGTAGTCTCTGTGGCAACTACTCAATTCTGCCATTGTAGCACAAAAGGGGCATAGACAATACATAGTGGGTATAGCTGTATTCCAATAAAACTTTATTTACAAAAACAGGCTCCAGGCTAGATTTGGTGGGCCACAGTTTGCCAACCTCTGACCTCCATGAATTTCCCTTCAGAGAACACTTTCACCAGCCCACTGTCCCTATTCCCCCCACCAAAAAGCAAGAGCTTTAGAAAGACCAAAAATTATTATTCAGCACTTGCTAGATCTTCTGACTTCTGCCTACCTAGAGTCCACAGAAATTATTTACATATCAACATCTTCTGGCACTTTAAGAGATATCAAAAATGTCACCAGTCACCAAATGTTTCATTACTGATTGCAAACATCTTTAGAAAAATACCACGGTGGTTTTCTTTCACTGAGTGATTTATTTCAGATATAATTTCAGTTTAATTAATAGGGGACTTCGTTGTGATCCGGAGGGTGTGAGAATCAGCAGAGAGTCTGTGGTTTGGTTAAGAGGAAACTAGAAACCTGTCTGTGCCTGTAGAAGGAAAATTTTACAAAAGAGAAAAAGAAAGCTGGCATTTTTGTGAACATCCAGCCTATACCCTCATTAGAGGAACCAGTGCAATATCTTAGAGAAACAAACTAACAGGAGGTAGAGGAGGAACCAAGAGGTACAAATTAGGAGGGTGTGGGGCAGGGGGGGAAATGGTATCTGGCTTATGTATGCCCTGAAAATAATTCTGTTTCTTGGCTGAACTGCAATCTTTATCTGTACCATACGTCCTTAAAAATCCAAAATCAGCAAAATCAACAGTACGATTTATTAGGCCCCGCCTGGCACCACACAGCAAAAGTCAAGAGACACGGTCCCTGCACTTGAAGAGCCGAGTCTTCCTTCAAGTGGCTTCATTTGACTTCCTGGCATTCTCAAAACATATAATCACTTATCTAAGCAATAAAGCTTATTTTTTGAGGGGTGCATTTGGAGGGGAGAGGGTTGTTGTTTTCAATTACCAATAAGCAAAACGCCTCATCCACATTTCCCAAAACACCAGGTTACATTAGTTTCAGTTTTAATATCCTGCCAAAGAGAGAAAAAAAGGCCCCAAATATGAAACAAATACAGCTGTCTAATATTGCTGTTCAAATGCCACTGCATTAAATAAAATTCCATGCTGTAAAATTTTGCAAGGTGATAAAACAAAAATGATATAATAAATATAAAACATCTGCATTTTTTTAACAAGACATTTGGAAACCGATTTCATTTATATTTAAACTTGTTTTGAAGTGTTCCTCGTTTTGAAAAACATCCTAGTTACAGCATATTAGATTTTTTTTCCCCAGGCGAAAGATTAAAGGGCTGATGCCCAAATAAAGGAGGATGGAGGGAGGAGAAACCACCATTGTGTTTTCCAGAATGAACTTTGTATTTGAATCTTCAGCTGGCTTTCGGTCATAAAAAGGGGCGATGAGTGCCTCCCATCAGCAGGGCTGGAAAATGGATCCTCTCACACGCACAAAAATGAGTTAAAACATCATGAAGTTTCTGGCAACAACTAAGGCACATACACCCAGAAAGCAGAAAGTTTAACAGTGTCTCTGTCTCTCTCTACGTGCCTAGGCAGGGTAGTTGCTAAAACACTGGGAGAACAGTAAGACCACCCACCACTTTTGATTTAGGCAGGCTTTGGTCTGGAGGGGTAGTCCTCAAATAGGGGGAACTCTCTGCCTCTACCATCAGGCTGGGAAACCCAAGGTCTGAGCACCTGGGCACTGGACTTACAACAGCTCAAAAAGGTCTCAGATTTCTTTGGTTTTTACAAAAGAGCACAAATACCATTTGGGAAAGAGGGGACAAAACATGCATCTGTTTGCTACAATCTTAAGCACCCTCATTCTCCATTGCTAGAGAGAAGAATCCATGGATACCTGAATTCACAGATGGGAACTCCACCACCACTCTACCCAAACACCATTTTATCTACAACACCCATCTTTTGACCAAATCCAGATACAGAGCTGCAAAATTAGGAGCAAGTTCTTTGTTCATTTCATGGCTTATAGCAGAATGGATAAATTGTGCTTGGAACAATCAAGGGAAGAGAATCTGACCTGAGGACTGCTCATAGATGAGCTTTCAATGTTAATATTAGCTAACCTTCACTGAGCACCTCTTTGTGCCAGGAACTTTACAAACACTGCCACGTTTCATCTTTATGACCACTGTTATTTCAGGTGATCGTTATCATCACCTTCCAAATGAGGATGAGGAACTTCAGTAGGGCCAAATAAATCGCCCTGGGTCACAGAGCTGGCCAGTGGCAGAGTAGGAACCTGAACCAAAGTCTGGATGACTACAAAATGACTACAGGTCATTCCTCAGCATTTGGTAAGTGAGGAGTGGGTTGCAGCCCAAGTTGTACGTAGAAAGTTTACTGATTTCATCCACTAAGGAGAGGACCTTTGAATGGATCAAAATTCTGCTTAACAGAATATATGAAGAGAAGTGCAATTAATATTTTTCAGCTTAGATTGCATTTGGAACAAGGTTAACCACATATCAAGTAGAACTAGAAGACCACATCTTTTTTTTTTTTTTTTTTTTTTTGCGGTACACTGGCCTCCCAATGCCGTGGCCTCTCCCGTTGCGGAGCACAGGCTCCGGACGCGCAGGCTCAGTGGCCATGGCTCACGGGCCCAGCCGCTCCGCAGCATGTGGGATCTTCCCAGACTGGGGCACGAACCCGTGTCCTCTGCACCGGCAGGCGGACTCTCAACCACTGCGCCACCAGGGAAGCCCTAGAAGACCACATCTTGATGCACAGTTAATGGTGGTGTGTGTACGACACATGTCACTTATACAAAAATGCATCTTTCAAGGCCGTCTGCAACGAATTCACTCTCAAACTGTGAATTTCTTTTCTACAATTTATTTATTAATTTGTTTAGGAAACATTTATTGAAGTATAGTTAATTTACAATGTTGTGTTAGTTTCAAGTGTACAGCAAACTGATTCAGTTACACAGAGAGATATATATATTTTTTTTCAGATTCTTTTCCATTATAGATTATTACAAGACATTGAGTATATTTCCCTGTGCTATACAGTAGGTCCTTGCTGTTCACCTGTTTTATATCTGGTAGCGTGTATATGTTAATCCCTAACTCCTAATTTATCTCTTCCTCCCCCTGCCCCTGCTATCCCCTTTGGTAAGCATAAGTTTGTTTTCTATGTCTGTGGATCTATTTCTCTTTTGTAAATAAGTTCATTTGTATCATTTTCTTAAATTCCACATATAAATGATATCATATGATATTTGTCTTTCTCTGTCTGACTTCCTTCACTTAATATCATAATCTCTAGGTCCATCCATATTACTGTAAATGGCATTATTTCATTCTTTTTATGGCTAAGTAATATTCCATTGTATATATGTACCACATCTTCTTTATCCATTCATCTGTTGATGGACATTTAGGTTGCTTCCATGTCTTGGCTATTGTAAATAGAGCTGCAATGAACATTGGGGTGCATGTATTTTTTTGAATTAGAGTTTTCTCTGGATATACACCCAGGAGTGGGATTGCAGGATCATATGGTAACTCTATTTTTAATTTTTTAAGGAATTTCCATACTGTTCTCCATAGTGGCTACACCAATTTACATTCCCACCAACAGTGTAGGAGGGTTCCCTTTTATCCACATCCATTTCTTGACTTTCTAATGATGGCCATCCTGACAAGTGTGAGGTGATACCTCATCATAGCTCTGATTTGCATTTCTCTAATAATTAGCGATACTGAGCATCTTTTCATGTGCCCGTTGGCCATCTGTATGTCTTCCTTGGAGAAATGTCTATTTAGGTCTTCTGCCCATTTTTTGATTGGGTCATTGGGTTTTTTTCATATTAAGCTGTATAAGCTGTTTGTATATTTGGGAAATTAATCCCTTGTTGGTCACATCATTTGCAAATATTTTCTGCCAGTCTGTAGGTTGTCTTTTGGTTTTGTTTATGATTTCCTTTGCTGTGCAAAAACTTTTAAGTTTAATTAGGTCCCATCTGTTTATTTTTATTTCCATTACTCTAGGGGATAGATCCAAAAAAATACTGCTGCAGTTTATGTCAGAGTGTTCTGCCTATGTCTTCCTCTAGGAATTCTATAGCATCGGGTCTTACGGTTAGGTCTTTAATCCATTTTGAGTTTATTATTGTATATGGTGTTAGAGAATGTTCTAATTTCATTCTTTTACATGTAGCTGTCCAGTTTTCCCAGCACCACTTACTGAAGAGACTGTCTTTTCTCCACTGTATATTCTTACCTCCTTTGACATAGATTAACTGACCATAAGTGTGTGGGTTTATTTCTGGGCTTTCTATCCTGTTCCATTGATCTGTATGTTTGTGTTTTTGTGTCAGTACAATATTATTTTGATTATTGTAGCTTTGTAGTATAGTCTGAGGTCAGGGAGCATGATTACTCTAGCTCTGTTCTTATTTCTCAAGATTGTTTTGGCTATTCAGGGTCTTTGGTGTTTCTATACAAATTTAAAAATTTTTGTTCCATTTCTGTGAAAATGCCATTGGTAATTTGATAGGGATTGCACTGAATCTGTAAATTACCTTGGGTCATTTTAATAATATTGATTCTTCCAATCCAAGAACACAGTATATCTTTCCCTTTGTTTGTGTCATCTTTAATTTCTTTCATCAGCATCTTATAGTTTTTGGAGTACAGGTCTTTTGCCTCCTTAGGTAGGTTTATTCCTAGGTATTTCATTATTTTTGATGTGACAGGAAATGGGATTGTTTCCTTAATTTCTGGGGAACTTTCTGCTCATAACTAGTTTAAAAGCTATCTTCAGCCCAACCCCTGTTCAATTCACACACAAATGCTTAATGAACATGTTCCCTCAACACCATTCCACACACAAAACTGTCAACCAAAATTTTAACTTGTCCTCCTGACATAATATGTTTTCCCTAATTACATAAACAATTCCAGGTTTGGGGTTTTTGTCATTTGGGGTTTTTTTTCTGTGACAGTGATGGACCTTGTGATTATCTCTATAGTGTCTATTCTATGCTCCCATTGAGGCATGAGTGGACTGCCCGGACTCCAGCTCCAGGACCATTTCAGGTCGTCACAGCAATCTCACCTTTCTTGACATGGCCAACCCAGGCCTAAACCAGATAGCTCAGGGCTCAGGGATGATCCAATCAGGGTGAAGATCAGGATTCTTGTTTGATACTCCTGGGAGGAGATGTACCCTCTTCCTGGGATACAAATTAGGAAGCAAATAGCTCCAGTCGTGGCTGTCTGATCTCTTGCAGTCAAGAGAGGAACCAGCCTGACAAAGAACCGACAGTGAAGTCCAACCCACACACAAAGGAGAAAGCTGAGGAAACCTGAGAGAAGGAGAGTAAAAGCCCTGGTTGAGCTCGACCTCATGCTTGCTTTCTCAGTAACATGCAGCAATTCATCCGCTTTCTTGTTCAGGCTGATTTGAGTTTTATTTTGTTTGTGAGTAAAAAAACCCTAACTGGTACACTGAGTTTGTTAGAGAGCTTTGAGAATGTACTAGGCAACCTCCAGCACTAAATCGTATAGCATCCACTCAATACCATGAAGTTGCATCTTAAGTCAAGAGAGTTTAGAATCTAGTATCATGATGTAAAAAAACCACACACAGCAAAATTTACTACAGCAAATTCCATGAAGATGGTATACAGTAATTCTTACATACATCAAAGTTTGAAACTCAACTATGGGAAGAAACACTTAAACATGTTCTATTTGACATATTTGTACCCATGCATTAAGGTACTGCAGATTCAATATTTCTACCTTGAAACCTACTGCATAAGGAGGCATGTAAGGTCCTTCCCAATCAGACCCTACCTACTCCACTTGCCTCACCCCATTTCTTGCCTTCATGCTTTAGCACATATTGTTTCCATTAAAGTTCCTTCTACATTTTTCCTCACCTGGCATACTTCTACTTATACTCCAACGCCCAACTCAAATACCACCATCTGCCTTAAATCTTCTGACTTCCTAGGAAACAATCACTCTTTGCTCTGGACTCTCAAAGCACTTTGTTCACATCTCTATTAAAGCACATACCTTGTGCTTTGAGACTCAGCCGTTTACACACAGACCATGAACAATTCTAGAGTGGAAGCATGTCTAATTCATCGCTGTATCTCATTTTTTTAAGAGGCAGAATTTTACATTTATTCACTTAACATTACACCACAATTATTTTCCTATTTTTGCCACAATCTTTTTTTTTCTTATATCCCTCCCGCACTTCCCAGCCCAAGTAACTGATATCACCTGACTGGCACCACTGTATCTCTTGTTTAGCATATAAGACTGGCTCAGAGTATGCAGTCATTGTGTTTGCTGAATAGATGTTCTTAATTCAGTTGACATATCCCAAATCTACCCATTTCTCTCCATCTCCACTACCCATGGTCTAATTCTGTCTTAGCTGGGTGACAGGAAGAGCCTCCCTAAATGCTCTGACTGCTTCCATTCTTACCCTTTTCAATCTTTTCAGGGCAGACATGCCTTCATAAGAATTAGAAAAAGGCAGCCCTCTGAGTGGTTAAGTTAGAAAAAAATCCCTCTTCTAGACGGATACAACTTACTGGGAAACTACTACAAAAGAAGACGTCTATTTTCAACAGAGTTACTAAACTGACGGAACGAAAGCCTGGAGTTGGTGGTCTTTGCCACTGCACTGAGGGATGCATTCTTGAGACTGAAGTAAACGAGGAGGAAGAAAGATGGAAAAGGACAGATTCCTGATTGTGTTGTTGAGCATCTGGGTTCAGCCACACCTGAAAGAGTTGTCCCTGGACTTTCTAGTTACCTGAGCCAATTAAGTTACCTTTGTGCTCAAAATAGTTTGAGTTGTACTATAGACATTTACCACCTAAGCAGTCAGAACATATACCATTGCTACATGCTATGAGCACAACACTGAAATGTGACTCAGGGACAGTGTTTCTGCAAAACCTAAAGTACACAGGACTAGAGACCAGATTAGTTAGTACCAGTATAGGTCAAGACTCTCCAAGGTCTCTAATTCAAACCCATTTGCAGAATCTGCTTAAATTAGGACTCTATATTGTAATTCTGTGCTTTGAGTTCAACATGAGTGAGCCCCAGACTGGAATACACAAATTTGCCTTTTATTTTCAAAATGCTTTTGTCATACACATCAGAACTAAGAGGAAACGCTCATGAGAGGTCATCATTGGTATCTCTCTACCTCCACATAGTTCTGCCCTGAAGTCACCCCAAAAACAGAGCTGCGTAACACGTCAAAAAGGAAACTGGGGCTTCCCTGGTGGCGCAGTGGTTGAGAGTCCGCCTGCCGATGCAGGGGGCACGGGCTCGTGCCCCGGTCCGGGAGGATCCCACATGCCGCGGAGCGGCTAGGCCCGTGAGCCATGGCCGCTGAGCCTGCGCGTCCGGAGCCTGTGCTCCGCAATGGGAGAGGCCGCAACAGTGAGAGGCCCGCGTACCGCAAAAAAAAAAAAAAAAAAAAAGGAAACTGGCCTGACCTTCTGAAAAGAGTTTGAGTGTTCAGATGGTTTCATATCATTTTTTAAAAAAACAATTGTTCAGAGGTACCAATGTAATCCTATGAAATATTGAACAGAAAGCCTTGAGGGAAAGTCAAAAAGCAACCAACATCATTAGATAGCTTGCCCTATTATAACCAAGGTTATAACTGTGGCTAAGAAAGTGAGAAATTCTACCAATGGTTTATTTGTTTATTTACTACTACAGGCACATCCACTGCCTGCTTCCCACTTACCCACCCCATCTCACACAAGGTTGGATGATTTGATTTGAGAAGCCTGTCGCATGGTGGATGGGCTTTGGGTTCTTTTGTTTCTGACACTGATTTTCCAGGTGGCCTAGGCCAGTCAATTATCTTCTCTTGGACTCAATTTCCTCTTCGGCACAAATGGGGACAGTAACAATGCAGAGGCTCCTGTGAGAAGCGAATGAGATTCCCAGTTCAGAGCACCTACACAGTGTCAGAAACACAGCAGGTGCACAAGAGACATTTGTTCACTCGCTTTTTACTGAACTGTCTTAAGCAAAACTAGCCAGTTATTTTGGTATTAAACAGGGTAATTTCTTGTCAAAGTGTTCCCTGGCTAGTCAATTCCACCAACATTGGCCCATGTGCTCAGGCCAGTCTTGAATCTTGTTTCCCTCACAACCCACATCCTATCCACCAGCAAGACCAGCTGGTTATATCCCAATAAATATCTCAAATCTGACAATCTCTCCCCTCCTCCTACTCTTCTGTCAACTTCATCACCATCTCTCTGCTGGATACTGCAGCAGCCTCCTAGCTGGTCTCCTACCTCCCCAAATTGTCTCTTTACAGTCTCCACATGGCAACCAGGATGACATTTTCTGAAGTACAGAGCGGATCATATCACTCCCCTGCTAAAATCCTCCCATACCTTCCAATAATATTAATAACTACAATAATAGTAGCTATAATTTATTGAGCACATACTATATAAAGAAGGGCACAGGTCTAGCACTTTGGACATATTACATTATTTAATCTAAAACAACTGTCCAGTGTCTGTCGACAGATGAACAGATAAAGAAAATACATAGAGAGAAAATGTATTCCATATATATATATAGAGAGAGAGAGAGAGAGACAGAGAGAGAGAGAGACAGAGAGAGGGGGAGAGAGAGAGAGAGAATAATTTTCAGCCATGAGAAAGAAGGAAATTCTGTCATTTGCTACAATATGGATGAAACTGGAGGGCATTATAAGCCAGACACAATAAGCCATACACAGAAGGACAAATACTGTATGATCTCATTTATATGTAGAATCTAAAAAAATTGAACTCATAGAACCAGAATGTAGAATGGTAGTTGCCAAGGGTTGGGGGTGGGGGAAATGAGAAGAGGCTGGTAAAAGGGTACAAACTTCCAGTTAGAAGATACAGTTCTGGGGACCTAATGGACAGCATGGTGATTATAGTTAATAATGCTGCACTGTGTACCTGAAATCAGCTAAGAAAGTAATCTTCAGTGTTCTCACCACACACACACACAAATGGTAACTACGTGAGATGACAGATGTGTTGATTAGCTTGATTGTGATAATCATTTCACAATATGTATGTATATTAAATCATGTTGTATACCTTAAAAAAACATTGTGTTGTACAATCTAAATATATACAATTTTTATTTGTCAATCATATCTCAATAAAGCTGGGAAAAAGTAAAATAAAACTGCAGGGCTTCCCTGGTGGCGCAGTGATTGAGAGTCCGCCTGCCGATGCAGGGGACACGGGTTCGTGCCCCGGTCCGGGAAGATCCCACATGCCGCGGAGCAGCTGGGTCCGTGAGGCATGGCCGCTGAGCCTGCGCATCCGGAGCCTGTGCTCCGCAACGGGAGAGGCCACAGCAGTGAGAGGCCCGCGTACCGCAAAAAAAAAAAAAAAAAGTCACCATCATGACCGCACTGATGGGTGAAGCAGGTATGAGCACCGGTTTGTCACTATCATTATAACCACCAGCATGAGTCCAGAAGGGTGTTCCCTGAGGACCTCTTATTATTTTTGCTGGGGGTTTAAAAACATGGGGAGGAGGATGATGACTTCCAGTGCTATGACTTATTTATATCAGGTAAATGATATAAATCTTAAATCCTTGATTCTAACTTTGATTCTGAACAAAAAAATGCCTATGGGGAGAGTGAAAAGTCTATGGCATGTTTTTGGAAATTGCTTCTTAGAACCCTGAGTTTTTTTGCCCCCTCAGTGAATGAACTACTCTTTGAAAAACTGTGAAGCCTGAAAACTGACGGTACTGAAAACATTCTCTCACAAAAAAGGCTTACTTTAGCTTTTTAAAAAATATTTGTGTTTCTTTAAATATTCCTACAGTTCTTTTTTTTTTTAAAGGCAATTCAATTTGGGGGAAACATTATGACAATATGCTTCTTCGTGCCAAAGAAAAGCTTTTCATTGGCCTCTTTCGTGTTTCTGGCTTTCTTTTTCCAGCTGTTATACCAGATATAATCAGCCAAAACTGCAATTTGTCATCTCCATCAAATTTGGTTTACAATTCTCAATGTTGCAGTTTATATGAAAAAAATTATGGATTAAAACTCAGAGTAAAGTGAAGATTTCACAGATTAGGGACAAAGTTAATATTCCTCAAAAGGTTGGATTACAAGCAGACCTGAAAAACACTGAAGTTTATCCCAGATGTCAGACACACAGAACTGCCTGTTCTACTGAAATGTGGTGGAGCAGAGGCCATATCCACACTGCCAAGCCAGCCCTGGGATTTGGTTCCCTCGTACAAGTAACTGGATGATCTGGGGAGGGTGGTGGATAAAAATGAGCTCTTAGACCACCTGACCTGTCAATCCAAACAGAAATATCACATTTAGCCTCCTGATTAAAGTTGACTGAATGGTTATTATATGCTTCCAACCTACCATCACTGCCCACATCAGCAACATATTGTTCAAAATAGTTACCATTTATTGAGCAATTACTATATATCAGGCAGTGTGTTGGGGAATTGGCACGGCCTTATTTTCTTGAATAAATGTTTGTTGTGTAAGTGGAGGTTCTTTATATTGGGATGAATAATATGAAACTGACATTTTTGTAGGTGAAAACAGTCGAGTAATAGCAATTTCATGCAGTTCACTCTAATACTTGTTCTGTGCCTCCCAGCTGACCCAGCACAATGCTTATCACTCACGGCAAGGCTCAGTAAACTCTCATTTCATTTATTCTTAGTTTTATATAGAAACAACCTCCAAGAGGGGGACAAATAGCAGTATTTCAAGCAAGATTCAATCTAGCCGTCTCTGCTGTGCTGTTCTCAGCCACACAAGTTTCATCTGAAAGGTCTTAGGCCACCCACCTGCCTCCACCCCCTCAAAGCTCACTTAGTAAAACAATGAACCTTACCGGTGTGCCCTACCCAGTATAATCGCAGGGAGTTACGGGACACTGCTGGGAGGTACTCAGTTACAAGTCTTCCCTACTATCTCCAGGCAACCCACTTTTCCTCTCTTGAAAATCACCATAAAAGGCATTGGATGGTTAAAAAGCTGCAGAGGAGTGCCCAGGAGAAGTGAATTCAGTACTGGGGTCAACCTTAAAAATTGAATTCTAGAATAAACATATATCCCAATTAATAATATTTATCATTCTTTAGGAGGTGAAACAAGATCACAAGAAATGAGTGACAAGAAAAAAGATTCCACCCCTGATGAAGTTGTGGGGATGCTGGTGAAGGGATGCTCAAAATCCCAACCAAAACCCTAGAAATTTAAACTGAATGAGAACAGAAAAGCCAATGAAGCCATTCAGACAAAGGGGGTATGAAGTTATTCCATTTTAAAACATTGCCTGAGGGAATGTCTTTGCCCAGCCCCTTCTCACCCGACCAAGGAACAAAATGAAACAAACAAAAACATGCAGAATCAAGGGGTTCCATTTTCACCAGAAGTTAAACTGAAACCAAAGACCAATGGCTGCCCATCTTTACCTTTTCTAGGGCAGTGAAACTACTCTGGATGATACTCTGATGGTGGATACCTGTCATTATACGTTTGTCCAAACTCATAAATGTCCAATACCTAGTGAACCCCAGAGTGAACCCAACTGCAAACTGTGGACTCTGGGTGATAATGACGAGTCATGTAGGTTCATCGACTGTAAGGAACGTACCATTCGTGGGGGATGTTGATGGCGGGGGAGGCTGTGTGCATGTGTGGGGGCAGGGGGTACATGGGGACTCTCTGTGCCTTCTACTCAATTCTGCAGTGAACCTAAACCTGTTCTAAAAAATAAAGTCTACTTAAAAGGAAAAAAAAAAAAAAAAGACCCATGGCTGAACAACAGAGCACATTCCCACACCTCCCACCATCCATTTGAACATTTACAGCTCAGAATCACAGAAGATGAAGGTGACTGTCAAGATCTGGTGTGTTTTGAACTAGGAATAATTTACCATTTGGGGTAGGGGATGCTGAGAACATCCCAAGCCAATCTCTCTAGCCCACTCGTTATGGAACTAATAACGAGACAGGGAAACATCTGCCTGTCAGCTATGAACATGAACCAGCTGATGCATCTATAGACATGAGACACCCAACCTGCCCCACCTGGCGTACAGGACTACTGGAGCAGGGAGGAGATGAGGAGAGGGGAGGAGAGGAGAGGGCTGTTGAGAGGAGCACTTTTCAGAACCTGAAGAAAAGAAAGTTCATGTAAGGGCTCGCTGTGGCCCACCTATGTTTCCACCTCTTTTCTTCCTTGCCCTACCCCACCCCTTATCCTCATAGGTTAACTAATGAAACTGATATCTTGCAGGTTTTTAGCTACTGGAATACCAAATAAGAGATGTGTGTTCAGCCCCAATGAGAATAATATGCATGACCAAATGATCTTTTCTTAATTTTGTGAAAGAAAGAAAATGAAGCAGTAGTGACATAAACCTAATGTGGAAATGCGATGCAGGTTGAAAGCTGCCTGTGTGCATTAAGTGGTACCCAGAGCACCCATTCTTCCATCAGGAGAGTGGCCACTCCTGGCCCAGACAGGATCAAGATGGTATAGATTAAGATCTATTCTCCACCAACCCAGATACAGAGCTGACACCACGTAGGGAGCGGCCAGGCTGGGAAAGCCTATGTCCTCTGGCAAAAGATTCCTTCTAAGCTAGAAGTGCCACAGCAGGAATCAGGATGCAGCACTGCTGCACAAGGGTTCATACTGTAGCAGCTCTGGGACAAAAACCTGCTCCTACCTCCCCTGATTTACAGCTTCTGAAATTCGTGAGCCATTGGCTCTGAGTGCTATAAGTAAGTCATGTAAGGGCTGCACTAGAAGAAATCTTAGAAAAGACCCTTGAGTCTTGCTCTTTTCTGCCAACCCAGCTTTATCCTGTACCCTATGCCATCCCTCAAATGGACAAGAAGTACACACTCCATTTCACTCTCCTCTGTTTTCAAGCAAGAAATCCATGACACAGTCTAATGATCAGCACAGAGACTGACAATGCCATTAAGACTGATATGATCAGCTCGGTGCTTTGTGACCACCTAGAGGGGTGGGATAGGGAGGGTGGGAGGGAGAGAGACGCAAGGGGGAAGAGATATGGGGATATATGTATATGTATAACTGATTCACTTTATTATAAAGCAGAAACTAACACACCATTGTAAAGCAATTATACTCCAATAAAGATGTTAAAAAAAAAAAAAAGACTGATATGAACTTCATTGGTTCTATATTGGCTTCTTCATTGGCTCTTTCTATAGTGGGGCAGTGTCCACTGCTGGCCATCTTTCCTGCATGGCATACACCATTGCAGTAACTCTCATGTTAACCCTGAGCTAATCACCAAGATGGACAAATGAAAAATTAACAAAGGAGAAAGACCAAGAAAGGGAAAACAAATTTACACTGTGAGTGATTGCTTGTGTCCTATTAGTATAACGAATACAAAATACCTTAAAAAAATGCATTAGGCAGATATTGGCTTATGATGTGGTCAATATCACGATTTATTTAACTCTGGGGACAATAAATCTTGATATTGACTGAAAACATAAGTCAATATGTGTACTGTTGTGTGCATCCTACTACAAAAATGAGGTTTTTAACTTTAATAGCTCCTTTTGCAAAGAGGAAAAATAAAAGAACTCCCTCAAAGGCCCTCAAATCATGGTCACACCAACATGCTGGGAAGGGAGTCACTGCCTGGCTCAGCAACTCAGCATCACTGGCTGAGGACTGGTCAGTCAGTCAATTAATATCATAGATGGAATTGTTGATCCTGTTTCTTCACCCCTCCTGTATCCACAATCTTTGATGTTCACCCTACGCAAAGCACACAAAGCAAAAAGCCACTCCTTGACCTGGGGCTTAGCTTGTGATATTTTAGCCAATGGAATACGGACAAAATTGAGATTGCCAATTTCCAGTCTAATCATTAATAGGCATCTTATGTTTTGCTTGTTTTCCTGTGACTCTGCCATCACAATTAAAAGAGCTTCCCTTCAAATAGATCCTATCTCTTTAGCCTGAACCCTGAAATAAGTCCACATGAACAGACCACAGTCCATGCGACAGTGTGGAGCCAAGCCCAGCTGGACCTACAAGTGGAAGCAGAGTTACCCATTCAAGCTCAGCCTAGATCAGGGCCTCTGAAGTCAATCTGCAGCTTTGTGAGAGATCAATGCTTACTGCGAAAGCCGCTGAGATTCGGTGGTTGGTTGTTCTGCAACAGTAGCTGACTGATACAGTCAGCATTCACTAAGTGATCATTATTCACACACCACTATACTTACTCCCTTGTGGGGTCTTCAGAGAAAGTTGGAGATACAGGCCCCAACCCTAAGGAACTCACAGTATGATAGGGGAAGAAGGCACCCAGATGATGGACTGTCTCCCCTTAAGATTATGTTCCATGTAACCCAGACAACTGTCAGACATCTCCCCATCCCTTAGCCAGGGGTACTAACTTCCTTGAATGCACATATACCCAGAAGTTGGACTCAGCACACTTACTAGTTTCCAATAAAAATACAGCAATTCCCAGCATTAGGGATATTTGTAGTTTGGGTTTTGTTTTGTTCTGAAGATCAGGGAGACTTCATGGGAATGCTATATAAGGTTGCACATAGCACTCTAAATGCTTCATTTTCTCCAAATTTCTTCTCAGTGGTAACATAATTCTCTTTCCCCTCTTCAGTGACCCAGTGGCCAGCCTCCCCAGTAAATCCTTTATCCTTCCAGATTACTCTTAAGAGCTCCAAGGTCCTCACTAAGCAGAAAAATTCAACTATGCTCCAGTTTATACCTCTGACCTTATATTATCCAACTCATTCTGTTCTTAGCAAATACTGGGCCTTACACAACAGAACTACCCTCTTCAGAAGGAAGTTCAACTATATGAGAAGACTCTTTGGTGTCTCAAGTCCCACTCCAAGTGGCTGATCGAAGTCTTTTTTTTAAATATGTATATAAAACCATCCAAAGTAATTTTGATGACTGAAATTGTCCTTATATCATTATAATCATTCATTAATTTTTAATACATATTTATTGAACCAGTCACTGTTCTAAAGGCTGAGAATTCAGCTGTGAACAAAAGAGAGAAACTCCTTGACCTCGTTGAGTGTTATCTCAAGAGCAGAAGCCAAACATTAACAATTAAACTCACAAATGAAAGTCATGTTGGGCAGCGGTAAGTACTAGGAAGATAATTAGCCAAGAATAAGGGGATCCACATGCTATTCTAGACAGGGTGATCAGGGAAGGCCTCTCTAAGGAGGAGACTTTTGAGCAGTGACCTGAACTGAGCCTAAATCTCTTGAGTGCTTACTTAGTTCATCCATCCAATAAGTATTTATCACGTACCTGCTGTTCTGAAAGGTTACTATTTGGTTGCTGAGGGAAACAGAGAAGAATCATAAGTGGATACACTCCTCGAGGAGATTTAGTCAATAAAAGAGATAACGCATACATTAAAAAAAAGGAAAAGACATGGGGGACTTCCCTGGTGGTGCCGTGGTTAAGAATCCGCCTGCCAATGCAGGGGACACAAGTTCGAGCCCTGGTCTGGGAAGATCCCACATGCCGCGGAGCAACTAAGCCCGTGAGCCACAACTACTGAGCCTGCGCTCTAGAGCCCACGAGCCACAACCACTGAGTCCGTGTGCCACAACTACTGAAACCTGTGTGCCTAGAGCCCATGCTCCGCAATGAGAAGCCACCACAATGAGAAGCACACGCACCGCAATGAAGAGTAGCCCCCGCTCGCTGCAACTAGAGAAAGCCCACGCACAGCAACAAAGACCCAACACAGCCAAATAAATAATTTTTTTTTTTTAAAAAAAGGCAAACTATAGGTTTCCCCCACTACTTGAAAGTAGTGTTCCTATGAAATCTTTCATAACTTGAAATGGTGTAAAGAGAAGAAGCAATTACCTTAGGGTACATCTTGCTAATGAATGCACAAAATAAATCAAGATAATGCACAGATGCTCACAGACACAGCTCAGAGCTATGGAGGCTGGATGCTGAGATGCTGACTATAGCTCCTGGGGAAGGAGCTTGTGGTGTGCTGCCTTTGTAACAGCTCCTGCAAAACCAATACTGAACGCTATTTTCCCTTTATGCCTTTTTTTGTAATAGGAAAATTCCTCTTCCAATTTCTTTCAGTTAATGAAAACAGGTACTAATGTAGATCTTTCACAAAAGTGGCATAAATTTTTGAAAAGCAGGGGATACCTGTTTACTTTGAGATAGAAAATAACATGTGCTGTGTAGATAGGATACCAGGGAGATTTGGTGGAATGAGAAACCACACCGTAAGAAATCAATAGATTCTTTTAAAATTATAATTTTTTTTTTTTTTTTTTTGTGGTACGCGGGCCTCTCCCTGTTGTGGCCTCTTCTGTTGCGGAGCACAGGCTCTAGACGCGCAGGCTCAGTAGCCATGGCTCACGGGCCCAGCTGCTCCGCGGCGTGTGGGATCTTCCCGAACCGGGGCATGAACCCGTGTCCCCTGCATCGGCAGGCGGACTCTCAACCACTGCGCCACCAGGGGAGCCCTGAAATTATAATTTGTAATACAAAATTTTCTGAAGAATCTAAGGTAATTTTATCAAAAATGGAAGGATTGTTCCACCCCAGATTTCCAGATCCTTCACATCCAGTATATGCTATACATGACAATTTTATGTGTAAACCAGCAATCTATATTTTATGCCCAAATCTTACGATATATAAAGAAAAGTTTTTTTAAATTTTTATTTTGGGGCTTCCCTGGTGGCGCAGTGGTTGAGATCCACCTGCCAATGTAGGGGATGCGGGTTCGTGCCCCGGTCCGGGAAGATCCCACATGCCGCGGAGCGTCTGGGCCCGTGAGCCATGGCCGCTGAGCCTGCGCGTCCGGAGCCTGTGCTCCGCAACAGGAGAGGCCACAGCAGTGAGAGGCCCACGCACCACAAAAAAAAAAAAAAAAAAAATATTTTCTTGTTTTCTCTCCTCTTATTTACTGAGTGTGATGACAGTGGCAGATAATTTAGTAAAGATTTTTTACCCGTTTTCAAAATTATTCTTACAATGTAAATCTGTATACTTGGAAGCACAGAATAAACCCCTAGATTAGGGATTCAAGCACAGGTGGGGTTAGAGAATGTTCATATAGCAGCCAGTGGTAGCCTTGGACACTCACCCAGGTCTATGACTGGTTGACTGATACACAAGGAAGGTAGAGAGAAGGGGAAGGGGGTAGGGGTGGGATGAATTGGGAGATGGGGATTGACATATATACATTATTGATATTATGTATAAAATAAATAACTCATGAGAATCTACTGTATAGCACAGAGAACTCTACTCAGTGCTCTGTGGTGACCTAAATGAGAAGGAAATCCAAAGAAGAGGGGATATATGTATACATATAGCTGATTCACTTTGCTGTACAATAGGAACTAACACAACATTGTAAAGCAACCATACTCCAATAAAATTTTTTTAAAAATAAGAAGGTAGAGAGACCACTCACAACAAATATACCCACACTCTGAATTGTCTTTCTTTCTATGGATTTCTGTAGATTTCTACTGATTAGCCATATCTCCAGCTCAGTTCCCCTGTGCGGTTCTAAGAAAGGGTTTAGATTTCCCTGCTAAATGGATTTGGAATATGCAGGCTATGGGGGAGGACTGGGTTTGAGGAATGTGATAGATACTGCTAGTTAACTGTCAATATCCTTTTTTATTTCATTTTAAAAACCCTGTGGAGTTTTAGCTGGGTCCATGGCTGTCCAGCGAAACAGCACATTCCCCAGACATTCTTGCAACTGAACGTGGCCATGTGACTATGTTCTGCTAATGACAGGTGAGCAGATGCAATACATCTTAACTCAAGAGTGTGTCCTTAAGAAAAATGGACATGCAGACTTCTTGCCTTTCCTCCCTCCCCGCTTCCCATTGGCTGGAGATAGAGACAGAAGCCACATATCAGGGATACAAAGTCCTGTATCTCTGACTGTTGTGTTAGAAATAAATTTCTATCATGCTTAATACACTATACTTGAGTCTCTGGTACAGCAGCTTACTCTGTACCCTAAGCAATAGAGAGAGGAGAGAGAGTAATATAGGGGCCATTAAACTCAGCAAAATTAAGTAGCCCAAATGAACATAGTCTTGGCCAGGTTTGTGAAAGTAGTGCTATCAATAGAAGAAAGCGTCTGCCCAAGTCAGGACTTTGCATTAATCACCTGGCTATTTTCTACCTTGGACATGGCCATGTACTCACAGTTTCCACACATGACTTAATGTTTGCTCATGCTACATGGTCACTGACAACAGTGTTTTCTGGACCAGAGGAACCAACTCATTCAGCAACACTGAGAAGAGCAACCATTCCAGGAACAGGACAAGAGTTTTTAGAGACTCTAAAAAAGTGTGAACCTCTCTGTTGCTTTTCAGAGCTAAAATTTAATGCTTCTTGAGTTTCTCAGCTGATATGGTCCTCTCATTTTATTTCCTAATAGAGAAGAGAAGTTATTTTCTAAGCTGTAGCTTCACAAAAACCATTTCCCCTTAGATAATGAGGAATGTAACAGAGAGGAACTCCAGGGAACAGGGATTTCTTTCCCTTAAATATAGCCCCTCTATGGGGGAACCTAAGAAATCTAGGATTTTCATATCTGATTGTTGAGATTGACCAGATGCTTAATTTAGAAATCTGAATAGTTTTATTTCAAGAAATATTTAAATTAGTTCAATTAACAGTATAGGACTGGGGATGGGGAGGGGGGCACAAAAAAGTAAATATTAGAAATATAGAGATCTCCTGAAATTTGAGGGCAGGAAACAAAGTAGATGTGGGAAGTGGTAGAAGTGTGAGCTGGACAACCAGACTCAGGGTGGTTCCTGGGACCCCATCAGCAGACACCCTTGGGTATTCATTCTACTCTTCACCATTGACCTGATTCAGCTCCTCCCGCAGGAATCCCCTGTGTTTTGTCCTGCTATCCACCAGCCTGGGCTCTGAATATCCCAATTCCTAGTTCCTTTCAACAAAGACTAAGAGCACAGGCAGTTCCCAGAGAAAGCAGACTAAGGGTGAACCAGGAATCCCAAAACAATCCCACTATCGCAGTGGTTGGGGGACAATACAAATGCCTGTAATTTACAGGATAAGTTGAGGACAGAGAGCTGAATTCTTGATTGCCTTTCTAGCTCTGTGATAAATACCTTTGGCCAAGGTCATCTAAGCTAAGAGATCTTAATTCATCTATTTATTTATTCATTCAAACATTCACTCAATAAACATTTATGAGCACTTGCTCTGTGCTATGGACTAGGAAAACAAAATTGAATAAAAAAAGGATCTTATTCCTTCAGCTCACAGGCAAACACAAAAACAGTTACTTCCCAGAGAGCTGCAGTATTTGAGGAAGGTCACATATAACTCAAAACATGAATTTAAAAATAACTGGTTGATATATGGTTTGAAATGGTTTTCATGTAAACTAATGTTCAAACTAAATGTGAATTCATTTTCATAAGTAAACGTATTTGCACAAAAACCGTCCACATTTCTTAAAGAGGTCAGCCGGCAGGAGATCAGAGCATGCCAGGGTGATCTTCCTTGTGCTAGTGAGACATACCTTACTGCAGATAATACCTGCCATCTACCCGCTATGCCACTGTTGTTAAGGGTCTCAAATGCCAGTTTTAAATCCTCTATCCCTGTTTAACATCGCTTAACCAGCAAAAGATGAATCAAGGATACCCTTGTTCCGAGAGCATCAAAGAAACATTTTCCTTGTCTGACACAGATAAATCCAGATACATTCTTTTTGCCCACTGCCAATGGATCTAAACTAACACTGCTTTATCAAGGTTGTTATAATAGGCCTTTCCCATTTTTTAAGTCAGTTTCATGGATTCACTTGGGGATGCAAAAGATTAATTCATCTTTTTTTTTTTAAAACCTTAAACCACTTACATTTCCTTGATATGTGTAAGTTAGTTGGTTTGGTTTGGGTTTTATATTCTACCCTTTTATACATCGTTCCATATTTTAAAGTTTTTGTGGTACGTGAAATACTGTGTGGGGTTTTTTTTCCATTCAAATGTCTTAGGTTACTGATTAACTTCATTATATTTAACCATACAGTTGTTCACTAACACCGCACTATTACAATTTGCACAAGTGGCTGCCAGCAATGTACATTATATATTTAATGGGGTACTGTTATGTTACAGTAAACAACTTAGTACCTATATAGTTTCAAACAAGAGAAATCTTCAGATTCTTGGTAATTTTAATATTTTTACAATTGTGTTAAAAAACACAATCTACGGATTGGTCAATGCAAACCTGGATAACCAAAAATAGATAATACATATATGACAAAACATGAACTTAGTACTTTTCTAGAACAAAGGAGGGCATGACTAGTGTCACAAGGAAGGTGGGATTAGGTGGGACACTGTTGGGGAGAGGTACGTTTGTAGGTGTCGAGGAAAAGCTGCACAGAATAGCTCTCATAATATAACTATTAATGGAAATAAAAGAGAAAATATGTTTTCTCAAAGCTAATACAGGGAGGATATAGGATGGCCTAATTGCTCTAAAAATTGAGGACCTTTTACAGAGAAGACATGACATCCATACAATCAGTGTAAGGTCAGACAGTCTCTGTGCCAACCATCTGATAAGCAATGGGATATGTCCTGCTGTTAAGGAGTATTCAAAACAAGATACTTATAATTATTTCCATAAACTCCCCCTCCAACCAGTTATCTCTCAACAATACCTAAATGCATTTTATAATAACAAGTGGGCCTTCAAAAAACAAATCCAAAGTTGTATTTGGCCAACTAACTTTTATCGTCTTCCTATATAACAGGATAGTGTATGGCCCATAAAAGCAGCACCTTTCAGCTTCCAATTCAACTTAGCCACACACCTTTCAAGAAAAAGTTATGTCACACCATTGTAAAGCAATTATACTCCAATAAAGATGTTAAAAAAAAGTTATAAGTCAAAATACTGTTGGTTCCCTTTAAAAAAAAAATACAGAAAATAGCCCATTAGGATTTTTTTCCCCAAATAACTGAGGAGAAAATAACAAAGCAAAAGAAAATAACCGTGAAAAGCCTACCGTACTTTGTAACACTTTTTCTCATTTTTAGGCCACCATCACTGATTTTAAGTCATCATCCACTTAAATTGCCTCACAGAGCATTTCACTTGGTGTACCTGTGAACAGATGCAATGCAAAGAGAAACAACATTCCTCTTTCCCAAGACACTGTAATGACCTCAGCACAAGAGGTAGTGAAGAAAAGCTCCTTTCTATTCTCTTTTTTCTCTTTCTCTTTTCCTCCCTGATACCTGTAAAGACTTCCCTTGGAATGAATGTGGAACTCATCATTTGATGATGAATTTGCATGTCGATCGGCAGCCAGTGTAGCAGCCTTCAGATTAGGGACATTCCGCTGCACACTAAAAGGCACAAAGAACAAGAAGTGCATTTCCATCTGCCCTTCCTTTCCAGTCAGTGCATTCCCAGCCGTGTCTATTGATGAGCACTTGGAACAATACCAAAATGCAGTGTAAGGTCAATCCTGCAGTTTACTTCGCTGAGCTAAAGGAACAAAGAGCAGAAGAAAGGCCTTAAACCCAGCCATCGTAAAGGGGCGGGATGAAGGATGAAAAATGGGTCTGATGGGCAGTTGCACAGAGTAAACGTATTTGGAGAAGCAGCAGCTCCAGCTGAGATAAAACCAATGATGATTTGTATTTTGTACTGTATCTTCAGGGGATAAAAGCACTTCTATCAGACAGCACTGGAGGCAAACTTGAAACACTGCAGTAAATGTTCCCTGCCAGGGAAGGAATAAAACCTCCCATAATTGCTGAGGAGTGTTAAATATCTGATTGTGCATGCCTCTCTCCTCCCATGGTGAGGCAACTCAACCAGGCCCTCTTTTTAACTCTACCAGCCCCTGGTAACCCAACAGTTGGCTGGGCCCTGCTGTCAACAAAGCAACAGGATACTGGGTTTTACTTGGGTAAATACCAGTAATTGTAATTTGTGGGATTATTTGTCTTTAAGCCTTTTTAAAGTTATTTCAAATAGGAAGCCTGCAACATCACTGCTGACAAAATAAGAGTTGCAGGGGGAGAGGCAGAGTTAGTATTCAAATGCAAATATTTTGGGAAGGAGAAGGCGGGCTTACAAGGCCATTAAAGCAAAGGTGGGAATTTTCTTTCTGAATAGAGAGCAGATGCAACATATTGCCTCACCATTTGGCAAAACCACGTGACAGTGGCCAACTGCAATGAGGAGGCACCCCAGGTAAAGGGTATGAGGAAGGCAAAGGCCAGAAACACAGGCAAAACTGGGCACATCTTGGCATGCCCTCCTCAGTTCTCCTCCCAGAGCTAGATCCAGCTCATCCCTCAGTCTCGCAACTCAAGGGCGGCCCAGCAGCATCAGCATCACCTGCGAGCTCGTTAGAAACACAGAATCTCAGGTCCTGCCCCAGACCTGCTGAATCCAAGTCTCAAGAGGTGGGACCCAGTAAGAGTTCAGAACCACAGCTTTAGATTATACAAAAACCTTTCCTGACTCCTTCAGCACTCAGC
The DNA here is from genome assembly GCF_937001465.1 of Orcinus orca. Lineage (NCBI taxonomy): Eukaryota > Metazoa > Chordata > Mammalia > Artiodactyla > Delphinidae > Orcinus > Orcinus orca. The sequence continues at coordinate 36,300,719 of NC_064571.1, forward strand.
GTACCCTCTCTTCTCTGAATCCTGTATCCCATATTGCTCTGCCAACCACAAGGCATCAACAACGCCTTTGCACACAGTGGGGATCCAACAAACACTTGCTGATTTGCCTTGGTCTCGCTGTTTTCCTGTGTATTTATGTGCCCTGATTCGCCCATTAGATGTCAAATTCTTTGAGAACAGGGATCCATTCTCTCTTAGTCTTCTTTGAACCCTTCTCCATGCCTGGTACACATTGGCGCTCATTAATTACTGAAGGGTTGATCTGGGCATTGGGCCTCCTGTTTCTATTGGGGGATATTACAGTAAATGGTATTGAGTAGATTCTTCACTGGCAAGGGAAGGTCAGCATTTTCCTACTTTAGTTACCCTGACAAAAGGACATGGCAGCCTAAACGGAGTGCAACCGGGCTCTCTGATTATCTTCAAGTGACTCAGTTCCTCCCATCTGCAAAGCAGGTGTGGAAAATCATAAATGCATAAGTAAGTATTTTGTAGAGATATTAAAACTTAACTGAAAGACATTTATCCTTGGGGGAAAGTTCTGAGTAGAGGCAATCTAGCATAGTCTGTGAATGGGCAAAAGTCAAATGCACCCTTTTACCTTGGCTGTTTATGAGAAAGCCTATCGCTCAACTCTAAGGATTACATGGAGGTGATCCATTTTAATCCCCAAACAACTAAGTGAACTGGATGTAATTTGTTCTCAAGTAGGGCAAGGGAACTGAGGCCCAAGGAGATGAAATAATTTGCCCAAAGCCACCAAGTTACTCAGCAAAGCACAGATTCTAATACTAGGAGACTCCAGAGCCCATGCCTGTCCTTACACATCCCACTGGAGGAAAGAAAAATAGGAAATTAAACAATGCATCGAAATGCAACCTGAAGGTCTTTCTGTACACTCACAGGAATGGAAATGCCTGCCAACTGGAGGGACCTAAACTTTATCCACCAGAAGACAGATATGCTCAATGTGGCAACTTTGTAATTATAATTGCACAGGTAGGTGAAAGAAATAGCATAGCATAAATCCGTGTCTATACAATGTCACACAGCTAAATTTTTCAACAAAAATCTTCCACTAATCATCAAGATACTTATAAATAATGGGTCCCTGAATTTTTCACTTCTTCCTAAAATGTTTGGGAGACATATAGACTTAACTCAAACGTCCAAAACTTCTTAAGGAGACTTGCCTCCAAAGAACTCTGACATTAACAAAAAAACACATCAAGAATCTAAGATGTTTCTTATTGTTCATATTATCTGAGCACAGAAAACACACTAGACACCATACAGAACATTAAGGGAGACTATTTCAACAGAAAGTGTTCATAATATAAATTAGAAAGACACAACCTAAATTAAACAGACACAGTCTAAATTAGATATACAATATCATCAGAGCTCTGATTTCCTCCCAGCAGGGACTGTAGGAGAGGAAGTTTCCTGGAGTTTCTGACACACAGAAACTGGTCTGCGTTTCCCAGGTCATTCGTTAAATTTTATTGTGCACGCTCTGGATCCAAATATTGACCTTGTTGTTTTTCTGACTGAGTCTAGCATGGCTGAAAATAACACTGACATCATAAGGTGGGGTGGAGGCATTAGGGGTGAGAAGTTTACAGTCTGTCAGTGTGTTTCAGAAGAATTGTACTTTTTTAGGAAATTTCAGCTTGACTGGAAAGGCTTTATTATCATCAAGTTTGCCACAAAAGGCAGAACTTCCTGCCTTGCTTGTTCTATTTTCTTCCATCGGAGAGTAGCCTGGTGCAGATGGAAAGTGCCCTCAGCGTATTCTCCTAAGCAGCAGGAGGGAGTGGCTGCCTGCACCCCAGACAAGCCCCAAAGTCTGGGGCTTTGTGGATGAAAATAAGACCATTAGCATCCTGTACCTGTATAATTCTCTTAACACTGTTCTTTCTTGGCTAACAAAGCCTCTGAACAGCCTCTTCCATAAAGATCTAAGGTGCAGAATGGTTAGATGGCCTGTTCAAAGTCACCCAGGGAATTAGTGCAGGAGCAGGACTGAGATCGGCTCTCTGGACACCTGGTCCACTGTTCTGCCCTCTGCCTGGTGCCAAAAGCAAATCCCCTTCTAGCAGAACTGGTCAAGGGAAATACGGTGCAAGCAAAATGTGAGCCACGTATATCCCTTTAAATTTTCTAGTGGCCATATTTTCAAAAGTAAGAAGAAAAGGTAAATCCAGTTTTAATAATAGATACCACTTAACCCAATACAACCATCATTTCAACAATTGATATTAAAAATTGTTAATGAAATATTTTACATTATTTTTTCACATGAAGTCTTAAAAATCTTGGGTGTATTTCACACTTTCAGCACATCCCAATTTAGATGAGCCCCATTCCAAATGGTCGCTGGCCACATGTGGCCACCTTATTAGATAAGGCAGCATTATAGCGTCTGTCTGAAATATGTGAAAAGCACAGCCCTGCCAAGTCCAGCCATGGGTCAGACAGCTCCTTCGTGGTCAGGACTGTTCAAGTGAGACCCACACAACAGCTCCATTGGGAAGTGGGAGAAAGGTTTCCAGGCAGCCTCCAACCCTAAGGAGACTCTTATCCTTGATATAAAGCCCCAGAAACTATTAACATTTTCCCTCCCTACACTGCCAAGCAGACAGCATGCTCACTCAGACTCCTGCAAGCCCTGAAGGGTCACTGTAGAGGAGAGCTGCAACACATGTCTCTAACAGATTATTAGTTTATTAAGAAAAATAGAGAAAGCACATTTAGCGTTGCCACAAATATCTACCAGGTGACAACTCTGTGTCAAGCATGGAGCTCTGTTCTGGAGATATAGCAGTGAACAAAATCGACGTGCTCCTTATAGAGCTCACCTTCTAGTGGCGACAACCTGAGAAATAAACAAACACACATGCCAAAAATAATTACAATCTGTGATAACCCCTACAAAGGAAATAAAAAGGATGAAGAGAAAATGACATCTAGTGAATGTTCACTACAAACCAGGCACTGAGCTAGTCTCCTTTACCGTGTTAGCACCATTTATTAGTGCTTAAAGCATATCAGAAAAATATGCTAGACTATTTATTTATATTAGCACTTGTTCTCACAATAATCTTGCAATCTCCATTTTACACATAAAGGTCATACCACTAGTAAATGTAATATCCAGGATCCAAGCTCAGAACAGACAACACCATTCTCTTTCTACTTTACCATGATGCCATTCATTTTTATATCATGTGGATTTGTTGAACAGCAATAAGGAATAGAAATTGCACCAACCCTGTGTGGGTTAGAAAGAGCCTCTACTTTAAGAACTAAACTTCAAGCCATTTAAAATAAGATTTCTAAAAAGCGCTGAAATGCAGACATCAATTCAAGCATCAGGGCGTGGTGGGTGAGGGATTACCAATGGGCTGCATCTCCCAGATCAACTCTTGAGGATGCCTGAGAATGGTGTGAGGGCATCTGGGCTCAAGGCCAAGTAGGCCTTAATCAATTAGCTATGTGTGCTCTGTCTGGGGACAGGTAGAAGAGACACACTGGCTAAGTATTTATCATCCCTGAGTCTGACTCAAGGCCACCACAAACCCAAGAACAAACCCCCGGATCCTGGACTAAGAAATGGATCTAACCTGAGACCATACTTTGTTTGGTTAAATGCCAGTCAAAATCAGTGAGTTCTGCCGACCCTGGCTGAGGGCATATTTAGCATCCTGGGGCTTCATCATCAGACCTGAGCCCCTCACAGGACCCAGGGCAAATCCATAGACACTGAACTGCCTACAAGGTAGATTCAGGCCCAGATCACTCCAGGTTCACATCTTACCAAAACTCCAGTGAGGTGGGCTTAGTAGTTGACAACCAAATTACACTGTAGTTGTAACTTATTTGTAATTTGCCCATGATTTATTTATTATTAAATTACTTGCGTATAGTTTGTTAAATCTACATCGCAGTGTAGATTTGGTCATTTTCCACTAATCATTTTGTTGCATTTTAAAAGCCTCAGGTTAAAAGTACTTCTTTCAGGTTATATAAGCACAAATACCTAGGCAGGCAGAACCAATAGGTGTTTCCAACCTAACGCTGAGGCCCCTAATGGGCAGACATCGCTTTAGGTCAGCAGTGCCCACACGGGACACTGAACTGGGGACAAACTACATGACCAGTGCCATTTCTCTCCCCAGGGACTGGTTTACCTAGACCACATGTCCCACTAAGTCAGAGGAGGATTTCCAAAGACCAAAGGAGTCACACACAACACGACAGCACCCCCTATGCAGCTCATGGCCCTCCCCCGTCCTCTCTAATCCCGGGAAATGGTTACACTACCTTCCAAAAGAGACCACCTCAAAATCTCCTATGACTCCTACCTCGCCAACCTAAACCCTGGTATTACAATGTTTTCCACAAGAGTCAGTCACAGGGAATGCGAAAATCTCCCTCCCTTCCGATCACGGCACAGTCACAGGAGAACATAATCTCTGGATGAGCAAACTTCCTCTTCAAACAAAGGAATATTTCTCCCTGTGCAGCGGGAGACATTTAGCCCTTCTCATATCCCCTGTTGTGGAAGGTGAGCCTTCCAGGCTTCGCTGATGGGGATAATTACAAGGGGATTTTCAGTCAGGGCCTACAGGTGGGAAGAAGGGAGGGCCGGAGGAGAAAAAGCAAGAATCCCAACCGTTTTTTCATGTCAGGGAAACACCTTCATGCTCAAAATGAGCATAGCTTCTAGATCACTGACCTCCCCCTCACGTACAAAGTCTTCTCATGTGTGAAAAGATGCTTGTAAATACGGTTCCCACAGGCTGAGATGTTGAAACGTCTGAGAGACTCTAGCACTTCTCGGCCCGGCCCACAGAAGGGCCATGCCAGGGAGACACTCTCTCACAGCCTCTGCCACCTTTACTCCACATTGTCAAGCAGCCAGGGTACACGCTGACAGTCATTTCACAGGTAAAGCTGCTCACACACACCAGAAAAGCAGAAAGCCTACTACTGCTTGGAGTGTCCAGGTACCCACCAGTCCACCTGCTTCGACTACCGGGCCACTCAGAAGCCTCATTTCAAGGGCAACACATCAGAGAAGGGGAGAGATGTAAAAGGCAAAAAGACAGCTGACTACCGCCTAAGGTGAGTGTCTCTGTGGACAGGCGCGTTTCCAGTTCAGTGATCTGAGCTGGAAAGCGGGACATGGGCTGTCCTAAAGAGCTTGTCCTAAAGATCTCCCCTAAAGTGCGAGGGGAGATCTTGTCAGCCTCTCCACCACCTGGAACTTCTGCAGCGCCTGGGCAGATGGTAGGGCACACCTCCCAACCGGGAAAAGAGTGAGACACTATTTGTGGAACATAACACTAGATGCATTTCAAACTGCACTCAAAATCTCCATTTTCCTTTATTTTGGTTGGTTGGTTTGCTGGCTGGTTGGTCAATTTAACCCGCCCTCCTTCACACCTCTTGTAACCAGATGTCAAGCCCCTCGGTGGGAAAAAGCGAAAAGGAGAGAGGATTCTTCAAAGGATGGTATGGTTGGGGTATATTATTTCTGAAGGAGAGCAACATGGAGTAATAACATGTAATGTTTTTATGTCACTCAGAATAAAAATACATTTGGCCTCCTTTCTCAGAAGAAGGACCTCCCTGAGCGCTGCATCTCAGGAAAGGGATTGGACCTCACACCTTTCCCTGCACGTCCAGACTGTTCCACTTCCAAGACATTAGTGGAGCAATGAAGTGACCAGGAAGGAAGGAGAACTATCACTAAACTTTTGTTGTTTTATTACACACTTTGAAATACATTCAATTGCTTATAGTTCTGTTTTTCAAAGATTATTCACCTACATACACACACACACACACAGTGTTTACCAACACAAAGAATGTGTACTTGCAGTTCCCCTTCCCTGGTGCGCACAGGCTGAAGGACAGAGTGTTCCAGGGGCACGAGTGACTCACTCCCACATGCAGATGGAGGATTGCAGAAGCAGGGCATAGAGAGACTTGCCCAAAGTCAAACAGGCAGTTCCGACACTGGGGCTAAACTTCACCGAAATGTGTGAACTCAGAAGTAAAGGAAGGAAGAAAAGACAAAGGAAGTAAAAAAGGACAGAAAGGAGAGGAAGGAGAGAAGGAGATCCTAGAGCCTGTCTAGGATCCTAGAATCCTTTCCTGTTCCTGTCCACCTTTTTCTTGTGTGGGCCACTGGGAAAGTAAGCAGGGGGAGGACAGAGAATGGGGCAGTCCTCCTCCCCCTTCTATGATGTCACCTTCCTTGCCACAAGTGTCCTTCCTGCCAAACCTTTCTTTATCCATCTCTCCTTCTCCCCCTCTTTCTCTTACTCTGTCTCGAAAAATTTCTTCTGTGTGTACTAACCTTTTGCTTCTCTCCACATTTGCTCTTATCCAGTTTTCCTTCACATTCCATTTCAAAATTAGTTGCTCTTTTCAAAACTGAACACTAACCTAGACCCAGAATAATCTTAAGAATTATCCATTCCTCTGCAGACTTTTCCTCCTTTACACCCAATGCCCCCCAACTCTGTCTCCTATCCCCCATGACAAGGGCTTCCCAAATCTCTGGATTGAAAGTCCACTCACTTCCCTCCCAAGGTTGCCCCATGTGCTCCAGCAGGGCTCCACCACCAGTTAGAACAGATGCCCGCCCCCCGCCCCCGACAGGTATAATAAACACATGCTGGGATCAAGGAAGCTATTAATAATAATACCATTAAACGAGCCCTGGCAGGCTGGGGTTAATCTAGAAACACACATGCTCATCACACACGAAGCCCATAATACACAATAAGGGAGAATCTTAATTCTCCCACTCACTAGCATTCATTTATATTCCAAAGTCTCCACCTCTCTCCCGACGGAATCATTCAGCACAGTAGGATTTTCTCTGCTCAAACCCACCTTCACTTTAAAAGAACTGAAAAGGCTGGGCTTAGTTCCTGTCGTGGGCATCAAGGCTTTTTCTCTTTGACAACTGGCCTGGGGATCTGCAGCTTCATCTCTTCATCTTTTTTTTTTTTCCTGTACACACAGGTGCAAAACCCACAGCACCCTTACTGAAAGCAATATGTAAGCAATATACATAAGGGTTCACATTGACCTAGTACTGGATGATCTTGGAGGCTAGAATAATGTGATATTAATTTTCCACCAATATGGGTTAAAATGAGCTGCCCCTCACCCCTCCATGAGAAAGAACCCAGAGGCTGTCTCACCTCTGGTTTGACTTTAATAGAATCTGCCCAACACAGAAGTAAGGGTAGTGACAAGAGCTTGGCTCCACAGCTGCCCTTAGCACTCCTTCCAGCCAGAAGGAGCAGGAAAGGTCTGTGCTTGTAATGTCAATGGGAGGCAAAGACACATGCCAGCCTACCAAGCAGCCTAGAGCGGAACCCGCTGAGCCTGTTCCGGCGCCTGCAGTTACCAACTCCCACCTGGAGTCTCCTGAACCCAGGCAGGAACCATCTGGGTCATCCAAAGGTTCCATCTGTTTTCTCCAAAAAGCCATCACCTGTTTAAAAAAAAAAGCCTACAGGGGAGTGCCCTGCGCTACCCTAGATCATCCAGAAACGATCCCCTCCTTACTCTGTTGTTTTCCAATCCTGATTTTGCAAAACTGCAGGTGGCTCCCCTCATTTCAAGGTATATTGAGAAATTCTTAGATTCAATTCTCAAGACAAAACTCATTCCATTCCGTTTCATTTTTGAAAGTGTCCGGCACCACATTTCAGAGGAAATAGTACATTAAAGTTAAAATTAAGCAGAGGACTACTAATACTCTTGTATCCCTCAAAATAGTAATACTATCAACTGTATTACATGCAGGACAAAAATATTCAAGTCACCTGATTTACTGGGGACCTTTAACTTTAAAGAAGTACTGGACCCAGGGGTTTTTAAGCAGCTCTTCTGGTTTGTGCATAGAGATGAACTCTGGCTCAAATTACATTTTCCCATCCAGCCATTCCTTACAGGTATGACCTCAGACTGGTAAGGATCTGCACCACTGCCTTCTGTGTTCCTTCTCCAAACTGGCTTCACATGAAATGCAATCAGAGAAATAGATTTCCTCCCAGTGGTGGCCACTGCCTGTATGAAACAGTGGCCATTTCTGGAGATGAAATATAATTGCAGCTACTGTGTTCATAGGCACACCAATGTTTTTATTCACTCATTCATTCATCATTCAACAAGTAAGAATGGAGCCTCTATTCTCTACCAGGTCCAATGCTAGGTGACTGAGATACAGAAGTGAACAAGAACAACCTATCCCTCTCCTCCTTTGAAGCTGATATTAATTAATTAATAATATGTGACTAAAATATTGCAGACTAGAATAAGTGACATGAAAAGATAAACAAGGATCTAAAATAGAGAGTAACAGGTAGGACTTACCTCTGCATTTAAGCAGAGACTGACTAAAAGAATGAGAAGGAACTCACAATGCTAAATTCCGGGCATTGCCTTCCAATTATTATACATTCAAGGGGAGGAAGAGCAAGTGCAAAGCCCCTGAGGTTGGAAAGAACTTGGTGAGTGCAGAGATTAAAGACATGATTTTCCTGGTGCATAGTAACCAAGGGGAGAATAGTGCAGAAGGAGACGACGTCCACTACCCTGTTACAGATGTGCCCAGCTCCCTGTCTGCTCCCTCTTCTGAAGGAAGTACATCAGAATGCAGTCAGGAAGAGGAATGACATAGATAGAGATGGCCTTGAATCTGCTTTAATTTGTAAAAAGAAGCAATCACAAACCTTGAGACTTTAAATAACATGGGTAATATACTGTTTGTGGCATACAAACTGAGTCCTGAGAATACCCCACCATCATCTTGGAACACCATGTTTGAAAATCTGGAGTCCCACAATCCTGGCTCCTAATGCTGGTCCACACCCCTCAACCTCTCTGAGATTCAGTCTCCAGCTGACACACGATGAGATGTCCTAACAGGACTGACTTAAGAAGGCACATCTTCACTAAATGCTACCCTGAGTAGTAATCCTTTGGATATTTACTTAAAACTCATTAACTGATTGATGCTTTATCAAATAAACAACTTCTGCTTAAGCCAATCGTAGAGCCCACTTGCCCAGCAAACACAAAAATGAATGCTCTATAGTAGGGCTGTTCCACAGAAATGTGATGTAAGCCAAAAATGTGAGCCACCCTGTATAATTTTAAATTTTCTAGTAGCCATATTAGAAAAAGGTTTTTAAACACAGAGAAATTAATAATATATTTAACCAACATATCTGAGAAATTTATAACTTTAACATGCAATCAATGTTTTTAAAATTATGAATGAGACATTTTACATTCCCTTTTTTGTACTGTCTTGGAAATTGGGTATGTATTCCACAGTCACAGCACATGTCAATTCGAATTAGCCACATTTCAAGTGCTTAATAGCCACATGAGGCTACTGGCTACTATAATGGACAGTGAAGCTCTATAGAGATAATCAGACTTTTAGACATTTGTGCCCTACGAGCTGTCTTAAGTATAACTGCAAGACTGATGAAGGTTAAGAAAAAATCAACAAAGCAATAAAGAGAGAGCAAATCCCATGCTTCAAAAGTCCATTCTGGTTTCTGAGTGTTGATGAAACTTTCAACTTTCCTGCCTTCCTGAATTACTCATGGAGCATTCATTTAATCGTCTATGTATTCATTCATTCATTCAACAAACAGTAACTGAGCACCTTCTATTGTCCAGGTACCAGGTGCCAGGGACGCAGACATGAACAAGCATAATTCCTGCCCACAAGATGTTCCGTATTTAGGTAGGAATCACCTGACCCAATGAGTAGTCAGCACTCTTCAAGATTTCTCCCTCCCCAGCCAGAATTTTGGAGAAATAGATTCTAGTTTAGACTCCTCTACTAACAAGCTGTGAATCCCAGAGAAAGCATTTTCCCCATCAGAGCCTTTGCTTCCTTATCTGTAAAATGTGAGTTAATCTAAACAACTACTAAGCGTCCTTCCAGTCTGAGATGGCAGCTTCAGCCTGAACGCCACCACCCTGTTTCTTATCCTAATGATGTGTGGGAACTTGGGAGAGCAAGCTGAAGAAAGGCCCCTCCCCCACCTCCACCCATAGGAGAAGATGCCGCTTTGTTTTCTTCTGAATCCTTTCCCTCCTGGGCCTTTTGTGGTTGCAGGAGTGGTCTAGCTTTGTTTTACTTTGTTTTAATTACATTCAAAATTAGCAAAGCAATCCCCATGATCCACCTAGCAGGGTAAATGGCCCATTTGGTACATATGACTACGTGGCGAGACCCCCCTGTCATTACACCAGAGCCCCACACGTATTCTGCTCCCAGGTAGATGATGGCTAAGGAACCTAGAGAGCTTATCTAGCCCATCATTAACCTCATTTTGAGACAGCCCCAGAGGCAGTCCTTCAGCCACCGGCACAGCCGGCTGTCAATTGTGTCAAGCCAGTAACATATTAGTTAGCAGGGGAGCAATCCAAAGAGGTAACCATAGATCCAAATGCCTAAAAGATATTCTGGAATGTGGTAATTATGTCCTGCAGCTGCCAAGGGGGTCCTCTGTGAGTTCACAGATAGCAGTTGTACCATGGGAAGAAGAGGACGGGTAACAGCAGCCAAGCTGTTAATAACAAACAACACGTCTTGGTTCGAACTCACCAAACAGTCCTCCACACTTTAGTCCTGATCCATCTTCAGGTTCCTACAACTGTTCCCAGGAGGCTGGCTTCTTTAGTGTGGGTGCTGTGTATTCTGTTCCTGAACACAAGAGATAAGGGGCAGGGGGGAAAGGGGGAAAGTTAAGAGTAAATAATAGGTGGGTTAAAAGGAGAATATTCTCGGTGTTACCATGGATTCTGTGGCTCTGTTCTTGTAAGTGAAATTTCCCAATTTCCATGATTTTAAAAAACAGGCAATTTTCATACTTTTTTTAATAGTTCTTTTGCTCGTATTAACTAAGCAGTATTCCATTGTACGTATACCAAAATTTTTTTATCCATTCACTTGTTGATGACCATCTGAGTTGTTTACAGATTTGTGCTATTACAAACAAAGCTACCGTGGACATTTGTGTATGAGAGAATGTGGCAAATGTCAGTTAACATTTGGTGAATTTAGGTGATGGGTATGTGGGTTCACTACACTATTCTTGCAACTTTTTCTATGTTTGAAATTGTTTCAAACTAAAAACATACAAAACGAAGTACGATTCTTACTGAACCTGATTAAAAGACACTTAAAACTTTTAAAACAATTATCATACGGTAAAATTGACTTTTAGTGTACAGTTCAATGAATATTGAGACATGTATACATACGTAACCACTACCACAATTGAATATTTCCATCGCTCCAAAAAAAAACCCCTCTGCTATGCCTTGATATTCACACTGTCTCCCTAATACTAACCCCTGGCAACCAGTGATCTCTATACTCCAACCATTCTCTTTGCAAGAATGTCATATAAATGGAATCATACAGTACGTAACCTTTGAGACTGGCTTCAGTATATTTGAGATGCTGCATGTGTCCAAACTGCTGCATGTGTCAATAGCTCATCCCTTTGGATTGCTCAGTAGCCTCTACCTGTTGTACACTTGGGTTAGTTCCAGTTTGGGGCTATTATGGCCAGAGCTTGTAAAAACATTTGTATACAGGTTTTTATGTGAGCACAAGTTTCATTGCTCTAGGATAAATACACAGGAGCATGACTGCTAGGTCTTCAGTAAGAGTATATTTAACTTTATAAGCAACTGTCAAACTTTTCTAGTAGGGCTGTGCTATTTTGAACACCTGCCAACAATGGATAAGTGTTCCCAGTTGCCCCTCATCTTAAACAGCACTTGGTGTTGTCAGGTTTGGGGGTGTACTGGTATAGGATTGTGTATTTTAAACTGAGGTATAGTTGATTTACAACATTATATTAGTTCCAACTACACTGAACAACTATATTAGGTGTATAATATTTCAAATTTTTTATAGATAATAATCCATTTATACTTATTAACAACTACTGGCTAGATTCCACGCACTGTATAATACACCCTTGTAGCTTATTTATTTTATACATAGTACCTTATACCTATTAGTCCCCTACCCCTATCTGAGCCCCAACTCTCTTCCCTCTGCTCACTGGCAACCACTGGTTTGTTCCATGTGTGAGTCTGTTTCTTTCTTTTTTGTTATCTTCACTAGTTTGTTTTATTTTTTAGATTCCACATGTAAGTGATAAAAAACAGTATTTGCTTCTGTCTGACTTAATCTCACTTGGCATAATACCCTCCAAATCCATCCATGTTGTTGCGAGTGATAAAATTTCATTCTTTCTTATGGCTGAGTAGTATTCCTGTGTGTGTGTGTGTGTGTGTGTGTGTGTGTGTGTGTGTGTGTGTGTGTGTGTGTGTGTGTGTGTGTGTGTGTACACACACGACATCTTCTTTATCCATTCAGTTATTGACGGAAACAGGTTGCTTCTATATCTTGGCTATTCCATAATGCTGCTATGAACATTGGGGTGCATGTATCTTTTCAAATCAGTGTTTTCAATTTCTTTGCATATATACCCGAAGAATTGCTGGGTGGAATTGCTGGATCATATGCCAGTTCTATTTTTAGTTTTTTGAGCAACCTCCATACTGTTTTCCACAGTGGCTGCACCAATTTACACTCCCACCAACATTGTACAAGGGTTCCCTTTTCTCCACATCCTCATAAACATTTGTTATTTGTGGTCTTTTTGATGATAGCCATTCTGACAGGTGTAAGGTGATATCTCATTGTGGTTTTGATTTTCATTTCCCTGATAATTAGTTATGCTGAGCATCTTTTCATGTGCCTATTAGCCATCTGTATGTCTTCTTTGGAAAAATGTCTATTCATTTCTTCTGCCCACTTTTAATCAGGTTGTTTGGGGGTTCTTTTTGATATTGAGTTGTATGAGCTGTTTACGTATTTTAGATATTAACCCCTTATTGGTCATATCATTTACAAATACTTTCTTCCAATAAGTAGGTTGTCTTCTCCTTTTGTTGATGGTTTCCTTTGCAGTGCATTTAACTCATTCCCATTTGTTTATTTTTGCTTTTATTTCCTTTGCCTTAGGGGAGAGATCTAAAAAGATATTGCTAAAATTTATGTTAAAGAATGTTCTGCCTATGTTTTCTTCTAGGAGTTTCATGGTTTCTGATCTTACGTATAGGTCTTTAATCCATTTTTAGTTTATTTTTACATATGGTGTGAGAGAATGTTCTAATTTCATTCATAGCTGTTCAGTTTTCACAGCACCACTTATTGAATAGGCTGTCTTTTCTCCATTGTATATTCTCGCCACCTTTGTCATAGATTAACTGCATGGGTTTATTTCTGGGCTCTCTAGTCTATTCCATTGATCTGTGTGTCTGTCTTTATGCCAGCACCATACTGTTTTGATTACTGTAGCTTTGTAGCATAGTCTGAAGTCAGGGAGTGTGATACCTCCAGCCCTATTCTTCTTCCTCAAAGTTGTTTTGGCTATTCAGGGTCTTTTTTGTTTCCATACAAATTTTAAAATTATTTCTTCTAGTTCTGTGAAAAACACCATTCGTATTTTGACAGGGGTTGCATTGAATATGTAAATTGCCTTGGGTAGTATAGTCATTTTAACATTAATTCTTCTAATTCATTAACATGGTGTATCTTTCCATCTGTTTGTGTTGCCTTCAATACACAGTATTGAAGTACAGGATTTTTACCTCTTTAGTTAGGTTTATTCCTAGGTATTTTATTCTTTTTGATGCAATTGTAAATGAGATTGTTTCTTTAATTTCTTTCACATAATTCATTGTTAGTGTATAAAAATGCAACAGATTTCTATATATTAATTTTGTATCATGCAACTTTACTGAATTCATTGATTAGCTCTAGTAGTTTTTGGTGGCATCTTTAGGATTTTCTATGTACAGTATATTGTCATTTTCAAACCATGACAGTTTTAATCCTCCTTTCCAATTTGGATTCTTTTTATTTCTTTTTCTTGTCGGCACTGTAGCTTCCAATAATATGTTGAATAAAAGTGGGCATCCTTGTCTTGTTCCTGATCTTACAGGAAACACTTTCAGCTTTTCACCATTGACTATGATGTCAGTTGTGGGCTTAATACATGTGACCTTTATTATGTTGAGGTACATACGCTCTACACAAACTTTCTGGAGAATTTTCTTCATAAATATATGTTGAATTTTGTCAAAAGCTTTTTCTGCATCTATTGAGATGATCATATGGTTTTTATACTTCAATTTATTAATGTGGCATATCACATTGATTGATTTGCGAATATTGAACCAGCTTTGCATCCCTGGGATAAATCCAACTTGATCATGGTGTATGGTCCTTTTAATGTATTATTGAATTTGCTTTGCTAATATTTTGTTGAGGACTTTTGCATCTATGTTCATCAGTGATACTGACCTGTATTTTTCTTTTTTTGTGATATCTTTGTCTTGGTATCAGGGTGATGGTGGCCTCATAGAATGAGTTCAGAACCATTTCTTCCTCTGCAATCATTTGGAATAGTTTCAGAAGGATAGGTGTTAACTCTCTCTAAATGACTGGTAGAATTCACCTGTGAAGCCATCTGGTCCTGGACATTTGTTTACAATTATTATATCTTCTTGGATTGATCCCTTGATCATTATGTAATGTCTTTCTTTGTCTCTTATTACAGCCGTTGTTTTAAAGTTTGTTTTGGAAGATATAAATATTGCTACCCTGGCTTTCTTTCGATTTTCATGTGCATGGAATACCTCTTTCCATCTCCTCACTTTCAGTCTCTGTGTATCTTTAGATCTGAAGTGAGTCTCTTGTAGGCAGCATATATGTGGGTCTTGTTTCTGTATCTATTCAGCCACTCTATGTCTTTTGATTGGAGCATTTATTCCATTTACATTTAAAGTAATTATTGATATGAATTTATTGCCATTTTGTTAATTGTTTTGGGGTTGTTTTGTCGTTACTTTTTTCCTTTCTTCTTTTATTCTCTTCCCTTGTGATTTGATAACTACCTTTAATGTTATGTTTGGATTCCTTTCTCTTTTTTGTGTGTGTCTCTATTATAGATTTTTGGTTTGTGGTTACCATGAGATTTATATATAGCAGTCTATATATATATATGATTGTTTTAAGTTGCTGGTCTATTAATATCAAACACATTTTAACAGCCCTGTATCTGTACTCTCCTCCCCTCACCATTACTGTTTTTGGTATCACATTTCACATCTAATTGTTTTGTGTGTCCTTTAACTGCTTACTGTGGATATAAATGGTTTTACTACTTTTGTCTTTTATTCTTCCTACTAGCTTTGTATATGAATTATTTACTACCTTTACTGCATATTTGCCTTTACCAATGAGCTTTTTCCTTTCATAATTTTCTTGTTTCTAGCTATGACTTTTTCTTTTTCACTTAGAGAAGTTCCCTTAACATTTCATGTAGAGCTGGTTTGGTGGTGCTGAGCTCCTTCAGAAAGTGTTTGCATGTCTGTAAAACTTTTTATCGCTCCATCAGATCTGAATGAGAGCCTTGTCGGGTAGAGTATTCTTGGTTGTAGGTTCTTCCCTTTCATAATTTTAAATATACTCCCTTCTGTCCTTCAGAGTTTCTGCTGAAAAGTCAGCTGACAGCCTTATGGGAGTTCCCTTGTATGTGACTTGTTGCTTTTTCCTTGCTGCTTTTCATACTCACTCTTTATCTTTAAATTTTTCCATTTTAATATCTTTAAATTTTGCCATTTTAATATCAATGTGTCTTGGTGTGGTCCTATTTGGGGTGATCCAGTTTGGGACCCTGTGATTCCTGGACTTGGATGTCTCTTTCCTCTCCTAGGTTAGGGAGGTCTTCAACTATTACGCCTTCAAATATGTTATTTGCTCCTTTCTCTCTTCTCCATCTGGGACCCGTATAACGTGAATGTTAGCGCACTTGATGCTGTCCCAGAGGTCTCAAACTGTCCCCCCCTTTTTTTTTTTGCGGTACACGGGTCTCTCACTGTTGTGGCCTCTCCCGTTGCAGAGCACAGCCTCCGGACACGCAGGCTCAGCGGCCACGGATCATGGGCCCAGCCGCTCCGCGACATGTGGGATCCTCCCAGACCGGGGCACGAACCCATGTCCCCTGCATTGGCAGGTGGACTCTCAACCACCAAGCTACCAGGGAAGCCCCCCCATTTCTTTTTTTTCTTTTTTCTGTTCAGTGTCAGTGATTTCCACTATTCTGACTTCCAGCTTGCTGATCCGTTCCTCTATGTCAGTCTATCGTTGATTCCTTCTAGTGTATTTTTCATTTCAGTTATTGTTTTCTTCATCTCTGGTTGCTCTATATATTTTCTAAGTCTTTGTTAAAAACTTCTTAAATTCTCACTCTGTTCATCCATTCTCCTGAGTTATTTGTCTTTGTAACCATTAACTTGAACTCTTTCTCAGGTAGATTGCCTATATCCACTTCACTTAGTTCTTCTGGGGTTTTTATCTTGTTCCTTCATTTGGAACATGTTCCTCCATTTGGAACATGTTCCTCTGTCACCTAATTTTGCCTAACTTGCTATTTTTTATTTCTATGTATAGGGTAGGTTGGTTACATTTCCCAACTCTGGAGATGTGGCCTTCTATAGGAGACATCCTGTGTATTCCAGTAGCACACTGCCCTCATCACCAGAGCTATATGCTCTGGGGTGACCCCTATGAGGGCTACTTGGGTCCTTCTGTTGTGGCGGGCTGACTACTGTGGGCGGTCTGGTACGGATGGCTGGTCCTTGGTCCAGTTGGTTGCCAGGCTGCCTTGTGCGAAGGCTGCCAGCTGCTGGTTGCACAAGGTGACTGGCTGCAGAATCCTGGTGCAGGAGAGGGGAGGTGGGTAATGCAAACTCACTGGTTGGTACAGTCAGGGCCCAGGTAATCCCAGGGCTGGTTCCCTCCCACCAGTGGGTGAAGCCAGGTCTGGGGCTAGTACTGGCCCACTAGCATGCAGAGCCAGGTCCTGGGGTCTGGCTGCAGGGCCCAGGGATCCCAGAGCTGGTGTGGGATTGCTAGTAGTTGGGACCAGCTCCTGACACAGCTGGCTGTGGGTCTGGGTGTCCCAAAGTTTGTGTTGGTCTGATAGTGGTCAGGGCCAGGGCCCAGCCAGTCCCAGGGCTGGTGCTAGCCTGGCTGGTAGGTGGGTGGGTCTGCAGGCTGTGGGGCTATGGTTGTCCTGGGAATAATGTCCACCCACTGGTGGGTCAGGCTGGTCCCAAGGCTAGAGCAGGCTTGTTGGTGTGCAGGGCTGGTGCCTGCCCACTGATGGGCAGAGCTGGGTCCCGAAGTCTCTGTCTACAGAGTCCTGCGGGTCCTGGGTCCAGTGCCTGTGCACTGGTATGTGGGGCCACCTCCTAAGTCCTCTAGTGGGCAGGGCCATGTTGGGGTAGCTGCTGGTTCTGGGCATCTTAAAGCAGCCTGTGTAATGGTGGGTTGGGCTGTGCTCCCGTCCAGTTACTTGCTTGGCTTCAGGCATCCCAGTATTGGTGCCTGCAGGATGGTGGGCAGGGGCGGGGCTAAGTCCTGAGGCTAATAAGCTAGAGGGAGGATTCCAAAATGGCACTTGCCAGCACCAGTATTCATGGGGTAGAAGGAGCTCCCCAAAATGGCTGCCATCTGTGTCTGTGTCCACAGGGTGAGCTCAGTTGTCTCCTGTCTCTGCAGAAGATTCTCCAAGATCGGTAGGTGGGTCTGACCCAGACTCCCTTCAAATTACTGCTTCTGCCCTGGGTCCCAGAGCATGTGAGATTTTGTGTGCACCCTTAAGAGTGTATGCTCTATTTCCCACAGCCCTCTGGGTCTCCCAAAAGTAAGCCCTGCTGCCCTTCAATGCCAAATGCTCTGGGGGCTCCTCTTCCTGGTGCAGGGTCCCCAGGCTGGGGAACCTGATATGGGGCTCAAACTTCTCACTCCTTGGAGAGAGCCTCTGCAACTATAATTATTCTCCCATTTGTGGGTTGTCCACTGGGGGTGTGGGACTTGACTATATACGGCGACTCCACCCCTCTTACCCATCTCATTGTAGTTCCTTCTTCATATCTTTAGTTATAAAAGATCTTTTCTAGTATGTTCCAGTTTTTTTCATCAATAGTTGTTCTGTAAACAGCTGTAATTTTGGTGTGCCCATGAGAGGAGGTGAGCGCAAGGTCTCTCTACTCTGTCACCTTAAAAGTCTTGATTCAATTTTTCATACTTTATCCCAAAATAGCTTTTGCCTAGTTTGCTTTTCCATTGACAGTAAAATAGAATACAAGGCATCAAATGACCCAAAGTTTCAACTTAGGGGATTCATTAGATGTGAGTGGAACCAGGGGCTCTAGAATATCCGAAGATTTGAGTAAAGCCAATAAATTTGCCCTTTCAAGAAACTTCAGCTGTGCTGTTCAACATACCCCATATACCTTAGCCATCTCCATCTGAGTCAGTGTCCAGTGTGGAACTCATCTTTCAAAGCTGCATGGAACCTCTGGTTGTGAGGCTCTGCAAGCTACATTCCCACTCACAAAAGATGGCACATCCTGAACCCACAGCAGTCAACGCTAGTTGATCATGATAATAATTCTCACAGAGCCCACCCAGACTCAGACTCAGAACCATTTGCAACCCGGAACCCTAGGCACCACTTACTAATTGATCAGAGTTGACATGTCATTCTGACCTAGAATCTCCCCTGAATTATAAATGGATCACATGTATTAGTTTCCTATGGCTGCTATTACAAATTACCATAAATTTAGTAACTTAAAACAATACAAGTTGAGCTTAGAATCCTAGAGGTCTGAAATGCAGAATTCCTTCTCCAGGCATTAGCAAAGAATCTGTTTCCTTGCCTTTCCAGCTTCTAGAGGAACCCACATTCCTTGGCCTATGGCCCCTTCCTCCTCTTCAAAGACAGCAGCATCTTCTCTCCTCTCAGACTTCTGCTTCCATCTGTACATTGTTTCTCTCTCACTGCCTCGCTCTCATAAGGACCTTTGTGATTACATCAGGCTCATCCTGAAAATACAACATAATCTTCCCATCGCAAGCTCCTTAATTTAATCACACCTGCAAAGTCCTTTCTGCCATGCATGGTAACATACTCAAAGATTCCAGGGATTAGGATGTGAACATCTTTGGGGCCATTATTCAACCTACCAAACCATGTCTTGTAGAAAATTCCCTTGTAGGACCACAGAAGAGGTCTCTTGGTAAGATTTACCTGTGGGGTCTGAGTATATAACAACATGAACTGAGAAGCTTGATTCACCCAAATTTCCAATTATTAATTATTAATGAACAACAGTGATCCTTCAACCAAACATAAAATCAAAATATGTCTTTGGACCAATCACCCCATGCAGTCCAGTAAGATATACCATTAAAATGCAAAAATATTTTTCTACCTGCAGAGCATTAAGTTGGATTTGCCCTTTTTTCCGGTCTTCCAGTCTTGTACTAGATAGATAGACAGATATGCAGCCTTATAAAAATTAGTTGTAATAGTTCCTTTAATGCACAGCATTTGAAAACTAAATAATAACTGAACCACAACTGAACGTCTTGTCTTTTGAGGCTTCAGTAACTACATGACAATTTGCCAGGACCTAAGGCGAGAAGGATGCAGCTCTTAACTGTGCCCCTCTCTTGTTTAGCTTTTTATTAAGATTCCCACTTTTATTACATGTAATGGAGGTTGGTTTCATTACTGTCAATCTGCAAGCTGCTACAGTCACTCTGGGAGACATTAGCCTGTCATCACTGAACCAGCTGGGTCACAGAGTTCTGAAATAGGTCTCACTTTTTAGCTTTAAGAACAAAAAAATTAACCACAGAGAGAACAGCATTCCCTGACTTTCAGCACCACCCCAGGACAATGGCAGTGATAAACTGACATTATCCAGTGCCTGCAGAGGTGCAATACCAATACCAGAGGCCACATGCACTTGGCAGACCCAAAGAAACTTTCCAAAGAAACCACCACCACTGAACTTGAAGCTGGGCTGAAGCGCCCTCTAAGAAGATGGCTTGTTGAACAAGACTAATACGACATGGAAAGACATGTCCAATATTCCACTGGGGAAAAATGATGCCACCGTTGCTTAATATGTGTATAAATAATTAGAAAGAAAGAAAGAAAAACACGGGCTTCCCTGGTGGCGCAGTGGTCGAGAGTCCGCCTGCCGATGCAGAGGACACGGGTTCGTGCCCCGGTCCGGGAGGATCCCACATGCCGCGGAGCGGCTGGGCCCGTGAGCCATGGCCGCTAAGCCTGCGCGCCCGGAGCCTGGGCTCCGCAACAGGAGAGGCCACAACAGTGAGAGGCACGCGTACCGCAAAAAAAAAGAGAAAAACACCAAAATATCAATGATGATTAGCTCAGGGATGCTGTATTACAGTTACTTTTTAATTATTTATTTTTTACTTGTGTTTTCTAAATTTTCTGCAGTGAGAATATTAAAACATTACTTTTGTAAAATTAAAAGTTTTAATAATGATAATAACCACTGGTATTCATCTTGGCAACAAGCTAACCAAGTCATGTATGATCCTTATATAAATCAAAGAGGCAAGATTGTATTTGAACTTGTGTAAGAGTGAATAAAAATTTCTTCATTTTTTTTGAGCTACATATTAGGCAGGTACTGAATGGTAGATACTGCTCCTAGTGATGGGAATACAGCATTAAACAGGGTAAGCAAGATCCCTTGTGGGGGCAGAGGGAAGACAATAAAATATACTATCTAAATGCCAACTAGTTTTAAGTGCAATGATTTAAAGCCAATCAGGTGCTGGGACAGAGAGTGACTAGGGGCCTCTTTATGTTGGATGGCTGGAGAAGTTGACTCTGAAGAGGGAACATAGGAGCTGAGATCTGAATGAGAAAAAGGAGCTGGCCATCAGTTAAGCAGGAAGAGCATTTCAGGCAGAGGGAACAGTCAGAGGAAAAGCCCTACAGTGGAAACAAGCCAGATGTGTTCATGGACAGGAAGAAGGTCAGTATGGCCAGAACTTTCTGAACAAGGAAGCAGATGAAACAACATGTAGTCAGAGAGGGAAGCAGCAGCCAGGTCACAGAGGGCCCTGCAGACCAGCATTAGAACTGGGAGACCACCGTGGGGCTTCGACAAGGAGAGCAAGATTTGATTTACGTTTTCAAAAGATCAGTCCAGCTGCTATGATAGGATTGGATTGGAGGGTGAAAGAACATAGCAGAGTCCAGTCAGGAGGCTACCGCAGTAATGCCAGTTAACAGCTGGCAGACGTCTGAACTAGGACGGGTATAGCAGAGGTGGAGAGAACCAGATAGTTTATCATGAAATAGAGCTTAGAGGGTTTACTGATGGATTAGATGACAGAGAGAGAGAGAAAGAAATGATTCAAGGATACCATCCATTTATTCAACAAGTATCTATGACACTTAATATGTGCTAGGCACTCATATAGTGCTGAGAAGCTGATGGATGGTGGCCCCCCAAAATCCAAAGGCTTAATACAGTAAGACTGAATTTCTTGCTCAGTTAAAATCCAAATCAGTTATTCCTGATTGGTAGGCAGCCGTCCTGCAAGTGGTGACTCAGAGACTCATGTTCCTTCCTTGTTATGGCCCATCTATGTACAACATTTGACTTTAAAATTCACTGAGCTCATCCGTATCCATTTGAAAGATAAAGAGTATGGACAATCACATGTGGAAGGTTTGAACAGGCCAAACCTAGAAGTGATGTACATCACTTCTGCTTACATGCCACAGACTAGAAATCTATCACACGGCCACACCCATCAGTAAGGGAGGCTGGAATGTACAGTCTAGGGGTGTGTTCAGGAAGAGGAAATGAGTTAGGAGACCTCCCAGTAGTGTCTCCTACAGATGCCTACTAAGTCATCCAATAGAGGTTAAGAAGCAGTTGAATATACAGTTGACCCTTGAACAATGTGGGGTTAGGGGTGCAGATCCTCTGCACAGCTGAAAAATCTGTGTATAACTTAGAGTCGGCCCTCCATACATGCTGTTCCTCAGTATCTGCGGTTCCACATCGGTGGAGTCAACCAACCACAGATCACGTAGTACCACTGTGTTTACTAATGAAAAAAACCCGCATGTAAGTGGACCCATGCAGTTCAAACCTGTGCTATTCAATGCTCAGCTGCACAAGTTCAGCAGAGTGATCTGAGCTAGACATAAAATTGAGAGCAGTCACTGTATAAATGATGATGAAGAACCAGAAAGCAGCTGTTATGGAAAAGATGAGAAAAACTTTCAAAAAGGAGGGTGGAAGGTTGTATCAGAAGCTGCTGAGGAGACTTCCCTGGTGGTCCAATGGTTAAGAATCCACCTTCCAATCCAGGGGTTGCAGGTTTGATCCCTGGGAACTAGGGATCAGGGAACTAGGGTCCCACATGCCGCGGGGCAACTAAGCCTGCACGCCACAACTACTGAGCTCACACGCTCTGGAGCTCACGTGCCACAACTAGAGAGAAGCACGCATGTCACAACAAAGAGTCCATGCACCAAAACAAAAGATCCCACATGCCACCATGAAGGCCCAATGCAGCCAAATAAATAAATAAATATTGAAAGCTGCTGAGAGAACCAATAAGCTGAAGACAAAATGTTGACCACAGAATTTAAAAACATAAAGGTCATTGGTGATCTTGACAGAGCAATTTCAGTAGAAAGGCAGAATTAGGAGTAGATTACGGAAAATGTGAAGTACAGAAGTAGAGAGAGAAACTATAGACAACAATATCAAGATGTTTTGCTATGGAGAGGCGCAGAGAAATGAATGTGGTACAAGTAGCTCAAGTGTATGTTTTAAGATAGAAAATACTAGAGCATGTGTAGATGCTCACAGGGATGATCCAGTCTAGAGGAATGGTGAGAGAAAACAAAGGAGAAAACTGCAGCACAAAGTCCTTGAGAAAGGATGGGGATAGGGTCTAGAACATAAGTGGATGGGTTGGATTTAAATAAGGACAGAACATTTCACTGTAACAAGAGGGAAGATGGAAGGTGTGAGTACAGGCACAGATTCAGGTGGTAGGAAGCATGGAGAATTCTTAGCTAATTGATTTTCTTTTCTTAATAAAGTACAAAGAAAGCCCCTCAACTAGGAGTGTACCGAGAAAGCACAGGACATTTAAGGAAGGAAGGTGTTAAGAAACTTGGTGAGAAAGAAAGTACTTCCTTACTAGGGAAATGCAGTAGGAATCCCATGTGGGTAAGAGCTCATTTGAGATCCGTGGTCCTGATTTTAATATGAGATCAGCTGGCCCAATTGTATGTTTTCTCCAAGAAGTTCCAGCTGCTCAAGTACAGACACGGAGGAGACAGTTGGATGGTGTTAATCAGAGCTGGGTCATACCAGGAGTACCACAGAGTCAGAGAGGGACACCTGAGGCAGGAATGATCCTAACCAGCTAGGAAATACTAGCTGGGAAAGGTAGGAAGTGGACCTGAGGACAAGAAAGGATAGTGAACGGGGCAAGTGCCCCTGGCCTGGAGTCTCAATGTAGTGATAGTGATAAAGTCATGAGTATGACAGAGAGAGTGGGCAGAGGAGTTGGGAGGAGGAAAAGATTCTGCATGTGAAGGGGAAGAACAACTGAGAGGCCACAATGTTCACAGATCAAATACCTGAATACCGGAGTCCCCATCACCAATAATGAAGAGAGGACTAGGGGAGGAAAGGACAGCAAGGAACTGAATACTAAATACCACATACATCACGGAGTTTGGTATATGGACTAGATAGTTTCCAATTGCACCCCCATTACCTTCTCTACCCTGCACTGTATTTAAACATGAAAAAGCTCCCTGGCCCTCTGGCTTCCAAAGGGAAGGCAGCAGAAAGCACTGAGAGTTTTAAGCAGGGGAGTATGGCCTGATCAGATGGGCCACAAAAAAGGGAGCAGCCTTGTCTGATTTGGTTTACACTGAGCATTGGTGGCAGCACACATACCACTCACTACTTTCTTTCAAGACTGGAGAGAAAGTGAAGTGTGACCTGGGAATACTTGTCTCCTTTGCACCGCTGTTTCAGGATTGCTGCAGACCAACCTTATCCCTTAAAAGAAAGACCCAACTCCTGTTGACAGCATCCCCAAACATCTTTCCCCATGCCCCACACCCAGGTCCTCCTCTCCTACTCAGTCTTAGACTTGTAACAAAGGAACTCTACTGTTACTAGCCCCAAGCACACCATGCTTGGGATTTCCCTCACCCTAACCACACTTTTGTAAATAGTCCCTTTATTAAACTCTTCTCAAATTATCCTAATTTGAGTGGGCCATCTGTTTCCTGCTGGGAGCCTATGATACAGTAGATGACAGCAATGTGAATACCTACCTTGTAGGGTCCTTGTGAAGAACACAGAAAATATATGCAAGGCATCTAGCACAGTGTCTGGCACATTAAAAACACTCAACTAACAGTGGAGGGTGAGGAGGATAGCTGTTGCTTTACTTACTGTTAGTATAAAGTATTACTCAGGTTCAGATAGGTTCCCTAGTTTGTAACTAGTCATTATTCAACCCACAGTGAAGCACCTGGCTTCTGCTAGTACCAAGGAACTCTCAGGTCTAGCAGCAGCCAGCCAAGTCATTCAAATCAATTACATGAACAAATACATCTAAAAAAAAAAAAAAAAAGGGAGGAAAATTTGAAGAACGATTTCAACAAAGCAGCTGATTTCTAGAGTGATCCCTGTAGACAGGTCGTCTGGCCTGATGGTAAATACCAATCTATCCTGGGCAAGTGAGGGAAGTCTCCAGAGAATCAGAGAATGGAGATGAGCCCACATCTTGCACCTCGGACACACCTCCCTGCTACTGCATTCTACAGCTGCAATCTCCTTCCAGGGCCCGACAGGAGACTGGCCATCTTAACATCATTTAGTAATGGATTTCATTTTTTAATCACAACACATTGTAAATGAAATTATCTATTTACAAACTAACAAAAGTTATCTAAATGTTGTTAGTATGGGGGGCCCAGGCCCCAGAACAGAGCTGGGTGCTTCATAAAAGTTCACAGCCTGGATTAGCCAGTACCACAGATGTTGTCCAGAGGCTGACTTTACAGGGGGACAGCTTCCCTCTTCAAAGCCGGACCCGCTTCTCTGGAATGAAGAATACGGAAATCACCAGCTCGGGACGTCCAAATGCAAGCCCAGATTAGAGTCTCCTTATATTGGTGACAAATTTGGACAAGTTTGAGGGAAAAGATATCAAGAAGGCAAGAATAAACTCAGAAAGGATTCAACTCATGTCTCCATTTTGCAATACAACGGGAATCATGTGTGCTGCCACCAATGCTCAGTGTAAACCAAATCAGACAAGCTGCTCCCTTTTTTGTGGCCCATCTGATCAGGCCATACTCCCCTGCTTAAAACTCTCAGTGCTTTCCACTGCCCTCCCAGTAGAAACCAAAATCCCTCACATCGCCTCAATCTATATCACTCTTTATAACCCGCCCACACTTGACTTCATCTGGCTCTTCAGTTGCTCACTGTACTGTGCTCTCTCTGGCATCGGAGCCCGGCAGCGAACACATGCTCTTCCCTCTTACTGCCCTCCTCCCCTACTACCACTCGCTACTAGGTAACTCTTATTCATACTTTAGGATTCAGTATATTTTATTTCCTCTAGAAAGCCTTCCATGACACCCCAGGATAGTAATGTCAGCCTGTAATAGCGTCCTCTAGCCCTCTGTACTTACAAAAATTCAGCAGTTTTTACTTTTTGATGTCTGTCTTCCCCACTAGACAATGTACTCCATGAGGGCAAAGAATGCGTTTGTCTTGCCGTAAACAACTGCCCAAGTATCTGGTACACAATAGTTCCTCAGTAAACATTTACTGACTAAATGGATAAATGTATAATGCATGTAGAAAAATATTGTGCAGAACTGCTAAAAACATACAAATCATATAGTTATATTCTTAAAAAAAGGTTATGCTGGGGCTTCCCTGGTGGCGCAGTGGTTGAGAGTCCGCCTGCCGATGCAGGGGACACGGGTTCGTGCCCCGGTCTGGTAGGATCCCACATGCCGTGGAGCGGCTGGGCCCGTGAGCCATGGCCGCTGAGCCTGCGCGTCCGGAGCCTGTGTTCCGCAACGCGAGAGGCCACAGCAGTGAGAGGCCCGTGTACCGCAAAAAAAAAAAAAAAAAAAAAAAGGTTATGCTGCAATCTATATATAAAATAGAATATAAAAAATTAGAAATTGCTTTTTTTGTTTCCAATTGAGGTAAACTTTGTTTGTTTGTAGATCAATAATTTCATTTATAATGCGTTGCAATTAAAAAATAAAACCCATTACCAAATGATGGTAAGAGAGTCCTTAAGAAACTGGTGAATACTGGGGGTCTAAAAGGTTCACCAACAATGAATCATTACTCATCAACCATTTATTATTTAATGGGGTTAATGAATGGTATGTCAGAAAAATGTTATAGGATTCATAAGGCATTTTATTCATTGAACACATGTTTATTGAGCCTTCACTGTGCATTAGAAGCTGAAGTATGATATGGCAGTGGGCAAGATCCCTGCCTTTATATAGCCCACAAATGCTCTCTGACGTGGGGAAATGAAGGCAGAATGACATTACATTGAGATGAATCTGTAATGGTTGATTCAGTAACGAGTAACTAGTCTTAGCTCTGCCATCACAAGTGAAGCTGAAGACCTAGATGGTTTGTCACATTTCTGGTAGAAGTGGCACTGGGTTTTAGAGGGCACTGTATTTCAACAACCATAAAAATGCAGCTTATCTTTGGCCTAGTAATTTGACCCCTATAATTCATACTAGGAATTTACCCTGTGAAAATAATTCAAAAGAAGAAAATTTAAAATATGCAAAAATATCATTGTTGCAGTATTTTTATAATGGTTAAATAAGGAAAAGGCCTGATTGTCCAACAAAAGAATAATGTATAGTATATTATGGCATAACCACAAGATAGTATACTATGCAACTGTTTCACATTTTCATTTTGAAGATTATAGCAATCTGAAAAATACTTAGGAAGTGTTATTTTAAAAGCAGACCTCAAAACTTTGTTTTATGGAAGGCAGCTATGCTCATCACTATACCACCAACACCGTACTTGTCTGTTTCATGATGACAAAGCCATATAGTTTTTTTTCTGCATATGAACTAAGAAAAACTAATAACATTATGATAGTATGTTAGGAAAATCATGTGGGTTTTTTTTTACTTTTTTATTTCCAATTTTGTTAAAATAAAAATATTTTAATTTTAAAACCCTTTAAAGTGCCACATGGCTTATATTTTGGGTGGACACATAAGGATTCACAAAGGAAAAAAATCATTTTTTAAGACTTATTAAGGATTAAGCTCTTATTGGGCCTCAAAACATCAGTTGTATAAAAAGATGGAGAGCTGACCTCCCGTCACTGACATGAAAAAGGCCTGGAAGTTTTCTTTCCTGAAGGTTTAAGATCAGCAAACAGTGCAACAGGCTGTTAGCAGGAGTAATCCAGAGTGTGCTAATAATGAATGGGATGAATCTGTTCCCTGCACTCCCTGACAATCAGCCCACGCTCTGGCAATGCTCTAGCTCTCTATGGCAGCCTTGAGCAGAACTCTGATAAATCAGGTTAGTTCCACACAGGACAGACCAAGACAATGAGAGGTCTAAAACGTCTCATTTCAATACAATGAACTGTTTAGGGAACAGGGAATATTAACTCGGAGAAGATGTCACATTTTTATGATTCTCATCTTATGGATGGAAGTTTTATTAAAAGGTACTTTTTTTTTACATCTAGTTAAAAACGATGAGGGGTGGATGCCATCTCTTTTAGTCAGAAAGCTTCATTTCCCCAACCAGAGTAATCGTGGCACACTTCCACCTCTATCAAAATTTAAACTGTCCAAAACTGGACTCTGCCCTCCCTTGATGCAGGCCTCACCCACTCTCTACACTCCACTCCTCGTCAACATACACCCACGGCTGGGTCTAGCCAAGCCGCTCACAGATCCTCAAGTGCACACGACTCTGCCAAGCATCCCTGCTCTTCCCATGCTCCAGAACCTCCCCAACTGCCCTGGTGATTCTGTCTTCTAGGCTCCCTCCCCTGACCACCCAGAAGAGCTTAGCCCTTCCCTCTCTGGGCTCCCATGGCACCTGGCATGTGCCTCCATTGGGAAATGCTGCCTTACAATGCAGTGACTTACCCACCTTCACCACTGACTGTGAGTTTCCTGCAGGCAGGACCTGCCATTTCACTGTTTCATCCTGAGTGCTTGGCACACTATCTTACACTGAATAGATGCCCTGTTTACTACTAGTCAATGAATGAACCTCCTCTTCCTTTGCAAAATCCATTTTAATCATTTTCCCAGTGAGCACATGTCTCTAATTGCAGAATACCTTGGGCAAATGTTGGAAAAGCTCTGCCTTTGTTAAACGGGTACAGGACGGTTTCTTTCTCCTTCCTTGAACTCCTTAAACAAGAGTCCCTCCAATGGCACAGCCCCTGAAACCACTACAGATGTGTGTAAATCTCATCAGTTTAAAACACAAAACATAAGCAAGCACTTTAACTCACTCTATGAACTCTGCCATTGTTGGGTTGTTGGTTTTAAAGAAAAAAAATTCCATCTGCCATAAATCTACATTTCCCCCCAAATGAAATATAATACCCCTGCTTTCCTCTAGCAGTCAGATAATCATCTCCTTGTTTTACGGAAAATGATTTAGAAGAGAAAAGAATTGGTCTGACAGCCTCATAAGTTTCAGAAAGTGCTTACCCTGACAGTCCCTTTCTTGCTTGTCCTATTTCTTCTCATCCGCACACACATACACACACACACACGCATGCATACACACACACGCATGCATACACACACACGCATACACACCTGCACACATGCATGCACACACTTGCACATGCTCACACTGAAATCTGGGTCTCTGTTGTATGAAGCCAAGACTGGGATCATGCCGTTAATAGCCTGTGTTACACTTAAGCATATTCTTCTATCTCTAAATCACTTCCTGCATATCCTTTGTCTGCTATTTTTCCAGCTCTCCGTCGCCGGCTCAAGTCCAAGAAGATAAAGAGGACCCTCAGTATTATGTAGCCTTCAACCATGACAGGAAAAAGCACTCCTGTAGCCTTCAGCCCTGACAGGAGAAAACACACCTGGTACTTTCAGAATGTTTGGGGAAGAGGGGAACCCACCATCTTACTGTTTTGATCCTGCCTTCAATGTTTCCCCCTGAGGCCACATCTGCTTTCCAGCTAGCACAGCACATCTCTAACAAGAGGCAGTCATTTCCTTAAATGCTCCCCCTCAAAACCTCCTTCAGCTGATGCTTAGCAGTGTTCACCTTGAGCAGGCAGGAGATGACACCGTGCAGGTGAAGGGAACATGACAGAGGCCACCACTACTCATCACTTCTCGAGATGGAAAAGCCCTCGGGGTACTCAAGAGAATGAGAAACTTTTTTTCTTTACCACTGATGTTTATTGATTTGTCCAGTTCATAGGGAGCATCCCTTAATGTTCTGCTTTCATGTTTCTGCTTTGTTGCATGGGTGCAGAAAAGAATATTGCAAATTGATCTGTCTTCCCAGCCTTTGTTGGGATTGCACTCCTATTACTTTAGTTTCTCGGGCCTGTCACTGCATGGTCACATTCCAGGGCATATATAATCAGCCTAGCTAAACACGGAGAGTCGAGCTGATTAATTTCTAACATTCTGAGTCCATTGATGGCAGGCCTGTTTGATGATCTTGGCAATAGATGGCCACTTCTGATTGTTTGACCTCTCCCCTTCACCTTGGAGCTGTCTCTTCTAGTACCTGTTTAAGTTGACAGCACGTACATTGTGTCTACATTGTGCTTGAAGAAAACTGTAACGTCCTGGTGCTATGAAAGCCTAGAAGAAGGGCTTTTAAGGGAAACCCATTTCCATTACCAGTTGAACAGCATTTGAGAACCAATCATAGATCCATTAAACAAACAAGAAAAAGACATCATCCATAACCTACAATATTACGCCTGTACTTTAGAACCTACCCATTCATTCTGATTTAGCTTATGCGCTAATTACGATCAATAGATTGCCACAAGAATATAAAACTGTATCACAGCTTTTAATTTCTCATTCCACTATTTCCCAGAATTCTGTTATTTTAATTACTTTATATTCTACTCAGTTCTAATAGCTCAGAACAAAAGGGTCATCATCACCATCACCAATATATCTTTTTATAGATACATATAATTTTAGGCATGTCATCCCATTTCTAATGTAATCCTAATATGAGGTTAGACGGGTTTTATTTTTAGTTTTATTATAAAAGGGGAGCCTCTTTAACAACTTCAGAGATGTATTTCATTTATCCTAAAATATCTTCGGTTGTAAGATAGGTTGGGGTCTATTTATAGAACTAAGTTCTCAAAAATGCACATAATTTACATCCTCACTCACTAAGAACCTAGTTAGAGAGCTAGTGCAGGTGCACTCGGTAGCCATTTTTTTAAGGTCACACCAATGCTCATCCACCCCACGGGAAAATGGAGGGTTATGAGAACACCAAGGTCACCCAAGGCCAAGTCATATATGCATTTAGTTTAATGAATCATACATTTCCTGGATTGAGCACACATTGAATAGCAGATTGAAATGAGAAAAGTCTTGAGTAGAAAGGTAAATACACTGAATATTCAACACAGTACTAGATAGAGGTCAGCATGTAGAGGTGGGCATATAATTGTACCAAATTATGTCTCCTTTTGAAATGGCACAGGAAAAGAGCTCGTGTTGTGTTAGTGAAATCACGGAATTTAAAAGCTTCGAGGGACTATGGAGACCACATTCCATACTCCCATTTATAAATGGGACACAGTGGGAAGAGCGAGATGGGACCAGACCTAGCACCTTCTGACACCAACAGTGTTCTTGTCACTGAACAGGGCCATTACCCTTTCCTTCCTGGGTTCCCTGAGTCCCTTCCCTCTTACCCCAGCTCCCTTCATAATTCTTTTCCCATATGTCAACTTGCAAATACTAAATACTGAATGCAAGTTTATAATCTTTTGTGCAAGTTATCGCCTTGAGAGACAATGAAAGGGTATATGGCTCAGTTTCACTGAAATATAAATATATTTTCTTTCAGTTTATGATCAACCTGAGTAGTAAGTTCCACTAATTATGTTTAAAGAATTAATGACTCAAAGTAAGGAAAAATGCTTAAATAGCTTAGTTGTTAGATTTATACTATGTCATATAAAGTTACATATGAGCTGAACATAATTTAGTGTAGAGAGCCAAACTCTAACATACCTGTGTCATTTACACTTTAGTTAGTATGCCATAAATTTTAAAATAGAAGGATCTTTAAAAAATAAATGTGCATGTATACATACATATTTGTGTGAATCTCAATTTTCTTTTTTCTTCATTTTACAAAATATTTCAAACACACAGGAGAAAAAGAAGGCACAGCTCTCACCCCTCAACCTGAACAAATGTTTACACTTTTCCATATTTGTTTCAGACTTTTTCATTTCATTACAAAGAAATAAAAAATTATAGATACACTTCAAACTGCCTGTGTACCCATATCCTAATGCATTCCTTTTTTTGCATTCCTTTTTTCTCCTCAGAGAAAACCAATTTCTTGAATTTGGTGTTTATCATTCTCATAAGTTTTTCTTCCTTTTACTACTTATGAATGTATCCATAAATAATGTATAATATTGTTTTGCATGTTTAAAATTTTTATACAAATAGCATCTAAACTGTATGTTACCTTTAGCTTGCTTTCTTTTAAACGCATCTTTAAGTTTTGAGATTTATCATGAGATAAATGTACTAATACTTTATATTTTAGTGAAGAATTTTGTATTTCATTTTTTATATGAATACACAATTTATTTATCCTTTCCCCTCTTAGTGAATATTTAAGTTGTTTCCAGTTCTTAACTGTTACATGCAAGACTTCAGCAAGTGTTCTTAAACACATGTCCTTGTACACACTTGCAAGAGCTTCCCTGTAGTGCATTCTTAGCAACAGAAGCTCTGAACTGTAAAGTATGTGTATTTTCAGACTTACTTACTAAATATCACCAAATTGCTCTCTATTGGTGATGCCAATTTTGAAAATTACACTCACACCAACAGTGCATAAGAGTTCACATGGTTCCACATGCTTGCAATGTCAGACTTCTGGACTTTTGTCAACCTGATGGGTAAAAACTTATACCTGACTGTTGTTTTAGTTTGCATTTTCCAAATTACCAGGGACACTGAGTACTTTTTATATACTTATTTGCCATACAGAATTCCTCTATCAATTCATATCCATTGCTTACTTTTCTATTGTATTGTTAGTCTCACTGATTTAGAGTAATTTTATATATTTTGAATGATATTAGTAATAATAATTAACATTTGGGGGGTGTTTACTAAATGTAAGCCATTATTCTTAGGGCTTTACAAATAGTAAATGATTTAATCCTTGCAACAACCCCACAACCTGTCAGGTAGGGAAGATCATTATCTTTAAGAATGAAAAAATTGAAGTCAAAAGAGGTTGAATAACTTGCATAAGGTCACACACAATTAATAAGTGATGGAGCCAAGATTCACACCCAGGAATCTGATTCAGGGTGTCATGGTCTTCTGCCTCTCTTTGTTTCAAAGGATGAAAATTCTTCATCAACTTTATGCATTGCAAATATCTTCTTCCAGTCTGCAGCTTACCTTTTCAATTCATTCCCTGTTGTTCAGAAGTACAGACACATGTACCCATATGTATAAACATGTATGCATGTGTGTATGTACACATATAATATCTATGTTATATATGTGTCAAATTGTGCTTTTTGTGTCCACCTTAAGAGATACTTCCAAACCCCAAGGCCACAAAAATATTGTCAAATATTTCCTTTTAAAAGTTTTGAGAAATTTTCACTTTTTTTGTGTACAGAATAAAAGATTTAATTTTACATTTTACAATATGGGTAACCACTTGCCCTAGGTATCATTATCTGAATGTTTCCCCAATGATTTGACATATGACTTCTGTCAAATGTCAAGTAGCTATATATGTGTCGATCTGTTCTGAGTTCTCTATTCTATTCCATTGGTCTGTTTGTCCCTATGCCAATACCACACTGACTTATTACTGCAGCTTATAATAATTCTTGATATGTGATAGGCCACGTCTCTCTACTTTATTCTTCTTCTTAAATCATCTTCGACAGATGTAGGATCACACTATCAAGTTCCATCAAAAATCCTGACAGAATTTTTATTACAATAGCTTTGAATTTATAGATTTGGAATAAGTTAAGATCTTTATTAAATCTTCCCACCCTGGAACATGGTATAATTCTATATTTACTCAAGTCTTTTATGTCCTTAAATAGTGTGTGGTAAAGTTCTTCATAAAAGTCATTTTTCGTTTATTCCTATATACTTATATTTATTCCTAACTCACTGATGTTGTTGCTTTTGTAACTGGGAGCTTTTTCCTATTACACTTTGTAATTGGTACTGTTTGATGACCTCTACAATAGATGACTTCTTCTGACAGCTTGACTTTCGCCCTTTACCCCAGCACTGTCTCTTCTAGTACTTTTTCTAAGTTTACGGCACTTACATTCCTTCTACCATACCTTTAAAAGAAACCATAGTATCTTAGCTCTATGAAAGCTCAGGAAAGGATGGAATTTAGGAACACTTTTGATTTTGTGTATTGATCTGTGATTCAACAACTTTAACCCTCTTATTATTTCTAAAAATTATTTGTATATTGTCTTGAATTTTCAATATAGACAATTACATGCCTAGAAATTACATAGTTTTATTTCTTCCTTTTCAGTTCTTAGTTTTTTTCTTGTTTTATTGCATTGGCTATGACTCCAACACAAGGTTAACGGAACAGAAAGTGGACATCATTGTTCACAACTTTGATGGAGACATTTCTAAAGTTTTACCATTGATATTAAGTTTATTGTGAGTGTTTAAAGATAGCCTTTATATTATGCCCTTGTTCTTTTTGGCTAACAATGAGTTCCAAATGCATTCAGTAGCATTTCCTCTTTTACTATCCTCTGAAATATTCATATAAGGCAGCAGTCCCCAACCTTTTTGGCACCAAGGACTGCTTTCATGGAAGACAATTTTTCCATGGACTGGGGGTGGGGAGGATGGTTTTGGGATGATTCAAGTGCATTACATTTCTTGTGTACCTTATTTCTATTGTTATTACATTGTAATATATAACAATTATACAACTCACCATAATGCAGAGTCAGTGGGAGCCCTGAGCTTATTTTCCTGCAACTAGATGGTCCCATCTGGGGGTGATGGGAGACAGTGACACCCAAAGTGTGTTGCTTATGTCCAGTCTACTCTGTAATCTCATTTTGGTTGCTGTCACTGCAGAAAACCCTGCTTCACAAAGATAGGATGCTGGAAATGGAAGCAGGCTTTTCAGTGCTTTTGTGGCAATCTCAGGCTATTCCTCCTTGAATTTAATCCAGAACGTATGGAGATTTGAAGTTGTCTCAGACATACTTTTAAGGCTACGGTCATTTGTGATCTCAAGCAGTTGATCCACTTCTAGCATGGACAAAGTCGATTCACCTGGTTTATTCACAAATGGGTGGCGGATCCATTCCTTCCCAGTTCGGGGGTCTTTTGTGGTTGGGAAGTAATGCTCAAACTCTTTTGAAAGCTGGGATAGGTGATCATGCACCAGCTGGGAGAAAGAAGGCCCTGGCTCAGTCTCTTTCAAAATCTCTGCTAATGTTTGAAACATGTCAAAAATCCCAATGTTCACTCATCGCCCCCATAAATCCAGTTTGGCTTTGAATGCAGTCACTTTATCTGCCGACTTGAACACAGCTGTCGTTCTCCCCTGAAGTGACAGATTGAGTTCGTTGAGCAGGTTGAATATGTCACACAAGTAAGCAAGTTTTGCGACCCATTCTGTGTCACTGAAATGTGCTGCCAGTGGTGACTCTTTTTCTAAAATCTCTGGAGCTGCTCTCATAACTCAAAAACTCTGGCCAGCGATCTACCTTTAGAAGCCATCTCACTTCTGTGTATGAGAGAAGACATGTGCTCTGCGTCCATCTCCTCACAGAGCTGCATGAACAGACATGGGTTAAGGGCATGTACTTTAATGTGGTTGATAATTTTAATCACATCCTGCAAAACATTGTTAAGTTCAGGTGACACTTTTCAGCTAGCCAGCATTTCTCTATGGATGACACAGTGCATAGGCTCACATTCAGAAGCAACCTCTTTGACCCGTGTAGTGAAACCAGAAAGCTGTCCAGTCATGGCAGCCACTCCGTCCGTGCATATACCTACACAAAATGACGAATTCAGTTTTCCTGATATGTAGTCATTCAAAGACTTGAATAGTGCTGCAGCTGTGGTGTAATATTTTCTTTTAAATGCAGCTTTCTTTTGGTTGGCAGTCTTAGAGTCTTCTGCTGTCTCATCGTTGAGTCTTTCCCCCTTTTCAAAGAAGCTCTCCAGTGATGTTTCTTTTTTACTCATTTTGGCTAGGGTTAGCTCACAGGCTTATCAAAACTATGACTGAGACAAGTGCGCAGTGAGGGAAAGAGGCACGGACAGAAGTGGTAAATAAAATAATGGGCGGGCCGCATGAAGACTAAAGTAAGTGTCAGATTCTGACTTAAAGCCTGCCACCATGCAGCCATACAATTGAAGTACATCAACTCACTTGCCACTATAAAGCCTGCCACCAAATGCAGCTTATTTGTCACTTGCCACTCACTGATAGGGTTTTGATATGAGTCTGCAAGCAATTGATTTATTATGGTCTCTGTGGAGTCAAACCTCTCCGCTAATGATAATCTATATCTGCAGCTGCTCCCCAGCGCTAGCATCATCGCCTCACCTGCACCTCAGATCAGACATTAGAGTCTCATAAGGAGCGCGCAACCTAGATCCCTCGCCTGTGCACTTCACAGTAGGGTTCGCACTCCTGTGAGAATCTAATGCCGCTGATGATCTGACAGGAGGCAGAGCTCAGGCAGTAATGCGAGTGATGGGGAGCGGCTGTAAATACAAATGAAACTTCACTCGCTCACCCGCCGCTCACCTCCTGCAGCGTGACCCAGTTCCACACTACTGTGAGGTCCTGCTGTGTGGACCAGTACCGGTCCATGGCCCAGGGGTTGGGGACCCCTGATATAAGGTAAAGATCATCCAGTCCTTAGAGGTATGCTAAAATTCACCTCTGACACTACCTGGGCCTTGTACCAGTTAAGAAGAGATACTTGTGATAGTTATTGATCTATCCGGTTTATTTTTTTCATTTACACTTTTCTAAAAACTTATCCATTTTTCTACGTCTATAATTCACTACCATAAGTTCTACACAGTACCCTCTTACTTTAAATCTGCTACATCTACAGTAATAATTCTTTTAATTTTTATCTTTTTTTTTTTTTTTTTTGCAGAGGCTTGACAAAGGTTTGTAGGTACCATTGAGCCTGAGCCCTCCCTCTAAATAATGGTCTCTTTTATTCCAATTTCATAAATTTACTCTTATCTCTACTATATCTCTGACTCTACATTCTTTAAGTTTACTCTTATTCTTAATTGAGCTTTTAGAGTTGAGCACTTATCTCACATATTTTCAATACTCCTTGGTGGCTAGTATATTGAAAGCTCTAACTTTACCTCTATATACAAATATTGCTGTGGCCCACAAATGTAACATGTAGTAATTTCCTTGTCCCTCATATATATTATTACTGCCATTATAATTTCTTCTTCAAAACATGAGTTATTAAGAGGGAGATTAATTGTTGCTATGTTAACTATATAATTTCTGATTTAATTTCATTAAGTCAGAGAACATGATCTACATCATATTAATTCCTTGAAATTTGTTGAAAGGTTCCTTAGAAATCAATTTTTGTACATGCTTCATGTGTACTTGAAAATAATGTATATTCTCTGTTGGGCATAAAGAGGGAATTTCTTTCTATATTCATGTTAATATTGTATACTCAATAGATAAATGTATGATAAAAAATGTGTAGACATTTCCTACAAAAAGGGCAGATTTATCAAGTTTATTTCATAGTTCTGTCAACTTTTTCTTCGTATATTCTGAGATTATACTGTTAGGTAATACAAAGTCATATCCATTACAACTTCTTGGTGGATTGCTCCTTTTAGTATTATGCAGTGTTCATGATTACACCTATTCATGTTTCTCTCTTAAATTCTACTTTGTTATTAATATTTCTAGATAAGATTTCTTTGGGTTAGTATTTGCCTATACACTTTTTCCCATCTCTCTATTTTTAACATCTTTGTATGACTTTAGGTTTCTTAAAACTGAATATTAGTTTTGTTTCATTTGGTTTTTATTCCAAGCTCATGTATAACTATAAAATATTCTGACAAATTTCTATCTCCTTCCCAAACACAGAGACCTTAGCTGGCTGAACTGTCTATTGGAACCACCCCCATATTTGTTGTCCAGTGTTCTACTTTGACGTGTTTTAAACATACACACACACACAAAATGAAGATTTTGTTTTAGTCAACAGTTAAGTAAATTTACCAATATATTTTACCAATTTCTATATTAATCAATGTTTCTTTTATCCTATGTCTTTCCTCTGGTGCACTTCTTGTCTTGCTAAAGCGCAACCTTTAAAAGTTCTGTGAGTATCAAATTTTCTTAGCCTTGGTATGTCTGAAAAAGTCCTTGTTTTATTTTCACTTTGAATGATATTTTAGCTTATATAAATTACAGATGGACAGATATCTTCCTTGAGCACTTTGAATATAGTAAGTGTCCTCAGGCGCCTAATTTTCCTGATAAGAAATGTCCCTTTAGTCTGATTATCCTTCCTTCAAATTTAATATTTCTTCTCTTCCTTGTAGTTTCTAAAATTTTCTTTAAATCCTTGATGTTCTGCAGACTGAAGAGGATTGTGCCTAGACATGGGTTTATATTTATGTACCTCTGTTCTTGGAGTATATTTTGATCTGATTACTCTGGCCTTTATTCAGTACTGAAAATTATCAGCTATTATCTCTTGAAATATTGCTTATTTACCTTTCTTTCCTCTTCTTCTAGTAATCAGATTAGATGTATGTTAAGCTTCTCAATCCATCCTTCATGTCTCTTTTCTGCTTTGTTTTAATATTCTTAATTTTTTATTTCTCTTTCCTGCATTCTGGGTGACCATCTCTGTATTGAATTCCAATATGGTAATTACCTCATCACTTGTGTTATCTAGAGTTTATCTCATCTACTGAGTGTCTTACTCTGATGATAACAGTTTTACTTCTAATTTTGAAATCGATTCTTTTTCACATTCAACCTTTCTTATTTTCTTTCTGCCTATTCTTATGTAAAATCGCATTTTTTATGGCTATTATTTCATCCCTAATTAGTATAACCTTGCTAAAATTATTTATTTAAAGAGTTATTCTGGCTATAACATAAAATTAATTTTATTTGAATAAATTAATTTTCTGATGGTTGGTTTGTTGGCTATCTTCCCTAGCCTTTAGTTTCTTGGTTTGACTTGAAATTTAGCTTTTGAGGTTTTTAAGTGAGAGGATGTTCATAATTGCTCTGTCCTCACTCCACTCCTCTGAGTTCATCACTCTCTGAGTTATCTGCCTCTCATCTCCTATAGCCACAGTTCAGAACCTGGTTTGGCAAAAGCAGTTTGAGATTCCTACCCCTTGGTGATTTAGGGGCATTAAAGCAAAAATATCAGGCAAAAAGGAATTTGGTTTAGTTCAGGATCTCAAGACTCTAAGTCCTAGGTTTGTAGATTCTTTAAAGCTGTAGTCCTAGCAGTAGCTGGCAGCATTTTTTTAGCCTTCTTTCACAAGTCAGTGTTTGAGTAGATGAAACCACACTCTTGCTTTTGGCTTCCAGCAGTAAGCCTGGATCCAATCCCCCACCCTTCCCCTGAACACTTTTAGTCCTGGCTGGAGTCAAACTCTCAGCCACCACTACTTGCTTCTCAGCCTAAAGCCCAACAGGCATGGGTTTCATTCAACCCTACACATCACTTTAGGCAGCTGTTCTCTCTCTGACCCACAGATTGTTTGTCTTGTTTTGAGATTAGTTGTATTTTTTTGCTTTTGTCTTTTATAGCTTACATATAATGGTTAAGTGTATACACATCATCATTATGAGGATGGGCCACAACATGAACCTATTCTGCTATCTTGACCTTATGAGGATGGGCCTCAACATGAACTCATTCTGCCATCTTGACCTGTGGTCCCAGCTTCATGTTTATAACCCGCTACAAAGTATTCAACATGAGGGCAGGGCCCCATGAGGCTGATTCACTACCGTATCCCTCATAGTAGGTGTCAATAAAGATGTGTTGAATAAAAGAATAAATACAAATTTTTCAGTTTCAGTTTTCTCAGTAGACTACACGATCTTGAGGGTAGAACCCATGTCTGATCTATCATATTGCCTAGTTTAGTACCCTGCATGTTGCCAATATTTCAACACATTTCTCCTATTGATTTTCTATACAGCAAAAAGGAGTGATGTCCAGATACATACAGTGTTGCTTTAAAGGATTAAAATCATCCTCTGAGTTGTTTTATAAGATGTTGTTCTTCACTTTAAACTATACTTTAAAAAAATGAATGCTCCTGGGCTTCCCTGGTGGCGCAGTGGTTGAGAGTCCGCCTGCCGATGCAGAGGACACGGGTTCGTGCCCCGGTCTGGGAAGATCCCACATGCCGCAGAGCGGCTAGGGCCCGCGCTGAGCCTGCGCATCCGGAGCCTGTGCTCCGCAACTGGAGAGGCCACAGCAGTGAGAGGCCCGCATACCGAAAAAAAAAAAAAAAAAAAAAAAAAGAATGCTCCTTAATGAAAACTGTTTCATGCAAGAGTAGAGAGGGTCATGGGGAAGTGGGATATTTTCACTAGAATAATGTAAAAGTGGGACATTGTCTGAGTTTAATTAATCAAGAAATCAAATGAAAAACCTTTTCCTGTTATCTTACAACAATATCAGGGACCAAATGCAGAGAGAATGCTAAGTGAACACAATTCCTGTAGCTGAAATAACATTTTTCATACCACATACCAAAGGACAAGGGGACAAAGAAAATGTCCTTGTTGATTAATTACCTTTGGAACCAGGCTCAGCACGAGGAAAGAATATAGGCTAGCGATAAAGCTACAGGTCTACTCTTTGTCCCCTCTGCCCTCCCAAGAAACGATTCTCTGGTTTTCTGAGAGACAAGTGCACTTAGGTGCTTTAAACCATGATATCCATAAAGAAGAGACATTTCCATATATTTTCAAAATGAATTCACAACCTCCCAATCAACAACCTCTTCATTCCTATATATATTGAGTACCTACTGTATGCCAGGCACTCTGGTAGTTACAGAAGAATTAGAAAACAATCCACTGCAGGGAACAAGCTATACTCAGACAAACCCTTCCACTTAGGCAGTACTTTGATAAGCACTGCAGGTAAGGGAGGAGTAGGTCCAGGGGAGAATGATGCCCAAGACTTCATGAGGAGGCTAGAAATTCAAAGGTCTTCAAGGTTGGGTAGGATTCCAATGGAAGACACTTAATATCTCTAGGCCTTGGTTTCCTTATCTGTTAAGTGAGGGATGTGGGTTAAATAATTTTATTACATTTCTTTCCAGTTGAAACATTAACTGGTTCTCTTCTGTACTCTCCACAACAACTGATGTCCCTCTGTGGGGCATTTGTAACCCAGTAAACAACCTCCGCTGTCTAGAAACTCGTTCAGAACAGAGTGAGAAACTTCAGAGACCCGCCTCCAGACAAAGAGAAACTTCTGTCCTCTTTCAGAAGGTCTGACTCCTAGAAGCGAAGTCTGAGAGAAAAGCAGGATTATTCAGAGCGCCCTGAAGAACTGAAAATGGGATCCCAAGGGGCCAATGAGGTACAGTAAGTCAGCCCAGAGCAGCACAGAAGCACACTTTCAACTATGTAGGTTGAACACTTGCTTCAAATCTCTGGCTCTGATATGGCTGCATGGAAGGTGCCGTCTGAAGAAAAATGGCATTCAAGATTGACAACTGATTAATATACAAGCTTGATTATATGCAAATCATCACTTTCTGTGGATTTAATTATACATGTTACATCAGATCACAATTAACACATGTATTTAAAATAAATGTATATTTAATTGATATGCATATTTATAAAATGAATATTTACATTTATACGTTGTCTTTTTTTTAAATTGGGGGTGAATTTCTTTCCTTACAGAAGTGAGATGTTCGGGGGCCCCATCATGAACTAAGACAGAAACAAAGGAATGAGAAGTTGTCTTTGATATGTGTAGTAGAGAAAGCAATGAGCTAGCAGTCAGAAAGCCTGATTTAAGGCCTGGCCCTGCCCCATGCTGTGTGACTTTTACCTCTGGGTCTCAGTTTCTACATCTGTGAAAAGAAAGGCCAGACAGACAACTTCTAAGCTACCTTCTAGTTCTACGATTCTATTATAAGCTCACAGAACCACTCCACCCTTCAATTTAGTCTGTCGAAGTGACTGGACTCCAACCACTGATGGCCCAGAGTCTCTCTGATGGAAATTAATGTGCCTAAAAATTGTACTCATAAGATTCCAGAATTATTCTGGAGCCTGAGCAGCCCCATCCAAGCCCACAACACTCAGAGGGCAGCAGTCTTGAGAACTGACTATATATAAACACATCTGTGGAACAAGAAGGGCATGGAGAGTTCATCGGCAGAGGGCAGGACCCTCAGGGAGTAGACTCCAGGCTGGCCCATTTCTGAAGGAAGAGAAAAGGAGGAATTGGATAACGTGTAGGCCTTGTCCTAGAGACACTAGCTAAGTAGATGGGGATTTTGATGGAGTGGCTCTACGAAGAACAGCTTAAAAAAAATACAATGGGCAAATATATAACCTCCATGCCCTTTGGCAGACAAAATTACACAGAAAAAAACAAATGAACTCCACTTTCAACATTAATAAGGTCGTTCTCAGTCTTTCACAAGTAAAGTGACTTGTCATAAAATATTCTACAGGCCAAATGATTAAGAAGACTGTACTCCCCGAAAAGCTCCTCAGTATACTATGGTTTTGGATATTTCTTGGCAGCATGGTGAAGTGAAAAGAGCCAGAAGACCTGGGGTATGCCTCTGTTCCACTCCCAGCTAGGGAGCAACCTTGAATAAGTTGCCTTTTTCCTTCCTGACCTATCTTCCCTCCTTCAACTACTTTCCTTTTTGGAAAATGTAACTTAGCCCTCATCAAACAAATGAATCCAAGAACTGTCCCAGACTCAATACAAGAATTTCAAACACGAATAAAACATGATATCCAAGGAGATTATAATCCAATGAAGGAGACAGTGGTATATACAACTAACTACAATGCAAAGAGAAAACAGCTACCTCAGCAGTATGGATGGTGTTTAGGGAGAGAAAGGAAGAAACAAGTTAACTTACCGTGGGAAGAGCTGTTTACAGAGTTGTGTCTTTAAGAATGAATACCTTTTCAAAGAAGCTAGGGGGAAATATGTCAATACAGTACAAGAAGTAGTTATTTTTTTGTCTTCTAGACTTCACTGATCTGCCCACAATGCTTCTACGACTGACTGGGCAGCCGGCATCTTCCCTCTGCTCCTGGGTATATCTAGAAAACAAACTGTGCTGGGGCCTCCAAAGCAGTCCCTCTCTGCACACCACCCTACTGCCTAAAGGGATTCAACCCTTGGCCCAGCTCTTTCGTTGCCTGCTGAAATGCATCAGACTCACTAGGTATACAGAGACTTTTTTCATGACAACTGCCTACACACGATGAAATTTGCATTTTAGCCACAAAGCCAGGCAACCCTTAGGCCACTGTCCATGTTGTGGAAATGGGGCTTACAAATCAAAAGAACCTTAATAACAAATTGTATTGATCAGTTGAAACCTACATGTTACTAACTGGCATGGCCTCCAGAAAAGTACCGCACTGAAGTTCATACACACATGCGTGCCCACACAGCATTTCACTGTGTGTTACCACACATGCATTTCATCTGGGTAATAGCGCCTTGTGCAAGCAGATGAGGGAGAAAGAGGCTTTAAAGGATGGACTCCTATTGTTCCACCAAACAACTTAAAATGGATCGAAGCCTCAGAGGAGAGAAAAACAAAGCCAGCTCTCTGAGGCTTTCTGTCTACCCCTTCAGATAATCACTGGCATCCCAGGCAATACTTATAAAAGTATTAAAATTTGAGTAACACTGGTTTACTTGTTTATATGCATCCCTATAGAATCCCCCACCACGTCTACAAAAGCTTCAAAGGCTCTACAATGAGACCCGTCAGGATGTGAGGAGAGGGAGAAAGAAAGACACTCTCAAGTGTTTGGAGACCCAGCCTGGGCATGCAGGC
Source organism: Orcinus orca (assembly GCF_937001465.1). Taxonomy (NCBI): domain Eukaryota; kingdom Metazoa; phylum Chordata; class Mammalia; order Artiodactyla; family Delphinidae; genus Orcinus; species Orcinus orca. The sequence goes on from NC_064571.1 coordinate 36,344,185, forward strand.
TCTCAGGCATCTGGTTATCCCTGCCTGACACCGCGCCTGCGATTTCAGACTGTTTAATTAATTCTGATAATACCACATCGCAGGTGCTGCAGGAAGTATGTTAATTTAAGATCACATCTTAACCAATTCCCACAGGTTTCATTCGAACCTAATAAATGAAATAATCTCCACCATGAGCGCCTTGCTTACCTAATTAGGCATGGGGTGACAAAGCAGTCACACTTGGGGTACATCAGTGCCACTGGTCACCTTCAAAAGCATAACTGTGACCTGCCTACGGGCATCTTCCCCAGGCTTCTATCAGACATAGATGAAAGCCAAGCAAATAAGGAATCACACTGCCCTTTCTTTACCAGCAACCCTGTTTTTTTTCCTCTCACTTAATTTATTTTCTTGTCTTTTTAAACATTTCTATATTGCTGGATCCTACAAAAATCTCACCATGTTTAAACTAAACCAAACTTTAGTTCTAATTTCATATTAGTTCAGTTAACAAATACCGTAAGAGTCAGGTTATTTTTAACCAATGGGTACTTTCTAACCAGTGTGTTCTTTCCTCATTGATGAGGCATTAAAGGGTACTGTCTAATTTTACCTGAACCAGTAGTGACATAAATGCCATCATGCCTCTCCTCATCGCTCACTCCCCACACGTTCACCATCAGAAACTAGCCTTCTATTGTGGGGTACAAAGCAGCCTGGAATGCCCTCACCCCAGCCCCTGAATGGCTCACCCCCCACTTCTTTCATGTCCATGTTCAAGAATCACCCCATCATCAAGGTCTTTCCTGACCAGCCAAATAAAAGAGTAACCCCATCCCTGCAAGGTGCACCCTGCCTCTCGACACAAAATGAAGACTTGGCTACTGCAGTACCTGGCTGATTTGAATAGCGTAGACCAAGGCTTATTAATCCTGCTCAGGCTGGGGAGCTCTGCAGTCAATGTGTCCCCATTTCCTAACCAAGATCCTAATTCATTTGGTCCAGTGAGGGCTCCAGACATCAGTATGTATTAAATCTCCCCCAGACAGGAGTGGAGAACCTCTGATGCCAAGAGTTAAATGGACTTAGGCCTGAGGAGTCACTTAATAGGGATGGTCTAGTTTGGGTATCTAACCTGATCAAATAGATCAATTATTTCCCTAATCCTCAGTGGATTGAGGCAAAGGTTATGTTCACTTCACTTCATTCTACATAGACCCCACCGTCAGAGCCCCCCGGTGGAAAGAATTTCTCCTAATTCCTGGGTCCTAGCCTGGCTTCCCAGTGGTCAGTGAACACTAAGTGACATCTGGCCAGTGGGTATTTTCCTTCCCCTAATGTCAAAGCTCACTCAGACTGAATAAACTGAGACAAGATATAAAAACATGGTGTCTGGCCCTCAGATGCCCTGTTGTGGAGGAAAAATACAGAAAAGGGAAAGTCACACTGAAGACTTTCTGGGTAACCTCAGGGTTTTGAAGTGCCCCTCTCTCTCACTGCTAAGATCTGTGTCTCTCCCACCTTGGCTCACACTCTGATTCTCCCTGCTCCTTCCCCCAGCATACCTGAAGTGAGATCTGACAGAGAAAGGCAGCCTTTACTAGACGTAGGACCCCAAAGGCTGGTTTTCCACCAGGGAGAAGGTTGTCAGAGGGGGTGAACTCATCGAGAGAGAGAGAGCGAGAGAGAGAGAGAGAGCGAGAGCGAGAGAGAGAGAGAGAGAGAGAGAGAGCGCGAGCGCGAGCGCTGTGCCCTCCTGGAGGGTGCTGAACTGGGGCCAGCGTGGCCCCCTTTCCACATTACTGATAGGAGCACTGCCCAGGTGGCCCAGCTCTCAAGTTTCTAGATTCAGCTGGCTTCTCCTATTTTCCATTTTCTGAGCTTGGCTTTGAACAAAAGTTAAATCTCCAAAACTCAGAGGGGAAACCCAGAAAACACTGCCAGGTTTTTCTAACCCCTGCTTGAAATAATCAAACCCCCAGCGTATGCCCGGACTCAGCCAATGCTGGCTCAGCCACCGGCCCCAGCCTCGCTAAAAAATTCATAAACCACAGAACAGCTGGGCCACAGTCTGCTTTCAGAGCAAAGCATCCTCTGTCAGGTTTTCATCTAGGCACTACTGAAGAACTAAGTATTTATTCCTGACAGAGACTTGAAAGGGGAAATCTTACTGGCTGTCTGCTCAGTCACATGAGGACAGATTTGATGGGAATCCCATGCATGTTCCAACTAGATAAAAGATATTATTCATTCCTAAAATGTCTTCAGAGACTCCATTAATGGAGAAATTCCAAGTGACAGAAATAACCAAAAAATCCCCTAATACCAACATACAACTGCATTAGGATGGATCAGGGAAAGGAATGCTTAATATTTAGGCCCTCCCTAAAATCATGTTTCTTTCCTTTTCATCACGAAAGATAAGAACTGGCTAGGGGAAGTAACAGGGGGAAAAGATGCCCCCTGGAAAACATATGGGACCAGTTAAACATTCCTTTTCCCTAAAAGGAGAGATTTCATTTGGAAGTTGCCATATTTTGACAATTTCTATGGAGACTTATCCTCCCGTGAATTTCCTCGGTCATGACAGGCTGTGGTAAATGGAAAAGATATCTTATTATTAGGCCTCAATATTCTATGTGTGGGTATATGCAGCTTAAATAGGCAATTTAAAAATTTTTTTAACTTTATGCTTTCTCCAAAGACTATATCTAAGGAAGACTATGGAGAAGCCAAACCCCTGAAATCCAATGGGGACCCCAAATCAAGATTCTCAGATTCAGGGAAACCATTTTTTTCTGATTCTTTTTTTTTTTTTTTTTTTTTTTTTTACAATGAAAGCGAGTTTTTGTGCCCTCACACCTATCACAACTCTGTTAACTACATCCATACAGTTGACAGTTGTAGTACAATAACAATGACTGCTTACACTGGTGCTCTCGAAGACCTTCAAGACTCTTCATAGTTGTAACAATGAGATGGTGTTCTGTGTTTTTGTATTCTCAGTCTTTGTAACCAAATTATTTAGTGATAATATACAATGTAATCCTAAGTTAATTGCCTTTAATTTCATTTTCCTTATATGCTAGATAATGTGTCCGACTCAAGATATATTGAATGGATGGATGGATGGATGGATGGGAGGAAGGGAGGGAGGGAGAGAGGGAGTTTTCTACAACCTAGAAATATACTTCCTGCCTTAGATAAACTAGCTCAGGGGAAAGCTGGTTAATTCATGTATCAAAGATTCCATTCCCCATTTTCATATTTCTAGTAACCCACATAAATTCATTGTTTATATTTACAATCTACAGAACAGCCCTAATAGAAATAAAAGGTGAACTGAGCAGGGCACAAGATTTAAATAAGACCGGCTCCAGGCTGAATACAACAGATAATGCTTTGCATTTGTATCAGACGTTCCTGTTTGATTCAAGACATCTTCACAAACACTCCTCTGGATCCTCATCACAATCCTGTGAGACAGATGTGGCCGGTAAATCATTGCCATGTTCAGATGAGGCAGCAGAGGCTGAGAGAAGTGAAATGCCTCACCAACACACATGGCTGGTTTGATGCGATCTGAATTAGATGCAAGAATCGGTTCAGCCCAGTAGTCTTCTCCATCCTGAGGAAGTTCTCAGGTTAATTAGAGAGTATGCCCTCTGACCAGGAATAAAAATAGTGGTTTTGAGCACCAACTGAGAAGTCTATAGAATGTGAGGCACACATAAAGTCAACCAATTTTCCAGAATTAAGATAACATCATCTCCTTGCTTACTCCTCCCCAAGCCATGGTTCTCGCTCTTTCCCATCTGCTTCCCTCTTCCTCTTTCCCCATCTTCCCAAATTCTTCTATAAAGTGTTCTCAGTTACTCTAATCCAGACACTTCTTCCTCCTTCAAACTCTCACAGTTTGTACCTCTCCTGGCACTTGTCTCATGTAATTTGGTCACATCTCTCACCTAGCTGTCTTGAATTTTCCTTTACACCTTGAACTGTCATACCTATAACAGTAAGTATGCCCACAAATAGACTGCACTTCCTCTCATGGAGTGGACAGCTGTTGTTTCCAGGACATAACTGATTACTTCTATCTTGACTAATCCCCAAGCCCCCTTGTCCTGGTAATTGCATTCTTGAGAATCATCCCACTCCACTCTCAGACCCTGTGGCTTGGGAGTGGCCAAAACCTTTGTCCTGCCCCAGGAATGGATACACGATCCAACCAACCTATAAGGCTCCATTCTGAGATTTGTGATGGCAGTGGAAAGTAGAAGCTTGATTTCTGCTGAGACTGCCAACAGGGAAAATGACGTAAGGCTGGAGGTGCT